>NW_026914556.1:0-620333 GCF_034315485.1 Pezoporus occidentalis
GCGTGACCGCGCGTTGCGGAGAGTGACGTGAGGCGTGTCCAATCAGAGCGGAGGGAGCGGGCCGTGTGCAAATGTCACTGCCGTAGCGCGGGGACATGGCGGCGGCGCGCGGGGCGCTGGCGGGTGGGTGCTGAGGGGAGGCGGGCGGCCATGTTGGATCGGGAGGGGGGCTGTGGAGTGGCGGTACTGCGATCGCGGGGTGTCCGCTGAGGGTGTGTGGTTCTCCGCAGGGATCCTGGGGCGCTGGGCACCCCTGGCCGCCCGTAGCACCGGCCTCGTCACCCGCTGCTGCGTCAGGCAGGTGCGGGCACCGGCGGCGGCCCCGCTGTGGAGACCGCGGCCACTGCTGTGGGGGAGCGTGCCTGGGGGTGGCACGGCGTCGGTGCTCAGCAGGTATGGGCCGTGCGGGAGCGGGGAGAAGGGCTTCGGAGGGGGCTTGTGGTAACTGGTGGGTCCGACAGGCTGCTTGGGGTGGTGTCTGCGATAACGGGACTGTTAGACCGAGGTCTCCCGGTTCTGCTGCGAACAGCGATTGACGCAAGATGTGAACGGAATAGACTTCGCAGATGTAGGTTTTGCAGATAGCCCTCTTATAATCGGCACTGATTGTTTCGCTGATGATTCATGGAATGAGTAAGGTTGGAAAGGACCTTAAGATCATCCAGTTCCAAACCCCTGCCATGGGCAGGGACACCTCACACTGAACCATGTCACCCAAGGCTCTGTCCAACCTGGCTTTGAACACTGCCAGGGATGGAGCATTTGCCACTTGTTTGGGCAACCCATTCCAGTGTGTCACCACCCTCACAGTAAAGAACTTCCTCCTTATATCTAACCTGAACTTCCCGTATTTAATTCTCCCAGAATGCCAGTAGCAGCTGAATGTTTGCTCTTGAGCATCTCACCACTTTCAGTAGATGAAAAAAGCTTTTCAGCATGAAATAATAACGTAAGAAATGAATTTTGACACAAGTTAAGCACCACAGCACGTAAAAGCGCTTGTTCAGTTCTGTGCTTCGTGTTAGGTGAGCTCTTGTGAACCTTCAGACAAGTCACAGCCATTTCTCATTGCATGAGAGACAGTGGTTGCTTTTGGAAAAAGATATTTCATTCCTGTTTTCTTCCCTGGTTTGGGGGTGTTTTTAGTGTCACGTCTCTCCTTCCAAGTATCCTGCATCAGCCAGCGAGGACTGTCACCTACACCAGCATAAAGCGTGGAAAGAGGAAGACGGTGAAAGCCGTCATCGCTCGGTTTCTCCGGCTGCACAATGGCCTTTGGGTTAGGAGACAGGTAAGGCTTTGGTAATATAAGTGTGTTGTTTGTACAAGGGCATGCAGTGACGGGACAAAGGGAATGGCTTTAACTGACAGAGGGGAGATTTGGATTGGATGTTAGAAAGGAATTCTTCCCTGTGAGGGTGCTGAGGCGCTGGCACAGGGTGCCCAGAGAGGCTGTGGCTGCCCCATCCCTGGCAGTGTTCAAGGCCAGGTTGGAAACAGGGGCTTGGAGCAAGCTGCTCTAGTGGAAGGTGTCCCTGCCTGTGGCAGGGGTTGGAACTGGATGAGCTTTAGAGTCCCTTTCAACCCAAACCCTTTTGGGATTCTAAGATTATTTACAGTCAGTGGGCTGATTGTTTTCCTTCCAGTAGAGGGCAGTAGCTAGTGTGTAAACAGGGGAAGTTTAAACTGGATATAAGGAAGAAATTCTTTAAGGGTGATGAGGCACTGGAATGGGTTGCCCAGGGAAGGTGTGAATGCTCCATCCCTGGCAGTGTTCAGGGCCAGGCTGGACAGAGCCTTGGGTGGCATGGTTTAGCGTGAGGTGTCCCTGCCCATGGCAGGGGGGTTGGAACTGGATGATCTTAAGGTCCTTTCCAGACATAACATATTTCCAAAAGAGGGGAATTTCTCTGCTTTGGTTATCAGTACATCTCTCTGTGTGTGTTTGTAGTAACTGAAAATTCTTGCATGTTTTCTTCTGCCAGGCTGGTTATAAGAAGAAACTGTGGAAGAAGTCAGCTTCCCAAAGGAAGCGTTTGAGAGACTTCGTGTTGTGCACTAAAACACAGTGTAAACTCCTCGATAAAATGACCACTTCCTTCTGGAAAAGAAGAAATTGGTATGTGGATGATCCCTACCAGAAGTACCATGACCGCACGAATCTTCGTGGTTAGGAATCTTGGATTCACTTTTGCATCTCTCTAGGAAAGGAAGTGGTGCTTATGGTATGGTCTTAATTTTTGACATATGCATGTCACATCATCAGAACTGGGGGTATGAGCACCCCGAATAAAGGAATATTCAGGATGTCTCTTCCAGTGCACTTTGTGTTTTACTTAGCAGAGGTCAGGCTGGCCTCCTGCATGTTATGATGGCTGTTGTTCTCCTGTGGTTGTGTGTAACATGGATGAATACAGTCTAAAACAGCACTAAAAGTGAATAAAGCAACATATTTAATCTCAGATCTTTTAAGAGAAACATGTTTAAATAACCCCAGGGCATATTTTGCCGTGTTCATACTTGTTAGTAGCTTGCTGAATGGAGTCTCCTTGGGAAGGGGCGAAAGGAGAGTAGGGTCCCACTCGGTATTGTTGCTGTCATGGAACCAGGTAAACTGTTGCTAGGTCTCTGTTAAATAGCACAGCAAAGCCCCCGTGTGGTGGCTATGTACAGTTTTAATGACTGAGTAAAAAAATGCATTATCCACTAAATTTCATTAGAGGACTGACACTTTGTATCTTGTGTTATGTTTTGAGTAGGATAATACATGCTGTGGGTCCTACACTGTATTGTCACACAGTCAGGGCTGAGTTTCTTCTTTTTTATCCTTTCTTTTTTGCTAATTATACATAGCAGTGTGTATCCCTATGGGACAACAACAAGGGTTTACTACAGGGTCCTTAGGGAGTGTGCAGCCAGTCTCTGGTTTCACTAAGGGCTACCTCAGAGGGTTTCTCTACAAAGCTGGTTCTCCAGCAGGTGTGTGAACAGCAGCTGCTTCTAAAGGTTCTAATAACTAATAATTAACCCAGCATTAAGCAGATGATAGTCCCTGGTGACAGCTCCAGAGCCACCTGCACAGCAAGAGTTTGCTGAAGGAGGCTGTACCATTTCAATGAACTCACTACTTACTCAGAGTGTTCAGTAGCTGTATTTTGTTTTTTCCAGTTCGTAATACAGAAAGAGGTTCTGAAGGACATGCAGCACTTAGTGAATACATCTATATACAGTCAGCCAGAACTGAGATAAAAATCATACAGCGACCAAAGTGATTCTTCTGGCCTGCCAGATACATTGAACAGACTAAAGATGGGGTTTGGGGGGTTTTCCTTTCTTTTTTAAGGAAAAGATTAAGACTTTATTCAAGATGTGTATCAAGCAGTACAACAAACCCAGCCAAACATCAAACCTTTGGAATACTGTTGTCATGGCCATCCTTGTGAGGCGTTGAGTGCACCATCGCATCCCAGCTCTTTTCTACCCAGCACAGGAAAGAAACCACACGAAGTGCACGATGAGCATCCTTAGGACAGTTTGTCTAAGGGCAAATCCCAACGCAGAGCTCTCTCCTACTGCAAATATGATGCACAATGAGTACCTGAAACAAACAGCAAAGGAGACTGGGAGCAACGAGCATCCGGTCACAGGAACGAGGGCTTCACCACCGTGTGAGAACACTTGAGGAGCAGTCAGAGGTGGCAGGTTGTTACATGAGGTTCGGGAGTGTCAGGTCTCTCCATGCAGCTTTCTCCCTCTTACCAGGAATAAAGAACCTGATTCTGCTTTCCTTTTGTGCTGGGGTTGCACTTGCACAGTTCAGATGAGGTGACAGGATACATGTGACATCTGTCTTGTTGCTATTTGGTGTCATCCTGACTTGGCAACTACTGTAACTGCACTGGCACTGCCCTTCTGACAAGGAAGGAGGCATTGGAGGACAGCATTGAGCTGCTCTAGGCTTGTTCTCATAACTGAGGTGAATTTATGGTGAGATAATCCACAGGCCCATCTTCAGCTGCAGTTTTCTTCCCCTCAGCATCGATTTTACTTGCTCCAAACAACACAGGTTTCACTGGCACCTCATGCCAGGCAAAGGCTCTGTTTTCTAGCAGTGGCCTGATTTCTTCAGGCCACCACTGAGAAGCCTGTCTGCCCTACAGGGCTGTTCAGAGAGGCCCCAAACTGTGTTTTTCTTCCTTAAGCCAGATCTGTTGCTAGTTTAAACCATCAACTTAGAGATTTCTTGCTCTTAGGAGTGATCAGCAAGCAGTTAGCTGAGCCGGAGCTGGTGTGGGGGAAACTGAGATTGCTCCCCCAAACACACCTCAGAAGCCACCATCCACATGTCCTCTCTTTGCTCCCAACCTCTGGTTCAGGCAGGGACATGACTCGCTGAATCAGGCTTGTTCCTTGGCATAGGCAAAGAGCAAAACCAGAACCAAAGCCTTCATGTCTGGTGTTTATTCCAGTGACCACTAGTAACCAGAAGAGAGAAATGCCAGACTTGGGGCACCACCTGTAAACAACCTGTGTGAGGAAGATGAGGGATTGGAAGCGAATGGCCGCTCTCTGTACACACAACACTACAGCACGACGTGTATGTGGGTGAGCATCCACATTTCTTTCCTATCTATACACAAATATACAGCTCAGTTGATAAATTAATACATTTTTGCCAGAGATATGAAAAGGTTTATTTTTCTCATTTATACAGTGAATGTTTTGAGAGATATAAGGCAACTCCCTTGTCAACAACTTCACCTCAGCACTTAAGAAATGCTAAACAGTCAAAGGTTACAGTAAAACAGCAGATTAGACGCACATCTAATAATTGTAGTGAGAATCAATGCTCCTACAGCATGTCTGAGAGTAGAATTCATCAGATGTTACATAGCTCTATGTTACTGGGGGGGGGGGGGTTGGCATCGAGTGCAAACTTGTCAGCCGCTGCTTTATCTTATGGCAGCCCATTGCGTAGCAGGGAAACACAGCTCGCTTGCAGGATTCTATCTTCTGCTAACACTGCAGGCAGGGTTTCTTGTTTCTTATTAATGTTTGCCAAAAGGAATCAAATAAACTCTAAAGCTGCTTAAAAACAAAATGCACAAGCTTAGCTCCTCCAAGCTTTTGCTGAGTATCTTCCAAGGACTGGCTCTTCTGTAACTGCTATTTAGACAGGTTGGTTTTAATTTACTTTCTCAAGTCTTTTTCCTTCCTACCCATTGCAAAATACAATTAAATTAGCATATGTAAAGGAAATAAAATGCTCAGGTAATGAGGCCAAATACTGTGGCAGGCACAGGAAATACCTACTCACTGTTTCTGCTTCCCAGCTAAGCCAGATACACATTTGTTTATTTCTCTCTTCCCCACATACATGGTAGGAAGCTCTGGGGAAGCCTCAGGGATCCATCAGCCAGGGAGGGCTGGGATATCAATGCATAACCAGCAGAGAACAGGTTTCCAAGGGCACTCACTGCGGGTTTCTCTGATCCACTCCACTGTTGGCATCCTGCTGCACCTGACCTGGGTTATCCATGCTGTTCCCCATCGAGCCCCTGCACCTACCCCTTGGTGATGGCACGTCCTATGTGATGCTAAATGTTCTAGTCTACGTGACAGGTCCAAGAGCAAACACAAAGTGCCACGGAATTAATGTATGAGTGACTGTCACATGCTCAACACTTACAAGAGACACCAACTTGAAGCACAAATACACAAACCCTACCACGTCTTCCTCTTTTATATTTCTCATTTATATATGGATACAAACACACCACTGCATCTGGTTCTTGTGGTTCTAACCAACTCCATGCTGCAAGTAACACTCCAGGCTTCAAACAGCAACTCAGCCCCAGCACCCTGCAAGGAAACCAGTGGCACCTCACCCAGAAGGCAGGGTGCTGGGGCTGATCCTGCTGCAGGCAGGGGAGGAAGGTGTGTTTTCCTCTCTGTGTCACTAAAGTGACCCTAACTCTGTTGCTGCACTTAGTACAAGCCTGGCTTGCTCACACTTTACAACTGGCAGTAGAGCCTTTGCCACAAGCAGTATGTTCTTCCAGCTGTCATCATGTTCCACACAATACTCTCCTGGCTCAGGCTGATGAAAATGAAAGACTTCATGACCTCGTTGGAACCACTTCTTTTCTCTCACACATCTCTTCCTCGTCCTCTGTAAGTGGTTTGTTCTCCATATGGTGTTCCCAGGTTAACTTGCAGACAGAGAAGCTCAGCTTTCACTAATGAATCTCGGACATTTCATACAAAGTACTTGGATACTTGTTACCTCAGCCACAGTCTTGAGGAAAGAGAAATCCACGGGTTCTGCAAATCCACCTCATAATGGTAAAGCCATAAATAAACACACTGTCAATGTGTCACCATGAGTAACTGGGGGATTGTTTCCGTCTCCGCTGTGCATTCACAGAGCTAGAGCTATGCAGACACAATGAGAACCATAAATGTACAGGGTTGGCGTGAGTGGGGGTACACCCTGCAAACAGAACAAGGACTCTGAACCTGCAGGTGTCTGTCACACTGTCCAACACCACGGACTAATGCGAGAAGCTGTAACAGAGGATACAGAGAGAGGAGAGGGAAAGGCCGTGTCTACACCGCTGCACAAAGCACATCCATCCCACTGCTGTTTCCTACGTTAACAAGTAGCTCTTTAAGGCAGAAGAGAGACATTCTGTGGATCTTGGTGCTATTGGCTCATTGCACTCACATTGTTTCAGTGGCAGAGGACGAGGTACTTTTCTTCCTGAAGCGAGGTCTAAGGGTCCTAGGCGGTGCCTGCAGGAAAGCAAGAGGAAACGTCAGTGGCATGATAGGAAATGGTTTTCCTTTCCTTACAATTCACCCATCTTTGCAGTGGCACTCATCCCACGCCAGTAATGGAGAAGCAGATCTTGGCACTGAGGAGCATTAATGAAAGACCAGCTGAGGACTAACTGCTTCAAGAAACCTGTTGTAGTCCTTTACCGAGGTTACACCAGCAGCTTCCCCTCTGGTGCTTGGTTAGAGGCTAAAGACTGCTAATACCAGGTTGAAGGAGTCAGGACAAATTGGTGCCATTGACAGCAGCTCGTGGATCAGGAGAGCAAACTGGTGGCAGAAAGACAGCTCTGGTGTGTCCCAGCCTGTCCTGCACTGCCCAGCCCAGCTGCAGCCCCTCTGAGGGTACATGGGGCATTGCAGAGCTGAGGTGAAACACTCTGAGGCTGTAATTCTCATAAGGCAGAACTCCTCCAAGATCAGCCTCTTGCTTTGAGCACAGGCCAGACACAATAGACTGAAATCAGTTTAGAAGCCAACTGTTGCAATTCTGTCCTGCAGAGATGCAGTGATGCACAGAGCTTCAAAAAGCAGCCCTGAACGCTCAGGAGGAGCCAGACAGCTCCATGGAATTCATTTACTGTCATCAACCCCATTCTCCAGACTGGGACAGGATTTAATTAAACTAGCAAACAAACAAACATAAAACCCCCTAATCTGCAACACATACGACTCTCAGAAGAGCTTTGGCATTGGCATTGTGTCTTGTGAGCTTCACAAGAAGAAATGGGTACCAGATGTTGTGGAGGAGCACAAGTTCTCAGTCTGGAGGCCTGTCATAGCATCATGTATCACTGCAAGGCCTGGTAAGCTCTTCTACTCCATTTACATCTATATCCAAAGCATCAAACTATTTACCTTTAAGAGTCTGACAGGATCTTACCATTCCTAAGTGAGGACTTTGTCATTTCTGTTTTATAGGACTTTCAACCCCCAAATCATGCTGTGTTTCCCCATTCCTGTGATGCAGCAAGGTGTAAATACTCATACAGACAAGGAACTGCAGCATGGTGAGGTTTTGGTTAGACTCCATCTAGATTTCCGTCTCTTCCAGCTTGCCAATAAACCAAAGTGGTTTCTCGCAGAGATGGGATTAATCCAACACCTCACCCCATCTTCCAAGCCTGGAATCCTACCTAAGTCTCCACTGTGAATCCCCAAAAGCACAACAGACCCGGATGGGATGGCTGCACCCAGAAAGCCATAGCTGAAGGAGAGCTGGGGAAGAAAGCCAGACAGGTCTTAGAGCAAAGCAGTCATGAACTGCACAGTAACGAGTCTTAAATAGCTCTGCCTCCTTTGGGAGGCCACCAAACAGCTCTGAGAGCAGCCAGAGAGGCTGCATCTTTCCACTGTAAGAACAGAGCCGCCCAGCCTTTGGTGGTCTTTGGTGGAGATGTGTCAGCTCAGATCTGTGAGCTCCATCTGCTCTGGCTCCATCCTCCCTGCCTGGATCTGGAAGGATTCTTTGTCTTCAGCATCTCCCATGGAGGTTTCATTTCCTCCACAACAAAACGTTGCTAAAATAGCTTTTGGCAAACCCCTTTGTGAGATCTGCATCTCCTTTAGGGCTTTTGTTTCCATGGAACAACTTAAAAGTGTACTTGTTAATACAGTGACTGATCCAAACCCCTACAGAGTCATGAAGTGCTGCTGGTCTCAGTCGCGTTTGGCTGGGTGTGAACCCAAGTGAAAGGGACCAGGCTCTGTGGGTGCTGTTCTCACTGTAACCATCCTGCCTTGGGGGTGAGAATGTGTTTTCCTCTTCAGACATGAAAAATCAACTGGGTTTGATATCCAAACCCTCTCACTCAAACACCTCCACATGGTTGAGAGCTAGAGCCAAGTTTTGCAACTCACAACCATCTCTGAAGCCCATATATCTATGATCTCCACTGGCACCAATTCAGACTCTGTCAGGAGATCCACACATGCATGAAAGGGAGTGATCCAACAGCAAAACCCATCCTTGGAAGACCAGAAATGTCTTGTTTGGTGGTTTTAGACCAAAGAGAGATCTTCATTCAGTTGAGGATTTAAGGAATGTTATACAAGGAGGAGCCTTGAAGTACCTCAAGGGGCTGATCCTTCTTTTTGGGCTTTTTGTTCATGGATGCACAATCCAATGAATCGTTCTCCTCATCATCCGAGAACACAGAGCCTTGGGTTTCACAGTTTACTTCAGGTGGCTTTTCAAACGTATTGTCCATACCTATTTCACAGGGCCATTTACAGTCTAAATGTGAAGACAAGGGATGAAGAAATCAGTGATGGTTCGATTCACACTCTGCCAAATGCCACCTCACTGCAAAGCCATGCATCTTCCAGGCATTAATAGACTGCAGGTTCATACATCACACTCTAGTAATAGCAGCAGTGGGGTTAGAAATCAAAAGGGTTTTCTTTATGAAGCCATTATAAGCTCTATTTGGATTATTTTACATATAATTGAGACTAAATTCACAGGCTGTGATGCTCTGGAGGTTGCCTCCAGAAAGAGTTCTTTGTTTGTCCAGCCCATAAATAAAATAGCTGATTTATTGAATCACTGATTCCATCCATAGCTCCTCTACTTACAGTTTCCAGAAGCGTCCTCTAGAAGGCACCAAACGAGTGCTGAAGGCCTCTGGTCAGTATAGAGAGAGCTGCCTGGGATGTGGAAACATGAAGTACAGCAGCACTTGGAGCTGAGAGAGCTCAAGCTGAGATCCACTGATGTTAACTTAAAGCTCCACCAGGTATTAAGTGGACTCTCAGCAGTGGGAGTGTTGCTGCAAGACCAGAGCAGGGAAAAAGCTCTCTTCTGTCACTCTGGAGTGAATTCCATGGAGCACTAACTCCACTGATGGATCTGAAGGCAGATTTTGTCCCCGTGACTACAGACCACTAACACCAGCTTGGTGGTTCTAGTAACGCAGGGCATGATCATGGTGGGATCGGTCATATTGCACAACACAATCCATTTGCTGCCTTCAATGCAGACAGCGAAGCAAGACAGTCCAAAGCAGGAGGTACAGAAGAGGACACCCAGCATGACCAAGCTTCCTGCATCTCCACAGATGGCTTCTTATCCATGGGGTTGGAGCTTTCTCTGTTTAACTGATAGTTATTTTCCTTCTGCAGCATGTCAGGGGTGGAAGTGTTTGCTGTTTAGACAGCATTAACCACAAGTATTTGCTCTGTATTAGACTGTTGTACGAACATACATAGAGACAATGCTCTGTGCTTCTGTCTCAGCCTGACTGTAAGGCTCTGCTGGACCAAAAACTTAAACCCAAAGATTAAACCAAAGAGGATACCTCAACATCCAATGCTTCTTGGATTCTAAAAGTACAAAAGAACTGAATTCTCCAACAGCTTGTTCAGTTGGGTAACAGAGAGACAAAGGGAAGTGATTTGGCTACAGCAACACTACCAGTCATGAGCAGGTCACTGGGGCTCTCTCCAGTGCCAGACTGAAGTCAGTGAGTTAAAGTCATCCTCAGCCCCTGCGTTCAGCCCACAGGATGCGGCTGCTGCTCGAGGGAGCATCCTCTGGCCACTGCCCCTGTGGTCCTACTCCTTTATCACCATTTGCATGGGCAGGCTGACAGACACCATTGCAGGTTAGCAGGAAGAGCTGGAAGTTGACTTTATTTCCCAGATATACTGACAGTGCTGATTGTCACATTGCAGAGAGGTCCAGGATAATGCTGAATTGGTTCTGTTGTCCGCGTATGACTGTTGTGTTAGGACTACACTGTGGGGAGACTTAAATCTCTAGACCACAAGGCAAAACAGTGCAGGAATATTCCATTTGAAGTACTATTTAATCCTTCTACTTGGGAAATGAGCTACCCAGGAGGAGCCTGGCTTAGGCCAGCTTGGATGTGGAATATGGTCCTTGTTGCCTCTCCAAGCCAACAAAAACTGAAATCAAGTTTGGTTTAAAGCTTGAAGCATGCCTAAATCTTCAGCTTGGAGGCCAAGTACTGCCCATAGATGCCCCCTTCCCCTGGGATCCCGCATACAAGAACTGCAGGCTGGACTTCAGGCAGTCTGTTTCCAGATAGATGGTAAAAGTGGGTCAGGACCCATTCAGGTGCCTCACTGAGGTTTGCACAGTGGCTCAACAACACACCTCCAACTGCTGCTGTGAGGAGACACAGCTTTTCCCCATGGAAAAGAGGACTCTGAATGGGACAGGATGGAGGGGTGTTGGAGAAGCAGAATTAGAGTGTTTTAGTGCATGGAGACACAGGCTGCTGAAGCTGAAGGAACACAGGATCAGGCCAATGTGCTTGCTCCCTTTCTCCTACAGCCAGATGCTTTGCTGGAGAAGGAGCCAGAAGGAACCGTCAGCCCTGATAGCACTCCCATAAATCCCATGGTTTTCCAATGTACCTTGCTTTCTCCGTTATTATTCTCTCTCTTCAACTGGGTGCTGGGTTAAAAAGGTCCCCAGGCAGCTCTGCCACCTGTGTTGTGTGTCTCCATGGCAGGCACAGCCTCCGATGGGCTCTTCTGTTCTCAAGGGTCACATCCAGGTATCCAGAGGAGAGCTCGGGCTCCAAGCTGGCACATATGGCTTTGACCCCGCAGCAGAGAGGTCTGCAATGTCCACTGGAAGCTGGGCTGATGCCCTCTTCTCCCCTGCTCCATCTCATTGTGGATGAGGCACTGAAAGCAGCCAAATGGGAGCCAGTTTTGCTTCAGCCTCACTGAACTGGGAAAGGGAAGAAGCGGATCTATCCCAAGCCCTTCTGCTACATCGCTGACCATTGACCAGAGCAGATCTTGAATACAAGATCCAGGAGCAAGAAGGGAGGATTCCCTGCCCATCCTGCCTCAGGGATTGCACTGGGGCAATCCCAACCTTGTATTGACCTGGGGTGCCAGATTTTGTCCCACGTTTGTGGAAACATGACACTGTTGTGGGGCTGGAGGCAGCTCATCTCAAAGGGCAGCTGCTGTGTGAGTGCCAGCTCTGAAGCTGGGGTTTCTTGTGATGACAGGATAAAAACCTGATTTTCCTACACCGAAAAGGTCCTCCTCTGCAGGAGAAAATGTAAATCAGGGGATTAACCAGGATAAAAAGCACACATGAGGAATTAGTGAGGAATTCTTAAAGAGAATGGATGGGTTCTGGGACACCAAGGTTTGTTTATGGAGAAGGTGAAGTATGAGGAGCAAAACACGTCAGTGCTGGCACATGCTCCTTGAGGAGAGCGCTTGGTCTTGGGTGACTGGCTCCTAAAAGCCACCTTTAGGATATGAGGCTGTGTATTGAGCCTCAGGCCATCATGGGTGTCCCCAGAGTGGGAGTGCCAGCAGCCAGGGACAGCCCCAGGGCCTGTGTCACAGCATGGACCACACCACCAGATGATGCTCCTGCCTCTCTCATCCTCAGGAGACCCTCACTGCCCATCTCAGAGCTGTGTGTCCAGGGTCTCCACCTCCCACATTTATGGCTCCACAGCTTTGCATGGAGGGGCAGGACTGCTGCAGAGATGGGAAATCCACTGTGTGCCAGGGTGAAAGCAGCTGCTGCCTCTTGCAGCTTTCAATATCCAGATGACACCTCTCCCTGCGCTGAGGCAAGACAGAACCTGACTGTAAACAGTGTAAGGAAACAGACCCTGTAATTCCAGTTCCCACCATCCTAATTCCTTCAAAGGGAACTGATATAACAAACACAGTGTGGGGGAAGCCCTGAAGCCAGGCATATTTCAAGGTAAAGTTGACATTTGAGTGCTCTGCAGAGGTGGGATCTAAGGTATTACAAATGTACAACAGGGAACCATGCAGCAGGAAAAGGGAATGTGGGGCCAGACCATCATCATCTTTAAGCTCTGTGATTTCAGAAGGGCTAAGAAATCTTCTTCTATAGCAACAAGCGGGATTCAGTAGCGTGCTGGTTCTTCAGCCATCCCTTCATTTCAGGCTCTGGTCTATGCTGCTGTGTAAACCTGGAGTAACTCCTATGGATTTCCATGAGTACAACAGAGGTCAGGATCTGGCGGACCCTAACTACAGATGAGACACTTAAATGCTGTTACAGTGGGAATCAGGCATCCCTTTGAGGGAAGCTGGACCTCCCCCTTACTTTGCTGGGCACAACACGTGCTCCTCCCACTGCAATTCCTTAGGAGCAATGGGGAAAACCATAGTTACAGACTACACAAGCCAGGATCAGGGATTGTTATGGAATACATGGAATATAATTGTTATGGAACATAATTATTGTAATGGAAGATAAAGCCACTCCAAAGCCAAGCCTTTCCAGGGGATAATTAATATTAAAGAGGTTTGCACACCACTTAGTAAGAGCAGGTATTTATTATACAATGGCGATCAGCTTCTTTTCCCTGCAACAAAGACAAACTGGCCGTCATTTCCAAAGGACATTGACCCAAGCCACATGCTTGCCCGACACTTCTCATTGCCAAACCAAGGAGTTAGGAGCAGCCAACTCCACGAGCGCACGCTGCCCAAACAGAGGCAGACATCGTCTCCAAAGTCAAGTGCAACCAAAGCAAACAAGTTGAATCACAGCAACAAAGCCACCCGTCAATGAAAACGCATCCCACAAAGGATTAAGTTGTTAAGTGCTAGTCTTGTCCAAACACCTCAGAAGAACACCCATGCGGTCTGTAACACTTACATCAGAGTCCCATCATATTTATAGAGAGAAAAGGAAAGAATAAACTGTTAGGGGAAAGCATTGGGGTGTAGAGAACGAAGGAACACTGGTTCAGAGCACAGAAATCATCTTTGCATATCTGTGGTTCAAGTGGAGTTTTTTAGCTTCCTGCTGGTAAGATGCAAATGTACTTAAAGAACCTACTGATTGACCCTGAAATAAGCATAGTAAGTATAAAAGTACTTCAAAAATACCCAGAGAAGCACCCAAATGGCCATTCAGAGGTACCAGTGCAAAGCGATGCAAATCATCCCTGTAGCAACTCGATTAACTTTAGTAAAGGGAAGTTTTAAGGAGCAAAATGCCTGGAGCAACAGAAAGTTCATTGTTGTTTAAGTTCAACAAGAAAAAGGTTAAAACTAACCCCTGCCACAAGAGCTGGAAGCAAAACTGGCTAAGAACAGAACTGAAACACCTACCCCATTACATTGCATCAGTTCAGAGATACAAGAGCCCCTTGATGCAAAGTCATTTAGGTTTTTAAGAGTACTTCCCACTGTAATCATCTCGTGTGCAAGTTGTAGCATAATACAAAGGGGCTGGATACATCCCATAGGGTGCTTTGTTTAAAGCATGATTTAGTGAATGTCCCATTAAGGCCCTCACTGAGCTGCACTGCTGATTGTGTGTGATCCATCACCCTGTCTTTGGGGTGACAATCATATGTGGGAAGGGATCCAACATCATTTTATGGGGTCTGGCTTAACGCTACAGCACCCTGTGGATGACTGAGTGAACGTGTTGGCCAGGCTGACCACCAGCCACTGGTGAGCTATAGTTTTAAGGTGGTTTTAAGTTTTTAAAGGCCTCTCAAATACCTGCAGCCTCAGCAGTTCTGCTATAGAGCTGATTCTTCAGGACCTAATACATATATTTATTAGATATAAGGGAGAAGTTCCTTACTGTGAGGGTGATGAGGCACTGGAATGGGCTGCCCAGAGAAGTTGTGAATGCTCCATCCCTGGCAGTGTTCAAGCCTTGGGTGACATGTTCTAGTGTGAGGTGTCCCTGCCCATGGCAGGGGGGTTGGAACTGGATGATCTTAAGGTCCTTTCCAACCCAAACCATTCTATGATTCCCTGCAAGGATTAAAATCGTTCTTCCCCCCCCCACCATGGCACAGGTCTTTGCAACAGCACCCAAGAGACGTTAGCTGAGGAAGTACCACCGAATATAGTATTTGTTACTTCTTAAATGCCAGCTCCAAGCACGACTGTTCAACACTGCCCAGCAGTTAAGCATTTACCAGACCCTGCCAAGAGACAAGCGTATCCCTGGAGATTTTCACTCTGTCCTTCTGAAGGGGAAAAAGGGCTCTGACATAATTGCATCGTTGTTCCTTAATGCTGCAGCCTGACTTTCCACAGCCTGCGAACAGAGAGGATTGGATAAAAGGAAGAAGCTCTTCCCTGTGAGGGTGCTGAGGCGCTGGCACAGGGTGCCCAGAGAAGCTGTGGCTGCCCCATCCCTGGCAGTGTTCAAGGCCAGGTTGGACACAGGGGCTTGGAGCAAGCTGCTCTAGTGGAAGGTGTCCCTGCCTGTGGCAGGGGTTGGAACTGGATGAGCTTTAAGGTCCCTTCCAACCCAAACCGTTCTATGATAATCCTATGATAAATGATAAATCAGAAACCTGTGTAAAGACCTGGAAGGAGTTTTGCCAGCAAAGGCCTTCCCCAGGGCAAGAGCTGGCACAGAAGCTGTCAACAAGACAACGCTGGCATATGCATAGTGGAACACACTCGTATGTAGTGAAGCTGCCCAGAGCAAAGCAGGATGAATGTCCTGAACTGTGTCAACGCTCTGTCATGTGCAGAGCATGAGGCTGGCTGGAGGGAGCCAAACGGGTAGGGAAGAGCTCCAGGAGCAGAGGAACCCATCACCACCACTGACAGTGCCAGATCTGCTGCCCTGGGGCAGGGGGAGCTCCCGCTGCACTCAGCCTGGCCTTTGGTCTCTTGCAGGCCATGAAACCTTCCCATGGGATATAATCTATGGAGCAGGATGGGTGGACTTGTGCTCCGGAGCTGAGGGGGTTTCTATGAGTCAACCAGAGAGAAACGTTTCACCTCCAAGAGCATTAAAGCAACTGCCAGAAAGGCTGCATCATGGCTCTAACCCAGCTTCTCACACTGCTGCTTGAGCTCAGGCTTGACTACGGACCCATTTAGATTACCAGCTCTTTGGAGACAAGTGCTGTTAATGATTGTACTCTTAAACTGGCGACACAAAAGCCTGCACCAAGGAAAGATGAGTTCAGGACCGCTTCGTCCCAGCTAAACAAACTTTGCTTCTGTCTTCCCCCCTGCTTTCTGTGGCACTGCAAAACGTGTTCACACGATGCAGTGAGCCCTCTGAGCTGCCCAAGCTGCGCTTACAAAGGGGCATTCTCAACGGCAGGCCCTTGTCTGACAGTGCATTAATGCATCTATTGCCTTGGAGACAGAGAAAAGGCAGCCTGTGGAGACAGAATGAACCTCCTATGAGATAGAGCCTCAGTGTATCCCCATTGACATGGTCTAAGGGACTACTGGATTAAGTCTGGGGGGAGGGAATAGTAAAACAAGCCAATCTGAAAGCAATTTAAACCAGATCGACATGCCTTTGGCCCAATTTGTAAACACATTGGACTGATTAAATGACTTTCCTAAGGTTCACTCATGACTATAAAGCACTTAAGGATGCAGTGATCCTTTTCATAAATAATACTTTGAAGTCAAATCCATAGCATCGGTTTAGGCTAAAATTAGAAGGGTGCTAATAAAACGTGCTGTGAATACCAGTGTCTCATTGATGGCTTAAACAGACACCACCTCAAAGAGGCTTCATTCTGCACGGCAGCACCAAATGTGCTGGTGCAAAGAGGACAACAGGGAGGGTGAAAAAGCAGCCACAAGGGTCGGTTTGCCACCTACACAGGGTGCAAGGAGACGGCGGCAGGCTAGGATCACCACCTGCAAGCACTGATGCAGTGGGAAGGCACAGATGGCTGAACCACAGTGGCAGCACTGGGATCTTCAGACCCTCCACTGTAGTCCCCGGGTTGATAACAGTGTGCAAAGCGAACACAAAGTGAATGTGATGAGAAGTAAAGGAGTTACAAAGGTCTTTTGCTTCCACCAACATGAGACGCTGCCATTCTGGATGCAGCCCCATCCTCTGGCATGCCCAAATCCGAGGCCTCCCCATCCATTCATCTGCCACTGGGACACAATGCAGCAGTGATATAGCTCAGCTCTTAGCAGCCAATTGGTGCAGCATTGAAAACACCACCAGCAGCTAAACTATTCACCCACTCCAAGTTTGTAAACACAATGAACAGTGGGGACAGGCTTCAAACCCAGCTCTAGCACAGACCGGAGCAGGGAGAGTCCATTTAACCCTGCTTTGTCACACCACTTTGTCTGCTACTGGGCTTTGCTGTGGCTCCTGCTCATCCCAAACACAAAAGTCCTCTCCACCAACACATGCCAGTCCTTAGGGAACAGAAGAAAACAGCAAAGGCCAGGTTGGATGGGGCTTGGAGCAACCTGCTCTATGGAAGGTGTCCCTGCCCATGGCAGGGGTTTGGAACTGGATGGGCTTTAAGGTCCCTTCCAACTCAAACCATGCTGTGATTCTATGAAAGCACTGGGGGATACAGGGCAGAGGAGTCACCCTGGTGCAGCGGGGACAGCAGCACATCCTCTAGAATAGAAAGGACCGGAGCTCTCCACAGAAACACTCCCCAGCCTTGGGTAACACGGGTCAGTAGGGTGAGCAGCACTGCACTGCTGGCCCCCAGCACAAACCCAGCTCACACGGCCTGGCCTTCCCCTGGTGTGTTCCCTGGTGTTAGGAGACACAGTGAGCACGAGTGTGAGGAGCAAGCCAGGCTGGGGAGCACAGCCATGCCTGAACGGGATGCGCGGCTACGGAGCACAAGAAACACAGCACTCACCTCTGAGGAGCCGGCACACCGAGCAACACGTGCACACTGGAAGAGGAGCTGAGCGTTAGGAACTCATCAGGCCAAGCCACCAACTCCCACAAAGCACTTGGCATCATTTGGAGATGGAATTCAAGGCCCTTGTGTGCGTAGAGAGGTGATTGTCTCTATCCATCGGCATGGAGCGCACACAGGAGCGTGCCTCACCCTGGCCTAATGGGTGTTCAGGCTGGGATTCCATACAGCTCCCTGGCTCAGATCACTGAACAGAAATAACTCCTGACCATAGGGATCTGGGAGCGTGGATGAGCAATGGGTAACACAGTGTAAAAGGCTGATGAATACAAGCACAGGGTGCAACACTGGGACTTGTATTGCTACATGCCTGCATTTCTTTTTCCAGTGGATTCAGACATCTACAAGCAGCCATTCACACAGCTTCTGAAGGAAAACTATCCCTGCTCTATCCGGATCAGGAGCATGCTGAGGAGTCCTGCAGGAACTATGCTTTGGTGGAATTGCTGTAAGGATGACAGCAGCCAAGGGAATGGCATCGCACCCTTCAGTGAGAATGCAGGGGAATCACAGCTGCTCATGAAAGTACGAACTGCACAGCTTCATCCTGAGGACAGCCTGGCTTCCAGGAAACAGCCCAGAAACAATTCCCAGTCTGAGCTTTCCAATGAAACCCTCCCAGTGGCATCAATGACTCCAGATTAAAAGAGCTTTTGAATGACAAGGTTTGAGCTCTGGGTGATTCCTTTGGTCAGGATTATCCTGCACTTCCATAGCTTCACATCCATTTTAAACCAGCGCAAACCAGCGCTGCTGCTGACAGCAGATGTCCCATTGCCCCTCACACTCTGGCCTCCACCTTCCTTGTGCCATGGCTGATGTCTGTGCTGCAGCTCTCTACTGGCTTTGAGGATCTGGACCAGGCCAAGAGCAAGGAACAGCATTTGACTTGAACCAGCTCCCTGAGAGGGGTCAGCACATATAAGGTTTAAACATGTCCAAGGAAAAAGGATGGCATGGGGCAGAAACAGGCAGCTGGGTCATGCCCTTTCAACAGGAGTGCTGGCTCACACTGGCTGGATGCTGCTCTGAAACTATGGCCTTTGTAGCAGAGGTGACTCTCAACCAACCTCAAGAGATGTGCTGTGAGTTGAGCCTCTGGTTTTACACGGAAGTCGATGATCAGTTTTGTGATGGTTCATTCTCTGAGAGCTCACACAACACCTACACAAGGGTTGTTCCCACACATCTCTGGAGCTCTTCTCGTTGGTGGGGACTGAACTACAGCGGCGTGTCCTGAATGCTGACGTTCCACCACCTTTGCTCTCTTCTGCAAAGCCTTCAGTGCTTAAGTGCAAAACCAAGCAGGAGCCTTGAGTCTCTCCTGCACAGAGGAGGGGACGGTACCAGAATGCACATTTCTGCTTTGGCATCATTCCAGCTGAGAATGACCTCTGCCTGGGGCAGGCTGAAGCAGAAAGGCCACTTGGTCTGGGCAATACAGAGGATGGCTCCGTAATACATGATCCTCAGGCCCAGACAGCATCAGTGCTGGACACCCTGATGTAACGCCCATCTCCTACTGCTGAAGTGCGTCCCACTGACACTCCAAAGCCAGGCTGGTCTCCAGTGCCCAACCAATGCACATCAGCAACCCTGAGATATGTTTGCATCAGCTCCAGGATTGAGCTATGTGACACCATGGCCAGTATCCTGCTCCTGTCGCATGTGAACAAGTTGCATCTGTACTGTCCAGGACGCTTTAAGGCAATACTGTAATGTTAAGAAGTGCAACCCCTCCCCAGTGCTAATAAAGACATGCCTGCGTGTGGATTGTTGCTGGACATCAGGATTGCCTTGAAAAATGGTTGGAAATCTTGTTCTGGAGCTTCCAGTTTTCCATTGCCGTGAGCAGCCACACGACACTTACAGTTCCCAAAGGAAAGGGGCAGCTGTGTGGAAGCAGCAGAGGTTGAAACAGGCATCAGAGCTGAAATATCACCAGCTCTCATCAGGACGCCAAGAGAGTAAATTGAGAATGGCTGCACTAAGAGCAAAGTGAAAGATCAGATAGAGAGGACAGAGAAGAGAAGGGCTTTCTGTGTGATGGGAGTGAAGAGCTGGAGCACCTGGAGCCCACTGCACGATGGAAGGGCACCTACACACGTGGGGCAGCTCAAAGTATAGGGAGCACCACTGATAGGCAGCAAAGAAAAGGAGGAGTAAGCCCCCGTGCCTCAAAAGCAGCTCCTGCATATTCTATTTCTTGGCCTCACAAGACACTCTTCAGGAGCCAAAATAACCCTTTGCTGTGTCCGCATGTGGTTGTTACTGGCTAAATGTCAAGCTCTTCACACGGTGCTTTGTGTCAAAGGGGACTCAGAGCGTCACAAGCCCATCTAACCAGCACCAGGCACTGTAAAAGCAGCAGCAATGGAAATGAGACAGGCTGAGCAGTTATTTAGCATGGCCTGAGTACAGTGTGGCTCTGCAGCCAGCTTTTGGCCACAGCCAAAGCCCACTGGGGTCAGGAGAGTCTTTCCATGGATTTCAGTGGGCTTGGAAACATGCCCAAGAGATGGGAAATCAGAACCTGAAGCACTCCTGGTGCTCACAGGGTGAGTTCATATTGACACATGTGAGGTTCAGCAGCTTCAGCTGGGCAGGGAACACAACAGACCTCTCCCCATGCCCCTGGCTTTCCAAATCACTTTCCTTCAGGTATATCTGCTCTTAAACACAGTCACTCAATAGGACTGGAACTCGCAACACCAAGTTCTACACCAGACCTGGCTGTGGTTTCATTGCTCAGGGAATGGGACCCATCTAAAGCCCTGTAACAACCTAAAGAGTCATCACTTGCCTTTGCCTGGTTATTGTAAGTGAGGGTGTGCGTCCATGCTCCATTCCTTCAGGAGCAAAGCTGGCTAGAGGAGCTTCCAACTCCTGGCCTCTTCATCTCGTACCTCCCCAGAGGTCCCCCAGACCAGTTATGTTGGAGGCTCGCAGCGAGGCAGATCAGCAAATCAGTCTGAGTTCAAAACAATCCCTCACAAACAGGACAAGAAAGCGTTTTTATCTGGACCAAACCTGGGATTTCTTCCCAGGTTCAAGCTCTTTACTGCTGGGCAGCTTGAGTGACCACACTGACCTTAACTCCACCACCTGAGGGGAGCACTTGACATCCAGTTATCATTAGGATGCTGTTCTCTCTTTGACATGGCTGTCTCCCCTGTTGGGAGAATTAAGAGCCTGTACTAGATGCAAAACCAGTTCCTCAGCCTTTGTACATCCCTGACAGCCATATGAGAGAAACAAAGGGAGCTGCAAAAGTGCTCCCTTAGGCAATCTGTGCATGCACTGCTCCATCACAACAACACTTCAGGTGCCTGTCCCTGCCACAGTTATTGATCAGCTGTAAACTCAAGCAGTGACTTTGAGACCTGCAACTACAAGCTGCAGAGGACTGTTAAAGGTTGGTGTAGATGGAGGATGTAGGGAGGGGGGGCACCTGAATGGACAAATGCTGAGGAGCTATAAGGGTGACATCCAGATCAAGTCATTGAGATCCCAGCAGATCCAAGTGCACTTCTCACATGTCTGCACTGGGGAAAGAAAAAGGACAGAATAAAAGAAGGGAAAACATAAAAAGGGACATTCCAATAGTCCAGCAACTTGTGAGTAGCAGCAGATAGAGCACTGTTGCTACAGACAGAGAAACCCTCCTGCTAAACTAGGGTCAGGACTTTCCTATGGGTATGTTACATGTTATCACTGAAGTAAGAAGGCCACATAAGAAAGCTTCTAAGGTATTGACCATAAAATACACAATAATCTTCCTCCACATGAGGCTTTCAGGACCTAGGTTTGGCAAGTACAATTTGTTCTGTTTTAGGGACACACTGAGGAACAAATATGTGCTCCAGGTCATACCAGGGGTGTGCAATAAAGCAGGGTGTGAATTCATGTGTCCTCACTCACAGTCTTAACTCCTAACAACCGCACTGCCTCTTCTGCACACACAGGACCTCTTCCTTCAAACCCTCCCTAAAAGCTTCCATAAAGCAGATTCCTACTCTGATCAAGCGTTTGCAGCCCCAACCAGGCTCTCTATTGATGTTCTTAAAGTTGTTTCATGTATGCCAGCAAACACTGTCATGTTACAAAGACCTTTTACAAGGAAGACGAGATCTTTGGCTGAGTCACCCTCATGTCAAACAGAGTCTGGGGTATTTTTGCTGACTCCATCTGATGTCAGCCCGACTATGTCCCATTATCTCTAAAGCAGGAATATAAAGAGAAGTCCAACGTTCCTGTGAGGCAGTGGGGACAGCTGACATGGACATTTGTGTTATCCGAGGGCTTTGGGGCAGGGAAGAGCTGTGTGTCAGCTGTTTGTAGTGACTGCTCATGCACATACTCATATGTATACATTACATGTATTTATAGCATACTAAGAGGCAGTAGCAAATTCTGTCTGCCCCTTGCTTATGTGCAACACTCCAACTAAACAAATACGAAAGGTGGAGTGATGGAGCCGTATCTGGGCTTGGTGTGCCTACAGCACTGCCAGCTCACCCTGAATACGGCCTTCAAGGTGTGATACACTTGAGCTGCTAGACCACATTCTTATATACACACACATGGGATAAGTTATGACTGATCCATTTGCCCCTCTGGACATTCTGACTTCAGACACAGTTGTGCCCACACACAACAGCACACGGACTGGAGAGACCAGGACTGTATCTTTCACTTAATCTGATTGAAAGCGAGGGCGAACCTCTGGCTATATATAGGAGGAAGATATAGATAGATAGATAAAATAGAGAGAGAGAGAGAGAGAGAGAGAGAGAGAGAGAGAGAGAGAGAGAGAGAGAGAGAGAGATAGATAGATAGATAGATAGATAGATAGATAGATTCCTCCAACCTAGATAGACAGATGATAGAGAGAGATAGATAGATGCCACCAACCTATGAGGGAACCACTTTCTGGAGGTGCCTCTCTGTCTGTAGGTGGAGAAGGGGCCTCCAAGCAGGCTCCTAGGTTAGGGACCTCAGTGAAATCCCCAACTGAGATGGGACAGATAAAAGTCTTGTAAGATTTGTGTTCTTTTCATTAAAAGAAGAATTAAAACCAAAATATCAAGCTACTTGGATCCAAAAATCCATGAGAAACATTAGTTTGAAAAGTTTAATGAACGATTCCATTTTCCAGAGATGAATTTTGAGACATCCTTGTACAGCACCGGAATGAAAGCAGATCAAAATCCAAAGCTTTTTGTGTTAAGACAGGGGTTTGAAACCAGGTAAGTTAAGTTCACTGCGTTAAGAATGAACCTACAAAGGCTGCTCTATACAACATGGAATTAAGATAACTCGACAACGCTTTACTTGCGCTATTTGGTATTCTGGCTTAAATACCTGGGGTGGTTTCTTTCATTGTTTCTTTTTTATTAAGAGCTTTATCTTCTACGTGTGAACACTTTGAGACTGATTACTACAAGAGAAGTACATACGAAATCTTACACAAACCCAAGAATAAAACCCCTGGGCACTAACGTCAGCTGTTTCAATTTGACCATAGAGAAAAGCCTGTGAGCTATAGTCCTTAGAACTTGTAAAGGACTCAAAGGACACTCTTTAGGAAGGCTGAAACAAGATGTTTCTAATACATTCCAATGCTAAAGCAAACTCGAAGGGGTGGCCATCTACTCAGGCTTGAAACACAGTGAAGGTCTGCACAGCCCTCACCACACACGAGCTGAAACTGCTCAGTTTCCCACTCACCAGCACGTGTTTCACAAGGTACCAAGTGCAACACGCCTGTGCCTAACATCAGTGGAGCTGCATGACCCTTGGTGGTGTTTGGGAACCCCAGAAGCCATCTGGAACCGCCTGCCTGGGATAACCCTCCATGTCTCAGTTCTGGAGACCTAATCTGCATAGCTATCTGCAAGTCAATGTTTTGGCTCTGGGCTCACAAAGATTCCTTTAGCCAAGCTTGAATGGATCTGATTCCCACCATAACAGTCCTCCCCTCTGAAAACAAACCATTGCCCTTCAGAGAACCTAGTTTTTGCTTATGCAGACATCCTTTATATCAGAAACAGCTGGGAGATCTTGGTCTCTGCTTCTGGGAGTGCTTTATATGGGGTTTACTTCTCAGAAGGCTTCACTGGTGATAAAGTTCTGGAGCTACAACCATCAAGTGTTGTTACAGCTACTGTAGAGCTCAGAAGCAGCACAAGCGGGCGTAATTCAAACCAGATATCCATTAGAACTCGTATTTGAGATGACATAAGAGAGGCTGTATCACCATATGACGGCTCTGATGATAATAATGACCCTTGCTCACTACTGTGCATTCTTATCCCTCCTTTTGGACTTCCATTGCCCCCCTCACTGAAAACCCACCTGCCCAGAGCTTAGCTTTTCAGCTCAAGTTGCAAGGCTTGATGCTGGCTCCTTTGCACGCTCAAGCCCCATCCTTGGCAGCAGGCAGGAACAGTTCCCATCAAAAGATGATACTGTTTTCTCTCTTAAGTGCCAAGAGACTCAACAGCATGTGTGTGTCCTGCGAATGCCGGTATGCACCGCCTGCGGTGCCTGCTGCTATCTATTCCTGCCAACTGCCATGACTTCGTTCAGCTGTGGGACACTGCAGACACCACGACACTGGAAATAACACTGGTGCTTACCTGAGCTGCCAGTGCCTTCCGATGCACTTCGGGATGGTTTTGGGTGGCTCTGTTTGCTACTTGTTCGTACAGTGACCGAAGGAGGAACAGCGCTGCTGCTGTCTCCACGGATCGTCGAGAGATCCTGCATGCTGAAGCTCCTTAGTCTCTCAGACAGGGCCCCCTGTCCCTGGTTAAACAAGGAAGCAAAGAACAGGCATAAAAGTTAGAGACAGCAGTGTGGTTTGAGCTTTCTTCTCTTTGCTCATTGAAATGCTGGTCCAGTAGCCTAGGGAGGACAAAAAACAACTTAAGAGCATCATTTCCCTCCCTTTGCTCTTCCTTTTGCGGGGGTTCTACACACAAAATCTTCAAACTTTGGTCAGTAAGCATCTCTGATTCTTCAATGCAGTCATTTGAGCTCAGAGCAGCCTTGGCTGCATCGAAAGGAGCAGGATGTTGTGGTGTCTTTCTAGCAGGTACTTTTCTTCCTTAAGATCTGAGTCAAATCAGTGCTTGGCTTCAGAAACACAACTAAATAGACTGCATCAGAATAACTCCCTTTAAAGTTACCTGGTACTCACCCATCCTTTCTCAGTCATACACAGAATTTCCTGAGGAATTTGAAGGTAATAAATAGTTCATGTTAAATGCAAAGAAACATTCCAGTGCTTTTTCATGCAGCTTAAGGAAGAAGTAAGCACAGTATGTTTCTTTCTTTCTAAAGTTTTAGACAAGCTCTCAATCAGGCAAAACCTCACATTGCTTAGTGAAAGGAATGTAGCTGTTGTGTAATGGATGAGCTGGTTAAAAGACACCTTGCATTAAAACTACATCCCATAATGGAGTTGTCTGTAAGTATATGTATATATTCTATAACCTTCACACTACACCACTGCCATTAAGAGTGCCAGCAAATACAATCAACACAATGTGTCCTTCTCTGTTGGTTACATGAAGTGACATTCAGAATATAAATAGCATAACTGATAAAAACCAAATACATGGAGCCCAATTCTAAACTTATTTCCATTAGTGTAAATTAGGAAGAATTCAATGGATGTGTCAACTGAGGTGAAATCAGAAAGATGGCAAACAACAGCACTTACTGCCCTGTTTAACAAAAGAGATAAGGCACATTGCAGCAATTCACACACCACTGTCATTTAGTTAAAGCAGTGCATCATAGAATCACAGAGTGGTTTGGGTTGGAAGGGACCTTAAAGCTCATCCAGTCCCAACCCCTGCCATGGGCAGGGACCCCTTCCACTAGAGCAGCTTGCTCCAAGCCCCTGTGTCCAACCTGGCCTTGAACACTGCCAGGGATGGGGCAGCCACAGCTTCTCTGGGCACCCTGTGCCAGCGCCTCAGCACCCTCACAGGGAAGAGCTTCTGCCTAAGAGCTCATCTCAGTCTCCCCTCTGGCAGGTTAAAGCCATTCCCCTTGGCCTGTCCCTACAGGCCCTTGTCCAAAGCCCCTCTCCAGCTTTCCTGGAGCCCCTTTAGGCACTGGAGCTGCTCTAAGGTCTCCTGCAGTCTTCCCCTTCTCCAGGCTGAACAATTTTGTTAACATCTCACCTCTGCCATTTCATTCTCCAACCTGCCACAAGAGCTGATACCTGAATACTGGCTACTCCTGCCAGGGGCTGAGCCACTCTTGGAACATGTTGGGAGTCCAAGAGGCACCTCAGGTTATTCCCTTTGGCCAGCCTGTGGTACATTTACTCTGCAGCCTATGGTGGTTCACTGGAGCTGCCCTGCAGGGCTGGTTAGCTGCGTGATCCCAGCCACCCAGAGCTCAGTGAAGTCCTGGATGGGCTCTGCAGCTTGCACTGGAGTCTTGCACAGTCATCCTGCGTGCATCCTGTCACAAGACATCCTATCCCATAGTCTGAGTACAACACATGGATCCCTACAGAGAGCAAGCTGAAGGCAATCAGACCACTGAATCATACTTTGCTGTTGCAGAACGACTGGACCAGCAAAGCCAGAGAGTTAACATTCAGCGAGCTGTGTAACCCCAGTACTGCATTTGTCCTGTACCACCAGCTCAAGCTTTGAACCTCCTGCCAGCCACTCTGCTCAGCCACCTAACCCAAATACCATTCCATTCCAATGAGCCATTCGTGCATGTGGACACGAGCCCGAGCAGAGATCCACATGTCGGACCAACCCACAGGGAAGATGACACTAATACACCCTATTGCATTGAAAATGAAGAAGACATTAAATCCTGCATTGCAACGTGTGATACAGCGGCATTAAATGATCAAAGGCCCCAGAGAATGCTCTGAAACAAGGGCCTGGTATGTGCCCATCGTCTGTGGGTCTGCTACATGTATCATAGATATATGTAGCATATATTCATATCTATCTATCCATCTATCTATCTAGATATATATATAGAATCATAGAATCACAGAATGGTTTGGGTTGGAAGGGACCTTAAAGCTCACTCAGTTCCAACCCCCTGCCATGGGCAGGGACACCTTCAAGTGGACCAGGTTGCTCCAAGCTCCATCCAACCCAGCCAGCTCAAGCACGGAGCTGTGGCGGCTGTGCTGAACAACACTGACCTTCTCTAGGAGAAAAGAATCCAAAATTGCCTTTTCTCAGTTTTGGATTTAATTTGAGCTGAGTTCAGGACAGCAAAGCCACAGGTTGCTCATTGCACAGATACAGCAAAGCATTGCTGTTCCCACCGTTCCATGAAACAGTTTGTCCAAGTCTCAGGAACAGCACAGGAACATCCAAGGCTTAGGCTGAGCAAGGACACTGCCCCCAAATAGAAACACGACAGAAATGGTGACTACAACAGAACCAGGATGGTTTCAGAGCAAAGTGGAAAACGCTGTCCCCAGCCTTCATTTCCCTGCTAGAGAAGCAGCTGCTGTAGATGGAATCGCACACATCTGAAAGGCAGCACTGTGAGGGCTTGCTCTGCTGTAGTTATGCTTTAGCACTAAGGACTTCATCCAGCTGGAGCGTTTATTATTCCACAATAGGACTTATAATTCATCAACAAAATGAAAGCCAAGAGCTGTATTTCACAACCGAACGGATTCAGCACCGCGCACATCTTGGGCTTGGTTAGAACAATCACGTGGAAGATGAAGAGCAGCTGTCTGGGGGATTGTTGTTTACCATCTTGGCTGTGATCGTGCAGGTGCTCTTCCAACTGCTACAGACACAGGAGATACCCCAGGAACTTCAGCACACTGTGAGCCTGCACAGAGGGAAGGTGCAGGTCCTGAAGCTATGGCTATGCCATAGGCCAGATGCATGGGTGCAGCACAAATCTGGGCTGGGTTTATCCTAGAGAGCATGACAGCAGTAATATGACAGTAGCTGTGGTACCATTTCAACAGCAAACCAGCATCATGTTGCTATACAACCTTTAGAAAGCAGAGGTTGGGATGACACCACCCCTCTCCCCTCACTGAACATCAGCTGCCAGGTCAGGATGTTGTGCTGGCAGATAGGGGATGATTCATTGGCAGTGAGCTGGAGCTCATGGACATGGAGCTGAACATGGCTGATGGGGGATCCAAGGGGTTCCATGGGGCTGGAATCACAGTGGGAATGGGCCCAAGGGGATGTTTTGCTGCTTTTTGACTTGTATTTTGGGGATTTAATCTCCTGGTAGAGGACAGAAGCATGAGGTGGTGCTGGAAGACTGAGCCTTACTCTTTCTGGGCACTAAGAGTACCTGCCTAAACTCAGCTTGCAGCTCATCCAGCTTCTCCTCGGACAGACTGTCCCTGTAAGCATGGCACTTCTGATCCAGCACAGTGATGGCAACAAGTGGGAGGAGGTATGACCTTTCCCTGCTCACTATAGTGTATCTGCTCCCAAAGTCATCCCATCTTCCTGCCCATAGGAAAGCTCATCCCCATAAGTGCAGCACAAGCTGGAAGCTGACTTCTTCAGGCTTCCTTTGCCTCTTCTTCTCCCAGGATCTACCAACCTCTCTGGGTCCATACACGGGGCAGTTCTATCTTTACAGGAAAGAAGCCCAGGTTGGGGCAGGGCTTGGTGTTACTGAAGAGAACAGAAACACTAAAAAGAACACTGTAATGTCATCCCCCAGGAACTGCTATCACTTGCATCCACCTTATTTAGATTCATAACACTACCAGTGGTATTAGGGCATCGTCCACCACACCATGGACGTTTAAGCTGAAGCTCATCTCTGATTCTAAGGGAAGTTAAAGCTCCCATTCATGTAGCATAGTAATTAGTCTAAAACTAATTTAGACACATTTACCTACTTCAGTCAAAACTGCAGCTGCAGCACAGGCTCACCCTCCTTACCCACATCTGGCACACTCTCACCTTAGTTCTGCTTTCAAGAGTGGGCCAAAAACCCTATCAAAGTATATACTGAGCGCTCAAAGCCAAATAACTTGCATCCTACCTTCCTCTAGATGCTACAGACATCATCACCTCCAGGAATGACCATTAACCTCCGTGGGCCCAGAGCACAAACACTGATCCAACCAGCATTGGCTTGGGAGGATGAGGAATCTTGATCCTTTCCAAAGCCTGAAGTCAGTACTGGGACGGGCACTGGGATGGGCACTCTATAAAGGCTCTGCATCAGAAATAGCTGGAATTGTTTTAATTGCTTTCCTCTCTATAATTAATCTCTGCATTCGCATTTGAAGTAGAACTTTTCAGATGGAGACGGACTCAGGAGTCTGGGAAAACTGGGTTTGCATCCAGTGGAATACTCCACAGACACAGGCAGCTTTACACAGGCAAATAAAATAGGGCACAGAATTAAAGACTGCAATTTATATCACAGTCCCATTAAATATGATCTAAATACAAACAAATGAATGTCTAGGTTTTCTCATACCTTCAGTCTGACAATCTGAAAGATTCTGTAGGTATTATTGAGGCTTCAAAACACCTCTAATACCCACAAGCTCCATTCTGCAGCTATAACAGCACAGTGAAGTAACAAATCAGGAACCAAAACATGTCAAGTCATGGAAGACAAGCTTTTAATACAATCAATGTTAATACAGGGTGGCACCTTCTGGCCTGTTGTGCCTTAGGGTCAGCAGGCAAGGGACAACACAACACTAACCCTCTCTTTCTGCTGTAACTTTGGTTCCACGTCTGCATGCACGTTACAGCTCCATCCTGCACACACTCACTACAAGGTGTAGTGCATGTTCCTAGGATGCTGGTTATCAGCACAGTGTCAGCAGCACTTCCCCAACAACACCTATCAGAAAATGCTTGCAGAGATGCATCTCGCTGCAGCCCCAACCACCCTAATGGGCTCACAGCAGCAGGAGAGGCTCCCTTTATCCATTAGCAAGAAGAAAACAACAGCAAACACAGCAGCTTGGCCAATGCAGTAGCAACAACCCGAGTTAGACGGGTTTTCCACGTACAAAGCTCCCTGCCTGGCTGCTGGAGTCTCTCTGATTGCCAGCAGAGGACTTGGAAGGCATTTTGCTGATGAGATCAAAGATAGGCTTTTAAAGCTCAGCACGCAGGATCTACCTACTGGAAGCAGAGCAGACAGCATCTGGCCTCAGCCCAATCTCAGCTGAAAACAGTTCAAGCTAATCTAATGGGGAGGCAGACATTAGTTAGGGGTTAGTAGAAGCACTCAGCAGATTACCTGCCCTTGTTTCTGGTCCCAGTACAAGTGTAAATGAAGTAGCTGAGAGACCTAGCAAGGGAAAAAAGAGAGCCATTGTGGCAACACATGTCAAAGCTTTGAGAATAAGGCCTATTTGAAGCATAAGTAATTAAGGCGAGACATGAGCATGACATTGGGCACCATGGGCAGGGGACTCACGTACACATAAGAAGCAGGGACACCCACCTTTAGATGAAGGTTCTCCCTTTCTCAACCTTCCCAGAGAGATGGAGAAACCACTCCATAAGCCCAGCTGACAGGGGCTTACCTAGCAAGTGTGTTTAGAGAGTAAAGCAAATTACAAACACCATGGGCTGCCACTCTGCTCCTTGCACCTGATGGATGAGACTGGCTACCTCTGTAATCCAGATTTAAGATGATTAAGAACAGAGTGCATTTATAACTAATTTAGGCACAGGATTAGGTGAGGGACACATGGCAGTCATAGAATCACAGAATGGTTTGGGGTGGAAAGGTCCTTAAGACCATCCAGTTCCAACCCCCTGCCATGGGCAGGGACACCTCACATTAGACCATGTTGCCCAAGGCTCTGTCCAACCTGGCCTGGAACACCACCAGGGATGGAGCATTCATAACTTCCCTGTGCAACCCATTCCAGTGCCTCACCACCTTTACAGTAAAGAACTTCTTCTTTATATCTAACCTAAACTTCCCCTGTTTAAGCTTAAACCCATCACCCCTTGTCCTATCACTACAGTCCCTAATGAAGAGTCCCTCCCCAGCATCCTTGTAGCCCCTTTCAGGTACTGGAAGGCTGCTCTGAGGTCTCCACGCAGCTTCCCTTCTCCAGGCTGAACAACCCCAATCTCTCAGCCTGTCTTCAGTCATTTCAGTCCTGGTGACTGCCAGCTCTTATGAGAAGCAGGGTAAGGATGAGGAATCACACCCAGCAATGAATCAGAGTTTGCAAACAGAAATGTTATCATTTGCTAAGAGCAAACCCATCGGCTTTATGCTCTTGAGCACAGTGAAGGAGAAAACCGCTTCTGCCCTGGTATGAGCACAAATATCCTACAAGCAACATCCTGATGGCCAGCCCTTGCGTGCCGTGCCTCCTCGCCAGCCGCTCCGGAGATGTCAGACAGCATTAAAGACTCAAAGGGAAACCACAGCTGACGTTAATGTTGATGGTGGAAGCTTCACTTCATCCACCCTTTTTGTTTGTGCCATTCACTTCCTCTCCTGGGAACTGTTTGTGATTGTCTCTCCCAGGCTGCTCTCTCTCTGTGCAAGTTTATTGTTTGGCTCTGCTGTCCTGGGCATTCACTGCCTATTGTCGGCTTCTTAGAGACACCAGCAAAGGAGCCCACGAGAGAGAGAAACCTGGCCTGCAGCTCCAACAGCACTGGGTTACTACTGATTTGGGAGAAACAGATGCTCAAAGGCATAAGAATGAAAGAGACATCACACCATGACAGGAACAGGTCACAATACCATGATCAGTGCCATGCTCCCCAGAAAGCCATTTGCTGTTCCTCTTCAGTGGTGTAACACAGCTCAGCCATGAGATCTTTGATTCCGGATCCCACATGGAGATCCTTTAAAGGAAGCTATTTTCAAAAGCAGCACGTTCAGCCCTTCTGAGGTGCCACTAAATCCCCTTCTGAGGTAACACTTTGGTGTAACACTGTGTACTCTAAACCATTCCTGACGGCTGCTCTTGGCACGGCCATTACAGATCTGGTGCTAAGCAGATGGATCAGAACTGTCCTCAGATGTGTTTAGTAAGTGAAGAAACACCCTCCCTCCAAGCAGTGGGATCTAATCATTACAAAGAGGCTTCATCCAGCATCTTAAAGGAAAGGATACTCCTTACCCCCTGCTTCCCTCTTTCCCCATTCAAGTAAAAGTGCAGTTCTCCACTGTCACATCACAAAAGGCAGCATCTCTGCCCACACACGTTTTTCCTCCACAATAAATAAATCTCAATCCTTATGGAAAATTAGGGATCTAAACATTTACTTTCAGGCAGCTGCACTACCTATAATAGACAGATACTAGAAATGAGTGAAAAGATGCTGTTTGACTAGAGAAGACCGAATCTAAATCATTACCAGCATTTCCCTTCCAATACCCTAGCTTAAAAACCAGCAAACACACTGGGAACCTTCCCAATATATTTCTTCAGCTAAAGGACCCTAAAGTAGTGCAATCCCTAGGGGATGATGAGCCCAAAGGTGGAAATGGAAGTGACAAACCAGACAGGGCTGGGAGCTGAGGCAGTTTGGGAACTGCTGATGCTGCACTCCTGAGCGTTAAAGAGGTGGATGCACATAGTGAAACCCTCATCTGCATGCCTGCTCCTTTTGACCCATACCCAGTGACTGCTGGCTCTGCCAGCACCACAAGCCACATTTCCCCACGCATGAAAGACTCCTGGACTGTTTCTCAGACTTATTAGGCACAAACAGGCTTTTCATCGTCACCAGTCATGCGTGCCTGCTCCCTCCTCATCCATCATCCCCGGCCAAGGCGCTGTGCCCGCTGCCAGCAGCACGCCATGCCCCAATCCCCTTCTTAAAGACAGGCTGTACAAGGGCACAGCACCAGCTGCTGTGCAAACTGTCCCTGCCCCACACACAGGAGGGCAGAAGAAGGGACATTATAAGAAAGCTTTGGGTTATGATGATCTGATGGCTGTGGGATGCTTTCTGCTGCTCGCCTTTGAAGAACTGAGTTGAAGCTGCAGCTTGGGGATGGTTAAGTGGTTGGCAGCAGGATTTGTCTTGGAGACAGGGAAAGACACTGGCCTGTCTGGCAGAATTCGTTTGTTCAGGGTGAGGAATAAGGCTACATGCAAAGAGGATCTGGGAAACCCTGGAGATTGAAGGAGAAGGTCAGAGGGCTGATAGTGTAAAACTGGTGGTGGGTGCATTGCAGAGACAGAGGAGGCAATGGCAGGGAAGGCAAGCAGGGAACAGAAGAGCAGGGGACTGGGGACAGGGCAAGGCAGCAGATGGCAAGAGGCTCAGGGTGACAGGCAGAGCACGAGAAAGTGCTGGGAGCATGGTGACAGCAAGGGAATACATATGGATGTGATGGATGTGCTTCCAAGCCATCGGTACCTCTCCTCACCGCAGCCACTATGGACCCCAGCTGCTCATGTTAGAAACCTGATGGGTGCCAGTGAAAAACACACTTATGCCCATGCTTCCATCTGATGTCTCCAGTGGCACCAGCACCACTGCTGGGGCTGTAACACCCTGCTGCTGCTGCTCTCCTTCTGCTGTGGCCCAAAAGCAGGCTCCTCTGCCTCTCCTCCCTTGAAGTGAGCTGAAAAGAAGGTGCAGGCAGTGCCCAGGGCCCTTTGGGAGCAGGAATGGCTGAATTAGGTGGAACTAATTGAAAGCACGCAAAGAGCAGCAGGATTTACTGCCTGGCCACCTAACCCTGCCACTTAGGACTGAGCCACTTGAAGTCACAGTGTGTGACAGAATGACCAAGCAATGAGGACAGGATTACAGAGCCCCAAATCAGATTATGCTCCTTGATGGGGACACAAGCTGCTTGGGGACAGGGAAAAGATGTGTGCTGAGCACCTTGCAGGGTGTAATAAGAGCAGATATCCAGCGCTGCCTGCTTAGAGAGCATCAAAAATAGACTCTCTGGAGAGAGAAAACACCCAAGTGAGCCAAGCTGGGCAGCGCCAGGGTACCTGGAACACTGACAGCTCCTCAGCCTGTGAAATGAACTGGCACAGGTCTGTGCCAGCATTAGCACAAATGTGGCTTCAAAACAAAGCGGAGCAGGAGGGAGGGGAAGGGAGACGAGCCTGCAGTTGGCTAGCTAAAACTGAGGGCTATTTAAGAGAGAAAGGTGAAAGGGCCAAGGGATCAGAGGTTACGAAGCTGTGGCTGTGCTTGCAGCATCTTAGCCTGTAGTAAATGTACAAGCAGCAGTCTGCCGCACACAGATGCAATCAGAGAGCCGGCTGCATTGTGCTACACGGATAAATAGGTGATGGATAAAATGAAGGCTAAAATAAAAGATAGAATGAAGACAGGGGCCTTGCCCTAAGATCTTATCATGAAAGACAAAAGATCATGATGGATCAGGATGGCGAGTTAGCACAGCTCAGGGAAAGGAGAGGACAGGGCTCTGCACAGTGAGAAACGTCTCCAAGTACAGGAGCCTTTAGAGTTTAGCCAATTCACTGGGAACAGGTTTGGACAGAGGACACTTCCAGCCCAGCAGCTCACTGTGTATTTGCCACTAGAAGATGCTGCTTTGCAAAGTCTGAGGGTCCATTTCTTAGTACAAAAGCATCTTTTCCTTGCCCATTAATCCAAGTGAAGCAGCACGTGAAGACAGATCCTCACATTCACTTACTGGTAAAAGCCATGTTTTCCATGGGAGCTGCAGGAGCTCAGTGCTTCTGAAGAGGTGGTCATCTCTATATTGTAGGTTCTATCCATAGGTTCTATATATAGGTTCCAGTTTTAACACAATCCATTAAAGGCTGAAGCCAAACGAACCTGAAGTCCTCACTTTCCCATCTGCACTCAACACTTACCACAGACTAGCCGCATGGGACAACCAAGATAAGCCATAGGAATAATATTCTCTTCCCTTCCTCCTTGGAAACTCCCCCCTAGGGACAGCACTGCAGTCTTGCCTAGCATCTGTCTGCTCAAAGTGCTTTCCAGATAGTCATTTAAATGCCTCTCATGCAGCATAATCCATCTCTGTCGTACCACCTTCTCAAGTGAGCAAGTGAAAGCGCTGACATACATTTAACAGCAGCTGAAAACCAGGGCAACAAACCCTGCTACCACCCCTACCTGCTCATATCTCTTGGGAAGGGCTTCCTTCATAGCAGGGACAGCTAAATGGAGACACATCCATGCCTGACTAGTCACATTTCACATGCTGAATAGCTGAGGAACCTCAGCTCAGCTTCTGTGCTGCAACACATCGCCCGTAAATCACAGCCCTTCAGCTCTGCCTGCCCAAAACACAACAGATTCAGTCTGAGAAGGGCAAGGGATAGAAGCTGCATTAACCACTCCTGACTATCACACCATGAAGAGTGTAAATGCATTAAGGGTGTGGATCAGCAGCAGAGCTGATCTGTCTGCTTCACAGCACCAGCATCTTGCTTTCCTTTCCTCGGGCCATACTCTTCACAACACAGCTCCATCCCTTCCCTTGTGCTGGCTCAGGCACTTGAGACTCATTTTGGGGCTCAAAAAGCAGCATTCCCTTTCCTTCTCTTTCTGGATCAGCCTTGTGATAGATTAGAGAGAACCTGAGGAGGTCCAAAGAGCTGATGCACAGTAATACACTGGGAGCAGGAGCACTTTGGAGGAGGAAAGCTGTCAGATCAGCTCACCCTATCTCTTGGATCTGCACCCTAAGGCACACAGAAGCAAACAACCTGCTGGAGGCCACACACCAAAGCACTGAAGGAAGCCAGGAGTCCCATTTTCCCTCACATATTCAGGGTAATCGAAATGTCAAGGCTGAAGCAAAGACATGAACAGCCCTTGCTTTGTTGTAAAGATCAATCCATCCATCCAACAACAACCTCTCAATCTTAACAGCTCCTTTTCCCCTCCCCAGAGCAGTGGGCAGGGAAGACTCCTCTGGTCCATTCACAGGGTGCAATATCTCTCAGTTTAGGCTGGCAGATATGTCACACAACAATACCACACAAGTCATAGCATTGCTTTCTTCCACCACTGAATGGGGAGCTTCATTCATCCAAAACAATGGCTTCCTTGTACCCTGGAGGCTCTTCTCCCTTCTACCCAGCTTCCCATTGCCACTGGAGCCCCATTCCAAGGCAGAAAAGCAGAACAGCAGGAAGAAGAACCATGGTGCTGACTGCTCATTCAGGCTGAGGACAGTGTGAGATGAACAGGTTGGCACTGGGGGTCTGAGCATCTCAAATTCAGGATCTACCCAACCAGGAGCCAGAGTTCCTTCAGGATTCACACACCGTTTCTCACTCTGGCCTAAAACCAGCTCTAGCACAAAGAATCTGCAGTACCTCGTAGGAAGGGGCTCGGGGCAAAGGCAGTGCTGCAAAACTGGCATTCCCAGGGCCCATTAAAGACCATGGTGTGACTTCTTCAGGCTTACACAGCAGCCTCAGAAGTGTTAAGTGTCATGGTAGCATCACACACATGTTGCTTTGTTGGGCATGCAATACATAGCTCTGCCTTAGCTCCACATTTATCCCAGGGTTCAGTCCAGGTCTGGATTAGCTTCCAGTCCCTGGGTTAGCAGAGCCTGATCACTGAGGAGCAAACAGGTCAGGAGAAGAACTGAGCCATGGCTAAGAAACACAGGCTGCACAATGCTTGGCATGGAAAAGGAAGGCAATTTGGGGGGTTTCTTTGGAAAAAGGTATAGCTTCTGCATATCCTTGTGATCCTACATGTGCATGGCACACCCCAGGGGCTCCCCGCTTCTATAGTACCTTGCATTCAACATGTTCTATAGACCTAATGGTATTTGGGCTCCTAAGGATGTATCATGCGTTTGTTACAGAAGGTAAGGCCAAGACGTACTAAAATGATGTGCCTGGGGTCATACGAAAAGCATTTGAAGAGGAAAATGACTTCCTTCAACTCCCTTTCACACATTTTTCCTAATCCCAGTGCCCTTAAGTTTCTATTATCCTTTTGCAAGAGGCTCTGTATCTGACTGTACAAAAGTTGTACCCTTTTATACAAGTCTTGCCCCCAAAACACAAGGGCACAGTGGCAGCGCACATTTGCCCTAAGCCATGCTAACCCATGGCCAGACACCAGGACCACAAAATGCAGTTATCAAGTCCTCGCAGCTTTTATGCAAGCAAGGAAACAGAGATAACAGCTATTTTCTGGTACTGGCCCTAAGCCAGGAACTGAGTACAGGATGTACCTCCTCAGATGAGACCACTCATCCAATATCCTTCTCCAAAACTAACGCCACTTCCCATTCACTCTTACATAAACATGTCTCCAGAGAATTATATACTGGGTATGTTATGTGTAAGCCTTGCAGATGAACTTTGAGCCTTCACAGACCACGTCTGCTCTCTGTCAGTACCCACATTAGCCAGGCTTCCCAACAGTTCAGCATAACAACTGAAGAACTGGGGTGCAGAAGGGCTTTCCCTTCACCACAGAAGGTACTCACCAAAAGAAACAGATTTCCCTGGCAGGGTGCTAACTGTGTTCACCTAATGGTGACCATATTTCAATATTCCATGGAAGCATGCTCCTGTTTTGCCAGTGAAAAGGAAGGGCACAGGCTGTGATGAACAGAATTCCTAATGCTGTCACCTGAGTATTGACACATAGTCTTGATCCTGCATTTCCAACTCCTGTAGGCTGGCCATCACCACGCTTACTGTCTTCATCCCAAGAGGCTCCTATGTGGCTGGTGAACGGGAGACTGGGAGGCATGATCAAAACCAATGAGAAGATCCCTTCCCATCTCTCCCCCTCCACAGTGTGGCTGCTGGTGGTGATGGGTGCAGCTGAGATGCTGATGTGTGACCATCCTGACCCGCACCTTTACCTTCGAAGCTGCCATGACGGCTGCCGTGGCTGCGACGTTCAGCCCCCGCTTCCCAAAGTGGACAAGGGCATCGTAGCTCCGGTCTTTGGCCTGGACAAGGCAGTCATCGATCTCCTGTCACAGCAAACAACAAAACAAGCAAACAATAAAGCAAAGGAAGGACAAGTTCAGAGTGTTCCAAGCCTTGAACTCTTGGCAGGGCCATGGCATCTTTTATGGAGGTAGATACCATCCATTCCCTTCACCTTGGCTGGAGACAAGCTCACAGCCAATGTTTGCAAAGACCAAAGGTTTGCAGGGGAGCAGTAACTCCCACTGCAGGCTTTAGGAACTCGTTATTCTGCAAATGGAAGGTTGGGATACACTTGCACAATGTGCAATGACCACCAATGGGTCCTGGAAACAAGACAGATACATCGACCTGGGTAGAATGGACCAGGAGCCATTTGCAATCTATGGACACCTAAAGACAAATTGCATTGGCCCATAGTTATAAAGAACTGCATTATGACACTGCATCATGGACAGATGAAGCTGTACTGCTCTGCAGCCAGGAGTGGTGGTCTCAGAAGTATCCGAGTCATCTCTCCCATCACTGCAGTGGCCAGCTTCAACATGCCCATGAACTTGGTAGGTCCAGAGCTTCTGGATTTCATGCTGCTCAAGATACAGTGAAATGGTTATGAAAGGTCCTGCCCTCACCTTCCCCCCCCCAAGACACGGGGGTCTGGATGAGAATGGATGACAATGACTTCCAGTACTGAGGTGCTGGATGTGCTGGGTTAGTGGGGACTGGAGGCCATGAGAAGCTGCTGGCTGTGTAGTGATTCCCTCCCTGCTCCTAGTAGATACGAAGTGGCAACCCAAAATGCACAAGCACTGCTTGTGAAAAGCAGAAGTTCCCAGGATGCAGAGAGACAGGGGATCAATCCCCACTGTCCTCCTTGGACAGGACTGGGATACAACTGCTCATGCACTGCCTGTGGCTAAACAGAGCTTTCATTTCCATACTTGCCAATGCAGGAAACAGTTATTCACTTCTTGGTAGTCTGCACGTTGGTACGTGACTGGTGGCTATTCTTGGCCCATGCATTCCCATGAGCCAAATGGCTCTGCCTGACAGTGTCCCATTCACAGCCACAGGAATCTCTTAGGCAGGCAAATGATCCAAGCTCTATTGCCTCCCCGCAAGATGTTTCTCAACCCAGGACCTGAGCATGCTGCATGCCTTACTTCAGCAGGCTATATAGTGCTTGCTAAGCCTGTTTGAGACAGGCTGGGGTATTAGTTTTAGTGCTGCACAATGTTTTAGGCAGAGCTGCGAACAAAGTCAAGGAGCCCTGGCTGCCAGCCCCTGTTTCTCTGTTACACCCAGCCACAACACAGCACTCAGCTATATCCAGCCAGTACGTGCAAAGCAGCTCAGGAGGTATTTTTATCCCCCTCGCTCCCAACGTCTCAAGTGCACAAAGATGAGCTAATACGTGTGAGTGTGCTGAACAGATGCCAGTATTGAAATACTCAACAAAGAACAAAACCACCAACCAAAGGAGATGGTCAAATGATAGGGGAAGAGAATCAGCAACTCCCAGTCCTCCAATGAAAATGAGTGACAGGAAGACTGGAGTAAACACATTGCAGATCTGCTCCATCCAGGCACCTGTGATTACCTTTTCTTTTGAAGACAGTGTTGGATGAACAAATTTCCTGTACAGGAGGCTGGAGCCTTTTGTGTACGGAGACAGCAGCCAAGCTACAAAAGCTATTTTGAGTTCATAGTAGAATGGAAACCTAGGAGAAAAAGAGCTATTAGTGTCCACTCCCAATTTAACCACTGCCCTTGGAGATGCTCAGCACAGGAAGGGACTGGCCGGTCTGGTTAGGGAAGCCTTTGCTTACTGAGAAGTCCAAAGGCCAGAATATATCCACTCACCTTTACAGACATCTCAACTAGCATGTGGGTAAAGCTTTACTTGGGTATCAGGGCCATTATTTACTGGTCTGAAAGAGACTCTGCTGTGTGATAAGAGGACCTTTCTATATGCAAAGAGCACAGATGCTGCCTTCATAGCATCCCCAGTCATTATGAGGGAGCAAAGAGCAAACCAGCAAATCAATGTTGCATAGATATATTTATGTACCTTTCATCTCTCTGCCTTTTTGCTTTTAAGATAACTCTTATTTGCCTGAAACTGGAATACAAGAACCTTTGCTGCCCATGCAACATGCAATATAAAGGTGCAGATCCACACTGTGGCTTTCAGGTAGCATTGTAAAGTATACAGGAGACTAACTGCCAACAGGACAACCTTTAGCTGTAACATCAAGCCAAGGACTTCTTGGGATTAGATGATCCAGACTCTCTTTTGGAGGAGAAAGCCTAGAGCTCAAGGCTGGCCAGCAAACAGCATCCTCATGTGATGAACCAATGCTACCCTTCACAGGCAAGCAAGAGCAACACAGAGACCCCATGATGGGTGTGCAGCTGGACCCAGACTGTGCACAGCACCATCACAGAGCCAGCTGGGTCATACAGCACCCAGGCCTGACCCAATGGGCCTCAGTGATGCTCTGCTCCAAGCATGGATGTGCCAGGTTGGTCTAACACCTCCCTGAGGATCTCTGCAGCATACTCGATTTCACAGGCTGGATGAGCCCTCTGTCATTCCTCCTGAGACCCACATAATACATCCTCCAAGAACAAAGCTCCAGAGGAACACAGTGGAGGTAGCTTTGCATGTAAATTAGACAGAGACACAATGATGTCTTTTATACCCTGTTAAACAGATCTGACATGTTGCCAAGTACCCCCAGTTCCCTTTCTCTGAAGGACTCACTAGACGCATGCACTGCTATGCAGGAACAGGCTTTAGGTGAGGGCCACGCATTACAGTTGGATTCTCATCCTGAAGCCTGCTCATCTCACCGGTTAACACTAGAAAGGCCTTACTAAAACAAGCAACAAACATTTCCAAACTTGAGTGTCCAAATTTAAGGAATTAAACTCTTCCCTGTGAGGGTGCTGAGGTGCTGGCCCAGGGTGCCCAGAGAAGCTGTGGCTGCCCCATCCCTGGCAGCGTTCAAGGCCAGGTTGGACACAGGGGCTTGGAGCAAGCTGCTCTAGTGGAAGGTGTCCCTGCCCATGGCCAGGGGGTTGGAACTGGGTGAGCTTTAAGGTCCCTTCCAACACAAACCATGCTGTGATTCTATGATGCGAGTCTATGAAGCTGATAACTGGGTATGTATGCGCTCTTATCCTGACAGAGGTCACCAGGAATCTTCCCCTGGTACCAGAGCTCACATCAATACGGACTGTCACTGTCCTCCATCCAACCATAAACCTAACCAGGAACTGGCCTGGTTAGGCTGGAATGGCAAAACATCCCAGGAACAACCACTCATGCAGCAACCTACAGAGTCCTGTGCTGTAGGGCTGTATCTGCCTGGTCCCTACAGTCTGTGTATGTACTGTAGGACACAGGTAGGTAAGTCTAGAGCTACACCTGTAGCTGAAGCTACTGTTGTTTATGTGATGATGTGTGCAAGCATCCAACTCAACAATCAGCCTCTCTGACATGCAGGGGACAACCTCCTGTAATGATTTCTCACTAATGAGATCTCACTGAGCAATTCCATCTTCTTTCTTGCTTTCCCTGTGGCAGCACTGAGGCAGGAAGCACGGCTCCTCCAGACAAAAGACCTCTATGCACCTGAAGCTGTGAACCCCATGCTCAGGAAGCAGTGCAACTTTTGTGCCCCTTTTTTACCTCACTTTTAAACGTCTCCATTCTCTTTCCACCTCATTGCAAAGACCCTCTCCCTCGTGGTGCTCACCAGCATAGAAAGATGTCCGTGAATGTCTCTGCTGTCGTGAAGAGTGCGAATATGATCCAGTACATCATCCATTTGACCTGATAGGCAAAACCAGCGTCAGTTCATTCTCCCCCAACGAACTATCTCTTACAGGCACAAATGCACAGAGTAACTCCCACAGAAAAAAAGAGTGTTCTGGTTCTTCCCACCTCCCCCTTGTGTGTTTAACAGTTACTATGGACTTGAAGCTCGCAAAATGCCCCACCTCAGCACATAACACATCAGATTTCCACACAAACCCTTGGGAAGCAAGAGATTGTGGCCTTTAGGACTGGCCTTATGAAAAGAAGAGCAGTCTGGCTCTGTCCTCAGAGAGAACCACAGCCCTGTCACAGGGCATTTACAACCTCACTTGGCTCATCTTGACAAAGGTGAACACTAGGGTGTTGGCCAAGCTGCAATGAAGAAAAACTGTATTTACTTGCATAACATCTACAAGCAGGGGAAACCAGCCAGGGAGAGATAAAGAGGTAATTGCCCATCCCAGGATCCAGGGCTCAGGAGCACAATCAACTCACCCCGACTTATTCAATCAGTGTGCATCACTTGGTGGTGCCTCCTCACATCCACACTCTGAGCACACTGCAGTGACAAGGGCAAGTGAATCACCTTAAATCCCTTACCTGGGGCTTGGGCGAGAGCATTTCACCTCATACTGGCAGTAAAAGTATACATTGTGCTGTCAGTGTTCAACTATGGTAACTCCAGTGGGGTGTGCACTGCTTGATGGGTGATTTATGGATGGGCTCCTTTGTGGTGATAGCAACAGACACAGAAAGAGTGCTTGGGGGCTGTGACTTGGTCAGGGAAACTGTAGGATCTTGAGTAATTCAGGGATCTGGGGATTTTTGTCACTAAATGGCATTTAAAGCCCAGCTAAATTATTCTGATGAAAATCAGTCAGAGAACTGGACCCAAGTGTTACCTAAGGCTGGGATAACTGCAGTAGAATAAGGGAAAGAAGGCAGTACAAGGGGGATGCCTACACCGGGTGCTGCTCTGGGGAAGGAAGGATGGAGGTGGCAATAAATCTGTATCTCACCAGCTCTGAAATGGCTTTCTCCATCCCCTCCCCATGCACTGGGGACAGTACCTGTAGTCTCTCTCCACTCTCTGCAGGTACTGCAATAATCCCCTGAGGAATTGTCACCATATAGAGCTATAGAACTGCTCTCCTGGGACTTAGTTATATGCATATTTGGTGTGACAGCAGTGGAATGGCCCTGTCAAATGCCCGAGAACATTGCCTTCCCAGGGCAGCTTCTGTCAGTGTTTTCCACATAACTCAAAGCCTCAGTTGGACATTCCTGCCAGCCAGACTTCAACACAAACCAAGACCTGGTGTGGAAGGGCTTGGGTCCGCCTCAAACACCATTTATCAAAATGGCTATTCCTAATCAAAGTAAACTGCAGCCATATTATCTGGAGCAAGAGATGAAGGTTTGTACCGGGTCAGTGTAAACTGCCACTGCTTCGGGTTATTTCATCAGACACTAACAGAGGTGCTGCCACAACTGAGAAATGACTGTAAGTGCAGAGCAGGTCTCACACTTGGGTCATGACCCCATGTGTCCGGTGGGAGTTCTTCATTTGCAATTGAATTCCCAACAGGAATTGGACCCTTCAGCAAAATACTTTCCAGAAAGGGGCTATGGAAACATTAAGTATCAGTGGCAGACACCGTTTGGGGATGCCAGCACACGTCTCCATCCTTTCCAAGCAGAGGATGTGCAAACCTTGAGCAGCAAAGCTGTGCAAGGGCTGCAGGGACATTTTGCTGTAGGTATCTGATGTGTTCTGCCACACTTAATGATTCTCAGAACATCCCAACCATTAACTGAAGGAGGGTATTGAAAGAAAGGGAAAATCTCAGCAGGCACAGTGAGCCCCTGTTTGAGCTGGTGCAAGGACTTAAAGGGATACCCATCTGTGGTGTTAGCCAGAGGAGAAAACGGGCTTGTTATCCTTGGGATCTTGAGAGGATGGAAGAGTCGAGATCTGGAGGCTGAGTCAGGTTCAGTGCAACAGAACCCAGGTTGTGAGGGGCACTACAAGTCCTACAGGAGACCAACAGCATCCAGGCGGGTTTGATTCTCCCACATCGCACTTTCCCTTGGTGGCCCCATATGCCTTTAGAAACTGGGCCCAGGGAAGATCTTTCAGCCAGAGGATGAGGCAGCACAACCAGATCTGCCTGTAAATAGGTCACTCCACACAGAAGGATGTTTCCATCTGAGGATTCAGTCCTATGTGCTTCAAGTTTCCTCCTCTGATCCTTGCTCTGAATGAGCAGCTCAAGCTTCAAGGCTTTTTGAAAAGGCTTTGATTTATGCTGCTCTTCAGAAACAAAAGGAAAACAGGCAAAGCTCTGCGTGCCAAACACCTTTTAAGTTGACCATATTTAGCTCACAACCCCATAGAAACAGCATACATTTGTCAAAGAGCACATCAACTCAGCAGAGGAGCCAGAAGCACAAACCCAGGTCTCCTTATTTGAGACTTGTGCCAGTCCATCTTCAGGCCACTCTTCCCCTTGCACTGGTTTATGAGCTTTCCCAGTATACAGGCAACACCTTCACAAAGTGGTGAGGAAGAAAACAAACCCTTCAGCACAGCCCCAAGCCTCATTACTCACATATTCTTTGATGTCCTTTGATTTCACGGCTTTGTAGGAATAATACGCGGGGTAAAGAGTGCCAAATATAAGCCTGGAAAAAACCAAACAACAAATGGGTTAGATTGATTTCCTGTCTCAGGGAAACCTTTAATTTCTTTTTCCTGCCTGTTAAATGTGTTTGTTGCACTGTAAGAAGTGCGAGGATTTGATTCAAGCTTGAGTGCACCAAGTACAGTACAGGGATGATTTTGCACCACTAAATCCAGAGAAACTATTGCCAGAGACATGAATGAAGAGCAGGGATTCAGGCTGACTCCCCTTTTGCAATGGTTTCCATACCTGTACCTTAGTATTACATACAAAACAAAACATCCAACCACAAAGCAAACCAAAAAAGACCAGGGACCTCCTGTGATTTCCAAACAGCCTCCTGTGAAACCAGGAATACAGGAGTTCCTAACGAGAACCATCTCCCTACATTCCCTTCCACCTCTGTTCAATACCCTGAAGAACTGGCAAACACAGTAAAGCAGGATCCAAGCTCTGCTGGCACAAGGGGTGTGAATGCTGGGGCCTTATCTCTTAGCAGAGGGATTGGACTAGATGATCTCCAAAGGTCCCTTCCAACCCTAATGGTTCTGCGATTAAATCTGCTGCACGGAATAGCCCTGCCCTGTTTGGTAAAGTCAATTCGGGCTCAAAGGAGGAGAATCTGCCCACCAAGATGTGCCAATGGGCCCAAAAATGCCAGCTTTCCTGTTCTTTCGGTTTCCTTTCATTTCCAAGTCTGAAAGGGATGCTGCCAGCTTCAAGAGTTCATGTAAGAAAGGAACAGGGATCTGTAAGTTAAAAATAGCACTACTGAGAAGAGAACACTGGGAGGTTTTCTACACCAACTCCTCTCTGCATCACTGCCTAAATGCTTATTCACTTGGATTACTCTGGACATGAGCATAGGCTTGTCAAAACCACTCTGCCCTGCCCAGGGTTCACTCACTTTTATTCAATGCAGCAGGATGATGCTGCAAAGTCTAAATGTAATAGATTGCAGGGGAATGTTTATTGGCTCCCAACCTTCCCATTGAAGCTTCTGCTTTAAGCTCATACATCTGGATTTGCAGCTCTTGGGAATGGAAACAATCAGTGTTTCAATCCCTAATGGTGGAGCCTCATGGACCCGCAGTCATCTTTTGCATCCTGCCAGTAGCAATTGCATGCTGTGGGACTCATAATTACAGCTGAGTCCATTATGTGCCTAAGACATTAAATATTAACACTCCGGGCTATGGTGTACCTCGTGCTTCACGGAGCTGGAGAAAGGATTTGTGGAAGACTGGGGTGAGCCAGCACACATCCTGATTTCCATAGCAGTGACCTGTGCTCCATCATGCTTACTGTAGCATAGCTTAGAGAACCTGAGGCACAATGCAGACTGCAGTAAAGCACCTACTGAGTGAGGAGAGACAGTGTTTTACAGAGGCTTCAAAAAGCTTTGCTGGAAGCAGGCAGCTCTGAACCCATTTCACTGTGCTGTATGCAAGGATGAGATCCAAACGCTCAGATTCTGGGAACCCAAGAGCATTTTTGTCCCTCGCTGTATCTTAACAGCAACACTGGTGAAGGCCAGGGAGAACAGAGAGACAATAGCTTGATCCTGTTCTCACCGAAGCTATTAACAAATATCCCTAACAAATATAGGAGCAGGACCTAACCCAAAGGAGGCAGAGCTCACAAAAGGAAGAAGGCTCTATAATATTCAGCAACCACACGAATAACATTTTTGGCTCTCCTTATAAGCACCGCGTTGCTGTCCTTCCTCCTTGGCTTGGCTGCTATCTCACGCTTTTATTTCCTGCAAAGAGTCACCGAGTGATTGATATTCATTTCCTCAGTTTGTTCTGGTAACAGAAAGCAACTGGATCCTGAAGGAGCAAACAGTTTACAGGCTCCCTGGAAAAGAAGTAGTTGCAGACAATAAATGCTTGGAACAGAACCCGGTGAGGGAATGAAACTGCGCAGTGATTTTGCGTTTGCGGAGCAAGGGGCAGTAAATAAGGTGATGTGCTCTCCCTAAATTGGAGATTGAGGGTTTCACTCATCTGCCCTGCAGTGTGTTGTGTGCATATATGGACATTTATTACTGCTGTGCTTTACCACACTGAACACAGTTCAAGGAATGCTGGATTCCAGTCTTGTCACTGCTGAGGCTTATTATGTGGCCTGAAGTCCCTTAATCTCTGGGTACTCCCTACAAATGAAAGACACAAGATGTTTAGGCACTTCTGTAAAGCATTTTCAGGGGCTGGAGGCAAATACCTGCACATAGGCCTGTTCCAAAAAGCCTCCTGAAGTTACTGTCTTGCATACAATTGATTTAATTCAAATATCCATCTCAATCCTGTATCTCTTCCTACAGTTCCTGTCCCCTGTGAAAACAATGCTTCTCTCTTCCCCCTCATCCAAGTGTCCTGTGTAATCAGTTCCCATTGATTCCTGCCTTCCTTCATCCCCATTGCCAAATCATTCCTTCTGCACGCAATACACAAACCCAAGGCTGATTCTCTGCCCAAGCCACTAAGCCATTCCTTGTCTAAGTCTCCTTCCCAGCCTCTTTCGTGTAGACTCTGCCCCACCACAGAATCACAGAATGGTTTGGGTTGGAAAGGACCCTAAAATCATCCAGTTCCAGCCCCATGGAGCTCTGCATCCGTTATAATGGCCTCGCAAAAGGACAAAACAGCAGCTGGAGAGAAATCACTGAGGAGTCAACTAATTGTGCAAGAGGAGGCAAACATCTAAGTAAAAGGTTAGTCTGCCTAAAGAACAGGATAAGGATTAGTGCTGACAATCTTCTAATCCTATTAGGCACAGCAGTAATCCCCAATCTGGACCACAGTGTGTGCTTCTGGTCACTGCTTGTCAAAAGGGACACAGCAGAGGCAGAAGGGGAAGGGAGAAGGGCACCAGGGAAGGTCTGTAAGAGTGACTGGAAGTGCTGCAGTTGCTTCTTTGCAGCAAGGAAATAACTGAGGTGATCTGCTCCTGATGCAGTGTAAGGGGATGTTCAACTGAATCAAGAGAACCAAGTCATAAAGGAGGGGAGAAATCCTTTCTACCACCAGGAGTTAATCTGTGGGACTGACCAACGCTATTCATCTATGTAAATTCATTACATAGGATTTAGAGGTTGGGTTTGGTTTTCACTATTCAAGTTCATCACTGAATGAGGCAGGAAAGGACAAAGCTTCCCATATTGTGGGGTTTCCTGCTTATCAGGGGAATTATTAAAGCAACCAAACTCTTGGCTCTTCTTCAGCGATCCCTGTTGTATTCCAAGGGAGCAGCTGCACCATCACCAAACCCCCTCCTGTCTCTACTTAACCGGTACAGCTGCAGCCAGCCCTGGCTATTGTATCCCTCTATTCCTTCTCCAGATCTGCTGGTGCATGATCTGACCATCACAGAGCACAGGCTAACCCAGATCAGAGTGGTTTGGGTTGGAAGGGACCTTAAACCTCATCCAGTTCCAGCCCCTGCCATGGGCAGGGACACCTTCCACTAGAGCAGCTTGCTCCAAGCCCCTGTGTCCAACCTGGCCTTGAACACTGCCAGGGATGGGGCAGCCACAGCTTCTCTGGGCACCCTGTGCCAGCGCCTCAGCACCCTCACAGGGAAGAGCTTCTGCCTAAGAGCTCATCTCAGTCTCCCTTCTGGCATGTTAAAGCCATTCCCCTTGGCCTGTCCCTACAGGCCCTTGTCCAAAGCCCTCTCCAGGCTTCCTGCAGCCCCTTTAGGCACTGGAGCTGCTCTAAGGTCTCCTCTTAAGGAGCCTTCTCTTCTCCAGGCTGAACAAACCCAATATGACACTATTCCTATCAGTACCTAGTTTCTAGCCTGAGGATCAGCATCAGAGCTGCCACCAGGACCTGGGAGGGCCCCATTTGACATCTTGAGTCCTGATGATTCGGTGATGCTCTTTTCCTCATGAGAGCCCTGGTCCTACACTCACTTCCCTGTAAAACTCACTCCCACATTCCATACAGCAGCCACGGAAACAAATGAAGGACTCTCAGCGGTTCTCAGGACTCAGGTTACCTCCAGAAGTGCACATCCATTCTCTTGAGTATTTTTAACCACACAGGTGCTTTCTGGCCAGTAATCCACTGTTCCAAACGTGCCGACCACATCCCAAACCGTCCAAGTTCTGCTCATGTAGTTACCAAGCCACCAGCAGTGTTTGGGCTGCCCAAATATCACAGTACCACGACACGAACAGAACAGCCCTTGTTTTGCCCATCAATAAACTAATATTTCCCTATCATTGGCACACAGCAGCCAAGATGGCAAATTCCTGCTCACAGGGATGGACACATTTAGGAATCACTGAAATATTGCCTATTTCCTCAACATGTTCACTGGCTATGGCGTGCTTGTTGCGCATGGAGCAGCAGCTGAGCTGTCACCATGCCAGCATTCCTCACTGACACCACCAAGGAGGGTGCCAATGGGTTTGCATTCCTTATCAGCAATCCTAATTAATGCTCACACAGTGCCACAGATTAAATATAAACAGCACTTATCTGCACCAAAGGTTCCCAGTTTAAAGCCAGCAGCTGGGATGGGGAAAGAAGCAGTGCACGTGGACAGGGATAGGGTTAACGTGAGCCCTTTGACACGTCAAATGCCTGATATCCAAGAAGGGAATGGGGTGGAGGAAGCACCAGCTGCAGTGGGGGCTCCAGGCTGGTATTCCCTGGGGATGGCTCCTGAGGATTCTTTGTGGTCATTTTGCATCAGAGTAGGTCCGGCTATTTAGGATTTGCCTGTTCACCCTCAGGATGACGGCTGACACCATCCCCACGCTGGGGCCCAGGAGATGTGGGTACCCACCATGCCAGCCTGATGCACTGAGGGTACCAACAGCATATGGTGCCTCAGTGGCAAAAACACCCCCCAAGGAAGGTGCTGGGTCCTGACACCCTCAGGACAGAGCAGGCTACAGAAGCAAACTGAACACTTGGTCTGGGTTAACGTGACCTAATGGCTGGCAAATCCTGATCACTGCTCTTGGGGTAACTGTGGGCTAAAGGGATGCCTGACTCTCCTTCCAGCAGAAATACCAAGAGCAAGGGCTGTCCTTACTGCTGCTAACTGAAGCAGTCAGGATCTTCCCAAAGCAGCACACGCTCCTCTCCCACTGGGACCAGGGCACTCCTCACAGGGGCTGGGAAATGGCCAGGCAGAGAGGCGAAGAGACATGGAGAGGGAGGCAGGTGGAGGAAGTGGCCTTGGCCAGCCTGGAGCTATCACACAACCATTACTCCCCTTGAGATTCTACATCCAGACTTGTGTACTGAAGGTAAATGTGAGCTCCTTTTCCCCACTTCTTGTTGGAGGCACAAGACAAGAAATGCTAAAATAGCAACACTACTGATGGCGAGCCCTTGTAAAACATTAAGGTAATGCACGTGATGACTACTAAAACCTCACATTCCTACTGAAGCTACCAGCAGTGAAGGGTCCCACAGTGTTGGTATTTACACTGACACCCTTGAGTACCTTACTTAAAGCCCGAGCAAGGTGAAGCAGGTACTTCACCCTTCACAGGGATATTGTTCATGGCTGTCTTCAAAGTCAGGCAGAATTGCACCAGTTTGCACTCAGGCTAATGCCTCAAAGTCTTTTTTACAGTCCCTCATAACAGGCCTGTGTAGCTGTTACAAAAATACCCCACAGCCCTGCAGCTATTTTAGGAAGCAGATTTATTGCAGGTAGATGGCTTTACTAAGCCAGTCTGTTCTACTGCATGCTGCCTGGCCCGGTGGAGGTGGGCTGATGATGAGTTTGGTTGCCCTTGAGGCTATGTGTCTACCTGGAGAGCATGTATTGCTGGTGTGGGGCCCCAAGCCATGGGTGAGGAGCTCTATGTTGATATAGGAACACCATGAGGCTCTGAGCAGCTGCTTGCAAGAGATAATGTTTCGTGGGCCCCATCAGAGGCATTTGCCCTGTTGCTGCTCCTCCCCTCTCCATGCTTTGGCTCAGCAGGACCCGCAGGAGAAAGCGGTCCTGGGCACTGAGCCTTCTCCCACTGCTTCATTAGACCCTTTCAGGGGAGCAGAAATAATTCATCACAGTGTGATGCTGAGGGCAATCGAATCTGTGCCTTTTAGAGGAGAAAACATTCCCAGCTATGTGACCGGGTCACATCTTCACCCAGCTTCACAGCTCCAAAAAGGCTTAGCATCTGTGCGTGTCCCTGATGTTTTCCCTCTCCAGATCCTGCTTTGAGAGCCCTGGCCTTTTCCAAGCCAAATAAATGGCAATTTGAAAACAAAATGGTATGGTTTAGATGGGAAGGGCTGCTTTTCCTGATTCTGGAGAGGGGGATGTTTATGTGGAAAAAGGCTTTTTTAGCAGCACTGACATTATATTCCAGAGATGACAGATGGGCAAAGATCTGTATTGTGAGTTAGCCTACAGATTTATGGCAGGCTCGTGGTACAAAAAGGAACAGAAAGAGACATATAACCCAACCAAACTCATTTCTAGGTTAAAAAAAGGTATCAAGTATGGATTGCATAGCAACAAAGCAGCTCTGCTTTATTTTCACACAAAACCACAGACATTATGCTGCAAATATGGTTTTGGAGTTATTTTCACTGGTGCTCTCTGAATGAACATTTAGGAGGCTTAAACACCTCCAGAAATGCCAACTTCAAGCATAATCCTACATTCCGCGTATCCAAGAGCTCAGTTCAGACTTTCACCACCAAACCAGAAGTGCCACCATTGTCTGAGGGGCTGGTGAGAAAGACAAAAGCTCTTATTTGTCTATTCCTCACTGCACAAGAGATTTAGACTTCTAGTGTCGTGCTCATGGGACAGAGAACAGAAATAACAAATCAAATCAAATTATAACTCATCCAAATTAACTGCACCATGAGCTCCTTGGGGTAATGTTACTTCCCAGGGACAGAATATTACCAGAAGTGCTTAACTAAGTACATTGGGTATTTTAGCTCACTGATGTAATTTAAAAATCAATTTGGTCCTTTTTGGACCAACTATTCAGCTAAAACCATGTAAAATGTTGCCTTCCCGTTGGGCTACCAACGGTTCAACCCACAGAAATGGATCAAGCAGTCCCAAAGCTGCTCTGAGTAGCACCAGGTCTCAGAGATCACCAAAACTCTCAGTAGAGGATGAAAACCTTGGTTAGATCTCTACAGTAGGCAAGGAGAGCAGCTTGGTACAGGAAGAGCTACCAGGCATGAGAAACCTTACTACGGTCCGGACTTTGCTAGTAGATGAACAATAACCAGCATAACTCCTTCCATCAGTAAGTGACCTCAACTCCTTACACCGCTGGGGCTTGGAGCAAGCTGCTCTAGTGGAAGGTGTCCCTGCCCATGGCAAGGGGTTGGAACTGGATAAGCTTTAAGGTCCCTTCCAACCCAAACCATTCTTGGATTCCATATGACTGTGGAACATTAACAGGGAAAACTAGAAGCCCAAACACCTGGAAAGAGCAGCCACATTGAAACCACGTGGGGCCCAGCTCAATCATAAGCTCTGTGTTTCAGAGCTGGTATCTAACTCTTAGTTAAGTAAAAAAAACCAAACAACAAACCCCACACCCACCTTGGAAACATCTCAAGGACACATTTCAAAGCGCAATACAAATGTTAATGACTTGAGTATCAAAGCTGATTGCACTCGCATTGATTTCTACTTCATTAGTGTCTTAAGTCTATTTTCAATGATAATGCTGCTCAGACCCAGGTGAAATGCTACAGGAAGCTCACCCAGACATGAATAGCGCCCAGTTTGAAAGCAAGAGCACAGGAAACCTAAGGCAAGATGATTCTACAGGTGATTTCGGAGTATTCAGCCCATCTCACTGCTTCGGTTAATCAGGGTATCAGAATGTCACATGCTATATATATCAGCTGTGACATTGCAGGGAGTTCATGGGCTGTGCAAACCACCTTCTCTTTATGGCCCACGGACACAGGCTGCTATTTCTTCATTTCAGGGAGGGTCTGGGCACCTGCTTTTTTACTGGGGTCTGCATAATTTCTGTCTAAGAAGTAAAGATACAGTCATACAGCTTGAAAAAGACTTCTATTTTTTTTCTCTTATGCATTAAACAAGGATTTCTAGTGTGACTTTAATCGAGTTCTTTCCCCCAGGGTCATTTCTTATTTCATGCATCCTTTTTAATCCTTCCATTTTATATGTAAGGGTATCTTAACGAAACGCATGGTACAGTTGAGATAAACAGGAGGGGGAGATCTCCAGCTGGAGCTGAACTGATACAGAGCAGCCTCCAGCCTACCCTAGACATAATAGAAACCAGAAAGAGACAAGGCTGTGCTGAAGCCACAGATCACTAATGAATAATCAACCAGAGCTTCTGGCTACTCCTCTGAATGCAGCTTCAACCACCAGCAAAATTATTAGCCTCTAATTAAAATTAATAAGAAGAAACCAGAACATTTAGTGGTTAATGTTAAATCACAGGGTTGGGATAAGGGATAAAAACCAGCAGGCAAGGGAGCCTAAAGAATAGCCTGGTCTGACACCTCTTGGGGCTGTCCCATGACATCTTCCTCCTTCACATACCAGTCCACAGGATGTAAAATGCCTACTGAATCCCCTGAATATAGGGGACAGCCCATATTGGTTTGTATGTTGTTAGGACAGCCCAACATTTTGGCTTCTGTGCTATCAAGGAGCTTCATCAATAGTGCTTAGTGGAGAGTAAGAGAACTTCAGACATAAACTGCCAGCCCATTTTCTCCCTTATCAACAAACAGCAGTTTAGACATTAAGAAAGCCCAAACTATTGTCAACACCTTTCTTCCCCACACTGCCCCATCTGAGAAGAGAAAGAACAAAAGCCATGTGACAGCATTTCGAATGCTACTGTTCAAGTGAAAGAATGGCAAAGGTAAGAAGCAGAAATGTGTCCTTTAGATTAGAATCATAGAGCAATTTAGTTAAGAAGAGAGCTCTACAATCTTTAACCCAAACCAGCTTGCAGTTTACACCGGTCCTGCACACTCAGGTTTGCAGTATATCCATCTCTGGAACCTTGTTCCATGTTTGCTCACCCTGGCTTTGAAGAATTCTTTCCTTATATCTAAAAAACATTCCCTTTTCTACAACCTGTTTCCATTGCTCTCACCCTTCCATGGGCACCTCCACAAAAAGCCAGGCTCTACTTCTCTGTAACAACCCATCCTGTTTCTGAAAGCAGTAAGATCTGCCCTTCACCGTCTCTTGTTCAGGCTGAACAAACTCATCCCACTCACCTCTCCTGATGCCCTATGTGCTCCAGTCCCCTTCCACTGGACTCACTGTGCTTTTCTGGTGCCCTCTTTCTACTAGAGAGACCCAAATGGGACACAAAACCCCAGCTAGAAACTCCCTTATGCTTGCCAAACAGAGGGGAACAAACACTTTCCTCAACCTTCTTGCCACCCCTGTTCTAAATCAATCCTGTATTGAGGGTCCAGAGCATCCAGGCTCCCACTCCTTGAACAAGGAGGAGACTTTTCCCTGCTGCTCGGAGAACCTTCTTGCTCAGCCACATCACACCCTTTCCTTTGCAAGCAGTGCTGTCCCCAAGGAGCTAATCCGAGGTCCTGGTGTGACAATAACAGATGTCGCTCTACAGCAGCCCTCTGAAGATGCTCTTTTAGCCCCCCTAAATGAGCTGTTGTGGTAGAACAAACCTTTGTGAAACAGAACTTGACCGCCAAGGGAAGTGTGTGAAGAATAGCACCACATCGTCTTAACTCTCTAGCAGCTTTAAAAGAAGGGGCTAGGGAGAGGAGATGCTTGCAAGCACCTCTTGCTTTTATTCTCTTAGTCACTTTTGGTGAGCTGGTAGAACAGCTCCATTTCCCTTATCTCTGCAGCCACACACCCACAGTGTAAGGCTTCGTGTCATTAACTGAGCAGCCTTGCTGTGAAACACAATGGCTTTATGGTAATGCATGATCTATCATTACACAAAGCCACCAGTCGTTATCAGCTTATTTACTCCTGTGCCAAACACCAGAGCCCATGGGCTGGAGCTGAGCTAAGATGACACTGCCTTGGTGCTGCTGGAGCTGGGAACCTCCCGGAGAAAGGAAATGACCCTACACATGCCCAATAATCCTGCTGTGATCATTTCTATAAGGATCAGAGGCTGTGAAGCCTTAATTGAGCTACAGCTTATTGAAAGGGCTTCCTTAAATGACAATCTCCACCCCAGCACCTAAATTCATCCTTCAGAAGATGGAGAATTGAATTTTCAGGCTAAATAAAATGAAACTGATTGTAAAAAGAGTTATCTTCAGCACTTTCCAAGGGTTCACCTGTGTAACGGCACAAAAACCCACTGCAGGATTCAGGAAGCTTTCATTTCTCTGACCTGATAATAATCCAGGCCTACAACTGAGTGCATAGCAGGACCCGAGGCACAAATACCAGCGCCTGTCTCTTACCATCCTCCATTAATTCTCCCCAAGCCTTTGGGTAATAGCTGAGTTTTCCTGTCCCCGTTGTAGAGATTGGTTTCTTGTGAGCATTGCCCTGGTTGGACATAATCATGCAGCACTGATGTGCAAAAGCTGCATCTGCTGTGCCTTTAACTTGTGGGGCTGGGCAGGAGTGTCCCTCTTTCTGGCCTGGGGCATACCAGCAGCAGTGTGGGTGTAGTAAGATACTCCCAGGAGGAGATGCAGCCGCAGAGCCTCTAAAATCCATGCCATTCCCTTAGGAACTTGCACTTTGCCCAGAACCACAGCCCAAATTAAAAGCTTCTGACTTGCAATTCACTCTGCAGGTGGACGTGACAGATATAACCCGTGCAGTTTGCACACAGGATACTAAACTCTCTTTGGCTTTACTCCATTAAGAGCATGGATGTACAAACGTACATCAAGATAGAAGAGGTGGAGTTCAGTCATTTCCTCAGCACTCTGGGATGTTTCTTAAAATGCAAGGCTTCTCTCCTGAACTCTGGAATCTCTTTACAGCTATTCAACCTTCCTACATCAGGAGTCATCCCACAGGGGAACATAACTTCTGCTACCAAAAGACAATTACTTCGCTGCTCCTCCCAAATCATTTTATCCCATTAAATATCTCCAGGTTTTATAGCTCTTAATCAACATTGATTTCTTTTTTAATAGCTCCTCCCTGAACCTTAACAGGTGAAATGCTTTCCTGTTACACCAAGGACTGCAGATTTCAGTCCCCTTAGTGTTTTAGTAAGCAAATCTTGGGTTTGTAACTGTAGATAAGGCAGAGGAAGGGATGTCTTTTACCTTCCACCAATTCTCATACCACTGCTACTACCCATCTGCATTACAGGTTTTAACAACCAGCTATCACCTACGGTGAAGGAGAGACTTACTAGCAAGGGCAGACACTTAGTGAAGCATCTCACTGTACAGCACTTCCTACTGAGAGCTTCACAACATGAACTGGAAATCATTCACTTTGGATAGAGATATTCCTAGGGTAAAACCCTTTACTGAGGCAAAAGGCAGCTTTCAGAGATGATGAATATCTACAGGTTCCATTGGCCATGCTGGAAATTAACTGGTTTTCACCACTGGAAAGCAGCAGTTTGGTCCCAGCTCAATGTGAGATCTGAGAACAGAAGTCACAGTCCCAGGTTATGTTCTGTGCCAGCCTTTATCACCTCCATCCTTGCACTTAGATGATCTCACCCAGTGAGCACAGCATCACAAGACTGCCAGTTCTCACATTTGTTCATTTCATCTCATCAGGTGATGGCCTGAAAGCGAGCGGGGGAACATCTGTGTTCAGAATAGATCCTCAGGATAAATGGGTTCTCAGGGCGGAGCAGACAAACAATCTGCAGGTTCAGAGTACAAAATCGGATGCACATATATATATGTGCATGCTCTAAAGGTTGGGATTTAAAGCCCAGCCTCTCAATTCGGTGAAGGGGCTTGATTCAGGGGTGTTTTCAATGCCTATGCAGATCCTCAATCTCTATTCTGACAGAAAATGTCATGTTCCCACCTGCATTCCATTTTGATCTATCCCAGACTTCTCTTATCTTTTTGGATGGCAGGCTTTGGCTGAGAGCATTACAGAGTAAAAGGGATAAGGCACGCCATTCTCTTCTGCATTTCCCCAAGCACCAGCGTGTTCAGATCAAAGCCTGGGACACAGGCAGAGCTCCATTCTTACACCATGAGGAATACCTCTTTGTTTCAGGCAGGGATAAAAAGCCCAAGCGCTGCACAATGCAGAACAGTAAAAGGTTTGCCTCTTCTCTTTCTCTTGGCTTAGGGACTTCACCTCTTTTCCCTTCTCATCTTGTCTTACACACACACACCTTGCAGCTGGTAGCTACTCAATATATAGAATGAAAGAGAAACTGAGGCTTAGGAGCCAGATGGAGGCTTCACAGATACCTCTGGAGAGGAAAGCAAAGGGAAAGAGAGTCCCTGCTTCCAAGTTACAGCGATTTCTAAGCAAGCAGCTCCTTGAGAAGGCAGCTTGTGCTTTTTGTGGGAACACCCACACCGCCTGCTATCTTATGTATGCGCTTCCATCCCTTCTTATTCATTGTGATACTGCTGGTGGAAATGCCACAGGCCGGCGTTTGTGCTCCTTCCCAGGCAAGAGGACTCACACAGAAGGATGAGAGTGTTACAAACGCCACTCTCCGGAAACAAAGCCTTGCTGTTTTGACCTGAAATGGTTAATTGGCTCACATACAGCATGGAGCCGGATAGAAAAGGTGCCTTGAGAACCGGGTCTTCACAGACCGCGCTCCCTGATGCACTCACTGCCCAGAGTGAGGTTTCTTGGTTTCGAGAACATACCTAAACCACAACAGTGTTTGAACAGGGATCTGATTTGTTACAGCCAAGGATCTGCAGACCTCAGCAGAATGGGAATTGGAAAAGAATGCTGAGCCATGCCAGTGGCCTGAGCACAAACACCTCAGAACACACTATAGCAAAGAGAGGAAAAATACCTCATCTATAAGTAAATCCTGGGTGTGGAGAGGGATTTTACAGAGTGGATTTACATGACATTAACTATGAATCGAGACACTAAGCAGACAGTTTAGGTTTAAGCACCGTGCAAAATCTGGCATAGCATCTATGTACTTAAAATGCATGTCCTGCCTCACGGATGGCAGGCAGGATCTTTCACTCTGGCTGTATGCAGCCTCTCACCCAGACCTGCTCACCCTGCACTGATACAAATATCCATAGGGTCTGCGTCACCAATCACATATGCCACATCCCCCTGCGTGCTGGAAATGGCTGTCAGCGAGCCCTTGGCATTCCCAAGTCTGGAAAGCCAGGAAAGCAGCACTGGTTTTAGACAGCCAGGATGAGGGATGCTGGCTAATAGCTAATGGCAGCAGGCTGTGGTTAGCTACCATGCCGCTCTGTAACACACCTTCACATCAGGTTACAGGGATGAAGCACGAGAGATGGCAGAGTTTGTTCCTGTCTGACATGATTAAAGGAGCTTTGAAAATGTATGGGCTTGAGTGGTCTGCAATAAGGCATTAGGATTCTTTGGGCTGAATCTAAAGAGAAGGCAGTCGTGCCCTTCATCCTCACCCTTCAGTGGGTATTAACCCTTATTAGAGAAAAGCTCAATAGGGAACCTCAACAGAGAGCTCCAGATCTGGGGTCAGAAACAGGCAGAGTTGGGTTTGTTCAGCTGGAGAAGAGAAGGGTCCTTAAGAGGAGACCTTAGAGCAGCTCCAGTGCCTAAAGGGGCTCTAGGAAACCTGGAGAGGGGCTTGGGACAAGGGCCTGTAGGGACAGGCCAAGGGGAATGGCTTTAACCTGCCAGAGGGGAGACTGAGATGAGCTCTTAGGCAGAAGCTCTTCCCTGTGAGGGTGCTGAGGCGCTGGCACAGGGTGCCCAGAGAAGCTGTGGCTGCCCCATCCCTGGCAGTGTTCGAGGCCAGGTTGGACACAGGGGCTTGGAGCAAGCTGCTCTAGAGGAAGGTGTCCCTGCCCGTGGCAGGGGGTTGGAACTGAATGAGCTTTAAGCCCCCTTCCAACCCAAACCAGTCTGGGATATCTTCATTACAGGCTTTGGGACAGCCCATATGATTGGCTGTCTTGAAAGGGCAGGTAAAGCCTGATTCCAACCTAGTGATTGAATTCCCAACACTAAAATGAAAGAAAGGATAAAACAACTGCCCTGACAGAATCATGTCCTTGGGAGCCTCCATCTGTCCCCACTCAAAGACACTTATATTTGAGGCTCCTAAGGAACAGAAGTTCTCTGTTATCCAAAAGTGGCCGATTTCTGGCCTATAATTCAATTTTCTAGGATCCAGCTGGCACCTTCTAGAAGGTCCTCAATGTTCTGAGCTGCAAATACAACCTTGTTGTTGTGACCTGGGTAATTTACACCACTCTGACTTCAGCAGGGCTGCAACAGTTAACACAACCTGAAGCCCTGGTATTGCCTTAGGGATAAGAAAATGATTGAGGTTTGCACTGAAGCAGCATTTTCCAGCCATTCATTCCCTCTGTCTGCAGAACATCCACCATTGATCCTTCAGGTTCACCACAAGCCAGGACTGAGAGCTCTTTGTGGTAGCTCTTGTTAAACTTGGGCAGTACATCACTCAGCCCACTTCCACAGACACAACAGAGAAGCTGCAGTGATGCTACATCTGAACTATGTTCCCCCTCTCATCTATTGTGGGTTTGTTGTTAGAAGACTACATCCAGAATTTGTCTATTGAATTCCATCTTTTCAGTTTGGATTATTTAATTTCACAAGGATTCTGTACCTCTGCTCATGTGCCAGTAAGGCTTTTTTGAGCCTATAAATGATGCACTTGTCACTGAGCCACTGGAATGGGCTGCCCAAGGAAGTGGTGAATGCTCCATCCCTGGCAGTGTTCAAGGCCAGGTTGGACAGAGCCTTGGGTGACATGGTTTAGTGTGAGGTGTCCCTGCCCATGGCAGGGGGTTGGAACTGGATGATCTTAAGGTCCTTTCCAACCCAAACCATTCCGTGATTCTCTGATTTGATTGCTAGGTTAAAGGAGAAAAGTTGGTGCAATTCCTGTTGGATCCAAGAACCTCCAAATCTTCTAAGTGAGTATGTGGCTACTCGGTTATCTCTAAGTGCTCAGGTGCTGAACCATCATTACTGGTCCCCACCCAACAGCCCGCTGTTACACAACACCCCATATATACGTATATACCATTTATACACCATATGCAAGGATCTATCTCAAAATGTATCCAAATACTGATGAAACCAGCTTCGTCTAATGAGACCAAGTGAGATGGGAGACTACAAGCGCAGACACAGGTATAGGCAATAAAACACAGAGATTCTGGTAGGCCTGCTAAAAACTACCATAGTGATGAGATTCATGACAGTTATAGCTCCATACATCTATGGATATGCCCACGAGAGAGAATCCCTCAGAAGAGATTATTAGATCACAGTCTCTCCCTAAATCATTAGAGTCAGCAGGGGGTTGGTTTGAGTGACAGCATCCTGACAGCTATGAAAAGAGGTCAGCAGAATATAACAAGCAGGAGAAAATCCTACATCATCGATGCAGGATGCCGTTTCCTCTCAGTTCACTGTGGGTTTAAGGTATCTGTTTTAAGTAACAGCTTCCTCTCTCTATTTGATCCTACAAGAAAGACCCTTTCTGAATATAGGACAGCAGAGTGTGTTGCCATGGAAATTTTTATGATCTACTTAAATTCAACAAATGCAACCTTATGGGGTGTATTCCCCAGAGGATCTCCATTTAATTCTTAATGTTCTTTTTAAACAGCAGCATCTTTTCTGGTTTGGCCAAAATCCTCAGAAGCAGAGTGAAAACAATAAACCTGGGAAGTGGCATCCTTTGTTCAGCTGCAAAACAGGGAAGATGCAAACAGCCTCCAAACTGCCCTGTCAATGTGCTTCAACTCACACCTACACAGATCATCCAGAAGGCAGAAAGTCCCATTCAGTGCCTGTGCCCATTATCATCCCAGTCTTTTCCCTTGAAATATATCACTAAACCTAAAGCCTTTCAGCCTCCGGGCAGCTCCAGCCTCCATCTTTCTCCTTCAAGTGTCACCATGAATTCTGCAGGTAGATTTTAGGAGCCAGATGGTGTTATTCAGGCTGATCTAACACCAGGGATAGTTTGTTGTGGGTCACATAACATGGGTGGCTTAAAAGTCTAAGTTTAGACCCGCACAGACAAACGACTTCCCAAGTCCCCAGCAGAAGAAGCAGCAGGACAAGCAAAACCCTTCCAATGAGCAGGATGAGGCCTAAGAGCCTCAAACTGCTTGTCCATGAAGGGGTCCAAGGCAGAGCATGGCCCATAGCAGCCCAGTGGGAACGGCCTGAGGCAGAACAGCAACCTTATCACTATGGTTGTTTGACCTGCAGCCTGGGTGAGATGCTCTGCATCTTCCAGCAGCCTTCCAGTATCTGAGGGGGGGCTATAAGGATGCTGGGGAGGAAGTCTTCATTAGGGACTGTAGTGATAGGACAAGGGGTAATGGGTTAAAACTTAACCAGGGGAAGTTTAGATTGGATCTAAGAAAGAAGTTCTTTACTGTAAGGGTGGTGAGGCACTGGAATGGGTTGCCCAGGGAAGCTGGGAATGCTCCATCCCTGGCACTGTTCAAGGCCAGGTTGGACAGAGTCTTGGGTGACATGGTTTGGTGTGAGGTGTCCCTGCCCATGGCAGGGGGTTGGAACTGGATGATCTTAGGTCCTTCCAAACCGAAACTATTCTGTGACCCTATGATTCTGCCCACACGCTCACACCGAGTGTGAGAGCATTTGGGCTGAAGACATCAAGACAAGGGTAGCCATGAAGCGTTGGATGACAGGAGAAGCTTGCCTTCCTGTGATTGTTCTGCTCTTAGTCTTGACCAAGTGCTTCCTATCTCTCATTCCTAGAGGGGTTTTCCTCATGAAATGTCATCTAAGATCCCTGGTTTCACTCCTCCAGTCAGGATTGCTCTGCCATAAGAAAACCCATCCCTATGCAAAACATCCCACAGCATCCCTAGACTTTCTAACACTGGGTTGGAAATCTCAGCTCTCAATTCATATTTACAGTGCCAACTTCTACTGCAGAGAGTGTGCCTCATGCCCACAGCAAGGTCTATCCCATGTGAAGCAGAACTGACAGCTTATGTGGACAGAAGTTACCACTCAAGCCTATTTTAGGGGTACCACATTCAGAAATAATAGCTAACTTGCCCTCTGCAGCACTGCTGAATCCAGGCTCTTGGTATTCCCATACAGAATCTGCAGCACAAGTCTCTTCCTCCTCCCTCATACAAGTTCTTTGTCATAAGCCTCCCTCTAGAACATGAGGCAAGCAATGTCTGTCAGGTTTTGGCTTTCCTCTAAAAACACTTATTTAAAGGCTGGCAACAAGAGAGAGAATAAATGAGCTCAACTGAGCTGAATGAAAGGAAGCAACAGGATGAACTCAAGAGCTCCTTGAGCAGGAGCTGCAACTGTGGATGCTGATAGCACTGACTTGCTTGGTAGACTCAAAGGCAGGCGACACACGTTGCCTACATCCAAAAAGGCACAAAATTCCATGAGGGACATTCTTTCTAGCTCCTCACAAACAGGTTCATCAATACTGGGTTCGTTGCCCTGTAAGACCTGCCATTTTGGAAGCAAAATGATGACTGCTGGCTCCATCAGAGAGAATGGGGGAAGGCAAACTGTAGCTTTATTGACCAGTTGATCAATTCCTCCTTTGGAATTGGTCCTTATTTAGCAGCAATCGGGGTGTGAGCAGGAAGGGGCACAGCAAACAAGGAGGCAGCATCTGAAGAAACAACTGTTATGCAATGTGTCAGCAGGGCAGTGCTCCCAGCTGTCCCCCTGTTGCTCCCAAGTGTCTGTCTCCAACCTGACACCTAATCCTCTGCCTCCATATAAATGTGTGTCCCTTCTGAAACACAATCCCTGCTCTTCAGTTCTACTTACTGTACTACCAGCTTCTCTCCCCCATCAGTATAATAGACTCACAGAATGGTTTGGGTTGGAAAGGACCTTAAGATCATCCAGTTCCAACCCCCTGCCATGGGCAGGGACACCTCACACTAAACCATGTCACCCAAGGCTCTGTCCAACCTGGCCTTGAACGCTTCCAGGGATGGAGCATTCACAATCTCCTTGGGCAACCCATTCCAGTGCCTCACCACCCTCACAGTAAAGAACTTCTTCCTTATACCTGAACTTCCCCTGTTTAAGTTTTAACCCGTTACCCCTTGTCCTATCACTACAGTCCCTAATGAAGAGTCCCTCCCCAGCATCCTTGCCCTTCTGGCTACGTGGCAGCCTACAGGTCACTGCTTTATCATCCATATCAAACTAAGATCCCTTGATCCTCACCTTCTAGATCCTGCAAAATGCATCTACGAGGAACAAAAAGCAGAGTGCCCTACTAAGGAAACGTGCCTGCTCTGAGGTGCATCTCAAAAGATGAAGCTTGGGAAGCACCACCCATGTTTCTAGTCCTGACACGCTGCTCCAGGTCCTGCCTGCAGGATGAGGCAAACCCCCTCCTGTTATCTCAGTCCTTCTCCTCAGAAACATACTGTTCATGGCAAGATAAAACACAGCTTTCGTTTTGTGGCTTCTTCTTGTTCATTCTCATCACCGTGCCCACCATCTGGTTTGCCTGTATTTCACCGGTTGAGCTCAGAGCTCCTCAGAGCAGCAATCCTGTCCTACGACATGCATGTGACCACTGTACCAGGCACAGTGTCACAAAGAAATTACCAAGGAGCACAGGATCAGTCTCATAAATGATTCACACAGGAGGCAGAGCTGCATTTATTCATACATTATTTATTTCTATATTACTACAGAAGTCAGGAGAACCAGCTACAGACTAAATGCCATTGCCAAGGGTGCCTAGGGAGGAAATTAACTCTACCCCAGTGAAACCAGGACATGCTGCAAAATCAAGAACACTAAATGAGACTTCCTGCCCCAAAGAGTTCACAATCTAAAGAGCATATGAGTAATAATGAAAGTATGGGACACGGAATGGAACTATGAGACATGGGGAAGTATTGTAAGGGTGGTGAGGTGCTGGCACAGGCTGCCCAGGGAAGTGGTAAATGCCCCTTCCCTGCCGGTGTTCAAGGCCAGATTGGACAGAGCCTTGGGTGACATGGTTTAGTGTGAGATGTCCCTGATCATGGCAGGGGGTTGGAACTGGATGATCTTAAGGTCCTTTCCACCCCAAACCATTCTGTGATTCTAGGGCACCTTTCTATGAAAACAGCACGTGATGAATTTGAACAACACCGGTGATTTAAGTCAGATTTTGCCATCTAAGTGTTTCGCTTGCCAAAAGCCCCATTACAAGGATGCATCCCTCTGTTAAGCTGTTTCAACTCACCAGACCTACCTGAAATGTGCTGACTGACCCTGACCCTAACCCAGTCAAGTGTTGAAATCAACAAAAGGAAACAGACTCAGATCCTAGCTGCCTAACACGGACATGGAAGAAATGTTGACAACTGAAAGTTCTATGGTAATCCAAACTGGACAATGCTCTCATGAGACCCCACCTGGAGTATTGTGTGCAGTTCTGGTGTCCTCAACATAAAAAGGACATGGAACTGTTGGAACAAGTCCAGAGGAGGCCACGAGGATGATCAGGGACTGGAGCACCTCCTGTATGAAGACAGGCTGAGAAAGTTGGGGCTGTTCAGCATGGAGAAGAGAAGGCTGCGTGGAGACCTCATAGCAGCCTTCCAGTATCTGAAGGGGGCCTATAGGGATGCTGGGGAGGGACTCTTCATTAGAGACTGTAGTGACAGGACAAGGGGTGATGGGTTAGAACTTAAACAGGGGAAGTTTAGATTGGATCTAAGAAAGAAATTCTTTACTGTGAGGGTGATGAGGCACTGGAATGGGTTGCCCAGGGAAGATGGGAATGCTCCATCCCTGGCAATGTTCAAGGCCAGGTTGCACAGAGCCTTGGATGACATGGTCTGGTGTGAGGTTTCCCTGCCCATGGCAGGAGGCTTGGAACTGGATGATCTTAAGGTCCTTTCCAACCCAAACCATTCTATGATTCTGTGAATACTCCTGCAGCACCCAAATCTTCACCTACCTTTAAGATTAGCCTGAAAGTTCCCAAGATACCACCTCTGTCTGCTGAAAGCATGGAAGCAGAAAGGCAAATGCAGTTCTTAATACTTAGAAGCAACTGCTCAAGAAGTAGGAGGCATGATCATAGAAGTATAGAATGGTTTGGGTTGGAAGGGACCTTAAAGCCAGGTTGTTCCAAGGCCCATCCAGCCTGGCCTTGAACACTGCCAGGCCTTCACCACCCTCGCAGTGGTAAAGAACTTCTTCTTAAGATCTTAGGATTCACCAGTTTAAGTAGTGTAATTCCTTGACTTAGGAGCCTGACTTGGGCAGTCTGCCTGTTGCATTCTGCTCTCTGTGACACTGACAACAGCCCCAAGGATCTGAAAGGGAATGGGTCACTATTCAGAGTATTTAACCCTTCGGATGTTTGAGAATTTCAGGTAGGAGCTATGCAAGTCCGTAGTTTTGATCTAATCAATCACAAATCCATAAAATGAACCACAAACACATTGCCCAATTCCCTTGCTCAGATCCCCTTCCATTAATTTATTGATCAAGGAGCCCGGAGGAAATATTCCTGTTATCTATAGGTTATACAGTTATATAGGTTTTCTGTGGAATACTGGACACATCACTTGATCTCCCAGTGCCTCAGCACCCTTACCAGTACAATGGCAGCAAAAATCATTCTAACACAGCACTAAATGAATGCTTCAAAGTGCTTTAATAGAGTGAAATGGAAAGAGTCCCACAAGGGCAAAACACTGTATTAGGGCAGCTGTAAAGACCAAGTCCCTCAGCTATATCCCACAACTTTAGTCTGGTACAACATCCTTCCTCACCAAACCAGGACTAGTAACATCTGTGCTGTGCACACAGAAACACTTCCCCACTGGGGCTAGAAGCATTCCCAGCGCATCTGTGCCTGAGCAGGAGTATCTGGGTCAGGCTGGCAGAGCAGCAGCAGCATTATCCTGCAGTGCCAGCACCAGGGTCGCGTTTCACATGAAGGGCAAAGCAAATGTCACACCTGCGCCTCTGTCACTTGCTGTCTCCTCTCCCCTCGGCAGAGCTGTACAGGCAGGGATGCACGTGGTGGTGCTGAGCTGGGAGCCACAGAGACTGCTTGCTGTTCATAGAATGGTTGGGGTTGGAAGGGACCTTAAAGCTCATCCAGTTCCAACCCCTGCCATGGGCAGGGACCCCTTCCACTAGAGCAGCTTGCTCCAAGCCCCTGTGTCCAACCTGGCCTTGAACACTGCCAGGGATGGGGCAGCCACAGCTTCTCTGGGCACCCTGTGCCAGCGCCTCAGCACCCTCACAGGGAAGAGCTTCTGCCTAAGAGCTCATCTCAGTCTCCCCTCTGGCAGGTTAAAGCCATTCCATACAAAGCAATAAAAACCAGAATCCTTCACATCACCTGCCAGCACCAAGCAAATAACACAGACTGTGAAGAGGGACCTTCACACACGTGGTGTGTAACAACTGAAACACTGACATTCCAACGACCAAAGCACTGGGCTCTGCTATGCCTTCACCTGCTTGAGCAGCTCCTGTCTCTGCCTGCCTCTGAGAAAGAGGATGCAAGTTATTTTCTGCCATCATATAGTATCTATTATATGGAGTTTGGGGTGGGTTTTTTCATTCATAAATCTCTCCAGGTTTCCCATACACACACAGGAGCAGGAAGGATGTGCTAAGTTTCTCTGAAATGGAAAAGAGGAAAGAGAAAGCTGACAAATTGTGACAGGGAAAGAAACCTCACTCATCGGGTTAAATAATTCCTTGGTTCCTCTTTGGCTTTGCACAGACCTACCCACTCCCAGTGGCACCTAGAAAAAAGATTACCTCTGGTAAATCCCTGTTACTTCCACACAGGGCTGGGAATTCCCTATATGTTCATAAATGAGGCTGCCACCCCACTTTACATCAAACCATGAGAGAACAGACAGGCCATTACTGATGGTTTGATTTACAAGAAAACAAATACAGGCGAAAAAGCATCATTAAGGCTGTGGGTTTTCACCCTGTTTAACCATTCTGTAGTAATCCGCAATGCACCCCTAAGCTCCTCACAGCAGGAATTCAACTGCCCAAGACATGCAGAATCATGTCAACTATTGATGACCCGTCTGATCCAGCCTCATTTCTACTGACATCTCCTTCCTCTGCCACACAGTGCAGATGAAAAGGCTTTCACAGTGCCGAACTGTCAGAATTGCAGCCAAAATCTGTATTTTTGCTCTGCATTGCTCCAAGCACAAAGAGCAAGTTCCATGTTTGTGGGAAAAGAATAGGAATTCCAGGCAAATGCAATAGGCTGCATTGACAAGGATACCGGAGAGAGACTCTTCATCAGGGATTTAGCGTGAGGTGTCCCTGCCCATGGCAGGGGGGTTGGAGCTAAATGATCTTAAGGTCCTTTCCAACCCTAACTATTCTATGATTCTATGACTGTAGCGATAGGACAAGGGGTGATGGGTTCAGACTTAAACAGGGAAAGTTCAGGTTAGATCTAAGGAAGAAGTTCTTTACTGTGAGGGTGGTGAGGCACTGGAATGGGTTGCTCAGGGAAGCTGTGAATGCTCCATCCCTGGCAGTGCTCAAGGCCCGGCTGGACAGAGCCTTGGGTGACATGGTCTGGTGTGAGGTGTCCCTGCCCATGGCAGGGGGGCTGGAACTGGATGATCTTAAGGTCCTTTCCAACCCAAACCATTCTATAACTCTCTCTCTCTCTATATATATATATATATAACTCTATATATATAACTTTTAACTCAAAATGCTTTTAGACAACAGCCAAGAGGTATAGCAGAGCAGTAACCACCTAGGACTGCCAGTGCTGTGCACTGTAGACAAATTGGACTCCGATAATGAAGACAAATCCCAAGTCCTTCTGCTAGAGTGGTCTCTACCATTTGAAGCAAGAAAGAATCTCCTTTGGAATGAACAGCAGTGAACTGTAGATGGCAGGACATGCCACTGATCCCTTCTGGTGTGTCTCAGGGAAGATGAATTCAGCACAGTTCATTACACTTCCCAGAGGAGCAAACCGAGATACAGGTGTGCCAGGATGTCCTCTGAGATGTACTCACAGATGATGGATAAAAAAGAGGCTGTAATTAACCCACGAGTAGGATGTGATCCCATTGCAGTAACTGGGAGAGACCAAGCAACAAATAACTCCAAAACCAAATAAAGCCAAAGAAGAATGAAAGAATTCTTTAACCTGATGCAACAATTACAGTGATCAGAGACATCCCTTGGTGGAAAAGTCACCTGTAACCTATTACCATGAGAAGAAGAACATCCTGATGTTGCTGTCATTGAGGTAAGGGAGAAAACCTCCCTGCACCACAGGAGGATGAGAACTGAGCTCTTAAAGGAGAACTATACAGGGACAGGATTATCTTTTTGTTTCAGGTTTGTACAGGTCCTGACATAATAAAGTCTTTGACTTTATCACACAGCTGTGGCAGGACAAGGTGCTGCTCTGAAGTGGGGGTCCCAGGCAACACAGCACCAGCCAGCACTCCAGCATGAACACAAGGCCCAGACACTACAGCTGAAATGATGGAAGAGGTCTGCAGTGATTTCCTGCTGAAGTGGGTGAGAAGTGCTCATAGACTCCTCTCCGTCAGCAACAATTTGGTACTAGAAAGTGCCAGGACAGAGACAGTAAGAACCAAACCCAAGACAGCAGAAGCAACAAAGCACCCAAGAGCCAAAGCAAAGGTTTGCCTTCTGTTTTAAAGCCCTTCCTATTAGCTGAGTCATATCAGCCATAACCCCATAGAGATCAGCAGAAGAGCACAAAGCAATATCCACCGTGTGATGAAACCAAACCACATTCCCCATAATCCTTATCAGCTAACAAGATTTGATGAAAAAGCAGCTAAATAAGCATGAGCAGGGGGGAAAAAAGCCCAACCAGCTGGGCACTGTACTTATAGCACAGCTATCTGTGCTGATGCATCAACTAGTGACTCAAAATGGGATTAGAGAAGCTAAATCTTTGTCATGATCCTAATGTGAAGACCACAGTACTCAAGGAGTTCAGTGATGCACCTAAGAGCTAACCTGAATGGGAGCAGGTCTGTGCTGTGCTGTCCTGTCTTTTCTTGCCCTCCTTTGTGCTGCATATACCTCCTGGTGTAGGACCAACTCAGCTGGTTAATAGTAAGGAAGGAGCCTGGATGAAGCTCACTGGTCACCAGCAAGAAATCACCTGACTGCCTTTGTTTGTCTTGTTAGGCTTTCCAGCATCTGATGCGATGTAAGATTATATATACTCTCCTCTTTTTCGGTGTAATGTTGGGGTTTCAAGCAATACTCTACAGAGTCCAGGTTTCTTACTGGGATCATAAGAAACCAGCACTTCCTGGTGCAAAACATTCTTAAAGGTTAGGAAAGCTGAAGCCCAACTGAGCTCCCTCAGGGTTTTAAAGTGACAGAGAGGAGATTGAGATTAGACACTGGAAAGCTCTTCCCTGTGAAAGCTGGCACAGGGTGCCCAGAGAAGCTGTGGCTGTCCCATCCCTGGCAGTGTTCAAGGCCAGGTTGGACACAGGGGCTTGGAGCAAGCTGCTCTAGTGGAAGGGGTCCCTGCCCGTGGCAGGGCTTTATGGTCCCTTCCAACCCAAACCGTTTGATGATTCTATGGTACTAAGCAGCAGTGCAAAGATAGTGGCGATGAAGTTTGGCTTGCCCTAGGTTTCCTGCAAAAACTCTTCTACAATCATCACTATGACTACTAAATGATTCATACTTACACCGTATATCCAAAATGTTATTTGCTCTTAAAATTCTAGCATAACAAATAACTGGTACCACCTTCTACACAGCTGATTTCACACTGTGACATGCTATTCAGATACATAAAGCTGAAGGGAACAGGAAGGTTTCTATGTTCAGCTGATTCCTGACTACAGATATCAACTGCTCTATGTCCTGCCCCTACCAGGTTTTTACCCAGTCCATGTGCCTTCGGTGAAATCACCCATACATGTGCCTGTGTGTCAAAGCAAGGAAGTTAAGCTACTGTCTCTGTATAGACTTCTTTGTTGGTGAGGATGAGCTGGGCTATGTGATGACAGGTTGTTTCAAAGTGGAAATAACACTAGTAGAGAAGAAAGAAAAGCAGCCTTGGACAACTCATCTCCCATTGCTATCAGAGACACCTGCACAGTTATACTGGTCAAATTAAATCACTGAAATATTTAACATGCCTCCCCATACTGAAGTGCAAACCCAGTGACACTGCAGCTGAATCCAGGTGATAACACCTCCAGGGGCTGAATACAACTCTGGAGCCCCTCCAGATATTCATATCCGGCAGCCACCTGATGTCTTAGTGATACAGAGACATGGCTTAGACCAAGGTGAGCTTGCTTTATGATATTTCATCTCATACAGCAGAAGAGGAGACCTTGACAATGCCTTGCTGGAACCATGCTGCTGGTGCAACATCATGGCATGCTGCTTTGAGACAAAGAAAGCTACAGGCCCTCGCAGCCCCTCTGCAATAACTTAAGAGCACAACACACGCTCTCCTCGGTCTGCAGTTCTGTGTAGCAGGGCAGAGGAAACTGGCAAAGGATTCATGTGATTCAGTGCACTAACCTTGACCAGCCCCGCTTCCAGCATGGAGACAGAGCAGCCAGCCTGCTGCCCCACCTTAAGCCTCAACTCCCTCCCTCCTCCCCCAGGAATTTTCCCTAGTGCCATTAGAAATGCTCTTCTCCCACTGAATCTCTTCTCAGGTGCGGCACACGAACATAAACCTCGAGCTCGCTCCATTTTTCCCCTGGTGCCTGGGAAGAATTTCCAGGGATTTCTACATGCGTTCCCACCTACAGCCATGGGAAAGGCTGCAGGACAAGTGCAGAGCGCCACACGCTTCTCCCCAAAGGTTAGAGAGCAATCGAGCCCAGGTTTTGAGAGGGCAGCAAGGTGCCAAGAGGGAAGGACGGGTTTGGGGGTTTCTTTACCCAAAATAAGAGAGGAGGCGGCAGCGAGGGGAGACCCCGCAGCGCCTCTCCCGCGCCCCCTCGCGAGTCCCCGCCGAGCCCCGCTAACAAAGCGCCGCTGCCCAAACCCACCTCCATTTCCCCCCCGCAGATGCTCGGTCCCCTCCATGCTGACCCCGAGCCCCTCCATCACCGCGCGGTACCAACCATCCTTCTCTTCCTGCCTTGTCACCTTGCTTTACCCCCTGGGAATGCCCCCACGCTGGCAAACACCGCCTGAGCCACCTATTTTCTCCCACCAAAAGCAGCCGAGCGCCACATCCCTAACAACAACCGGCTAAAATTAGCCGAGCAGCCGCTAGCACCGCGTATTCACAGCGCGGGTGAGCGGGACCAGGCAGCGCATGGTCATACAGACATGGACATATAGACATGCATACACATACACACACACACGCACAGGCAGACAGGCGCATGCAGGTGCCGGCCGGCAGCTTACTCACACCACGAGCCTGGAGATGATCCATGAGACCATGGCGCTGCGTGCCGCAGGGCTCGGCTCTCCCGCTGGGGAGGGCTCGCCCCGGCTCCTCGCCCGCCGCCGGCCGCCGCCCGAGTGAGCGGGGCGGGCGGCTCGGCCATCCGGCCCCGCAGCCTCAGCGCAGCCTCACTGGCGGCGCCGCCGCCGGCAGCCAACGCGCAACCGGGCCCGGCCGCGGAGATTGGGCAGGGCCCGCGGCCGCCTCTCCCCCTGCCCGCCCCGGTGCTCGGCGCTGCGGGAGGAGGAGGAGGAGGAGGGATGAGGAGATACGAGGAGATGCTTCCCCGGCGCTCCCTGCCTCCCCAGCGACATCCATCCATCCTTCCCCTTACGGGAGGGCAGCGGCTGGACCACCATAGCCCTGCAGGACACGAAGCCAACCCAGTCTAGACTGCTCCTGTCATAGAATGGTTTGGGTTGGAAAGGCCCTTAAGATCATCCACTTCCAACCCCCCTGCCATGGGCAGGGACACCTCACCCTAGGCCATGTCACCCAAGGCTCTGTCCAACCTGGCTTTGAATGCTGGCAGGGATGGAGCATTCACCACTTCCTTGGCCAACCTGCACCAGTGCCTCACCACCCTCACAGTAAAGAACTTCTTCCTTATATCCAATCTAAACTTCCCCTGTTTAAGTTTTAACCCATTACCCCTTGTTGTACCAATGCAAGGGCAAAGCTAAGGTGTAGTGTCCATGGGCTTCTTGGATATATAGGAAGAGGTGGATTCCTCTCCACACCCCAAAGCTTCCCAACACAACAGACAAGGGTGTGAGCCACACAATCCAGGTGGATCCCCGTCAATGGCAGTGACAAGAGCTAGCCATCTCTCCTCCATGCTGGTTTTCATTAGGGGTCTCACAGCTGGCAAATCTCATGTCCACAAGCAGCATTTGCCCGCATGCAAAACAACAAATCATAGAATCCCAGCATCATAGAACCCCAGGTTGGAAAGGACCTTAAGGGTCATCTGGTCCAACTTGCCTTGGCAAAGCATGACCTAGTGCAGATGTCCCAGCACCCTGTCCAGTTAAATCTTAACAGTGTCCACCACTTCGCTGAGGACAGGGGTTCATCCACAGTGTTGGCTTGATCTGCATGTGGTTCTGCCCTAAGCTTCCTTTAGGTTCTGCTTCTTTTCCTTTACTATGCTGGCACATGCCCAATGTGACAATTGACAGAAATGGGAATTCATTTTAGTCTTGTGGCAACCCTTTAATCTCAAACTTGCCACTGTGAAACCAGCCCTGAGGTTCACTCAGAAGCTGCTCCATGGAGCAATCAGTGGTTTCAGGTGTTAGGGCCAGGGCTCCAGCCACACTGGAGGGGTGGATCCCTGCCTCTATGCCCAACAACTGTTCTTTTCTAGGACTGTGCTTCTGCAGCAAATCTGTCCCCATCAGTCTGAGACCCTCAGAGAGGCTGAAATTCCCTCAAGTATCATGAGTCACCTGTAAGGAGCTCTTATAGGGAGAGATTGATCATTTCCAACCAGAGAGCAGAGGCAGCAGCTGATCTCAGACCTGTCCAGCCCCAGCTGGCCACAGACATCCTCAGACTCCTGCCCATCCCCATGATCATCCTGCAATATCCAGTCCTTACCTACCTCCTTTCTCCTGCTCAGCTCCACAATGGCATCATCTGTAGTTAGGATGTAGAAATGTAGCACCCCTACTACCCAGCTAAAGCTGCAACTATAGACAGACATAGAATCATAGAATAGTTAGGGTTGGAAAGGACCTTAAGATCATCCAGTTCCAAGCCCCTGCAATGGGCAGGGACACCTCACACTAGACTGTGTCATCCAAGGCTCTGTTCAACCTGGCCTTGAACACCACCAGGGATGGAGCATTCACAACCTCCCTGGGCAGCCCATTCCAGTGCCTCACCACCCTTACAGTAAAGAACTTCTTCCTTATATCCAATCTAAACTTCCCTTGTGTAAGTTTTAACCCCTTCCCCCTTGTCCTATCACTACAGTCCCTAATGAAGAGTCCCTCCCCAGTATCCCTGTAGGGACAGGAGGTGCTCCAGTCCCCTGATCATCCTCGTGGCCTCCTCTGGACTTGTTCCAACAGTTCCATGTCCTTTTTATGTTGAGGACACCAGAACTGCACACAATACTCCAGGTGAGGTCTCAAGAGCAGAGCAGAGGGGCAGGATCACCTCCTTCGACCTGCTGGTCACGCTTCTTTTGATGCAGCCCAGGATACGGTTGGCTTTCTGGGCTGCGAGCACACACTGAAGCCGGTTCATGTTACATTTCTCATCAACCCAAGTCCTTCAGCACCTCTACAACATTATCTTCTAGAGGGAGCATCCACATGGCCATGTTGCTCTATGACTCTATGATTTTGCCCTCTTCTCTCTGTACTGGGCCTGTTCCTCCACCACAAGGAACTTCCACCCCACGCTCTGACCTGCAACAAGCTGCTACCTCCTCACCTTGGGTTGCAGTCTGCTCCGTGCACTGATGTTCTCTGGTGACAAAGAAGCTGTGAGCCACAGCAGGAGCTGCAGGGCCACCACCAAACATTCCTGCCTCTGGGACTGCAAGTGCTTACAGTGCCAGCATCACTTTGAGTGCTACCCAAGCACCACAAAGACAGGCCTGGGTGGTTGGCTGCAGTGAGCAAGTGGAAATTAGGCAGCTTCTCTGGACAAGAATGCTCTCTGCAAGAGCTGCCTTCTCTCCCAGAGAAACCATTAGGCCATCTAGCCCAAACAGTGAATCATCCCATGGCTGTTTTGCTTGTGTATCATAGCTACATAAATACTTGGAAATCTGGTATCCAAGATTTTTCATGTATCAGGATTATTTAGTGTGAGATTCTAGACTGCGTGTTGGCAGGCACTCCACATTATTACAATTACTGGTGTGATATTATGAAGTCTAAGGCACTCATCTCTCTGCATGAAAATCTGTGGAGTCACCATAGCACACAGAACCCAACACTTAGTACTTGCTGCAAATTCCAAGCATAGAAAAATGGACCAACAGGCGAAGATCCCAGATGCTAAAGAGAGTACACAGGGGATAACACCCAACGGTACAGCAAAACATCTCTGTGCCCAAAGCGTAACTCGACCTCATGCCCTCTTGGCTCCTTCCAACCTCTTCCAGCTCACACTGTTCCCTGCAAATCCTGCTCATTGCCATCACTTCTGACCCACAGTTCTCCTTTCTGTCAGGCAGGCTTGAAGGTGTTTCCTTCTGCTTGGCAAGCATAGCATGGACCGGTTTTGTGTTGCTGCTTTGTAAGCAACTGACATAATCATTACCTGACGTTTGTTGAGGGATCTTAAGCATCAAATATAGACAGCAAGGTAGGCTGGTGATGGAAAACCCAGCCAGCCTGCCAATGTGAATTCAGGAGCTTTACTTAAATAACTCTCTGGGACAGAGAGGGTGAAGGAGAGGAATTCTGCTCTACTGAGTCATCAGTGGAAGGGTGACAATGCCCCCTACCTACTCTTCATGGGCTGTGTCTTAGGATAATGGTCATACGGGCCTGTAAGCTCAGCACAGGCCATCCTGAGCATCCTGGAAAGAGCCTTTGCTTGGAGAAAGCCTTTCCTTTGGTATTAAACCACCTGATACTGATATGAAGAAATAACAGAGAGACATGAGAAGCGTTGAAGCTGGAGGGACAGATATAAATTCATTTACACAGCCAGCTCAGCAGAGATGCTAGTGGAACACTTGGGAACAGCTTTAGCAGTGGAAGAAGGTCAGGCAGTGAAAAATCCTACACAGACTGTACCAGTAAATACTTTGATCTGTTCCCCAAATGACACAATAAAGAACTGTTGTTAATGAAGGCAGAGCCACTATCTTTGCCCTCAGTACTGTGCAGCCTTCTCCTAGCAACTACTTGTCCTGAGCAGTTCACAGCCATGGAGAAGTCAGACCCTCCAACCCCTCTATGTAACCAGATTCATCCCTCTTTGGCCACAGGGAGAGGGGATGTCAGCTCACAGCTGCCAAACCAAGGTTTCTTAGAAGAATTGACTGATATATATGCACAGGGCACTGAAAATAAAAGGTCAGGAAGGAGCAAGTGCAGACAGCTCCTAGCAAAGCATGTCCTCCAATGGATCAAGCCTACATGAGAGGCATTTCAGAATGGCTTGAGAAGAACAGGCAAGCTCAGCAGGAAATGGCCCCAGGTAGAGAGAAACATATCAGACAGGAAACCTGTGGTGATGTTTGGGTGCTGAAGTTGATGTGGAGAAAAAACAAATAACTAAATTAATATAGAAACAAATAAAACACACATGCAACAGCAATGGGCTACGCTATACATACAATGTGTAGCATTGCTACAGTACCTACAAAGTATCGGGATAAGACAGTTTGGTCAGGAAAGAGAAATTCTGCATCCCATCAAGGAATACACACACACACACATATATATATACACATATATAGATACACATACATAGATATTCCGTATCCCATCAAGGAATATACATATACATGTATACACATATACAGATACACATATATAGATACGCTCAGCCTCTTGGAAGAGAAATGTTTGGCCTTCCACCCACTGGAAGAGAATGGCTCATCTCTTGCATTCATCTCCTGACTCTTACTTGGGAAGCAAAAGAAAAACCAAATAAACAAACCCCTAAACCTGTGGACATTTGGAGCAAAACCCCAAGAGGAATGCAGCTCTTGAATAGAGTCATGGAAATGCCCATTTCTGAAACTACAGCTTTACTAATAGATACAGACAGATAGGAAAAGGTTAATCCTACTCTGTAGGAAGTATTGTTAAAGCATGTGGAGCCAGTCAGCATTTTCTGGCTGCCATTTCCATCTTTCTTATTGAACTACGTGCTTCAGAGCTATGGCCATTAGCAAAGAGAGATGAAGAAATGTCTCTTTTGCCTCAGAAGTGGTGTGGTCTGGCATTAGAGCTGGGAACCGTGACAGCCGAGAAGCACTCTTCATCCTCAGTGACTCATTGCAAGAGCTTGGGGGAAACATGGAGACCAGTGTGCTTGAATGTAGCATTTTGCTTTAGGTTACCAAAATAGGTCATCTTAACCCCAAATATTCTAGTACAAACCTCTGCAACACAGAGATCAGCCACTGGTACTTAGGATCTCCAAATATTAAGCTCAGAATGCTCAAGTTGTGCATCAAAAGTGTCTTGTGAGAAGTCTGTTCTTTCCTTCCTGCATCCCCTTCTGTAATTTACAGGGTACAAGATGCCTTTCCCTTGGAATAAATCCATGTGTCTTAGATTAATACATTAGTGGCTGTGAGGCATCTGCAGACCCTCCAGCTACATAGGAAACTATCCCAGTTCAGCATGTTTTCCATTCTATTTCAGAATGAAGGAAGTGCTCAGATTACAGCACTTTATAAACTGATAAAAAAGGGCTGTATCTTGGAGCGGAACTCACTTTTTCAGCCTTAAAAGCCCATAAAGACACTAATAAATTCCCACTGTTATCACAGTACTTCTGGCACTCAGATTAGTCTCCTTGTCCCTTGTTACCTGTTACCATCTTTCCACTTCCTTGTAGTCAAGCACATTCCATGTCCCCAAATGATCTCCCTGTTTATGTTCTGAACACCATGCTATGGACAGCTTGCAACAGAAATGTAAAGGGAAAGGAAATAGCTCAATAAAGATATATGTATGAGCAAATAAACAGTGATCAGAAACCAGCTTGTTGGATGAGAGATCTGGGTGAAATTGTACAGTAGGTAAGAAGAGATGCTGCCTCCTCTCAGGGATGTGATATACAACTCCCTTTTATGAAGCATTCTCCCTCTGGCCCTGCCAGACAAGAACCTACCCGGCTCCTGGAATGATTAAGGGTCTGGAGCATCTCTCATATGAGGAAAGGCTGATGGAGCTGGACCTGTTCAGCCTAGAGAGGAGAAGGCTCTGTGGGGATCTGATCAATGCACGTAAGTATCTAAATGGAGGGTGTCAAGAGGATGGGGCCAGGCTCTTCTAGGTGGTGTCAGGCAATAAGACAAGAGGCAACAGGCACAAACTAAACCACAGGAAGTTCCACCTGGAGATGAGGAAGAACTTCGAGACTGTGGGGTGACTGAGCACTGAAATAGGTTGCCCAGAGACGTTGCGGAGTCTCCTTGCCTGGACACACTCAAGAGCTGTCTGGACACAGTCCTGAGTAAGGTGCTCTAGGTGACCCTGCTGGGGCAGGAAGGTTGGGCTATATGACCTCCAGTGGTCCCTTCCAACATCCATTCTGTGATTCTGATACTCACATATTTGATAAAGGATGCAAACAAAGAGGAAGGCATGCAGCTCACCTATCCTGGCTGGGTGCTGGGAGAGTGTCCGCTTAGGATTCCCTCATGGCAGTCTTGGATCCTCACCATCTTCCTCTTGAGGATTTTCTTCTTTGCAAGAACTCGCTCTCTGAATGTCTGCTGGAGCGAGAAGGCAAAACAGCAGAGATGTTCCCTCCATTAAGGAAAAGAAACTTCTAATATCTGAAGGGGACCTACAAGGATGCTGGAGAGGGACTCTTCATCAAGTACTGTAGTGATAGGACAAGGGGTGATGGGCTCAAACTGAAACAGGGGAAGGTTAGATTGGATATAAGGAAGAAGTTCTTTACTGTGAGGGTGGTGAGGCACTGGAATGGGTTGCCCAAGGAAGTTGTGAATGCTCCATCCCTGGCAGTGTTCAAGGCCAGGTTGGACAGAGCCTTGGGTGATATGGTTTAGTGTGAGGTGTCCCTGCCCATGGCAGGGGGTTGGAACTGGATGATCTTAAGGTCCTTCCCAACCCAAACCATTCTGTGCTTCTATGAAGAACTGCTGTGACTTCTAGTAATAAGGCATACTCTCAAGACTGGAAACCAGCAGCAAGACCAAGGCTGTTCTAGCTTTAAAACAAGCCTTTAGTCATCTGAAAAAGGAAAAGAGACACTTCCAGGGCAAACTGCTGTGGATGGTGCCTACTGAGTCAAGACCAGGGAAGGGTTACACTTTAAATTGGGTGGTGTGTGCCTCTTTGGGCTCCAATTATCAGCTACCACCAGGGAGAAGATCCTGAGCTTTGGTCTGATCCAGTGTATCAGTTCTTTCAGTCTTGTATTGGAAGGATGGGCTTTGATGAATTTCATTACTGTATAGTGTTTAATGGTGACAACAGGACAAGAGTAAATGGACTGAAGGATGACTTCACCATGCTCTTGCCCTTAAAACAGGCACAGAGTGAAAGGAGGAAAGCAATTAAGTGCTAGTGTGAACATTTGCTAAAAAGCTGGAGAGAAATATGGTCAGTGTATGGCCTTGAGGTATCACTGAGGCGCCATGCAGATGGGAGTGCTGAAGATAACAAGAGGTTGTAAATAATGAGTGAAAGGGGCCTCTCATGAGCAAAGAGAGGTTTCCTACAAGGAAACAGTGAAGGAATGTGGAGGAGGCCATTGGTAACCCCAATTAGGTTAGGGGAAAGCTAAAGGATGGCTGCAGACTGGTCTTAAAAGATTCTAGAGACAGGCTGTGTTCACAGATTGATATAATAAAGCATTGAAGGCAGTAAGAGAGGAAAGCAAAGGGAGCTGCTTCACCATTCCTTGCTGAATGGCCTTCAGCCAATTCAGTATTGCAGGCAGGGCTCTGTTTAGCAGCATCCTTTACACAGGTGAAACTACTAAGCCGAACGAATAGACTACCATGGCTTTGCAAAACCCTGCTTTAATGATTGTGTAAGTGCTACTTCACGGTAAGTTTTTAATAAAAAGCTGCTATTGATCTTCAAGATCAATTTAAATCCCAGCACAAAGCAGGATGTGGCAACGTCAGGTTTCAATTTCATGCAGAGCCTCGAGGGAGGCAGAAGTGAAGGCGCTGCACTGGCACATCTGGCAAAGATGCCTTCCTACAGGAGCTGCTCTGAAGTACCTGCAGGTGAGCAGCAACCTCACTGGGAGCGTATTCCCTTCTCCAGGGGTTTTCCCACACTTACACCAGGGCTTTCCTCCTCCTCCCATACACCACAACCCACCTGCCTCTCCCATGTGGGTCCTGTTCTGTTCCTCTCAAGGTTGTGTAAACCACCCACTGCTTTCTCATTTATAAATCCAAAAAGAAATGCTGAGTGTCAAAGGGCAAGGCATATTACAGATGCAGACTCTCATATTACATATAGAATCATAGAATAGTTAGGGTTGGAAAGCACGTTAAGATCATCCAGTTCCAACCCCCTGCCATGGGCAGGGACACCTCACACTAGACTGTGTCATCCAAGGCTCTGTTCAACCTGGCCTTGAACACCACCAGGGATGGAGAATTCACCACTTCTTTGGGCAGTGTGTTCCAGTGCCTCACCACCCTCACAGTAAAGAACTTCTTCCTTATATCTAACCTGAACTTTCCCTGTTTAAGTCTGAACCCATCACCCCTTGTCCTATCACTACAGTCCCTAATGACTGTATTGTAATGACTAATGACTGATCCCCAGCATCCCTATAGGCCCCCTTCAGATACTGGAAGGCTGCTATGAGGTTTCCATGCAGCCTTCTCTTCTCCATGCTGAACAGCCCCAACTTCCTCAGCCTGTCTTCATACAGGAGGTGCTCCAGTCCCCTGATCATCCTCATGGCCTCCTCTGGACTTGTTCCAACAGTTCCATGTCCTTTTTATGTTGAGGACACCAGAACTGCACACAATGCTCCAGGTGAGGTCTCACATGAGCAGAGTAGAGGGGCAGGATCACCTCCTTCGACCTGCAATCATGAACATTCAATTCCACCATACTAAGCTAGTTCCAGTTCTATTTAATTCAGGGGAAAGGATGTCAGTGAAAATATGCCTCTTTTCATGGACAAGATACACAAGTAATTTTTTCCCTGCAGTCAGGGTATATGAAAAACCTGCACTATCATCCTGCTGCTCTCTCATTACATGGCAGTTGCAACAAGAATTAACTGTCTTCCCAGGGACAAAAAATGGCTAAGCTCCAAAACTGAAATGGAAAAAAACAGAATCCAAACAAACACCTGAGAAGCTTCAGAATAAAGATGACAGAAATATACACCCACTGTGATAAGGGTTTTCAAATCACCTTCTTTAGGCTATTTATAGAGGACCCCATCCCTATGAACATTGCTCCCTTCTGAAGACTTGCAAGATCTCACTTTAATGGCACTATTAATGAGACCAGATATTGGTTTCTTGGCTAGTATCTGCTTACAAAGGGCAGAGTGATGCAGCAGTAGCATACAGAGCACTGCCAGCATCTGGTACTGGGAAGTGTTAATATTCTACACCATTTCTGAACGATGCATGTCTGACTGAGCAGAGCAGTAGTAGTTTTTCCCCATAAATAGTGATCCAGTCTACAGCTGAAAATGGAAATTTGGACTCCTACAAGTCTGGACTTCAATCCCACAAACTGCTCTATAATGAAGGGGAAAAAAGACAACAGCCAACTGCTAAAAGGAAAGGAGAAAAGCCTTTGTTCTCCATCTCCATTTTCCATATCAGTCTCCAGCCAGAATGCTGCAAGGTCCAACCTCTTGAGCTGCTAAGAGAAGCATTTGCAAGCACATGTTTTCCCTCCCTCTTCCCCCACACTCCACTAAAAGACTCTTAATTAAACCTGATACAGGTGATGGATTGTTTTCTGTCCTCTCTCCTCCCTCACAGTCCATTTCAGCCAACCTCTATTGAAAATGCTTCCAGCATTTATTGCAGCTCAGAGATTCTCCAAGTGCCACTGAAACGAAATGGACCAAATAAAGCCAGTGAACAGCAGTGCCAACAGCAGGATTGAGAAGGTATATTATAACCCATGAGAAGTGTGGCAGGAAATCATAGTCTTCCCAGAACTACCCTGAAACCAGTTAGGGCACTGATAAAGGTGTTGCTTTAGCAACAGGGAGCATTCTCTGAGACAGCTACACAAGTATGTCCTCAATAGACAGGAGGTGATTTCCAGTTCATGCTGAGCTCCACACCTGACTTTGTAGAATAACTGAATAATTTAGGCTTCAAGTAGCCTGTAGAAGTCATCGAGTCCAAGCTCCAGCTCAAAGCAGGGTCAGCTTTGAAGTTGCATTACACTTGTCTCCAGCTCATATATTATAAAGTAGACTAGACATGACTTTGCGAGCTGCAGATGTTGCAGTACAGTGGGACATGAAGTAGTTTTAACCTTATAACAGGTCTGCAGAACTGGTGTGGTAGGCAGAGACCTGAAAGTGCCTTAGCACTGAAGTTGTCTTCCCTGGTGGCAGCAGCACAGAGCTACCAGAGCTCTGTGCAACAGGCTGTGTTACAAAGCTCTTACTGGTGACAGCTGGGTCAAGACATCATTCTTTTGAATGGAGAACTGGCTCTGCAGAAGTCAAGTGCATTCCTTCTATTCACCATAGGCAAGAGGATTTCAGACCCTGGTTTTGGCATCTAGTAAGCACACATGGAGGGCAGCTGCAGCCATTACTTAAAACTTAATCCTTGTAATACCCTTTGTTAATCTAACTACAATGATCAAGTGGCATGGCACATATTCAGCATATTCATAGGGTGCAGGTTAGATGACCAGGATTACCTGCTGACAATGGTAACACTACCCTGTATTTATTCAGCAGTTCTCTGAAGAACAGAAGGTACTTTTTAAAGGTGGGCAAATATTTGTTAATCCCAGAGAAGAAATTGTAAGTGCAAAGAGGTTAAGCAGTAACCCCAGTTCCACACAGTGAACCAGTAGCAATAACCCTATGCTCTACCAGAGCCATAGGTTGATATGACCTGCTCAGAAAGTCCTAACAATCACAGCACATCCTGTTTTCTTATGCTAAATCATAGAATGATAGAATGGTTTGGGTTGGAAAGGACCTTAAGATCATCCAGTTCCAACCCCTTGCTTACAAAGCAACATTTCTACTGCCAGTTAAGTCTCCATTTTCACCACACCCTTTCCTTTAACTTTGGAAAAGTCTACAGAGATTATATTTGGGGAGCAAGCACAGAGTTTATGTGGTAAACCTAGAGAAGGGTTGTTCTTCCCCTTGCACTGCAGTGTGTCTAACACACCGTGCTATGGAATAGTCAGATGTCAGCATTCTGAACCATTTATCACTTATCTGCTGTCTTTTACAGCCTGTCTTAATAAAGGACTAGTCTGCATTGTATACAAACACTGTTTAAAACACTCTTATAAAATAATGAACTTTAAGAATAAAGCTTTCCTTTTCCCCCCTCTTTAAAAGATCCTTTATAGCCACAACCCACTCCAGTGATTCCTGTCTTTAGATATTATTCTTCTAATGTTCGTAAGGTCATTTGTACCACTGGAAACCTGTGCACCCTGAACACACACTGCACTGCTCATTAATGCTTCATAGGAGCATTCACTTGCAGTGGCTCTCAATAAAGACAGAAAAAAATCAATGCCTACCTACTCTGGGCTACAATGTGTAACTAAAGAGTAGCACAGACAACACCCTACCTTCTGCTGGTATCTAGTTCAGCATTTATTCTGCAAGACAGTGGGGAACAGAAGTCAATAATCAGGGACCTCTACAGCAAATGAGTAAGATCAGACATCTCTGAGGGATAATTTGTCCCACTTATTCTAGACACTTATTTTAGCATGAGCCTCCTTCTGGAGATGCTTCTCTTCATTCCCTGCAGAGTCAGCCAGAGTAAGACAATGAGATGCTCGCTGGTGGATGAAGTTTATTAAATGGGTATTTTTTGTACTGGCAGTTTGTGACCTACATGTTGTACAAAGCGAGGCACATCCTACCCCTGCTGCAACCAGAGGCATAATGCACATCACCTCAGTGGTGTGAGTCAAGGAAACCAACACCTCACATATAACCATGTCTCTAAAATTCACACTCATCCAATCACTTGCTGGTTTGGTTTTCCCAATGCTGCATTTATAAAATCCCTTTCAGGTTTTATTTCTATCATATAAAATAGTTTTCTACTTGCTTTTGAAACAAATCCATCTCCTGCCATCCCAAGGTATGGGACATACAGGTTTTAAACTACTCCTCATTGTTTATGTGTCCAAGTTCGCTGGACAACAGAGACAGTCTGGAGTAACTTGGCTCTTATGTTCTCATTAGAAATCTGCATTTCTACATTTTACTCTGTGAATAGGAAATAAGAATCAGAAGCAGCACAAGTTCCTCTGCAAAGGAAACTGGGAAACGACACTCCCATTTGTTGGACAACTGCAGTTAGGTAATTATGCTATTCAGGGCATTAGATATTGGGAAGCAAGAAAAGTTCAGTTTTGCCTTCTTATGCTTTTAGAAGAGTTGAGGGACAAGACAGATCGGAATCTGCCTCTTTGGAGAAGACAAGGCTGACATATGATCTCTGGGAACAATCAGTGGATGAAGTCCCTGGTTTCACTGGAGTCAGGAATTTGCTTTAGAATTACTGTTTCATTTTAGGCACAAACCTCTACTTCCAAAGCCTGTGGTTTGCAGAACAGCCATTAGCTTCTGACAACTGTGAAGAGAAGTGGTTAGGGAAAAGACACTTAAGTTTCATTGACAGGTAATTGACTTGGGGAGCTTTACAGAGAGGAGTAGGGAATTACTAAGTACTTTACAATGATAAATACAGGGAAACACTCTGCAATTACCAGTGTCAATACCCAGCTGTACCACAGGCTATAGCTTGGATATTCAGTTGCTGTCTCAGTGGCCTTGGAACTGCCCAGTGCTCCCCTGGCCGTGCTGGCTGGCGTTGAGGAGGAAGAGCTGAGACTGAAGGCACATCAGGAACCACCTCTAACTCACACCTGTACCTAGTTTTTACCTGCATTTGTTCTCTCTAATGAAGGTGCAGAGAAAGCACAATGCCCATTCCCAATTTCTGGCCTGAGAGTACAAGGAAGGTGAAGGCAGTGTGAAGGCAGAGGTGTGCTAGCTGCTTTGATTTTGCTTTTAATGTATTTTACTCAAAATCTCTCCTCGTGCATAGTATTTCTTTCATTTCATTTTATCTGAAGCAGATGACTCAATCCCAGTTTAATATGAAACATCTTCTGGGAAAAATTCTTAGCATCTGCTTTACAATCCTGCTTTTTTCCTCCCTGGCATTAGGCAGCATAAACACTTATGAAGTTAAAATGATGTTTAATTAGTAACTATAATATTCATCATCTTTCAGGTGCACAACACAAAGCAATTCAAGAGAATGATTACTGTTATCCCATCTTACAGAGAAATGAGGTGAATTCAATTATCTGCCTATTGACACACTTAGTGTTAGATTCCAGATGTGGCTGCTTCCAGTTCTGTGCTGAACCAACTGGGTCACGTTTAGCAATATACAATTGTACAAAATCCCCACTTCTATATTCACCAATATCTGGATCTGCACAATGTGCAGAATTAAAGAACTTAAACAAAAAACTTACTTCTCAGTTGACCCTTGCTATGAAAAGACACTGTATTTTCCTAATGGAATCAGTTACTACGCAAGCAGGTAAAACACACTATGTTCTCTGTTAAATAACCACCTTCCAGCTCAAGGAAAGTTGAAGGTAAGTGGCAGGACAAAACAACTCGAGTCAAGAAAGCCAGTGTTCCCTGCAGGGACTGGAAGGATTTGTAGTGCATCATGTAAGACTCAAGTACATGCAGCCTACCCATCAATATCACTCTTGAGTGTGTTCTTTCTATCAGAGTAAAAAGGCTTTGGACAAGGGGGAATGGCTTTAAACTAACAGAGAGCAGACTGAGATGAGCTCTTAGGCAGAAGCTCTTCCCTGTGAGGGTGCTGAGGCGCTGGCCCAGGGTGCCCAGAGAAGCTGTGGCTGCCCCATCCCTGGCAGTGTCCAAGGCCAGGTTGGACACAGGGGCTTGGTACAAGCTGCTCTAGTGGAAGGTGTCCCTGCTGGTGGCAGGGGGTTGGAACTGGATGAGCTTTAAGGTCCCTTCCAACACAAACCAGTCTGGGATTCGATGATTCTAGGAACACACATTCAAGAACAACCAAAAATTCCTGTCCAGATTGTACATACTCATAACTTAAAACAACCACTACTTCTCCCCATATTCACCATTTTGCCATAAACTACATTAAATTACCACAGCTGAAAGTGTCTCAAATACATTCAAGAGAATACACATGTGGTTTTGAAAAATCCACAGCAGCACTGTGAATTTTGTCCATATGATCCTAGAAAAGCATGTAGCAGGGCAGTTCAATACAAGAAAACTCTATTATAAAGAAAAGTATAAATGTAAGAAATCACCCAGTGTAGGATTCGCTGACCTGACACCTACACATGCCCAGGAGCCTGCGCTGCTCAAATTCTCCATTGGATCCTCAAGAGAAAGGTGTAACTGTTCTCCCAAGGAAAAAGTTTCATCTTTGTTTAAAAGAAAGAGCAGGAAGTACTTGTAATAAACTTCCATATCCTCTTTGGCACTGGCACTGGACAATGTAAAGGCTGAGCAGTCTTTGCCAAATCCAGGTTATGTTCTTTCAAGGATGAAAGAGCCTGGACAGTATTAAGTAGCAGAAGATGAATTGCATGACATGATTTCAGTTTGTTGTGAGGCTTTTGGAGGTAAAGTGAATTAACAAAGCACAATTCTCCTCAGTTCATTAACCAATGTTGCTCAAAGTTCATTCTGTAGCTTCACCTAACTTCCAGTGGCTCTTCTTGTACATGGGTAGCAGCATCCCCGACACATTCCTGCTGTGCCGGTGGGTTCTAAGACGTGATTCAATTATATCCATCAATATATTATTAATTTGCATTCTTTCATTAAAGAATCATGCCCTCAGCCCTTTGAATTATTAACTGATAATGTATTAACACCTGAGGGGAAAGGGCTTTTTTCTTCCCAAACAGACCTTCTCCATCTGGAGCAGCCAAGGAAAACCAAAATCAGCATGTACTTGCTAACCACACTTTCTGCCTATATATATACTTCTATGTTTGTGGTTATTCTTTAAAGGTTGTTGCATCACTCAATCTATAAATACCTGCTTCACTTTAGAATGAATCTGAAAAATGTCAAATCCAACCCCCAGGCAATACTTCACATTCAATTAAATAGTGAAATCATTGTTAGATTAAGAGTCAATTAAAATTTAACAGATGATCCTGATTTATCATCCTAAACGTCTTCTTCTCACAGTTTCCTGCTCCTACAGTTGTGATAGCAAATCTACATCCTACTAACTCATAGCTAGCAAAAGAAAAGCAAATCAATCCCCACTGCAGGATATGGCAGTAGCAGAAAAGAGCAAGTTCAGTGTTTCCTATGGAATTTTTCCTTCAGTGAGTCAACTTAATTGTATAGCATGATAATGTGCTTTGTGTCAAAACACTCTCCTTTAGCTTCAGACAGGGAGACAATAGTAACTTATGTAAGACATAAAGTATTTTGACTTATGGTAAAGAGATAAGCACAGAAAAAGGAGCTGGAACTAGTCCTGCTAGTCTGGCAGAGCTGATCCATGGGAGGTGTGCCTATGTAACACGACTGTACATGAGGAAAGAGCTAACACAGCTTTCTTCTTTTCATGCTCCGACTGGAGCTAGATTGAACAGGAATAGTAACTGATCTCCTTTAGCTACTTAAGGAGTAATTAAGCTACACCAATTTGTATTGAACAAGAAAGCTTTTGGTAGTGTGTTATCACTCATTCTTTAGCACCATATCTCAAGATGTACTGGAGAAATGAAACTGTTGGGTATCTCCCAAAGTCCCATGACTGGTTATCAGGGCTGGTATGTGACCATAAGCACTTTCAAGCTTTAACTGCACATCTTTACACCTTCATCATTTATTATTAGAAGATAAAGGACTTCACATACTTTTTCTGTGCTTGTCCAGCATCCTACCCAAAGGGGCTTGGACCAAGGATGAATACCTTTAAATGTCACTACAGTAGAGATTTACAGCATCCATAATACCTTGCACTGATCATTGTGTGCTGCAACTGCACACAAACCTGTAGCCTTACCTTGGAAATGCAGTAAGAGAGCCCTGAAAAACCATCTGTCCCCACTTAGCACAGAAATCATCCTCTGAGAACATGGTGCTATGATATTTAATGTTAGCTTCAGGCTCTGCTCTGAATAAAATGTCTCTTTCTCGCTTGGTGATAACAAATATGTAGTTAGTGGGAGACCAATTTCAAAGCACAAATACTTGAATACCACATCCAGATTTTAGATGCACAGAAGGAGGCTTAAATGCCTGAATGTGGAAATCTTTAGGTCTTGATAGTTATAAAATTGGCTATTGAGTTTTACTGCCTGTTGTTAAATTCCAATTTCTCTGCATCCAAAGTCCTCTTACACTTCTTTCCTAGTGATACCATGCACAAAAGAGAAGTATTGTTCCTTAATGGCGGCTGAAAGGAAGAATTTATTTAAGTGTGTTCTGCAGCTGCTGCTTAAAGAGCACCTGTTTGCAGAGATTCCTCCTTTCTCAGATGGGAGCTAAAGGTTTATCTATTAGTAGCTCAACCCAGTAGGCAGAGCTTCTTGCAGGCATAAGAACAGGTCAAAATCTGCTGCTTTGTAGGCTTATCAGTTCTGCATCTTGACAGCACTAGTTTGATTGGCATCTTCTTCTTGAAAAGTCTATAATCCAGTGTGAGATAGCTGCATGTGTGCTGTTATCACAGTTGTTAGCTTGAAAGTTATTACTAAACATCTGAGATTTCTCTTGACACACACACACAATTTTTCTAGTAGATATTGGTTTTAGTGCAGGCTGTTGTGAGTGGTGATGAAATAATCAGGTCAAAACCCCAATAGTTTTCTATAATAATCCAATAAATAACCCCATTTCTTTTTCTGTATTGTACAATTCAAATCCTAGGAAATGCATTCTGGAACTGTGCTTGGAATGGCTTTAACCTGCCAGAGGGGACACTGAGATGAGCTCTTAGGCAGAAGCTCTTCCCTGGCAGTGTTCAAGGCCAGGTTGGGCACAGGGGCTTGGAGCAAGCTGCTCTAGTGGAAGGTGTCCCTGCCTGTGGCAGGGGTTGGAACTAGATGAGCTTTAAGGTCCCTTCAACACAAATCGTTCCATGGTTCTATTTAGTTCATTTTCAAGGTCATTAATGGACTATGTCACTGTAGCTATCACCCTGTGCTTGCTCTTACTCTTGGCCCCCTAGGCCAATACATACCCAAAGCATCACATTTTAAAACATCTTTGATCAATCTTCATGCTCCTCTTTGCACGCAGGAGCTGCTCATTCGAAAAAAACTCACACTGTTGTCTTTCAAGTCTCTCCTTAAAGCTTTCCTTTATTCCGGTGCTAACGGAAAAGATAAATCACCATTAGGCAAGTGGAATGCTACCAACAGTTTGATCTATTGTATTGACTAATATTGCTTCTTTATTGCCTAACATCACTCTTCCTCTATGTATTAATCAGCTACGCTTTGAGGCAATGTGTTTCAGATATATAAAAACTCAGAGATTTAAACAAGGATTAGTACACAACACCTATATAGCATGATTGTAAAGCTGCTGTTACAACAGCCTAGTACCTACAACGAAACAAGTAATGTGGTAGTTTCACATGTAGCTTGCCTTATACAATATCTTATCACAAATTCCATGTTGCAGGTCTGGTCTATATATTAACTATCTAAACCTGAGAAGTAAACGAAACTGATTCTCCATTTGGTGTCAAATAATGAGTCTCTCTTTAGGCTACATGCAGTAGCTGATATAAGTGACTCATCTTCTATTACTCACTTTTACTTGTTTGTTTTCCCTAGCAATAATGCTACACATTACTAGTTTCATCTTATGGCTACAAGTCACGGATGCTAGAAGTTATCAGAGGAATTGGGCTGCCGGATTTCCATGGTGTGAATGACACACTGAATCACAGAATGGTTTGGGTTGGAAAGGACTTTAAGATATCCAGTTCCACCCCCCCTGCCATGGGCGGGGACACCTCGCACTAAACCATGTCACCCAAGGCTCTGTCCAACCTGGCCTTAACACCGCCAGGGATGGAGCATTCACAGCTTCCTTGGTCAACCCATTCCAGTGCCTCATCACCCTCACAGTAAAGAACTTCTTCCTTATATCCAAACTTCCCATTTAAGTTTTAACCTGTTACCCCTTGTCCTATCACTACAGTCCCTGATGAAGAGCATCCTTCATGGCACACAGAGAATTCTGGATTTCACACATGGATGTGTCTGAATGTAGCAGTAGACAAGTGGTCAGTGGGGAGGCATGAAGGAAACTGGTGGGAAATGCTTTACAGATGCATTTAACACAAGTGTGGGACTGGCTTCTTTGAGAACATGGAGGATGAGACCATAACGTGGCAGGAATGTCCTACCTGCAGCAGATCCCCTGCTGCTGTTTGATGGTGACTTTTGGAGCTCAGACATCTTTTGTGATGGAAACCCAGAGCTGAACATCCACCAGTTTCTAGTCAATTGGATGACTCAACAGCTTCTTGGCCTTGGGTACTTTCTTCATTTCTCCTCCCACATCCTCTGACAATAATGCTCATCCTGTGGTAAAAGATGAGCATGCATCTTGGCATGGCCTGATGCCAACCTCATGGAGTTTAACCATGCCAAGTGCAAGGTCCTACACCTGGGTTGGAGCAATCCCAGGCACAGCTACAGGTTCGGCAAAGAAGAGATTCAGAGCAGCCCTGCAGAGAAGGACTTGGGGGTGTTGGTCGATGAGAAAATGAACATGAGCCGGCTTCAGTGTGCGCTTGCAGCCCAGAAAGCCAACCGCATCCTGGGCTGCATCAAAAGGAACGTGACCAGCAGGTTGAAGGAGGTGATCCTGCCCCTCTACTCTGCTCTTGTGAGACCTCACCTGGAGCATTGTGTGCAGTTCTGGTGTCCTCAACATAAAAAGGACATGGAACTGTTGGAACAAGTCCAGAGGAGGCCACGAGGATGATCAGGGGACTGGAGCACCTCCTGTATAAAGACAGGCTGAGAAAGTTGGGGCTGTTCAGCCTGGAGAAGAGAAGCTGCGTGGAGACCTCATAGCAGCCTTCCAGTATCTGAAGGGAGCCTATAGGGATGCTGGGAAGGGACTCTTCGTTAGGGACTGTAGTGATAGGACAAGGGGGAAGGGGTTAAAACTTGAACAGGGGAAGTTCAGGTTAGATATAAGGAAGAAGTTCTTTACTGTGAGGGTGGTGAGGCACTGGAATGGGTTGCCCAAGGAAGCTGTGAATGCTCCATCCCTGGTGGTGTTCAAGGCCAGGTTGGACAGAGTCTTGGGTGACATGGTTTAGTGTGAGGTGTCCTTGCCCATGGCATGGGTTGGAACTGGATATCTTAAGGTCCTTTCCAACCTTAACTGTGTCATGTGAGGTCACTCAGAATACCACCAGCTACCTCATTACCATATCCTCACTTTAACTACTTGTCCTCTTTACTAGCTTGGCTACTCTTTCATTAGAACACACAGCTCACGCATGAAACCAATGAGACATCTGAGGTGGTGGAAGCCATTTTACTGCAGACACAACCCCATAACCCACATCAACTCCAACCAGAGCTTCTCCAAAGCCCACCATCCTCCCGAGGAACCTCTATCACTACATTACTCTTTCCCCCACCACCCCAGACCCAGCCATACAAGCCCACTTCAGCCACCACTGCACCCCAACAAGATGGCGGCGGGCGCAACTCGCCTCCACCCCTCCCTCGCCATTCCCCCATTCCATTGCGCACGCGCAGACGCGGACCCGGGGGCAGGTGCCGGTCCTGCGCAGGCGCAGAGGCCGTCCCGCAGCGCCCCCGCAGGTGCACCTTGCCACTCCGCGCCTGCGCAGTAGCGCCCCGCATGTGCCCCCTCCCCCTGTGCTATATCTGAGTACGCCGCGAGCTGCACGTATAACCGGACGATTCACGCCTCTTGCCTCCCCAGGATCCTTCCGCCACCTCCAAAAGCGGGCCTTATGGCTTAAGGCTCAGCTCGCCTGAGGCACAAACACAAGCCTTAAGGCGAAAAACGGCCTAAAACATATTTGGTTCTCCACACTTGGCCCCATCTTCGGGCTCTCCGTCAACGTGGGCGTGCGGGAGGACTCCTTCCTTCGACGCTTCGCGGAAGGATACTACCCCTTTTTTGTGATCCGCCATCTGCTGAGCAACGGTTTCGAGGCGTGGCCGAGCTCGCGGGCCCCGCCCCTTTAGGCCAATCACAGCGGGAGGCTTGCCTTTAGCCCCGCCCCGCTGCCTCGCTACAGCCAATAGAAACGCTGTATGGAGCGGCGGGGGCCGGCTGCGCGCCGGGGTGGGGAGCGGGCGGGAGGGCGCGCTGCTGAGGGGCCGGGCAGTGCCGCGCTGCGGAGCGGCTGCCGGCGGGGCCCTTCGTGGAGAGCGCGGGCCGGGGCCGTCTGACCCACGGCGGGGTGCGCCGGGTGGCGGCAGGGGCTGGGGAGGGGGAAGCAGGTGAGGGTAAGGGCAAGGGCATAAGGAGAGGGGTGTTTGAGATGAGCAGGAGCGGGTGTTGGTGACGCGGAGAGGCGTCCGGAAGGAGCTCGGCCGGGCCGCTTGTTCCCCTGCGTTCTCTTCAGCTGCCGCCCCCCGTTTCGGCTCTTGGGAGGGAGGGAACAAAGAGGCGGCGGGGCTGACGAGGAGGCAGGGAGACTGTCGGCAGCCGTGGGGATCTTCGGGAGCTGCACTGCAGCAGCTTGTGGTGTTTCCTTGCAGCCAGCCCCACTGAGGCAATGATTAACAGGACCGTGGGCATCCTGCGGGTGTCCGAGGGCTCGGCTTGAGCCGCTTGGGAAGAAGCGGGGGAGGGAGGGGACGGGGAGAGGGTGAAGGAAAGCAACGCATCTCCCGGCCCCAGCGGCTCCCCGTGAGGGAAGGCGGGCGGGGGGCTGCCAGCTGACGGCCGCCTCCGTTGGTCTTGGTTTGGTTTCTTATTCTTCTCCTTCATCGGTTTCTGCTCTGGAGGTCTCCCAATGAGTTAAAATGGTGCTGAGGCTCGAGGGGAGCTGGTCGCTGCTCGTGGGGAAGAGGTTCCTCAGCCTCTCGGAAGAAGAGGACAGGTCGTGGGATACCAACCGCATCTTGGAATGGCCCTGGAAGTCAGGCAGGATCCGAGCAGTTTCCCATACGGATATATCCAAACAAGACCTGAAGGTAACCGGGAACTTTCAAAGACACCTGCTTAAACTAAAGCGCTTACCCTGTGACCTGGAAATTCGTGTGGGTGTGTGTATATACACGCTGTTGTTGGGGGAGAGAAGTTGTCTTGGTCAACTTCACTGCGTACCATGCTTGAAAACACGTGCGCTTCTGATAAAGCTTTCAGCATGTTTGTGCTAATGCTGGAAATTGCCTCAAACTAGTTATAAATGTTCTTTCTAACACCAGCATTTAAAAATACGCATATTGTTATGGCACCTGCTGTGCCTGGGCTTTTTTTCTGTGTGTTTCCTCAATGTCATTTAAGATCTTGTCAATTATGGACGTTTTCCTTGGAGATGAAACCAAAGCTATCCGGTGTTGGTGACTTTTCTTGCTCTTTGGATGAGCAAAGTACTTCTGCTGTCTTGAAAGATGTACCAAGTTCATGTATGGTGTTGGAGGCTTCTCAGACTCTTCTTGAGTAGTGGCTACTTAGTCATGATTTACCAAAGGGATTTTTAACCACACATTCAGTTACTGCAAGCCGAGTGTAATTCTGTAACTACTTTTTGGGTGGAAGTCAAGGGACTTCCACTCTTTGACTTCACTGTTTGAGACTAAGTTCTAAAGGGGCTATTTGGCAACTGCTCTCAGTAAAACCATTCAAACATGCCTGGGCAATTACTATAGTATACAAAGTACTCTCTAAGGGACAAACCTCCCTTATAGTCATTGCATCTTGTTACATGGTCCTCTTACTTGTTTCTACAAGGGACTTTGGTGATATGCTGTTCTATGAGGCATCAACAGTGCCATTTTTCAGTTGAAACTGTTTCTTTTTAATGGGAATCTTTGTAATCTCTGATTAACTGGAGAAGCACCTGATCCATGTCAAGCAGAAGGAAAACCTACCTGTTTGTAACTCTTCTCTGGAAGTGTGAACGTAATTACGAAGAGCTCCGTGTTGTTAGGAGCTGAGCTGCTTGTTGTGTGTTTGCAGCAGGGGTGAAGCTCTCTAGGCAGTGGGACTGTGCCCATGCTGTACTTATAGTGATACTCCTCCTTATATATGAGGAGTATCATAGAATCACAGCATGGTTTGGGTTGTAACTGGTTACAGTTCTGCCGGAAGCGATTCAGTTGGTGCGTTCTCCAGTAAAAGTGTTATAAAAGTTGCAGAATAGACAACTGAGGTGTAGAAAGCTCTTTGTACCAACCCACGTGCCATCTCCGTTTCTCTCTCACAGCTTTGTGGAAGAGCAATGTACAGTTAGACCCAAAATAGTAATAGATTGGGCAAGGGGGAGAGGAAGAGGTCTCTAAAGGAGTAGGAATAGTTATTCTTCTAAACTTTGCTTTCTGTACAGAAAAACAAGCTGTAAATAGGACTATCAGCTACTTCTAAAATATTTTCTCAGCTGTGTTTTCCCGTTTGTGTTGATCCTATGCAAAAAAAAAACCCAAGCCGTTCTGGTACTTGTGCTGTTTGCTTATCTCTTTAATTGTTTCTGTGAACTTCAAAATGACTAAATTAATTTGTGCACCCATTAGCACTCCTGTGGTAATGCTATATTGTGTGCATGCTTTTACTTGCCTTTCCCCTGAGAAGGAAGCTAAACACAAGGGACTGTTTCTAAGATTCACTCAACCGAGCTTTCTCTGCCGTTAGTTAAATGTATTTGGGTTGGATCTTGCTATTTTATGGGAAGAGGGAGTGATTTGTCTGAGTAGTGCTCTACTGTTGTCTTGGTAGGCAATCCAGTTGCTGTATTCAGGCAGAGTTGTCATTCCTAAGCCTTTGCTCATCTCTTCGTATTGTCTTTGAAAGAAGGACAATGCCATCCCAAAGGAAGTGGGCATGGTATTGCCAAGAAGTGAGAACTGTTTTCCTCTTAAAGTTTGTGTAGATACTTCAGACTCAAAGATAAATACCAGTTCAAAGCAGGCAGCAAGCGACTTTCACATTATATGACTTGATCACCTTAACTGTCATTTGCTTTCAATATATTAACTAAAGCTGTTCTTTGGGACTCTTATTCTTAGTATTTCTGGAAAAATTCATCTTGTTTATTCAAGTACTCTGATTTGGAGCTTGTTACAAATGCATCTGACACTATTCTGTACAGTTCTTTAGAGTTTTATATGTATATGGTTTTGACCTGATTGTAAACACTGGTGGCAGAGTTATCACATGTAGCTGTCCTTGAGCAGCAGAGGACTTACTGAGATGGGATGGTTGTAGAGTTAAATAAGAATGTTAATGTTTTATGAGACAGCAGTGATGATAAACCAGTTAACATTGGCTCTCCCCTAGAAACTACTAGGTCAGGCTGGGATGCTGTAGTGATTGCTTGATGGTGTCACAGAAAAGCAATAACCATCTTTGCATTATAAGTACTCTTGGTTTTTGTTTTTTTCTTCATGAAATTGGTGCTTATCCTTTTTCATGTTGCATGTGTCTGAATTTTCTGGTTAGTCACTCCTTTGCTTTGTTTCCTTTCTGTAGATTTGTGTAGAATTTGATGATGAGTCATGGGAAAAACGAAGATGGATAGAAGTCTACAGCCATAAAATGAGAGCATTTCTGGTGGAGCAAAAACTGGTACTGGCTGAAAGAAAATCTCATGCTGGTTCTGTGTCTCCTGTCCAGTGGCCTGCTATGGCAAGTATACACTTGGCCTAACTCATTTGGTTTTGCAGTTCTACCTTCTGAGGACAGTGTTGTTACAAGTGTGAATTTCTCAAGTATAGCTTCACTTTTGTACTTGTAACATGTAATATGAAGGGAGACTAAATCTCCTTGTATAGCTAGAGCTAGGCAGAGCCTGTAAGCATTTGAAGTTGGTATGTTCTGCCTAAGATACAGGGATGTATTTTTATGACTTTGCTTCCCTCCCAAGCCGCTGTTCTGTACAATGTTAATTCCTTCTCCCTCTAGTCTCATGTTTCTTCCTCCTTTCATGAAACTGCAGCTGAGAAAAGAAAAAGGGTCAATAACAGGTTTCTAAGGATAGTGTGTATTTATATCTTGTTTTACTCTGCCTCAAGTGCTGTTAATTCTTCAGTGATCCTTGATCTGAGACAACAAGAATTGGAATGACTGATGTGATGGCTGCCTGGCACAAATGATTTGTGAGATTTGGACTTAGTGCATAGAAAAACCTGAGCTACACTGTACAAGCCAGAGAACTAAGCTTCCTGTAACTGCCATGCATGGCTGGCTAGGCAAATGAGTCAGTGGAGGTGAACAGGGCACATTTCTTAATGTATTCAGCCAGGATAGTTTTACTTGGCTACTTTGAATATTGGTACTCCTAAAAGTAGTTGTTAAATAAACAAAGATGTAAACGTTCTGAACATTAAAACACGGGCTACAACTTCAGCATAATTAATACTCTTAAATCTGCTAAGTATAAGGTATGCAGTGTAATTTGTGCTGCTGCATTTTAGCTGAGCTTTTTTCTTAAGCAAAGCTAATCTAAGCAGATTTTTATTGCTGGTAGGGCCAAACAGGATGGGAGAGGAAGTGGAAAGATGAATCCTTAATTTTATTTCCTGACCTGTGCATTAATATCAGTAGTTCTAACAGTGGATTTTGCTGATACAATGTTCTGAAAACCTGCTTAGTTAAACTTAGCTGTTGTCCCTTTCCAAGTACCTGAACAGTGCTTACTGGATACTTGTCTTCAATTTATGCATAAGGTTTTCCTCATGATGCATTGACGTGTCAGTTCATGCAGTGTACATGTTCCAAAGCTCATTTAGCAGGGGAGTGATGTAGGATAAAGACAAGCACAATACTGGAGGCTGCTTTTACCACTACACAGGCAGGAAAGAAGGGGTCACAAAGGGGGTGTGTATATTAACTTATTTAAATCTTGGTCTCAACTTGTTGATTCACGTATATAAAAGTTTCTGATGAACAGGATAACTTCACAGAGCTGTAATACCCAGTTGCTCCTGGAGAGAGTCTTGTTCCTTTTCTGGTAATACTGCCCCTACAGAGCTGTCCAAACTGAAGTGAAAATGATAAAGGGGAAGAAAGTCTTTTCTTGCTTGATCAATCCTTTGGAAATCCAAACACATACTCTATCAAAATGATTTTCTTTTTTAATTTAAATGGGGCACAAATATACTTTTCATGTAGGAAGGAGTTATTCTGGATACTTCTGGTATTCCAGGCTCTCTGATGCTTTCCCACTCAGAGCTGCTACTGCAGGACCAGACAAAATTTAACCTAGGAACAGTTTTGAAGCTTTTAAAGGAAATCTTTGTTTCTTGTCTGTTCTTAAAGCCTTTGGTATAACTGTGTTGGTACTGCAGTGTTATAACAACCATGAGACTATAGAAGTATAGCCCCATAGTATGCTGTATATACTACAGCAATGTACTTGTAGTGGTATCACAGCTATGAGGCTCTCCAAGCATCATACATGCCTAAACTAGGGTTCAGTGTGTTGTCAATGTTGCATAACCTTTGAGAACTTTAATGTAAGCCATACAGCAGCCTTCATTGATTTCTAGTTATTCCCTCAACCTACCATAAGGAGGGCTTCCATTAACATAGCCACAATTGGAACTTTTAGTATTAGTAAATTCTTTCTGTTGAGCTGAATGATTAATTCTTGTTAATGACAGTCCCCTGAACTGAATTTTTTAACTTATTCTAATAAATTAAATTGATTTCAAGTATAGTCCAGTAACTCCTGTTAAGCATGTATTAGAAACTTGGTTTATCTCGAGAGCTGTGTGTAGATGTGGTATCTTAACAGAGAAATAGATGCAAAACTAAAGTATTTGTTTAAATGCAAATGAGGAATGATGAGGTATTCTTACTTTGTTTCTAAGACAATGTTTATCACTTTTCTAGACTTACAAATCCTTAGTGGACAAAGCTGGCCTGGGATCAATGGTTTCAGTACGTTATCTTGGTGAAGAGAGATGTGTTTTTCTTTCTAAAGACCTTTTGACACCCATTCAGGTAACCTTCTATGACATTATAAAGATGGAAGATAATCTTATATCTTGGTATTGAAGATAACTCAAGTTAATGTATTCTAAATGCAGACTTTAGATGGGTGAAAACTTGGAGTAGGTGTTTGTTGCTATAACTCATAAATATCAGTTCTGAATGGAATGTGTCCGCTGAATAAAAACCTTCTGAAGCTGATCCAGGATGTGGTTACTTAAAAGAGCTGCTGAGGGTGTGTGCTAGGACAGTTACTCAGCACAGGTGACAGCGATCCCATCGTGTTGGTGGTGTGGATAATCTGGAATAGCTTCACTTTGTTCTTGCTGTGAAAGGAGTTGCAGGGATGTCTGGAATAAATCTTGCTGTTTCATAGAAACTCATCACATCCTAAACAAATGATGAATTGGTCAGGATGTAAATAAGGTGGTTGAATTACAGTCCCCTTATTGAGCACCAGGAAGGAAGCTGATTAGTGAGAATTAGGTTGAAACAATTGCCCTGCATGACTTGTCAGGCAGTTTGAAGAACAGTATCTCCTAATGGTAAAGGATTTAACCATTTCAGAAAAATACTCTCAAGACCTACAAACAGTCTGAATGAAACTAGTAATAGATGTCTCGTGTTGAGGCTGGTGGTAGTGCCATCAGTAGTGTTCTACTTTGACTTGTTAAGTCAGCAAATAGATAACTCTTCTTGAGAGACTAACAAAAGAATCACTTTAAGCTAAATTTGAGTTGTAGATTGTTGTCTTGCCTGTGTTGGCTCAACAGCAGAGTAGAGATTTCTGTACGTAGCAGTCTTATCTCAATACTGCAGAAGGGAAGATTGCTCTTCTGGCAGCTTGAATAATAGTTTCTTCACTATCAGCTCTTCAGCCTTCTGCTTCTTACAGGTACCAAAGCAGTGTTTGGGATCAAATGCAAAAACCAACAAAACCTGTTGTTTTTTTCATTAGAGCTCTGAGCCATTGGTAAAAACTTGCTCTAAACTTCCCTTTTCCATTTTCCATTTGGTGTAGTTGATAATAGAGGAAATAACCCTCCCCTGAAATACAAATACATGATGCCCAGGGAAGTTGTGAATGCTCCATCCCTTGCAGTGTTCAAGGCCGGGTTGGACAGAGCCTTAGACGGCATGGTCTAGTGCAAGGTGTCCCTGCCCATAGCAGGGAGTTGAAGCTAGATGATCTTGAGGTCCTTTCCAACCCTAAATATTCTATGATTCTGTGAATAACTCTGAATGATTTTGATGTAGCTGTTTTCATTCATGTGAACATTTTGTAATGGTGCTTTGAGATGGGCTAGATCCTGGTGTTATAAATATAAACAGAAAACTGAAAATATTTGCATTGGCATCTGCTCAGGACTACTTAAAGTTGCTGTTTCTGAGAACTTAAAATCCCCAATTAAAAAATCTTGATGGTTCCATTAAAGTCAGTGCTCATTAGCAATGTAGGAAGCCAAAGCTAGGCTGTTTTCAGAACAATATTAAAGTGGACCTGGAGAGCTCACTTCAGTCTGGCTTGCAGATGCTCCATCCAAATGAGTGGTAAGGAAATGATGTCTGCCTCAATAAATCCAGTATCCTAGGAGCTGAAGGAAGACAGGCTAATGAGAAACCTGTTGGACTTCTTTGAATTGCTTCTATTTTGTCTCTAAATATTACGGTGTTTTGTTAATCAAAAGCATTACTCTTAATACCAACTTCTTGTTTTGCTTCCTGAATAGGATGTGGACAATTCCAGGCTTCCTCTTAAGGATGATCAAAATGTTAATGAAGAAATTCAGGCTCTGGTTAAGAAGCACCTGGATGAAACACGCTTGGTGCAAGGTACAAGCATGCTCTGTAGCAGAAAACTGGCAATAAATACTCAAGTCTAAAGGGAAATCTTTGCAGTGATGGGGTAAATGACACTAATCTGGTTTAGGGGTAAAAGCCTTTTTAAAATACTGATACCAGTTTCATAGCAGTGAATGCAAGATGTGAAGGATTATGGAGATTTAAGTTTCAAGAACTCTCTTTCTGAGACTGAGTATGTATTTTGGGCACATAGAGATGACTTGGTGATTATGAAGAGGTATCAGATTTGTAGCAATTCTCACTGGAATTCATAGGGTCATAGAATGGTTTGGGTTGGACGAGACCTTAAAGCTCATTCAGTTCCAACCCCCTGCCATGGGCAGGGACCCCTTCCACTAGAGCAGCTTGCTCCAAGCCCCTGTGTCCAACCTGGCCTTGAACACTGCCAGGGGTGGGGCAGCCACAGCTTCTCTGGGCACCTGTGCCAGTGCCTCAGCACCCTCACAGGGAAGAACTTCTGCCACTATCTAATCCAAATCTCTCCTCTTTCACGTTAAAGCCATTATGTGGAGTTGTTTATACATTTGAGTAACCTAATTTTTGTTGTTTTTTTTTTAGTCTGCTTCTTGTTTATGAAACTTCCCAAGTTTTAGAGACTTTTTTTAGTCAAGTTTAATTTGTTGGGTTTATATTTGCCAGCTTCAAATTCTTGATTACTGGGTTCACACAAGATATTTGGAGCCATGTGCTTGCATATGCAAGAAATATCTTCCCTTTACGGAAAGACAAATATTGCAACTTAGGGTTGTCATTTCCAATACTGTGAAGAGATGAAGAATTGAATCTTCATTTCCTTGTCTCACTGTGAAATGCAGAGGTCAGTCTGGCCTCTGCTGTATGCCTTAACCTCCAGAAAAGTTCATTGAACTATTGCAGGAAGGAGGTAGCTGTACATAGCATTATCATGCTTTTTTATCCTTCTCAGCTCTATGGAAGTTGTCTTAAGGTTCTCAGTTTGTTTGCTTACTTGCATCCTGCATGCAATACTGTCAGCAAATTTATGTTGGTAACTGATCTTCATGCTCCTTTTTTTCTTAAGCTCCTTTTTCTTGTATTTTTTATCAATTCTTAAGGTGGGAAAAACATCATTGGTTCAAAAATCAGAATTTATAGCCTGGATCCATCTACTCAGTGGTTCACAGCAGTTGTTGTCAATGGTAATCCAACCACCAGAACTCTAGAGGTCAACTGTCAGGAGGTAAGAACCACTTGCTGTGGGTTTACAAACAAAGATGGGGAAATGAGTGAGAACTTGTATTTCTATCCCCACCAACATCACTTTTAATTCTGTCCTTACTGTAATAAGCTTAAAGAAAGTAGAGGTTGGTGTAGTGCAGAAAAGCCTGTTACCCTAAAGTGTTTCTATCCGGTGCTGAGGGAATTATCAGACAGCAAGTGGGCTTCTATGCACAATGAGGGAGACTTGAAATTCTTAGTTGAAGAGTAAGGCAAACTTAATCATGGTTTCTTTGCTTTGTGCTGTGCAGACAGTGCTCTGAAGCACTGGTTTATGTGTGTGTTTTCGTGCAGAGACACTGTCACAACAAATATTGTTAAATTCAGCTTGGTATTCAAAGAACCTGGGAGTTAAGTGTCTAAGCTCAGCCTGTACCACAGCATCTAAGATAAATCCATTCAAACAGAAACTTTCACCTCTTTAAATGTCTGCTTCTGTGTTTTTGTTCCTTTCCAAGATTCCAGCTTTAAAAACTCTTGATCCAGAGTTAATTCACGTTGAAATCATATATGACAGCAATGGAAAATCTGGTAAGATCTATTATTGTTTGTCCTTCAAATGCTAAGTGGCAGATTTGTGATAAATAGACTAATCCTGATCACCTTCTCTTCCAGATAAATCTAAAAGAGTTGGGGGCATGAAAAGGAAATCATCTGAGAACAGTGGAAGTGTTGATGCTAAACACCCAAAATCTTCTCTTGAGGTAATACCTTGCTGTGTTATGTATGAGTGTTATATAAAGGTTATGTCACTTCTCAGAACAGCCTTAAATAAGGATTAGACAGAAAAGTAAAATAATAAATATAATCCCTGGGAGGGTGTGTTGAGTTCCTTGAAACTTGTCTAGGCATGAGAGAAACATCTTGTGATAATCAGCAAAAAGTTAACTGAGCCTTAAAGGTTGGCTTTTGTTTTGGTAACTGTGCTTTTTGCCCCCTCCTTCTCTTTGGAGTTAACCTGCCTGGTCATGTATTCTGGAGTGGGAGAAAACCCAAAGCAGTTCTCAAGTCTGTAACCTTTGCTTTCTCATGTTCTTTAACTGTTTTGTACTTAAACTCAAAACCTTCAGGTACACTTTCATGCTTTGAGGATTCAAGCAGCAGTCTGGAAAATGTTTTTTCAGTAAAAAAGGGAATATAACTACTTTTCTGGTACTTTCAACTCTATGTTATTTCTTTTATGGGTGACCTGCCAAGTGTCACTGAGATCTAAGAAAACAGTCTCAAAGGTCAGAAGATGGTCTGGGTAACTTAATGCTGATGAAAAATCTTGGCTTGGCTAAAGAACAGCACTTCAAATTTGCCCTATAATTTTGTCCCAATGTTTCAGTCCAAAAGTTGCATTTTAGGCAGGCCTTCTGGAAGCTCTGCAGTGGTGGTGGGGTGGGAGGGTTGGGGTTTGAATTGGGGTTCGGGTTCTTCTGGCTTGGTGTAGTCAGTCCTGTGCTAAGCCAGCTGTGTGTATCTGGCAATGACTGGGTATTGCTATTAGACACCTTGAATGGCTTCACAAAGATAGAGCATGAGGAGCGAGTACAGGATAAGATTCCCCAAGGGAAAGAGTGGTCTACTTTTATTTACTGCTAAGGAAAAGTGTGCAGCAAATCAGTACAAAGCAGCTAATGCATTGCGGTCATAATCCGCTGATGTTTCTGTAGCTCATGCTTGAGTACCTTTAGCATCTTTTGGGTGCTCAATTTGCCATTCTTTTGCTTTCTGTGTATTCAGCCATGGAGCAGCCTGCTTGGTACACAAAAAGCTGCTCTTCATTTCATATTCCAAACATCCCGCAGAGGAGTTGCTATGATCTGAATTCATAGTTCGTTTCACCACAGTTTTTTTCCCTAAAGTGGTGAAGTGAGATACTTCTAATTCTCCTCAAAGTTTTGCTTCAGAGGACTGGATCCTTTAGCACTTCTGTACTCTCTGGGAAATGTCTTGCAAATGGTTACAAGTGAGTGTACTTTTTAATACAGAAAACAGGAAGTCTGATTGTTTCTCTGATTTTTGGTGGCTGTGAATGTATGGGATTGATAAGGAACTAGGTGATTTTAAGGTCTTTTCCAACCCTAACGATTCTATGATTCTATGAAGTCATGGTTTTTTTCTGTTATCACTTGGTATCTGAGTACTCTGACTTCTAATGTGGAGTTAATTTCAGTGTTGTTTTGAGAGCTTGCCTCAATGCCTGACAGCTGTGTTATACCAAAGCTGAAAGGGAAATAGTTTGGAGTTGATGGCAATGGGTCTGTAGTGTAACTTCTAGCCGTAAGTGGAGTATGTGGGAGTGGAATGTGGATGTTAGAGCTGAGGAAGGACCCCTACAGTAAATGACTGGTTTTAAAGACACTAATTTGATAGGCCTGTTTTATTCCTACAAGAACTGTACATGTGATTTCATCAGTACAGCACTTCTTTCTTTGACACTTCCTAGAATCCCAGTAAAAAGATTTTCTGACTACAAGGAAGTTCACATCTGGATTTTTAGTGAGGTTGTCAGACTAACTTCACAGATTTAATTTTCTCTAGGATTTCAGATGAGGTTTAAGAAGTTATTCTAAGGTCTTTCCATCTTATGGGCTGAGTGAGGAATGGTCTTCAACAAGCTTTATAAAACACACTGGGAATGACATTAATGTATTTGTCTTTTTAAGCTGAACCCTGCAAAGCAGTATTTCTGCTATCCTGAATTTTCCTAACTGAAAATCTCCCTTTACAGGTCTCTCCCAGTCAGGGAGCTGTGCAGTCAGTACCAACTGTGTTGGGTGAAGCATTGCTTGGCTGTACTCCTGCTAATAAAGACCAAAGGCATCCAGGCTTGCCCCTGCCAGCTAACTCGCCACCCAATCTTGGTGCAGAAACTCCTCAGGGGTAAGGAATCAGTTGATGCTTATGCATAAATAACTCCAAATTCCAAAGGTAACTCCAATTCTTAGCAACACAAACTCGGAGGTCATCTTAAAGAACTGAAGTAACCAGTCTTCTGTAATGTTGGCATAGAAAAATGTTAAATTTGATTGCTCTGGACTTCATCTTTGAGGTAGTTGCTCTTCAGTGTCACAAGCCAATGCCGCTGCTTCATTGTACCCGCCTCTAAACTGCTGGGTTATACGTAGGTGTGGTGCCTGCATTTGTCAAACATACTTCTCCCAAGAGAAATGGAACACATTCAGGCAGATGTCCTGCATGCCAGCTTCTTGCACATCAAGTACAGGTCCTTAGTTATATTCCTGTTGAATGCCAGGCTTTAAACTTCTTTGTTACCCCAATGTCCTAGGTTCAGCAGTAGCAGTCATTTTTCTCCTTCTTAGTAGCTGGTGCAGTGCTGTTTTTGACTTTCAGCCTGGCAACAACGCTGATAACGCCAGTGTTTTTCGTTGTTGCTAAGTAATGTTTACTCCAACCAAGGACTTTGAGTCTCATGCCCTGCCAAGGAGGCAGGGAAACCAGGGGGAAGCAGAGACAGGACATCTGACCCAAACTAGCCAAAGGGGTATTCCATACCACAGCACATCATGCCCAGTATGCAAACTGGGGGCAGTTACCCGGAAGGGCTAGATCACTGCTTGGGTCAGGCTGGGTATCAGTCAGCGGGTGGTGAGCGGTTGTATTCTCTTCCCTTGTTATTTCCCTTATCATTACCATTGGTGGTAGCAGCAGTGGTTTTGTATTATACCTTAGTTACTGGACTGTTCTTATCTCAACCCATGGGAGTTATGTTCTTTTAATTCTCCTCCCCATCCCTCTGTGAGCAGGGGAAGAAAGAAGGGGGGTGAGTGAGCGAGCGGCTGTGTGGTTCTGGGTTGCCAGCTGGGCTTAAACCGTGACAGTTCTTTGTGATGCCCAGTGTGGAGCACAGAGGGTTGAGATAATGACAGATCTGACTGGAGTGTTTCTAACCATATTTGTGATAAGCATTTATTATTTTGGATTAATAGTCACTCGCCACAATGCTGGTTTATTGGCTCTCAAAGTTGTTGCTCTTGATCTCAGAGTTTCAGCATGTTGTACCTTACTTACAGCTGCTTTTTTAGTGTTTGTCAGCTGGGGGGCTTGGGCTAAGGTTGTTGTTTCACTGTGCTTTAGGGTAATGACTTGTAATACAATAGGCTCATTGATCATGAAACTCATCTGGCTTGCGTTCCCAGTGTGGTCTTCACATCTGTACTTTGGGAGGTATATAATGGAAGTATTTAGCAATTACACATTTTTTTCCTCTTTGGCTGGTCAACCTATAAGAGACATTCCCTTACCTTCCCAGCTCCCCCGCCAGACTATTTACAGCATCATTTGAGAGTTCTGAAGGTTTTGAAAGGCATTTGGATACCCTTGAGACGTGCCTGCTGACTGTGATGGGGATCACCATGTTGGCACACATACAGAGTGTGTTTTACTCACAACCATTTTGTCTGATCTCAAAAGTTAAGCAGAGTCAGGTTTGGGTCTTGTCTAGGGTTAGATGACAATATAGGAAGACCAAGAGATTTTTTCCCTGAGGCTGGACAGTCATGAGTGGCAGAGTGCGTGTGACAGTATGGGCAAGTATCTAGGCCAGTGGGTCCCTGCAGTGCTTTGGAACTTCACCACTGAACGAGGGCAAAATCCAGAAAAACTAGTAAAACACTTAAATGAGGTGTGTTGTCATCCTGGTCATACCAGAGAGGGACAAATCACGGCAATGTGCTGGGGCTTGCTCTATGCTTACAGAGCCCTGTTCAACACTATCCAGCACCTTCAAAGGGAAAAAAGATGTCTCTGGATCTGATGGCAAAGCAACAGACAACACAGCCACTCTAACTGCAAGTACAGCAGCTGCTCAAACTGACTACAACAGACCATGCAGCTACTCCAATTCTAAGCACAGCAACTACACCAGCCCCAGCAACAAGTACAGCAGCTACCCAAACCCAGCAGCAATAGACAGTGCAGCTGCTGGTGCTACTCAAGCCCCAAGCACAGTGGCTGCACCAACCGCAACAACAGATACTACAGCCACTCCAACCCTAGTGACAGACACTGCAGCCACTCCAGCCACAGTGATAGTCACTGCAGCTAAACCAAAGGACCAGTTCGTGCCAATATCAGTTGCCCCTGTACACAAGAGGAAAAGCAAACAAAAGACACAAAAAACCAGCCCATACAGTGAAGAAATATGTAGAAACAATGCACTTACTACATGGGACATCATCTGAACAAGAGTTATCATTATGTGGATCAGAGGAAGAAGAAGAGGTGACTTCTCAGCCCTGGACCTCAACTGAGCTACCGAATATGTGAAAAGATTTCACCCATCATCCAGAGGAGCACATTGTCACCTGGTTGCTCTGATGCTGGGACAATGGGCATCATTGTCATGGACTAGAAGGTACAGAAGCCAAGGGATCACTTGCTATAGAAGGGGGAATTGACAAAACAGTTGCAAAAGAGAAATGGTCCCTCAGCCTTTGGAGGCGGCTCTTGGCAGCTGTGAAGGAAAGGTTTCCGTACAAGGACGATGTTATGAGTCATTTGGCCAACTGAACCATGCTAGAGAGAGGCATCCAGTCTCTGAGGGAGTCAGCCATTGTAGAGATGATCTGTTGTAGGTTAGATGCCGGGAGTGCACCCATAGATCCATATGAAGTTGAATGTACACAAGCCATGTGGCAGAAATTTGCATGTTCACCATCATCATATGCCCACTCATCGGCATCAATAACCTGGCGTGATGTAGCACCACCAACCGTGGATGAAGTGATTCATCAACTCTGAGAGTTCGAAGACAGTCTCCCCCCTTCCATGATTTCAGCTGTGGAAAAACTGTCCCAGGAGTTCAAACAATTGAGAGATGACCTAGCTGATCTATCCAGCTCCGCACGTGTACCAACCCACATTTCAGCTATTAGCAAAAGGCATCCTACTGCTCAAGAGAGAAGATATAGAAGGTATATGCCATGGGTCACCCTATGGTTTTACTTGTGGGATCATAGAGAAGACATGAGGAAGCGGGATGGAAAACCTACCTCAGCTCTGGAGGAACGGGTGCATGAACTGAAGAGGAGAACAAATGTCAAGGCTGATCATCCCATGAAAGCTGTGGCTTCAGTCTCTGGTGAGCAGGTTCCCAGATGGAGCGAAAGAGCTGATTTTACTCCAGCTCCTGTGATAAAGACTAATCCCTGTCAACAAGACGTAAGTGACCGATGTTGTGATGACCATTAGAGGGGCCCTGCCTCCAGCCAGGTAGAGGTAGGGGACGATCAGATTTACTGGACTGTGTGGATCAGATGGCCTGGCACATCAGTCCCACTGAAGTATAAGGCTCTAGTAGATACCGATGAACAGTGTACCCTGATGCCATCAAGCTGTCAATGGGTGGAACCCATTTATATTTCTGGAGTGACAGGAGGATCCCAAGAGTTGACTGTGCTGGAGGCTGAAATCAGCCTGACTGGGAGGAAGTGGCAAAAGCACCCTATTGTGACTGATCCAGAAGCTCCATGCATCCTTGGCACAGACTACCTCAAGAGAGGGTACTTCAAAGACCCAAAAGGGTACCGGTGGGCTTTTGGTATTGCTGCTTTGGAGACTGACGAAATTGAGCAGCTGTGCACCTTGCCTGGTCTCTCAGAGGATCCTCCTGTGGTGGGGTTGCTGAAGGTCGAAGAACAACAAGCGCCAATCACGACCACAACAGTGCACCGGCGGCAACATCGCACCAACCGAGACTCCCTGATTCCCATCCACCAGCTGATCCGTAGACTGGAGAGTCAGTGAGTGATCAGCAGGACCCGCTCACCCTTTAATAGCCCCATATGGCCAGTGTGAAAGTCTAATGGAGAATGGAGACTAACAGTAGACTACCGTGGCCTGAATGAAGTCACACCACCATTGAGTGCTGCCGTACCGGACATGCTAGAACTTCAGTATGAACTAGAGTCAAAGGCAGCCAAGTGGTATGCCACGATTGATATTGCCAATGCATTTTTCTCATTTCCTTTGGCAGCAGAGTGCAGGCCACAGTTTGCTTTTGCTTGGAGGGGTGTCCAGTTCACTTGGAACCGACTGCCCCAGGGGTGGAAACGCAGCCCTACCATTTGCCATGGACTGATCCAGACTGCACTGGAACAAGGGCAAGCTCCAGAACATCTGCAATACATTGATGACATTATTGTGTGGGGCAATACAGCAGAAGAAGTCTTTGAGAAAGGGAGGAAAATAATCCAAATCCTGCTGAAAGCCGGTTTTGCCATAAAACGGAGTAAGGTCAAGGGACCTGCACAGGAGATTCAATTTTTGGGAATAAAATGGCAAGATGGATGTTGCCAGATCCCCACAGATGTGATCAACAAGATAACAGCAACGTCCCCACCAACTAATAAGAAAGAAACGCAAGCTTTCTTGAGTGCTGTGGGGTTCTGGAGAATGCACATCCTGAATTACAGTTCGATTGTAAGCCCTCTCTATCATGTGACCCGGAAGAAGAATGATTTTAAATGGGGCCCTGAGCAGCAACAAGCCTTTGAGCAAATTAAACAAGAGATAGTTCATGCAGTAGCCCTTGGACCAGTCTGGACCGGGCCAGCTGTAAACCATGTACTCTATACCGCAGCTGGGGAGAATGGTCCTACCTGGAGTCTCTGGCAGACACCCTGCTTCTGTCACAAAAATGAATATAATGGTAGAAATAATGTGACAGGAAAACACTAATTCTGTGTATTAACGTTAAAAGAAGTGGTGTAGGTTTGGGGCTGGGTTTTGTAACTTTTTGTGTGTATCTCACAAGATAAATGCAGAAAAGATGTTTTCAATTTGAGCTTTTTTGTGTGGGAGCAGTTTTGGTATCTCAGTATAGACTTGTATTATCAGCCAGCAGTTCCTTGAGCATTAAAATCTTCTCACACAGACACGCAAGTGAAATGGATTTGGTTATACAGTTGTCGCATGGACAAAACTAGAAAGTAACTGTTTCATTGTGAGGGAAGGTAGTGGAGTAGCTGCAGTACTGAAGTTTGTGTCTCCCAGTATGTGTACAGCTTGCTCATTCTGTTCAACTCTTGGAAAAATCAAGCCAAAAGAAATCCCACCTAAAACCCCCCAAACCTACCTAACACCCAGTTTACAATCTTGGAACATCGTAATTCAAAATAACATATTTAAATTCATTCTTTCGGGCCTTAGACGTGACTAGATTTGAGCATTAGATGTGCTGATTTGTTTGATATATGTCTGATCATTGCATGTTGTTTTCTAGCACGTGTAGACGAAGCTTACCAGAAACTCATCCTTCTTGTCTTAATACTGGAATGAAACCACTGAAGGAGGATCTGCCAGCCTTTCCTAAAGTGGGCTTTGTATCTAAAGAACAAACACAAAACCTTACCGATCCAAATGGTAAATATACCTCTTTGACAACCTCAAGATCTTCATCTGTGACTGATTCAGCTAAGGAAAAAGGAACCAGCATGAAAACCACCAATGAACCTCTTGTGAAGCCCACCACAAACTTTCCAAAAGAATACACTGCTGTAAAACAGTTGCAGCATCCAAACCCTTCCATAGCAATACCCCGGGGCAGCAGCACTGCTGAGCTGCAGCGGACTTTAGACTGCAGACCCTCCACCTCAGATGCTCATCTTCACTGTTTCACTGAGTCTGGATTTAAATCACACAGCAATTGCAACAGCCACAAAGGAAACAAACCAGATGAACTTGCAGACATGGAGCTTTTTATTAGAAGAAATTCAGCTGAGATTCCTTATGACAGAACTGAGAGTGAAGGCTTCTGGACTGGAAGTGCCAAGGTCCAGGATAATAGTGAGTACTTTTAAAACCTTATGTCATTTGAAAGTCTTTGTGTAACTACATACAAGTAAGTCCTTTGTAACATCTGCTAAATTAGTAAGTTAAATTGTGTGAGTGAATCTGGAATTTGAGTAATTTATGAGTTCTTTTACAAGGGGAATGCATTTTGAGGAAAAATGTCCCTTTCTGATGAAGGAAAAGGACTAATTGTTAAATTGTAGAAAGAAGTTGTTACCAAATGTATGCAAGAACAGAATAGCTTACAAAAAGCAAGGTTCTCTTTGGAATGCAAATGCTGATGCATAGTGAGACCTCTTTTTTTTTTTTTTTTTTTAGCATTGCTTCTAAATCTTGTAAGCAAGGTGAGAGGGAAAGTATTCTCAACAAGGCTTAGCTCAAAAGGAGCTTTCGTTTCATTACTGTTCTGAAAAGAAAACCCCAAACCCAGAGTCAAACACTACCCAACCCCAGAATAACCCACCTCATCTCTTTCCTGTGCTCAGTTCCATGTGGGGAGCTCTTCAAGTTTTCCACATGGGACAGAGTGGGAAAGGCTGTAGTTATTTAAGGAGCTGGACCACTGATGTTATGTGTTGTGCTGTGCATCATTTGATTGTTCAGGGTTCTGGGAATCTCCCTGCACACCCACCTCTCCTTCCCAGTCTCCTGTTGCTTGGTGTGGGGTTATGATGTGCTATTCCATAAATAATGTGAGTATGGAGCCAGCCAAGCAGTGGCTGTTGTGCCCTGGTAGGCCTCACCTCCAGTGTGGGAGGAAGACAAGTGTTTGGCATCTGTTACAGCAAGGTGCCAAAGGCGGTTGCAGCATGAAGGGTGCAAACAGGACTGAGAAATGGCCAGGTTGTGCTTTTGACAGTCTTGTGTTTTGATAGTGATGCTTGAAGACAAAGCTGTCTTCAGTACTTGTGAAGTGTGGTTGCTTTGTGCCTTGGTCTGCCCAGCACTCAACTACTCCAGCCCTGAGAGCTGAAGGATTTTCACTGAAAGCAGATGCTGATTCCTCTGTGGAGGAGCAAAAGGAGTTGTTAAACTTGAGTCCACAGTGGACTTGACTCCAGTGGAACTATTGCTTGAGACAGTTTCTACTGACCTGAAAACAGCTCTCTGCCAACTGCAAACACTTCAGCATAACTTTGTTTCCATGTAAGGTGAAATAGGAAAATCTGATATCGATCTTTCAGTAAAATGCAGTTACTTGCACCTTTATGTAAGAAATTGCAGCTTGTCTAATCTCCACTGCTCTTCCCTGCAGTACTAGTTCGCAAGTCCATTTTATCAGATGCTTCTAAAGTGAAGAAGCTGCAGCAAAGTGGAGAAGCATTTGTACAGGATGGTTCCTGCAATAACATTGCACCTCACTTGCACAAATGCAGGGAATGCCGTTTGGATAGCTACAGGAAGAACAAAGAGCAGAAAGACTCCACTGTCTTCTGTCGATTCTTTCACTTTAGAAGGTAAGAACCATTTTGACTCTTTATAGACCCTAATGCTCTTTAAACGTGAATAACATGTCCAAGTTGAATGACCTTTTTTCCTTTCTGAAAGGGAGTCTGCTGAGTGCTCTCTGTGTAGCTGTAACATTGACTTCCATCTTCCAGGACACATACAAACCAGTTATTTGGTCCAGGTGGTCTCATTTAGATCTCTGGTTCAAACCTAGCTAGATGTCAGTGTGTAGCTGTTCAGCTCTAGGACTATACCTAACTACTGAGAGGTTGCCTTTGGTTTTGAAGCCCTTAGAAATGTTGTAACTGCTTAATTTGAGTAGAAAATATTTTGGCAGTACTTTGAGCTCTTGATTTTGCTGTTCTGGGGTGAGTGCCAGTGGGACAACATGAGTTTGGTTTGAGTGCTCTCAGTAGTATTGGAGGCATGAGTGAGAGTGTAGATTCTGTGCATGTCTCGTGAAGTTTATCAGTTGGATGTGTGGAATATCAGACCTATACCCCCAGCTGCAGAAGAGTTGTAGGCTCTGATATTGTGAGTGGAAGAGTCAAAACCTTTGTTTAATCTACTGAATTCTTAAGATACCATGAGGAAGCCATTCAAAAAGGTGCTTAAGCTGTTACTGTAACATAAGCCTGTCTGGAAGCCCAGGCTGCATATTGTCTGACTGTGTTTAACATGTCCTTCCCTTTGTTTTTAAGTTGTGTAAATATTTTTCCATGAACTATTTGATCTCACATCCAGATGTTGTTACATGCTTCTTGTTTTCCCCACACCCACTTACACTTTGAAGTGTGGACTGTGTTTCCAGGGAAGAAGGTAACACCTGTGATATTAGAGAGGAAAACAAGAATACTATTTACTGTCCCACAAGGGAGATGGGGAGCTGACTTATTCTCAGTTTTCCTTTTGGCTTTCAGAGGGATGACTTTCTTTTGAGGCTCTAGGTAGACTAGAAAAGCTGTAAAAAAAGCCGCAAGACCTTTTGAACAGAGAAAACTGAAAGCAGAAAGGTTACAAAGACAATGAGAAAAGAACCTCTTCCACTCTTCTGCTTGTTTCTTGAGGTTTAGTCTTCCACTACAACACTGTCCCTCTTGCACATTTTGTAGCTAAAGGTTTATAGAAGTGCTACTAATCTGTTGTTTAATCTCAGATTAGAGGTTTTCCTGTAGTAAATCTTGGGATAATCTGACATTAACTGAAGCATTCAAAAATGTGCGAGACCAGAGTAACAACAGACTGCCGATTCACCTTCTCAGGGTAAGAATCCAGACTTGCAGTGCAGTTCAAAGCCATTGAATCCTCTGGTTAAAAGCATGAAGCTAATAGAACCATCCCTTTTTAGTGAAGGTGGGATCCTTCATGACAAAGCATTTTAAAACCTGTTAACCTGATTTTGGTTTTGTGTGAATAAGAAACAGTATAAATCTTCAGGATTTTGTAGAAGATTTCCTAAGGACATTAAGTGTGCTTAATGCTAATGACCAGTATGTTTATCCATGCCTATTATAACCATTAAGAGCTAAACTCATTGACATACAGGATACATATTTACAATTCAAGCACTGACTCATTGGAGTGAATGTAAACTAAGAAAGCATTTGAGATGATGGGTTTCTCCTCTTCCCTCTTTCTTCCCACAGGTTGCAGTTTAATAAGCATGGAATACTACGTGAGGAAGGCTTCCTAACTCCAAATAAGTATGATCCTGAGGCTATTAGCTTGTGGCTGCCTTTATCAAGAAATGTTGTGGGTCTAGATCTTGACACAGCCAAGTACATCCTGGCCAACATTGGAGACCACTTCTGTCAGCTGGTGATATCTGAAAAGGAAATGATGTCTACAATTGAACCACACAGTAAGATCAACTTGTATTAAAATAACCTGTGTTTTAATAATTATATGTGAAACTTCAGGCTTCTGACCTATGTGAAAGTATATTGCATGCATTTGGAAATGTCATGTGAGACTTCAGTGTTTGCCCCTCCTCTGAGAGGGGTAATGGTTAAGAGCCAGTGTGAACTTGTGTCAACAGCTCTGCTCTCAGGCGGGGGAAAAGGAAGAGAAATTCTACCCTCTTTGTCAAAGACTTTTCTCAGTTTATCAAATTACTTTTCCTGTTGCAGAGAGTGTAATTCTGTTATGAAACAAAGTGTAAAGAAACCCAGCAGGCAGCTGACAACAGTCTGTTCTTAGCATGTAAATGAAATAAAGCTTTCATTTTGGCTGAACAGATCCTACTGGATTGCTTTGGTCCTACTTTGTTCTTGCATAATGGACCTAGTGCTGCCTGTCAAGTCAGTAAGGAAAACCTTTTCCTCCACCTGAAAGTTTCCAGTAGGACTGCTTTAAGTAATTATATATACATATAGTGTATGCTTTCCCTGTCTGCTATCTGTATATAGCAGACAGGGCAAACCTTGTGTCCTCAAAGACAGGCTTTCTTGCCACGTCAGAACCTTTCTGTAGCAAACATGAGCAGACAAATGGGGAAGGCTGTGATCTTGTGTAATCACTTCTCAGAGTAGAATGACTCTTAAAACCATATTTGTTCTTTGGATTATGAGTACTTGACTGAGAAGCAGAGCAGTTTAAAAGACTGTCTACCCCATGTCTTATGCATTTAGATAGTACTGACATTATATAATGATAATTCCAGTTTGAGTCACTGCAGGGTTTTGAATAGAAGACAAAAACCTGAACAGGCTTGAATGCCCTTCACAAGGGAAGGGAAGACTTGAGATACTTTAGAATATCTTACCCTGCACCATTTGGAATCTGCAAGCTGTGCTCTTTGCTTGAACTGGAACGTATTTAGGCCTTTGGAGCCAGAGTATCGATAGGCAGAGTGAGAGGTACAGACTGGAATACTGAAACACTTTGAGAAGGATGACATTTTGGCTGGAATTTATGAAACAAAAGGGAGGTGTTGTGTTTCTTAATAGCAGAGGATGCATCTACTAACGTACCTACCAGAGACACCCTCTGCTACAGAAACCAAAGACGCATGTGAGTTCTGGAGGTGGTTTGAAAGGAGCAAAACGTCATGAATTCCTCTTCACTTATTGTCCTGGCTGGTGAGAGTGAAGAAACTCCATTTCATTAAACTGCTGGAGGGTATTATTAATGCTCTGGGTAGGAAAGAAGTGATTTACAGTCTGGATATTCTTCTGCTTTGAACAGTTCAGGAGAAGAGCCCTCACTCAGTTGGCACAGGACAGAGGTAGATTCTTTCTGCCACCACAGTTTGAAGCTATGGTAAAGCTTTCTTTGCAGGGCTCAGGTGAAACGCTTCCTTGTCATTAAAATTCAGTCTCTGACAAACTGACCTTTTCCAAAATGCCACAACAGCTCATTCAGGTATTGCTTTTTAGGAGATCATTTGTATTTGAGTGTTTTTGCACCCATAGTATGTCTCAGGGTCAAGCCCTTTTCTCTGTTACCAGTGAGTTACTAGCCTGGCAGGCAGAGCTAAAACACAAACGAGCATGAAGATGATGATTATTTGGGAGGGCTTCCTTAAAGAGAGTTCCTTGAAGGATTAGTAGAAAAGCACAAGTGAAACTATCCCTGTGTAATAAAAGATTGACCAGTGTAGAAAGAACAGCTTGTTGGGTCACACTGCTCCTTGGCCATCAAGTGCCAGAAAGGAGTCTATGGAAAGAGGAGATGCAATCAAACTACTGAGAGGAAATAAAAGAATAGGAGGAGTAGAAAAGGACAAAACGTCCCAAACTGAAATATCATGCAAAAGGTAACAAAAATCCCCCCTTCATCCTGTTTTGGGGGGAAATTGGCCTAGAAAATGGTAACCATAGTGCGTGTGTTTAAAAGCAGAGAAGAATGGAGGCGGTGCTATCTGGATTTCAGCTTCCTGGAAGAATTCTGAAGCAAAGTAATCAAAAGAATTCTTACCTCCTACTTAAGAACAAGTTGTGCCAAGTTATTCTAGTTCTGTTCCATACATAGCTAATGGGCATTCTGCAGAAGGAAAGCAACAGATGTCTGGGGTGCTGGTGTGGTGTTTTTAGCCTACATTAGGACATGGTCTCTCATAACTTGCTTTTAAAATGAAGAGGTGTTGCGGGCAGAGGAGTTTCAGAGCAGTTACAAGTGTGGAAGGTGGTAGGAGGAGCAGACAGATGTGTGCTTTTGTCTAGTCTAGTTTTCTAACTGGTGTCATAATGAAACTGAGAGCAGGCTGAAATAATCTGTACATCATGCAGCCCTGAAAGGGCTTGTAAGATACTGTCAGTGTTTGGGATGTTTTGAGTGAACTGAAAAAGTGGTTTGGGATGAGGAGAGGTGGAGTGTGATGGTGATAAGAAACCTGAACAGCAGTAGTGAGTTCTTTGGAGAAGCTACTTACCATTCTGAATGATACACACCTGTAAACACATAGAAAACCTGCTGAAAAGAACTACTTGACTGTTATACTGTAGAGCAGAAAACAAGGACAAGCTGTGTGTAGCAATCTTGACATTAAGCTTAGCTTGCTAATAACTTCTTTCTGGGGTAGCTGTGGAACTTCCACTTGGGTGGATGTCAGCAGTGTGCATGTTCACTTGGGCAAATACATGCTGGGAGTAAGAGATGCAGTTGGTGCTGCACAGGAGACAGCAACACTGAAGTGCTTCAATAGAGCTATATTTAAGGTGCAAATACTTAGTTTTGGTTAAACTAAATGGTTTCGGTTTCAAGCCTTGGGTGACATGGTCTGGTGTGAGGCATCCCTGCCCATGGGAAAGGGGTTGGAACTGGATGATCTTAAGGTCTTTTCCATCCCAAACCATTCTATGAAACTAACACTTTGGGAATTCCCTCAGGACAGGTCGCCTGGAAGCGTGCAGTTCGTGGAGTCCGGGAGATGTGCGATGTGTGTGACACCACAATCTTCAACCTTCACTGGGTCTGCTCCAAGTGTGGCTTTGGTGTGTGTGTAGATTGCTACAGGATGAAGAAGAAAAGCTTGCATGAAGGTGAGGATGCATATTGCTACTTCCAGCAAAGGAATTCAAGCCTTCAAACGTGTAATTTGAACTTGGAAGTCAGGAACAACCCTCAGCAACAAGACAATAAACCTGCCCAACTAAAAGAACTCATTATAGACCTATGGTTTGGTGTGTCAATAGCAGTAAAACATGTAACCTTCTAGAGAAGGGTGAAAGCTGTGCTAATAAAACAATGTATTGGTTTTGTCTTACAGATGATGACTCGGATACTTTCTCCTGGTTTAAATGTGTGAAGGGGCAGGTACATGAACCAGAGAATCTGATGCCTACACAAATCATTCCTGGAAAAGGTATCTTAAATATTAGGTTGGGCTGAAAGGAAGCTGTAGGCTTTTACTGTCCTTTGTATGTTGTTGAGATTGTACTGAATGAGGGGAGGTTTTAGTAATGAAGTTAGTAAAAGCTTAGTATTTGTTGTCCAAAGCCTGGAATAGCCTTTGTGTTCTTAGTACTGCTTTATTATGTTTGACCTTTATAAAGAAGTATCACAACTTCTCATTTACTGATGAACTCTCTTCATGTACTATTGGTTACCTGCATAGATACACCATTTCTTATAAAGGCTTATTGAATGCTGGATGCTCTAATTCCACATGAGCTCACTAATGACTCTTTTCCTTCAGCTCTCTACGATGTAGGTGATATTGTTCACTCCATAAGAACAAAATGGGGAATAAAGGCTAATTGTCCTTGTGCAAATAAGCAGTTCAAAGCACTATCAAAGCCAACTCTAAAGGAGGATTCAAAACAGGTATTGCTACTGTCTCATGTTATGTCTGTGGTACAGGTTTGCCTCAGCTACTACCTATGGTAACTGACTTTATAAGGGTGCCAGTGCTGACCATTACTGCTAACCCATCATGTAGGGTTTTCTTCACACCTTGTGTTCAGTGTTCATCTTTCTGTTTCAGTTCTCTTTTTTTTTTTTTGGGGGGGGGGATGGGGATCTCATTTTCTCATGCCTCAGGAAGTGACCTATCCCTGAAATATGCTCAGTGAGGATTTCCTAGGACAAAAATAGGATTAGATTGAGAGAACCCTTAAAAGTCTTAAAAACAGACTAATGGAAATGGTTGTAAAGTGGGGACTACCCCTTGGCTCCTGGAGATGTAATACATGCAGCATCTAGAAGAATAAGTAGGGTGGAAGAGCATTGGAATCCATAGATTAACTGAACAGGAATAAAACTAAGGGCTAGAGCAGCATGGAGAAGTACTGGTTTCTGTGTGAATCCTGGTAGGAATTTTGCTGTTCATTATATAAAAGATTCTAACAACTCCAGCCCCCCACCATGTGCTTATCTGTAAATGGATGTATGTGTGTTGCTTTTGAAAGCAGAGCACAAATTAAGGGCTTAGTTTTGCAGCATCTTGCAAGAAAACAACTGAATTAAGTAACTTCGATTTTGTTGTATGATTATTCATAAGCTTATTTGGAAACTGAATGTGTAAGAAGCAGGCTGAGCTTGACTTTGGTGCTGGTAATCAATAGGAGAGGTGAAACATATTGTGAGGAAGATGGCTATGGGTTTCAGAAGTTAGCTTATGACTGACCTAACTTCAGTCTTCTGTTTCTGTTTCCTCTGTGACCCTGGGCAAAGAGCAGGATTGAAATATATCTATACCTCTCTGTGTAAAATTAGGTCCTGCACTGGTTGTGTGAGGATCAGCTTAAAGTGTGAAGCATTGTATTATGTTTGGAATCCTTCCCAAACATCAGCAGACATTGAGATGAAATAAAGAAGGTAGCAATAAGCAGGTACAGGTGCAGAATAATTTCTTGACTGGAAAGTATTTGAGCAGAGAGAAGAAATTCAGCTGGTTATGCAGGAATCCCAGGTCAGAGCAGCAGTTCTGGTTAGTCTGTTATTAGCATATCTGGTAAAGAGCAGATAAATCAGCTGAGTAGGTGTGCAGCAGTCCTGTGCTTGTTTGTGCTGGCCAGGCTGGTGCTGTGCTCATATGCAGGTGTATTTTAGGCAGGTGAATGGACTTTTGCCCCCACTTTTAGGAGCACTACATATCTGTTTTAGTCTACCAGATGGGACCCCAGCTTAGCCCTGGTCTGAACATCAGCTGTCACTAGAATTGAGAGAGCACTGCTGTTACAGCTGCATTTAGTTCCCAAAGCAACCCAGAAGATGCATCTGGGAAACTCTGCTTTCTATGCTTGTCTTGAGGGGTGATAGACTCTCTTGCCTGCTCTTAAAATGTCAGGACATCCCAAATCCTGCTGGATCATCATCTCTGGCTGCTACTGAGATGCAATGCTGACCTCTTGTGGAAACCAGATAGATTTTGAAGGGCCAAACCATTTCAGTTTCGGTTTTAAAGAATGAATTTGGACATGGTACTGCTTCCCCTTTCAGAGCAGAGTTTGTGTGTGCCTAATCAAGTTCTCACTTTGTTCTTTCAGAACTTGGTACCTGGAGAAAGGACCAGCCTTCAACATAACAGCTTTGTCCTGAGCCCACAGGCCACTACACACGATCCTCCTCTAAAGTCAGCAATTGGAAGTAAACAAAGTGCATCAGTAAATACTCCTTCATTAAGCTGGTTATCAAATCTAACAAGTGGAAATGTGAATAAAGAAAACAAAGGTATGTGCAGAACCAGTGAAGAGTAAACCCTTTGTGGCTGTTTGTCAGAAGAATGAAGACCAGACCCAGCTGTATCTTGTAGTGGGAAAGATGCAGTCTGCCTCCTGGGATGGGTGTTCAGTGCCCTTGCTGCCAAACTGGTCCATGGCAACAGCTGGGAGTAAAACCTGGCAGGGTTAGCCTGTTCTGCTTTGAAAACTGGGTTAATATCCCATTGATGCAAGGATTCTTAAATTCAATGTGAGAATGTGTGTATTTCAGAATGTGTGATTTTTAAAAAGCTTTACAGTACTGAAGAAAGTTGAGTGAAAGGAGTATTTCATCTGCATGTGTTGAGAGGAGATCTATATATATGTACATACATACATGTATGCATGAGGTATCTTGTTGTCTTCAAAACCCAAAGCATGCACTTCTCATGGTTCGGAATCCTTCCTCCATTCTCACATGTTCTTTTCATTTCAGAGAAACTCCTCATACCTATTCCAAAGAATGAGAACAAACCTCTCCAGACACTCCCTAGCTTAGCCAAGCCTGCTGCAGCCCTGCAGACGTTCAACAGTGCAATACTGACACCTGTGAGCAACAACAACACAGGCTTCTTGAGGAACCTGTTAAACTCTTCTGGAGGAAAGGTATATGAAAAGCTTAAGTTTACAGGTTTGAGTTAATACCAGGCTTAGGTCACTGTTCTAACCTGTGAATGTCACAGCAGGTAAAATCTTGCCTTCATTTGGGAAAAGTCTCTATACTGCAGTGCTCCAGTTAATGCTTTTCAGAGTAGCAGCTTAGTGGTACTATCAGCAAGTCTTGCTAAGGGAGGGGGCTGGAATTAGATGATCTTAGGGTCCTTTCCAACCCAAACCGTTTTATGTTAGAGCAGGTTAATTTCCTTAGGCTAGTGTCTGGCAGGTGCATTCACTGATATGGCCATTAGACTGGAAGCATCAAGGACCTTGCTGATGAAGGGGAAAACCTTCTGTGATGGGTAACTATCTCATATCCTGTTTGCAGACTGGTTCACCTGGGGCATTCCTGAGCTTTGTTTACTCTTAGATATGACTTCAAAATGGTGGGGTAAAATATTGGCATTGAGAGTTCCTTGATGTTCTTTATAATAAAGAAAGCCCTGTTCCCTGCCTGTTTCATGGCTTTCTGCAGCATTGCTGACACGTAGAGCAGAGCAGAACTACTTATGCCAGAACACTGTAGACAAAGGTCAGAAATGGCATTGACATTTAATGCTGGTGAGTTTCTAGACAGCAAAGCTCTGCAGATCTTTGTTTCTTTGCATGACTGTGAACTCAAGTGCAAGTTCTGAAAGTGGGATATACCATCTTTAAAGAAGTATGCAGGACAAGGAACATTAAAGTGCACCAACTTCTTTGTGTGTTCTTCTGTCTCTCTTTTTAAATCAGACAGACAACGGACTCAAGAGTACACCCAAAATCCTTGATGACATTTTTGCTTCCCTGGTGCAAAATAGAACCATTACAGACCTGCCTAAGAAACCTCAAGGACTGACTATAAAGCCTACGATCATGGGCTTTGACACGCCGCACTACTGGTTATGTGATAACCGCTTGCTGTGTCTGCAAGACCCCAACAATGAAAGTAACTGGAATGTCTTCAGGGAGTGCTGGAAGCAGGGACAGGTACTGAAGTTTTCCTGCTTTTAGAATTCATATTCCTTGCCCTTTGTGCTGGTATAAACTTCCTGCAACCATGAGCAACACTAAACCATACATGAGATGTATGACATGAGCACTGTTAAATCCTTGGATAAAAGGATCTGTGTTTTACTATGCAATATCAGTTTCTAAACACACTTTTAACAATGTGTGGTTAAATCATCTATTTCCTGGAAAATGCCTTTCCCGTTGCCTACTGGGCAAAGCAATGACCAATATAGAAACAGCACCTTTCAGACTGGGAGGGACTAGGTGGAAAGTCTCTGTACCTTGGTTTCTCTCTTAAGATGTGCACTCAAATGAAAAGCTCATTGTATTCACCTTTTTTGAGGTCCATAAGTACAAATACTTCACCTTGTGAAAGCATCTTTTCAGTCCTCCTCTAAGGATTAAATAGTGTGGGGTCTTGGGTTTTCTTTTAGTATTTATTCTACTAAGAGCCCATGGTTGTCTTCAGTGTTGCTACTGTATAAAAACATTACTCTGGTTGGAATTAGAACTTCTGGTGCTGAATAGTTCTTCACTATATATTCTTCTTCCTCACAGCCTGTAATGGTGTCAGGAGTGCATCACAAATTAAATGCAGACCTCTGGAGACCAGAATCCTTTAGGAAAGAATTTGGCCAACAGGAAGTGGATCTGGTTAACTGCAGGACCAATGAAATCATCACTGGAGCTACTGTAGGAGACTTCTGGGATGGATTTGAAGATATCTCAAGTAAGTAGTGTGAATTTTTGTTCCAATAGGCAAAACATTCAACAAATAGCACAAATTTATCATCCTTAAATAGCTTACAAGATGTTCCAGGGATTTTCTTCATACTGGGCAGTGTGTTTGCAGTGTATGCCCACCATGTGGAAAGGGTAGAAACTGTCACGACTCGTCTTCCGGAGTATGTTTGGCCGCCTTTAGTCTTTTGGGGGAGCATTCTGAAGAAGTTTGGGATCTTCCTACCAACTAGTTAAATAGTTCTACAGAAATAGTTGTGGAATGAACATGATTTTAAGTGAGGATAAGGATTTCTTTGTCTCAGTTCTTTGCATTTTGAGTTGTATAACTATTAAAAGGTCAGACCTGTTAACATTTGCCAACAGGTCGCCTGAGAACAGAAGAAGGAGAACCAATGGTGCTGAAGCTTAAAGACTGGCCTCCAGGAGAAGACTTCAGAGACATGATGCCTTCTCGGTAGGAATTCACAAAGAAACTGTTCATAATGTGTGATACCCCCCCGGAATACCGGAATGCAGGAATCCTGCTGTGCTTGACACCTGCTTCAGCTTTGGGAAGCACCTGGTCATGTGCAACCATGTTGTTTGAGATGCCTGACAGAGCTAAGCAAGTTTTCATAGAACCCCAGAATGGTTTAGGTTGGAAAGGACCTTCAGATCATCCAGTTCAAACCCCCTGCCATGGGCAGAGACACCTCACACCAGACCATGTCTTCCAAAGCTCTGTCCAACCTGGCCTTGAACACTGCCAGGGATGGAGCATTCACAACTTCCCTGAGCAACCCATTCCAGTGCCTCATCACTTGTTTTATGACCAGTTCTCATGTAGTTCATTGGATTCCTAAGTAAAGCAGGTACCTAAATTGGTTCATAGTTGGATAAACTTTGGAAGCTCCCTAAAACCCTGAGTCACTTTGAAATGTAAAGTTCAGTTGAAGCTTCTGTTTTGCCAAACTCTTAGGTATTCTGCCTTACTCTATTTGATATTAGTTGAAGTGATTACACAAGGAAATAGCATTACCCCAGAGCAGTTAAATATTTTTATCTACTATACATCCTGTCTTGCTTGCTTGGTTCCTTTTCCTGGTGTTCTGTAACCCCCTGGGGGGAAGGAGTACCATTTCTTGGGTCTATTTTAGACTGCCTTTGCTTTTTGTCAGTCCCTAACATTGAATTGTATTACTTTAGGTTTGATGATTTGATGAAAAATATTCCCTTGCCAGAATACACCAGGAGGGGTGGCAAGCTCAACCTTGCCTCTCGACTGCCCAACTACTTTGTACGACCAGATTTGGGCCCCAAGATGTACAATGCCTACGGTAAGGAGTGTTTTGCTCTGAAGCTCATGTTGACCACACAGAGATTAGATTTCACTGTAAACAAAATGAATCCTTGCTCTTCCAGACAATTTGATTAATCCCATTGATTTAAAACCCTAACTTTGGCTCACTTACAGGCATTAGTGATATCCAGAGCATTACATGGTTTTATTAAATGTGTTTTTGTCTAGATGGTTTCAAGCCAGTAGTATTTCCAGTTTCCCTATCGGCTTGCTCCACATGTGTATACACAGCTTCTCTTTCTATAGACAGCCCCATGTATTTGTTGTATAGCTGCTTCTGCTGTATCACTTTTGTTGTTTCTCCTTTTGGGGCTGTATTGTTTAGTTTTTAATCTCTCTTGAGCAGTTCTTTCCATAGTTGGTTCATCTGCTCTCACTCAAAAGGCATTTAAAACTAAGCATGACCATGAGCAGTAAAAGATCATGGCTAGTAAATACTGTAGTGGCTGCTTTTTAGACTGCTGGAGAACCATGGAATCACAGCATGGTTTGTGTTGGAAGGGACCTTAAAGCTCATTCAGTTCCAACCCCCTGCCACGGGCAGGGACCCCTTCCACTAGAGCAGCTTGCTCCAAGCCCCTGTGTCCAACCTGGCCTTGAACACTGCCAGGGATGGGGCAGCCACAGCTTCTCTGGGCACCCTGTGCCAGCGCCTCAGCACCCTCACAGGGAAGAGCTGCCTAAGAGCTCATCTCAGTCTCCCCTCTGGCAGGTTAAAGCCATTCCCCCTTGTCCTATCCCTACAGGCCCATGAATAAAGCCCCTCTCCAGGTTTCCTGTAGCCTCTTTAGGCACTGGAAGAAACTCTCTTTTAGTCAGGACTTAAATGTGGCTTTTATATATTGTACAGGCAGGGTATAGGCATGGATCAGCCTGTAAACTGATCACTTGGGAAGACCCAGGATGGGGCAGGATCCTGGCTATAAAGCATATTGCTGTCCTGGAACAGAAAGAAAAAGCTCTCTGGTCTTTTCAGCTGGTGCTGCTAAGAGGGGTCTAAGGTTTCTTATTGTCTTGCTAATGTGCTGCTGCTCTTTTTGTTCTCTTCTTTCCCAGGCTTAATAACACCAGAGGATAGAAAATACGGCACAACAAACCTCCATTTAGATGTGTCTGATGCAGCCAACGTTATGGTTTATGTGGGTATCCCCAAAGGCCAGGCAGATCAAGAAGAAGGTAAAGTCTTTCTTATGCTGATAGAGGTTATTTTTGTGGTTGGAGGGAAAGTCCTTTGCTGTAACTGCTCATGTTTCCTCTCAACAGAAGTGCTTAAAACCATACAGGATGGTGATTCTGATGAATTGACCATTAAGCGCTTTACTGAAAGCAGAGAGAAACCTGGAGCTCTGTGGCACATTTATGCTGCCAAAGATACAGAGAAGATCCGGGAATTCCTTAAAAAGGTAAGCTGTGATGTCCTAAAAACTGATCTTCTCTCTGTGTGGGCTCGTAAGTACATATCCTTGGACTTTTCTTAAACTACATCCTTAAAAGCATGCACATTGGGAAATGGCAGAGAAGTATGTGGTGCCTAAAGTTCTCCCTTGTTCTCTCCCTTTTCCTACCTATTTTTCCTCATACCTTTATGAGGTTTGGATTAAGGGAAAAGCATGAGGTGTTCGTGGTGATGTTTCCATGGAGTTTAAGGCTTAGGAGAGATGTGATACTACATCCCAAAAGGCTTGTTTCAGCGTTTGAATTCACCACAAATGGTCCAGAGTTCTTTGTGGTCTCAGTTCTGGAACTTCTCTGGTGCTTTGAAAGTGGAAATCGCTGATGTGTTGATGGTTTAAAATGATAAATGGGATGGTGTGAACAACTGTCACCTTTGTCAGCCTGAACTGCTGCTGTCTTGGGTGGAAGCTCAGAGAGGCTACAGTAGGTTGGTTCAGTATTAACAAAGAACAGATCTTATACTTGTTAAAACATGATACTGAATTTGGTTAAGAGTTGGCATTTTGAGTTCTGGCTATCAGTGTCTCACCTCTTGTAGCACTTGCCTGCAAATGTGAGGCTTCCAGCAGAACCAAGGTGTTTGTCTCCTCCCAGATGAGGTTTTGGGCCACACTCCTGGTGTAAATGATTGCAGCAAACGGGTTTATACTGGAACACTGCAGAAATTTGCTGCCTGCAGCCCTCAGATTTCTTTCCTAAAGAGCCTGTTGTGCTCCCAGCCTCCTGTCTCCCAGAAATCTATTCACATCCTCTGTTTGGATGTGCACTGACTTGTGCTGGTCCCTGGGCAGACACCTCCGGAACTCCCCACTCAGTGGTTTCTTCCAATTACAACCTCTTATAGTGTGAGAGTATTGATCCTGTATGACAGTGGTTCCCACTGTGAACACGTGAGTCCCTTAACCCTCTGATGCTGCTTCCTGCAAATTGGGTTCACTTCCATTCCCTATACCCACATTTGCAATGTGTCTGTGAAGCCAGAGGGGCTGAAAAATGGCCAGCCCGTGACAAGGTAAGGACTAAGAACCCAAACCTTTCACTGTGTGCCTCTTAGACCTGAACACATGGTACAAGTCACTCTGGAGTGCATGTGTATGGAATACCACAGATACATCTTGAGGATGGTGTATTTTAATACCTGTCATGTTGTGACTTTGCAGGTTGCAGAGGAACAAGGTCAAGAAAACCCTGTTGATCACGATCCCATTCATGATCAGAGCTGGTACCTGGACCGGTCGCTAAGAAAACGCCTTCATCAGGAGTATGGAGTTCAAGGCTGGGCTATTGTACAGTTTCTAGGAGATGTAGTTTTCATTCCAGCAGGAGCTCCACACCAGGCAAGGCCCAGGGGCACTCTTCCAGCCTGACCTTGTGGGCAGAGAGCTCTGAGCACAGCACTAACGCTTGTGTTTGTTCTCTCCAGGTTCATAACTTGTACAGTTGTATTAAAGTTGCAGAAGACTTTGTATCCCCGGAGCATGTCAAACACTGCTTCTGGCTCACTCAGGAATTTAGATATCTGTCACATACGCATACGAACCATGAAGATAAATTGCAGGTAACTTATCAGTGCTCAAGATGAACCCTGCCCCTCTTAACCCTATAACACCCACCAAACCTCACTAACCAGCCCTCACCAAAGCACAAGGGCTGTGTCCACACAACTCGGGTTGCTTTCATGTTGAGGTCAGCTTCCTGCACTGGATCTCAAAGAGGAGTTTCAATAGGGATTTAAATTGTTGTTTGTTAGTAGTTCTGAAGAAGCTTCTGAAGCTTTGCCTGAGATTACTTGGATGTGTTTTCTTCCATGTTTTCTCTACCTGTCTCCGTGTCTCTTCCACGTTTCCTCTAGCTGAGCTGGCAATACTTTGCTCAGGCCATGGGGTCTCAATTTCTGTCCTGTCAGAATTTGAACCTTTTTTTCCTCTGAGTTAGTGATTTACTTGAAGGTCATGTAGATCACAGAATCACAGCATGGTCTGGGTTGGAAGGGAGCTTAAAGCTCCTCCAGTTCCAGCCCCCTGCCAGGGGCAGGGACACCTTCCACTAGAGCAGCTTGCTCCAAGCCCCTGTGTCCATCCTGGCCTTGAACACTGCCAGGGATGGGGCAGCCACAGCTTCTCCGGGCACCCTGTGCCAGTGCCTCAGCACCCTCACAGTAAAGAATTACTTCCTTAAATCTAACCTGAACTTCCCCTGTTTCAGTCTGAACCCATTGCCCCTTGTCCTATCACTACAGTCCCTGATGAAGAGTCTCTCCAGCATCCTTGTAGTCCCCCTTTAGATACTGAAAGGCTGCTCTGAGGTCTCCATGCAGGTTCTCTTCTCCAGGCTGAACAGCCCCAGTGTTCTCAGCCTGCCTTCATACAGCTTCCAACCTGACCCTGGCTATGCTGTTCCTTTGAGAACTCAAAGCCTTTTCTTTTCCTCCCAGGTGAAGAATGTCATCTACCACGCTGTTAAAGACGCGGTTGGGATACTGAGAGCGAACGAATCCAGCCTTAGCAGACCGTGAAGCAGAAAGCCTTAACCACACACTCTGAAACAGAAGCGTTGGCAGCTGTTTTACCTACTCAGTCAGGACCTCTGTGGACTTTGAGCTTCTATGAATGTTACCTCATCTTCCTTTCAGCAGTACCAGAGGCTCGTGGTACTATATTCTGTGTATTCTTCCAATGTTTACAAACCTGATATGTATATGTAGTAATATGTATGGACTGTGGCATACTGTGAATGCTCAGTTGCAATAGAACTTTATACGGAGTTGCTCTCCAAACTGTACAAATATACCTCCTTAGAGAACTGTTGGAAAACTATTCCAAATTCCTTGTTTAAAAAAGAACATTATTCCAAGGCATTGTAAAGCTCCAGTTTTTCACATGTATTTTGGGGTGGGAGAAGAAGCAGGAGTCACCCAGTTTAATAACTGATTTCCTTTTTTTTCCTGTAAGAATGCAGTTCTGGGATTTCACATTAACATAGAACTAGCATTTAAAAGTAGCTTTAAGCTATTGTATAGTAACATAGAGATGGGGGTTAAACCATCTTTAGATAAATGTATTTAAATTTCTAAATGTTAAAAACAAAGACTTTTAATCAAAACAGCTTCTGTTTGAAACTGCTCTTTCAGTTGAACTGATGTTTGATCCTCTGGTTTTTAACACCGAATGGTCTACATAAAATTCTTCTATTTCAGATACTGTTCGTTGCATGGCTTCTTCAACTGAGGCTTTCAAAAGTAACTCATTTGAGGCAGTGCTTTGAAATGCAAAAGAAAATGGTGTATTATATACTGCTTGAGCTGGTTTGTAAAGCACCTGCAGGCTTTGGGGTACTGAATTCAGACAGGTTTGATTACAGCTCTCTTTGGTTGACTGAAGCGTGATGTAGCTCAGTGGCTGCTTCTCAGCCAGCATCAGGGTCTGTATTAAAGGAGCTTTGCAGCTGCACTCTCAAATAGCACACACGCTGCTCCAGAATCACTTGAGAAAGACTGAAACCATCATAAGACAGGCATGGGGGCAAGAGTGGGAAAGTGCATCTCCCATCTAACACCATAATCCAAGCCTTTCTGTTCTCCAGTGTCCCTTCTGGCACTGAAATGCATGGGAAGAGCCACGTGTGAGAGGAAATGCACTGGTTAGCCACAAGTCATGGTTCTGAACTTCATGTAACACACTGCCAAACAGTGCTGATTCCCCCTCCCCATTGCACCTCACTGCATTAACTCTCAGTACATGAAGTGCAGCAGAATGTGCAGTGACTCACAGAGAGTTAGGATCAAGTGCTGTGTGCACTGAACAGGTACAGCTGCTGCCTTCCTCTCAAGATAGAGAAAAGGTGGCACCCACCAAGATTAAAACTTGAGGGAGGCTCGTGCAGACAACTACTGTCAGTTTAAAGCCATCCCTCCTTGTTCTGTCCCTACATGCCCTTGGCAAGCGTCCCTCTGGATTGCATGTTGGCCCCTTTAGACACTGGATGACCATTATGAGGTCTCCCCACCGCACCTTCTCCAGGCTGAAATCTCATTTCATCTTTCTTCATTTATCCTGAAAAATTCAATTCTCCAGCTTCTGAAGGATGAATTTAGGTGCTGGTGTGGAGATTGTCATTTAAGGAAGCCCTTTCAATAAGCTGTAGCTCAATTAAGGCTTTGCAGCCTCTGATCCTTACAGAAATGATCATAGTATGACTTTAAGTATGTGCAGGGTCATTTCCTTTCTCTGGGAGGGTCCCAGCTCCAGCAGCACCAAGGCAGAGTCATCTTAGCTCAGCTCCATCCCGTGGGCTCTGGTGTTTGGCACAGAGGTAAATCAGCTGCTTTGTGTAAGGACAGATCATACAACAGCATTACCATAACCCCATTGTATTTGACAGCAAGGCTGCTCAGTTAATGACACAAAGCCTTACACTGTGGGTGTGTGGCTGTAGAGATAAGGGAAATGGAGCTGTTCATTGCTGAAGAAGGCACTGCAGTGAACACACACCACCTGGGCCACACTGGAACACAGCAACTATTTAACAACTAAAAGCTTTTCTTCACCTATGTGCTAAAGAAACAACCCCAAAGGTGTTCTAAACCCAGAAGGGAGCTGGTGGAGGTGGAAGAGAGGTTGAAGTGACGCAAACTGAACTGACTGTTAAAAGCAGCTTTAATAAAATGTGTAGTGATTCAGGAAGAACACGCTCTTACACTGCTGAAGGCTTTTGGTAGCAGACAAAGTGCGTTTTAGGACAAGATGCTTCTTGAAGCTAAGGATGGATTTCAGGACCTTCTATCTACAACCCCATAAGGTTACACCATTGCTACCGTTTCACCACGGCCTCTCACAGGGGAGATGGGCTGACGAGCAAAGGGTGACCGCTGCAGCTCACCCTCCCCAGTCAGAGGTACGTTACAGTAGGTTCTTAGAGAACACAACCCCAGGAAGAAAAAATACCAATATATATTACATAAAGTACTCTCACGTATTAAGTTTTGCATTCTGAAGGCAGGACAATGGCCCAGAAGCCATCTGTACACGCTGGTCACCCCTTAGCTGCGGAGGGTGGCCAACCGCGACTGCATCGCCTCGATGTCTTCCTCCTCGTCCACAGCAGCCGTCGCTCCCATGGGCTCGGGCTCTGGAAGAGCATCTGTGACTTTACTGGGTGCTTTACCCAAGGCCCCTGCAAACAAAGGGTGTGCGTTAGGTCTTCGTGGTGAGATGCAGCTGAAGGAATCCAGCCACTCACTTCTGGTAAAGGCTGGGCACAAGTGGCTGACTCAGTCAGTATCAACTTGCTTGGGAGAGGCAGGAAGGGAGCAGCTCCCAGCCAGGAAACAGGATGGGGAAAAGGGAAGCAGGATGTGAGAAACAAGGGAGGGCAACACACCAGGGGCTGGGCATGGGGCAAGAGCAGGGTAGGTGCTGTGGAGCTGGGCATCTCACACCACCTCACAAGAAATCCAGGCACGGAGCATTCAAAGCATTATCTCAGTCAAGTAAGAGCCAGTCAATCATGACTGCAGGAGCTGGGGTTTGTGATTGGAATTTGGGTTTGTGTTATTTTCTCTCCCTCCCCAAACCCTCAAGACCCCAACAGCACTTTACAGCCAGGAGTTACCACTTGGCCCGAGACTCGAGGTGATGCAGCCAAGTTCATTTCACAGCTTCATTAGTAACAGCCTGTCCAGTCAGTCATACACATTCCCCCTCATCAGGAGGATGCACAGACAGACACCGAGCTGCTGCAACCTCACTGATGAACTACACGGACATTACTACTGCTTCACTGAACCGCACCGGCCTCCTCATCCGGTGCTCCCTGAGAAATCAGTTTCCAAAAGCACTCTGCCTGGTGGCAAAGGCCAAGACACCTGAGGGAGAGCACAGCTCAGAAGAGAGGATGTGAAGTGCTGTGTCCTGCTGAGCACAGCAGGGTCCCAGCTCTGCTCCCAGCCAATGCGAACTCACCAGCTGTGATTTCAAACAGGATTTTGTCAATTTCCATCTCTGCTTCCTCTTCCATTTCCTCCTGATCCTCCAAGCTTTCAAAGGTGTCCTCCAGCATCTCCTCTATAATTCCAGCCTAGCAGAAAGCAGAGAAGGCAGTGTGTGATGTGCTTGCAATGTGCAGCAGAGTAAGGACACGCTTCCTACTTCCTCGTTCAGGTTATGCCTATCCAGGCATAACAACACAGACTTTCTGGATCAAGCCCATCCCACCGCAGGAGGGGGCCTAACACCCCTGCCTCCAGTCTAAGTACATATATGAGCTTGCTAAACATGAGCACCTTGTATGCAGGCAGCCAAGATGACAACAGCATCCTGGCCTGTATCAGCACCAGTGTGGCAGCAGAACCAGGGCAGGGATCGTGCCCCTGCACTGGGCACTGGTGAGGCTGCACCTCAAATCCTGTGTTCAGCTCTGGGCCCCTCACTACAAGAGAGACCTTGAGGTGCTGGAGCGGGGCCAGAGAAGGGCACGGAGCTGGTGCAGGGCCTGGAGCACAAGTGTGATGGGGAATGGCTGAGGGACCTGGGGGGTTCACTCTGGAGAAGAGAAGGCTCAGGGGGGACCTGATGGCTCCCTACAAGTGCCTGACAGGAGGCTGGAGCCAGGAGGGGCTGGGCTCTGCTCCCAAGGAACAAGGGATGGGACAAGAGGAAACGGCCTCAAGCTGCACCAGGGCAGGTTTAGATGGAGCTGAGGAACAATTCCTTCCCCAGTGGGTGCTCAGGCATTGGAACAGGCTGCCCAGGGCAGAGCTGGAGTCACCGTCCCTGTGAGTGTTCACACCGTGGAGATGAGGCCTCAGTGCCATGGGTTAGTGGTGACCTTGGCAGTGCACAGGGAATGGTCATACTTGATCATCTAAGAGATCTTTTCCAACCCGGCTGATTCCATGACTGTACAAGCAGTGCACAGGAAAAGCAGTAAGAAAAATGAGGACTAAACACCCGTGTTCTCACTCAGAAACCCTCAAGGTGTCATTGTTGTTCCACATCTGAACATGCTGCAAGCCCACGAAATACAACTGCAAACCTCAGTACAGCACACAGACTGTACAACACACTGAAATCAGTGTTTGACGCAGCTTCCCTTTCTTCTGTCTGCATTTAGGGATTGGACTAGATGAGCTTTGAGGGTCCCTTTCAACACAAAGCTATGATTCTATGATTTGAAAACTCCCTCTGCAGGGTCTATGGCCAAACTGCTCTGGTGCACAGTGGTAAAATGAGTAAGAAATCAAACTGAGTTGCAAACCAGTTTTGGTAGTCGAAAAGATACCAGTCACAACAGAGAACCAGTGCAGCTCACAACCAGAGCACTTCATCCCATGGAGACACTAAGCTGGATGTTCTAAACCCAGTATCAGAGCAGCCATCGTTGCCGAGATGAGACTTTGAGCTCCCTGCTCCACAAGAGGCTGTCAGGGGTCTCAATGAACATTTCCATCCTGAAAGCAGGAACTCCATCCCCCAAGAGCAGGGAAAAGCTGAGGGCCATGGCAGCCACTGGGCACTGCTGCCAGCCTCGCTCCGCTCCTGCCCATGGGACTGGGACAACCAAGCCACAACCGCTCCGCATGGGGATGGATCCTCTTCCTTCCGTCCTCAAACTCAGCAACAGTTTTATACCTCAAGCTCTACACCAAACATGCTGCAAGTATCATCTACTCTGCTAGAGAATCCCAGCTATTAAGTGCTGCTTCAATTTGCATTCATTAGGGCTCACACAATCCCTCTGACAAAGGAGCCACCTGAGTGATCTCACGGCACAGTAAAGACCAGCTCCTGTCCACCCGGATCCTGTTGTTCTAGATCTTACCTTCATCATCTCTTTGGACAACTCCCTCATCGTTGCTTGGATTTCAGGGATTTTGACTAGGTTTTGCATAGCTTTCATGACTTCTGTGCTCTTCTGCAACGAACCTGCTACTCTCAGCACCGCTGTGAAGGACAGGGAGAGGGAAGCTTCAATGATTCATGCACCATAAAGCAGAGCAATGACATCCTCCCTACATGGGCACAGATGTGTTTGAATCGGGCAATTTATTTCAAAAGAGAAACTTGCATCCCCCATCTTCATAGTGATTCTTCCCCTCTGCTCTGCTCTCACGAGAACCCCCTGCAGTCCTGTGTCCAGCTCTGGAGCAACAGCACAAGAGGGACATGGAGTTGTTGGAGTGAGGCCAGAGGAGGCCACGGAGATGCTGCGAGGGCTGGAGCAGCTCTGCTCTGGAGCCAGGCTGAGAGAGCTGGGCTGGGGCAGCCTGGAGAAGAGAAGGCTCCTGAAGGGGAGACATTAGAGCAGCTCCAGTGCCTAAAGGGGCTGCAGGAAACCTGGAGAGGGGCTTGGGACAAGGGCCTGTAGGGACAGGCCAAGGGGAATGGCTTTAACCTGACAGAAGGGAGACTGAGATGAGCTCTTAGGCAGAAGCTCTTCCCTGTGAGGGTGCTGAGGCGCTGGCACAGGGTGCCCAGAGAAGCTGTGGCTGCCCCATCCCTGGCAGTGTTCAAGGCCAGGTTGGACACAGGGGCTTGGAGCAAGCTGCTCTAGTGGAAGGTGTCCCTGCCCGTGGCAGGGGTTGGAACTGGATGAGCTTTAAGCTCCCTTCCAACACAAACCAGTCTGGGATTCTCCATTCATCTCTGCCTTCCTTGAAAACTCAACTGCTGCCCGCATCAGAAAAAAATGCATTGATAGCAAATGTCCTGGTCCTGTACAATTAGCTGGAGCACCCAGGTTGGCTGCAGAGAGATTTGCACCCAGATCATAGGAGAGTGATCCCTGAGGACCTCCTGCCCATATCCCTCACAGCCAGAGGTCTTGCTGGGGCTTTCACCTTCTGCCCAGCACCTGGTAGTGGGAACAACTCTGCCACAATCCCAGCCTGGTTTGTGTTGGAAGGGACCTTAAAGCTCATCCAGTTCCAACCCCTGCCACGGGCAGGGACACCTTCCACTAGAGCAGCTTGCTCCAAGCCCCTGTGTCCAACCCAGCCTACTGTGAGGTTCCTGCTATTTGACTTGGCAGCTTCCTGCTCACAGGGAACTTACCTGTTTGTGTATAAAATGGTCACTCCTTCATGAAGCAAAATGAAGGTACAGCAGATATTTACTTGTCATTTTAATGCTTCAAGAGCCTGACACTTGTAATGTTAACAAACTGACAGAAGGTTTGCCTTTAGTGGTTATTTCCCCAAGATGAAACCAGTTCATACAAACCCCAGACTGAATGTTAGATTCCTTCCTAAGTGGATCAGAACATTCCCAGCAGGATGAAGATGCTGCCGGTGGTAGTAAGGAGGAGGCTGCTGTGTTTCCTTTGAAATGCACCTCAAGGATGGCCACTGCTTTCCCTTCCTCAATCAGGTACATGCAGAGTCATATTTGACCTACCAGAACATTACACCGAAGGTTCACATTGAAACACCTCACTTATCACTCATCCAAGTGTTAAAATCCACTGGCACTGCTTGGATAATGCTGGGTAGGGGGACATGCTCTGACATCAGTAGCCTGTTAACCCCACCAAGTCTTTCCCTGTCTTTAATGCTTTCTGCTCTGCTCTTGTTACAGGCTGGAACACTCCAGAGTCTAGAAAATGCTGCAGGAAATCTATTACAACAGATGTCTGATGGGGATGAGGAATGAGGGAATGTGCTGGTGCTGGAGGAGCACAAAGGACTAAGTGGGGTTTGCAGAGAGCAAAGATATTAAGCCACAAATCTATTCATCAAGGAAATCAAACACTGCCCCCAATTCTCCATTTGGGGCTTAGCGAGTGCCATAAGACTCTTGCTAGAGAAAATGGTTTACCAGATGAAGGGAATCCTAGTGCAGGAAATAAACCTCATGCCACAGATCCTGCCAAAACCAGTAACAGGCTCCAGAAGGACACAAGGATATCGGGCACACACTTGAACTGCTCAGGAACACACTGAAAACATGCCCCAAACTACTGGAAGGAGGTTCTGTTTCAGAGCACACAAACCCCAATGTCACTGCAGCCCTCAGGCTCTGAGGAGAGGTGATAGATTATCTTAGAGGAAACACAATGAGGATCTAGGGAACAACAAGGAGTAGGGACCCCAGGAACTAACTGTGAACTCCCCGGCTGCTTCGGAGCCCAGGGTGGGAAACCATCCACACAGGGCAGTGGAAAGGTCTGCACACTGAAGGGGGTTATTGCCTACAGGGATATGAGACTCATTATGGGATGTGAGGGGAAAAAGTGTTGTGGACTCAGGAAAGACTCATGACAGATCTTTTAAGGGGACTGCAGGAATGTGGCTGGACATGAAGAATTTACTATGGGATTTTTAAGGGAACAACCATAGGGAACACACACACCTCAGGGGCCTGCAGGACCAGGTACCAGCTCAGGCAGAGGAGTTGTTCTGGGGCCAACTATCAGACAGTCAGCTTAGACTGGGCATCTGACAGCAGCTCCTGGAACATCCCATACCTTGTATGCGTGTACATACATGTTCTACTAGGGCACCTTAGTCCTAATCAGCTGAAGAGCAAGACCAGGATTGAGTGTCAGTGCTGTTAATGCCTGTGTGAGAGCTGTGTGTGCCTACAGGGGAGCTGGTAAAGGCACTGCAGTGAAGCATGTGTGGCTGCATATGCCTGCTGGGACCAAGTGCTCAGCCTGGCTGGATGTGGGGACATGGAACTGCAGCAGCCTCATGCCTCTGGGACTGCTATGGGAGGAGTTTCCCTGAGTCCTGAAGCCCAGGAATCAGCTGCCTTTCACAAGAGCAGCACTGCTTCCAATTCCAGCTCTGCCTGCACTTGACCTTGACTCAGACCTCACTTCTAACGCCAGAGGAGTCATTGTGCTTGTGCTCAGAAGTTGTTCTTACCAAGCTGGTTCTTCATCCCCATGAGAACAGAGTTCATGTGAGCTTTGGATGCATAGAGTTTGCTTACGGCCTTTCGGGAGCGGATCAGTTCCTTGGCCAGGATCACACACACATCTTTCTGACCCTTTTTGGCAGCATCCTTTATTGACCGCTTCACCTTCTCCTCTTCCCTCTGGATATCTGGAATACAGAAAATACACAGCAAAGAGTGACAAGGTGCTAAAGGATGTGGAAGAGAAACCAGTCATTTGTTGGGTGGTATTTTCAATGCAAAGAAACATTTCTGCTTGATTTCAAACTCCCTCTGTTGCTCAAAGACCTTGTTCTAAGCTGTTTTACATGTCAGCTGATTAATTCAACTGAATATTAATAAGGGATTTCTCATTACTAGACATGCAGCTCCGTAATTCCCTCTGCAGCCATGAGTACTGTAAATGACTCTCCAGGAATATTCCTGCATTGGGCTGAGCTAAGGTGAATCCTCAAGGTCCAGGAAGAACAAAGCCATTACTTGACTTACAACTTCAGAATGACTTCCTATTAAACTGGCCTGATGTACAGATAGATAAATACTTACACAGACATAGAATGCGTACACACATAGTTCAAGACTGATTTGCTGTTTATAAGGTTACCTCTTCATCACTGATAGTCCCACTACACCAGGAAGGAACAAAGCTGTCACAAGCAGTTTAAAACTCAGTCTCAGAAGCCAGGCAGGCATTTCACTAGCAAACATACCTACCTACATCAAAGCTTAACCCATATGACCACCTTCAAGGGAATTTGAAGGCTGCTGCTGTCACTTTCTAAAGCCCTGAATTGTGTTCTTCTTAAGATACATTCAGAAAGGATGTAGAAGGTTGATCTCACAGAGTTACAAAGCTTTAGATGTACACTGCCTGCAGAAAACAGCATAACAACTTCTACAGTGAATTCCTAAGTTACTGAGAACTCTTAATTCCTGCCCAAAAACGCCTTCACCCTTGCAGACAGACCTATTTATTCCCCTTGTCAGGCACAAGTCGTGGACCCTCAACTGGACCCCCAGCCAAGTCTACACTTGTGCCTAAGGAGTTAAGGTCTTGAGTTTCTGCTGCTCACCCTTTAAACACACGTGCATTAGGTGTTTGTGTGAACTGGCATATTCAGAGCGCAAGCTGGCTGGCACCAAAGCTATGGATGATTCATCAGCAGAAACTACTATGCTGGTAAATTGTTAGATACAACTTAAAACAGCCTGTTCAAACTCTCCTGGTATCCAGCTTCATTCCACAGCTATCGTAAGAGCATGCTGGTGCAGGAAAGCTGGCCTAGGCCTGTACTACATGAGCACCAAATAACTGGATGCAAAATATTATGCAGTAAATAACATCGTTTCTGCAGCAAATCTGATGGGACTGCTCACATCTGCCTTGTCAGGTAACACTGGCTGTGTACCTCAAAAAGCCCAGAGTAAGAAATGCAGGAACAAGCAGGGGCTGTATCAACCCCCTTCCTTCTCCAGAGCGAGCAACAAACCAGCTACTGATGAATGTGGATTTAAGAGTCCACAAAAAATTAGCCTAAAGCAAACAGAGAATTCAGACAGTAAGGGTTAGATTCACCTTCCTGCAAAGAGCTGAAGGAAATGACCAAGAACCATTATTTTCTAGTAAAGAAACAATTATTTCTGTTCAAATTTAGGGGGGGTTGAGTCTTCTTGATTTACATCAGACAGAAGTTACACGTAGGCAGGAATCAGAAGTTGCCATTTCATGAAACAAAGGCATCAACATACTGTGCTTACTGGCAGATGCCAACTGAGAGACTTCAATGCAGCTTCTCACGTGGGAGTTAATGAACCCTGTGCTCAAGGTGAGTCATTCTCTCAGTATCAGCCCATGGTGTCTTTATCCTAAAGGAGATCTGCAGGATCACAATCAGGAAAACACACTCCTTGCTGCTTTCCCACTATTATTTGGGGGAATGTCCAAGGTTTGAAGACTTGTATGTCAGACATGGGAGTGAGCCGAGTCCCAGCGTATCAAAACAGGTAAGAAACAGCAGAAGTGAACAGGAAGCACCAGCAGTGCTCCAGCAGCACTGAGGAATTACATTCACGTTGTCATTACATTCACTTTGTCAGGCTAAACCCACCAAAAGCATCGTGTCACTACAACCCAACTAGCACAGGGTGGCCCCATACTCGAGTACATGCTTTCACTTGCGTGACAAACTGCTAAATAGGAAATAGTGGCACAAATATGTGACAAGTCTTTGAAGGTCAATGCCAGCTATGCGCCTCTGGTGAGCCAGAGTCCCTACAGCCCTCCCTCTGCAGTGCGACCAAGCTCAGACACAATGCAGTGCAAAGCACTGTGACAGAGACTTGCAAACTGCATTACTCCAACTATATTACCTCAAAACATTCTGTTCTGAAGCCACAAGGATACCTTTCATGTCTTCAAGCCCTCCAAGCAACCTACACCGAACAGAAGTCACCACAGAGCAAGAGGCCAACCACAGATGGCTCAGAACAGCGTGCTCTTCTATTAGTAGCTGCACTGACCAGTCAAGTGTTGGAGCAATCCCAGCCCACAGGTCATCCCAGGTGGATCCCAGTGTTGCTGTATCACAATCCCTCTAGTACAGCCTTCCCTGAGGAAACCAAGGTCCCAGCTCAACACGCTGACACAGAAATTGCAGTGATTTCCTGTGGAAGTCTCAACTGGAGTGATAAAGCATGGCAGAGTCTAACAGCCACATGAATATCCTGAAGATATTCTGCTCTTTATTTTAATGGGAATTAACAGAATAGCAGATAGTTGGTAGCTAGCCTAAGCAATTTCATGCTGAAATGCACCTCTTTGAATTTAGCACTCTGAAATATATATGCAGACATGTTTAGAGCTGTAATAGTAATTAGACTTACATCTACATCAAAATACCAAGCTACCACATAACCCAGTATCTATATAGGCCATTACAAGTATTATGGCATGTGTAAAGCTGAGAGAAAACCATAATGTCAAGAAGCCATCAATTGTAAGCACAAGGGTAGTTTGCTCCCAGGGAGGATGTGACCTCTAAAACAGACACTACTAACAAGATCAGCCACACTGCAGCTCTTCTTTGCCCAATACAGCCACATGAAGTGCCTTGGAGAACATAAAACAACTCACAAGTGGAATGAGCATCACTGTATGCTGGTGTCCTGCAGGAGGCACAAACCCTTGTCCTCATTTGGAAAGTGAGGAACAAGGCAGACTTTGCACTGCACAAGCACCTCTCTCCAACCAACTTGTACAAATCTACAAGTGGGAGCACATACAGACCCCACCACTTCACCCTACAAGTGTGTGGCTGGGGATCAAGGCAGGAATGGAGAACGTACTCCTTGAGGAGTGACTCAAACCAGGAGTGTGCCTAATCATAGAACCACTGACTGGTTTGGGTTGGAAAGCACCTTAAGATCATCCAGTTCCAACCCCCTGCCATGGGCAGAGACACCTCACACCAGACCATGTCACCCAAGGCTCTGCCCAGCCTGGCCTTGAACACTGCCAGGGATGGAGCATTCACAGCTTCTTTGGGCAGCCTGTTCCAGTGCCTCACCACCCTCACAGTAAAGAATTTCCTCCTTATACCTGACCTGAACTTCCCCGGTTCAATTTACACCCATCACCCCTTGTCCTATCGTTCTAGTCCCTTCTCCAGCATCCTTGTAGGCCCCAAATAATAACCAGATGCTGACACTGAATACCCTCTACCAGCACATCCCATGGACCAAACCTGAGGGCAGGGTAGAAGACAAAAAGGGGAAAACAGAATCTAGCCCCAAACCTGTTTTCAGGGATAGTGGGCAGAACAAAATCTAAACTAGTGTCTATGTGATAATAACTCCTCTGCCTTTCAAGACATCTTCAAGGTGTAACACTCATCATTTAACAGCAAAACTCCCACCGAGAAAAGGATTTTGTTCTTTTCCTCTCTCCTGTTTGTAATTTCCCCAAGCTGATAGCAGCTACTTTTGGTCGGCATGTGCACTACGCCCCAGTACATACCTGTGGAACTCTCTACATGTGGAATTATATACCACACCAATACCATTCATTAAATCCATGCGGGTGGAATTCTGGATAATAAATCCCATTTGAGAAGACGAATTAGACTTAAGAGGATTATGTCTTACTGGAAGCATACAATATTCAAGTTCCTTTGAAAATATTACTTGGAGAACTTCACAGCAACATCATTTTGTGGCACAGACTAAGTCTGGCTCCAGGATCACATTCCTCCCCCTCCTCCTTTATTCCAGATGCAACAGAGCACCCCAGGTGAGCAGATTTCACGGCCTCCCCCAGTTCAAACAAAACCCCCTTGAAGGCAGACAGGGGAAGGAAAAAATGAGACTAAGCACAAACCTCTGATCTGTCTATCAATCACTCTCATTTCTTTCCTTATCTTCAAGGACCATTCATTGACCTGAAAAAGAGAACATGAGGGTTACTTAAAATTCCTACTTTAAAACTATGCTTTCATAATGTGAAGGAACTGAAACACTCAATATCAAAAGAAGCACTTGAAAATGCACCAGCTTTAAGTTATGAGTGATGTTTAAATAGTTCATTACTCAAATAAAACCACCAAACATTGCAGAGATACCACCAATTATTGCAGCCCTCAACATTCAGACAAGGAGTTAAGGAGGACACAATATGTGAACTGGAGATACTCACTGCTGGGCCACCTTCCTACATCACAGTGACATTGCTGTGCATGAGGGATTTCAGCATAAGGTAGAAACGTGGGCAGGGGATGACAGCACCAAGAGTACCACTATCCATTTCAGTCAGAAGGAACCTCAGGAGGTCTCCAAGCCAATGTCCTGCTCAAAGCAGGACTAAGTTCAGAGTTCAGACAGGTTGTATGGGGCCTCAGCCATTGAGTTTTGATACTGTGTGAGGGCAGAGACTTCACAGCCACTCTCAGCATCTCTTCCAACACTTCATCACTCCTGTAGTGAAAACCTTTGCTATGTCCAATACAAAATTCCCCTCTGACCACCTTGTGGTCTATCACAGGGCACAACTGATAAGTACGTGGCTAATTCTTCACTACAACCCCATTAGAGGCAGTGAAAGGCTTCAAACCTTTGCCCCTTCACCTTCTCTTCTCCAAGCTAAAACTACAGCAGGATGCACAGGCTGTGCCTCTGTAATGCACAGTCCCAAAGACACTGGTGACAAACATCATTCTCCCAGCACTACATCACACCCAAGAGACAGCCAGAAATAGTAAGATAAAACAAACCATCTGGACCACACTGTGGTAAAAAAAGTAAACCCACTTTTTAAGCTCAAACAATCCAGACCTGCTATTAAATGCATTGCAGACCCCCAGCTTTGGATGGGCTGCAATGCATCACCAGCCCCTCACAAGGACAGAAGATTCTTGTTTTATATCATAAATAAATTCTCTTCCATCAAGAGAGCACAGAAACGAATCCAGGGCAAATCACTATTCCAAAAATGTCAACCTCTTCCCATCAGCATCTCCTCCTGTGGTGTTTGGATGCTCTCTCCAGCCCTCTCAGGGACAGTATCCTGTGTACAGCTGCTGGCAGACCTGAGGCAAGTGCTGCTGTTTCCTCATCATCTACTATGCATAAATTACTACTCCTTCTTTCTTCTAAACATGCAGTTCAATGCAGCAGGGAGGAAGTTTCTTACTATGAATGGATTTCTCAATCTCACTAACACTTACAGCCTGTGAATCATCATTAAGGCTGCAACATCCAGAGTGTGCTCCTGACAGCAGGATGACACTGGCATTTCTCCCTGGTTTCTAGTGCCTCGGCAAACAGCTCAAGGATGACCCACAGACACACTGTGTTATTGGAATACATGACAAGCTTGTTTGTTATGGAAGGCAAAATAATGTTCATCACACATGAAACAAGGACTTATTGGTGCAGTATAACCACTGCACCAATGTGGTGGGTTAAACAGTTGTCTGCTGCTTTATCCCACCACTGAGAGCAGCAGCCTCCAAGCCCCAGTTCTTGCTGTGGCATCTTCCAACACCACTCATGAATGGAGGAGACTATAAACAACCTGTGTGGTGTATGAGGCAGGTAGAGAAGGGGAAGTACACTGCTGAATGTGTATGTCTCATCTAACACTATCAGCCAACAAGCAACAACTATAACCTGCTCCCCTGAGACTTGGTGGATGCAGAGCGGCAGGGAATATGTGTGACAGGCTGACAGCTGGGCTGGTTCAGCCTCGAGAAGGCTCCTGAAGGGGAGACCTTAGAGCAGCTCCAGTGCCTAAAGGGGCTACAGGAAGCCTGGAGAGGGGCTGTGGACAAGGGCCTGTAGGGACAGGCCAAGGGGAATGGCTTTAACATGCCAGAGGGGAGACTGAGATGAGCTCTTAGGCAGAAGCTCTTCCCTGTGAGGGTGCTGAGGCGCTGGCACAGGGTGCCCAGAGAAGCTGTGGCTGCCCCATCCCTGGCAGTGTTCAAGGCCAGGTTGGACACAGGGGCTTGGAGCAAGCTGCTCTAGTGGAAGGTGTCCCTGCCCGTGGCAGGGGGTTGGAGGTGGGTGAGCTTTAAGGTCCCTTTGAACACAAACTGTTCCATGGTTCTAGGACACTGCAGATCTTCTAAACCTTCACCTTTGGTGTCTGCTTTTTCATTATGTCTAATACATCTGATCTTTCCCCTCACCAAACAGCAGACTTTTTAATTAACACATTAGTAGTGATTTATGAAAAGCAACAGTGAAACCCGTTATTTCATTTCACTGTGCCATTAGATATCTGTAGGCAGCTGCAAACTCAAAAACACCCCAAACAACCCAAGTCCTCAGATATTCATATTGTAAGACAGTCTCTACAACAGGACCTGGAAGCCCCAAAGGAATCCGGAAAGTTACGGAACACAGCAAACAACAACCTAAACCTCCAAGAGCCGCTGGCTACGCCTCCCCAGGCCATGCCACACAGGAAGCATCCATCCCTCCTTTGCCTGCTGCTTCCGCGGCCCGGAGAAGAGCCCCTCCAAAGCCTCCCCATGGTGCGGGACTGCTGAGTTTCTGGACTGAATGAACCGAGCGCGGAGGTCCCGGTCCTCTGGGGAGAGCGGGTGAAGGCTCCCCCCTGCTGCTGAGGCCCAGCGACACCGGGACGGAGCTTCCCAGTGCACACCGCCCGCTCCAAGCCCTCCTCTCCTCAGCCCCAGGCCGGGTGTCGCCAGGCGAGGCCCCGACCCCCGCAGCAACCCACCGCCATGCCCACAGCCCGCGGCCGCCCCCCTGCCCCTCGCCCCGGCCCGCCGCGGGCCCTCACCAGCTCCTTGGGCGGCTTCTCGGGGGTCTTCCCGAACAGCCCCATAGCGGCAGCGCCCCGCGCCGCTTCCGGGCGCCTCACAGCTCGCCCGGTGACCCGTGTGGGGATATAGTCATAGACTGGTGTGGGTTGAAGGGACCCTAAAGCTCATCCAGTTCCAACCCCCGCCACAGGCAGGGACACCTTCCACTAGAGCGGCTTGCTCCAAGCCCCTGTGTCCAACCTGGCCTTGAACACTGCCAGGGATGGGGCAGCCACAGCTTCTCTGGGCACCCTGTGCCAGCGCCTCAGCACCCTCACAGGGAAGAGCTTCTGTCTTAACTCTAACCTGAACTTCCCCTGTTTTAGTTTGAACCCATCACCCATCACCTATCGCTTCAGTCCCTGATGAAGGATCCTTATATACAAAATCAAGTCATACACGGGGTGACTCAAACCACACTCTTGCGTGTTCTTGCCAGCCCAGGGAACACTCACAGGACACCTGAGGAGAGACATCTCCTGCCTGTCTTCAGCAGCCAGTTCTGTTTGAGGGCCCCAGCAGCAGGGCCTGGCTCACCTCCACCCTCCGCCATCCTCTCTGCAGCACAGGATGGGTAACCTGGCAAAAACTAAGGGACAGCTTGGAGCCACCCCGCTGGGCACTGCATCTCCTCACGCCCCAGTGCACAAGCTCAGATGCAGAGGACTGGAAGTAAATCACTGATGCACAGAAACAGTGCGGCTTAGGAGGAAAAAGGTACTGTTAGCTTAGTGTAATGCCTTACAATTATAGTTACCCTCATTATTTAATTCCCAAAGAAAGGTTATATCATATATCATATCATATCATATTATTATATCCCAGAGAAAAGTTATAAAAGTGTACAGTTCAACTTGGTCTTTTTTCCTTCTAAAATCCAATACAAAGATCTAAATACACTTTGGCCAGGAGAGCTCTCGCTTTGGACTGGGAAGCAGCAGTGGCAAAAACAGTGTAGCAAGACAGTAACTGGTGAAATTGAGACTGGCAAAGACCTTCAGAGATGCTCTAATTCCACCCTCTGTCAGTATCAGCGCAAGACACCCGTGGCCCGCAGTAAACCCACTGCAATAACCTGACATCAGTAGTTTGACATTTTCTGTTTACAGCTGGTCACCAGCTTGCATGCACAAGATGTCGGAGGATAAGCCATGACTTCAAGAATGTTTAGCTTCTCGGTTAAGACACTTCACAACCACCACCCCAGCCCAGCCCCGCAAGGCAAAACAAGTGAGCAGAACTGCTGACCCTGTTAGAGGCACAGCCTTTGATCTGTTCTCTGGGTTGTAAACTGTCAACACATTGGGTAAGGGCTGCCTGAGATCCTGCACTCCATAGAAAACAATCCTGCTTGGGTGTGTCTGCTGCTACTGACACAAGAGCTCCATAAAGTAAATATATCCAACTGCTTTTTCTTGCCTGCTGGGACTACCAATGCACTCCAGCAGCTGCTGTAGAGTTTGAAACAGATGCAGCGCCAGGAACTGGATCACAACAATTTATATAACGCAGGCTAATGGACACGAGGGGACTGAGCCTTCAGTCACAGCTATCTGCTGGTCATAATCACCTGCTCATATGGATGTCCCCTCTGCGCCTCTCCTGCTAATTAAATAGCAGTTTGTTTCGTTCATCAAAGCAATTGGACTGGCAGAGTAACTGAGGTCATTAAAACAAGTCTTCAGCTGAAACAGGGGTGCACAGTGGTTTGCAAATGAGGCTGAACCCGTGCATGGAGTGGAGCTGTATATAAGGAGGTCAGTGTTCAGCAGCAGAGTGCATTCCACAAGCACACAGTGCCCAAGTACATCAACTACAGCTTGATTTATAATCAGTAAAGCTCTCCTCCATCTCCACTGTCAAGGAGAAAAGTTCAGCGCCTCAGTTCAGTGCGGGTTTCAAGACAGCCCTTCAACAGTGTGGATTTCAACCCCTAATACTTACGATAAGCACATAGGCCAAGTGCCACGGTGCTGCACAAACTGGAAGCAGAAATGATCTTTGCCCTCATTATGCCTCTCCACTGCTCTGCCATGGCTGTAATGACAGATAAAGGGCACGTACTGACAGGCCTCAACTGGAATAAAAACGGCTTTCTGGGCCACAGGAGAGTTGGTGATATTCTGCTGCTTATACCTCCCTGCTTCAGTATTGCAATAGGGAAAAGGAAAGCAGAGAGGGAAAAGCCCCCATAATTACAAACAGCTGTGCTGGTAATTACAAGAATATCCTCTTGGGAAGATGCCTGGAAGCAGGGAATATTTGTTATTACAAAAGATAGTGCCCAGGTGCCCTGGAGAGACAAAACTGCCCAGCAGCTCTGCAAGCACCAGCTCTGTACAGGCACAGAGAGATGGATTGGAAGTGCAAATGTAAACCTGCCTTTCCATTTCCTATTAGCATCTTCATTTAATTATCCTGCTTTCATACCACTAGCAAGAGCTAGGAAAGAAATAAAACAAGGAGACAACTGAAAACACCTTTCTAGGTTAGCCTTTTCTTCTACTTACCTCATTTTTTCCCTTTCTTTTTCCAACAGCATTTCCTCTCTGGATTTTCAGCCAGATGATTTCTGAAAGCTACACCAAACACCACACTTCCATATTGAAATATAAAGAAAATAGCAGACTCTCTTTTTTCTTTATGGCATTAGTTGGAATCTGTCAATTCTTACACTTTTGTCACTGCATGACAGTACTCTGCTACTTCATGATGGTTTCCTTTGAGGCTGTAAAGGGGTAAACCTAAAGTGTTCCTAGGTATCTGCAGCTGAGGGTGCTGGGGAGACATCCAGTAAAAGAAGGTCTCTGCTAAAGCAGTTTGTAATCAACTGCAAAAGCAGAGAAGCCCCTCAGTGCAGAGGACTTATGAAGGAAGTAGTAGTGAAACACCACCACCTTCTGCTTGCCCAGTGGCTAACACGAGCAGTGAATTCCTACACCACTAGGAGATGATTTATTAGTCACAAAAGCTGTGTTATATTTTTATTGGCTTCACAGATAAGGCCAGCAAGACATGTGTAACCGTACACACAGAATAGTTATCAAAACAATTAACATTACAAATCTCCTTTTAAAATAATTTATTTTGCTGATCTCTTTGTCAATGGTACTGGGTTTACAACATACATTATTCAACAAAGATGTGCTGAACAGACTCTAAAATAAGAAACACTTAAATTAAGCAATTGTCTCCAATTAGGATTTCCATGTCACCCACATCCTCACTTGTAAACGTTGGCTGGAATATGCTTCTGTTGTAGGCTTGATGTTTTATTTGTGCTTCCAAAACCAGCATCAAGTTTCCAGATGTTGAAAAGAAAGAAGTAACTGTACTCTAAGTATGCATTCAGTTCAACAGACAAGGCAACCAAATGATTCTGTCGTTAACGTTAGCATCAGCTATATCTTAGCTCACTGCACTAACATTGCAACTAAAAAACTTCAAACCACGGAATCTTGGAAGTGACTAACATTTAAAAGGCAAGCAGGAATACCCGGGAAGCTTACAAAGGACACAGGCACACGCAACTAAGATGGGGTATCACTCGCCAAAGGCGGCGGGTGTGTGTATGGCTGCTTGGCTTTGTAGGAAGCCCACCTGCAGACGGGGCAGCAGTGTCTCCCCCCCGCCAGCCACATCACGATGCAATTCTGGTGGAACACGTGGCCGCAGGGCAGGCCCATGAGCAAACACCCATCTGCAAAATTTTCTAGACACACCACACACTCTGTACAGTGCAACATCTCAGCGGGCCAGGCTGACCAGTCCGGCTCCATGTCACCCATGATGCTGGATGAGCCGTAGGACCTTGCTTTCCCATCATATGGCTCATGGTGACAATATTTATTGGCACACAAACAGGGCTCCACACCAGGCTCTCCCTCCTTGTGGAACGTGTTTAGCTCCTCGTCCTCCGAGACTTCCTTTTCACTACTGAAGACCTCTTTGTTTTCACTGTCAGAGTCACTTTCGCTGTCTTGAAAGGTTTCCTCATCGGAATGGACCCCAAGGCATTTAAACCTCCACATTGGTAAGTTCTTTATGTAATCGGTTGGTATCAGAGGGTGAAGCCAGAGGTCGGGGAAGGCCAACCGCTCCAGGAACAAATCTGGGTCTTCATCCCAATCCGAATCAAAGGGAAAGTGTTGAAAAGAAGCAATGGGGTGAAACAAGTAGCTGGTGTACCAGTCCCACAGGCTTGAGAGCCACTCCAGATTATTAGCATTTACTTCATCGGTGTTGTTATTGCGTCTTCTTTTCTTCTCAAAGTAATCGATTAGTAAACCGTGACCAAGGTACGTGCTGAGGAAGAGGGCTGGATGCGACGAGTAGAACATCCAGTCGGCTCTTACCCAAGAAGCCAAAGTAGTTGTGTTGGAGTACCTGAAGAGTTTTAAGCTGTACTCATAAAAGCTGTCTAAGTAGGGGAGCTGCAAAAAACCTAACACGGGCAGCCAGGAAATAATCAATAGTGAATTATACGTCCCTAAAGTGCTTATAAGAACCACAAAACGCTTTATAGTAGCTCCCTGTGTAATAAACAGGTCCATCCAAGCCATGAGATTAACCAAAACCAAGCTTAAAACAAACAAATCATTAACTTCTGGTTGTAACGAGCGCAAAAAGGAATCCATGGCACGTAAGGATATGAATTCACCGGTGTTATTTCCATACCTGTAAATCCCCTCAGGAGTCCTAAGGATGTAAGATGGTGTCTTATAGACACCAATTTCTGCCATGGAACTTTTATTGTCCCAGTTTTCCACGTTCACAAATATAAACTCTACTCTTCCAGTAAACTTTACACTGAGTGCAGAGAAGAAAGCTGGGGGCTGGTCCAGGTTGGCAAACAGGTATATTTTCACACGGTACTGGTCGCTTTTGTTCCATTCTTCCTTTAAATGCTCCCAGTTGTAAATGGTTTTGATCCTAGAAGCAGCGTGGGCTGTGATCCATTTGAAGATGTGCTCCACCTCGATTCTGCGCCCGTTGTATTCTTTCAGCATCACTTTTCCCTTGGAGGTGCTGGTTTGTGGCACTGACATGATGAGCGTGGATTTCAGCCAACCCCTCCTCCTGCAGTATCTACAAAGAAAAGAGTGGGTTAGATGACAGAGTTTCAGAACCCTGAGGCTGCAGTGCTTAAATTACTGCTGTGAATCCAAAAATGAGATGTGCTGAGGACCTGGGGATCTTCACACAGAATACCAGGAAATATGCGCACACAATATTCACAGTCCAAGTGTATTTCTTCTTATATTTGTTATCTAGCTTACAAAAATGTTGTAATGACACATATTCATAAACCAGAAAGAGAAGCAGTAGTAATTTTTATAGGCTGTTGTAGTAAACAAGGCCATACAGTCGTTCATACTTTGTAGCTGGATTTGAAAAATACTCAATCTTACTCTGCTCTTCGCTATACAGTTTTTGTACGAGAAGCTATTTTTCCTTGATCTTCCAGCCAAGAAAATGATCACTATAGTGTAACTCAATGCCCCACAGCTCTCCTGAGCCTCAGGATAACTCTCCCAGGGCTTCCTTTCACCCTAGTTTTGCCAAGCAGCAGTGGGGTGAAGTTAACAGGACACTGGTCCATTTGCAGTTGCTTTAATGATGCTGAGAAGTGTCCACTTCCTACTGGGGCCATTCTGATGGACTCATGGAATGGTTTGGGTTGGAAGGGACCTTACAGCTCATCCAGTTCCAACCTCTGCCACGGGCAGGGACACCTTCCACTAGAGCAGCTTGCTCCAAGCCCCTGTGTCCATACTGGCCTTGAACACTGCCAGGGATGGGGCAGCCACAGCTTCTCTGGGCACCCTGTGCCAGCACCTCAGCACCCTCATAGGGAAGAACTTCTGCCTAAGAGCTCATCTCAGTCTCCCCTCTGGCAGGTTAAAGCCATTCCCCTTGGCCTGTCCCTACAGGCCCTTGTCCAAAGCCCCTCTCCAGGTTTCTTGTAGCCCCTTTAGGCACTGGAGCTGCTCTAAGGTCTCCCCTTCAGGAGCCTTCTCTTCTCGAGGCTGAACCAGCCCAGCTCTCTCAGCCTGGCTCCATAACCATTTTGAAAGGATGCAGACAGGGAAGAGGTGTGTTCAGAGAGCTCACTGCAAAACCAGCACAGGAGGAAGCAGCCTCATGCTGCTGGATGATTTGATCTAAAAGACCAAACACCCCTACTGGAGCTGGGCTGGGGTGAACTCCAATCCATACCTAAGAGGCTCTTCAAGGCTGAACCCCGAGTCATGGTGCAGACCCCAGTAACCATGAGAAAAGCCTGATGACTCAGAAGATCCCTTTTCTCATGCCTCTTTTCTGCCAACATCACTGTGCCACTCAATTTATCTAGTTCTCCTTTTAGGAAACATCTGGGAGGCTTCAACAACCGAAACATGACACAGCCAACGGGCATGCAAGCTGTGCCTAAGAACCTGCACACTGCAGCAGGGGCCATCAGCTGCATTCATCCACCACCTTACCTACCTCCTCTCTGCTTTTGCTCAAATCAACATCTATTTAGACAATTACATCTCCCCAGCTCTAAAATGTAGTATTTTTAGAAGAAGCCGTAAGATATTACCCTACTAATAAAGGGACTGTCGCAATAAGACAAGGGGTGATGGGTTTAAACTTAAACAGGGGAAGTTCAGGTTAGATATAAGGAAGTTCTTTACTGCGAGGGTGGTGAGGCAGTGGCACAGGGTACCCAGAGAAGTGGTAAATGCTCTATTCCTGGCAGTGTTCAAGGCCAGGTTGGACAGAGCCTTGGGTGACATGGTCTGGTGTGAGGTGTCCCTGCCCATGGCAGGGGATTGGAATTGGATGATCTTAAGGTCCTTTCCAACCCAAACCATTCCATGATTCTATGTATCCTGACTGCTGTGGCATGCAGCGTTCTGCTGAATTTCAGCTGCCACCTGATGAAAACTATTCATAAGAGTTTAATCAACAAAACATTTATTGCATTAAGGAAAAATGAGTCCATTTAAAACACAGGATTTGATGGTAACATTAAGACTAGTTAGGAGCTATGCAAAGAGAAGCACTGCCAAATGTCTCAGGTGTTCAAATACCGGTGTTTTGATTAGACAAGATTATTTTGCATAAGAATTTTCTCTTGTGATTAACTTTGAGGTTTGTGCAAACATTTAGGACTGTGTAAGACCTGCATATTCATACATGCCACTGGAATTCCAGACAAAATTTCCCATCATGTGAGGCAAATGCTTGCAACAAAACGTGCAAAAAACCCTTCTTTTTACAGCAGCACAGAATGACTATTCACTCCTGTGCCTCTCCTCTTCTTCCTTGTTCAAAGTCAAACAGCAAACAGCAGTGGATCTGGCAGAGCACGCTGTGTGTTGTCAAAGGGTGTGTGCAAGTTTATATAGATACATGCACATTTGTCAGGGAACAGGATTTGTTCCCTGAGAAACAGGCACTGTTTGGGTGGTTCATGCTCACCTGTGTTTCTCCTTTCCAGATGGCAATGTAGCAACTCTACAACTGGTACAGTTCTCTTACAAGGGCTATATATATATATACAGCTTTGTCCTACGCAAGCAGAATTCTTGTCCCCAGAATTCTTGCCTGGGATATAAGGCCAAACTCTTCTATCCCTTCCCTTCCACTGCTCTATTACACTTTACATAGTCTAATCATGCATTTCCCACATGGTGCTTTAGGACGCTGCGGGTCTATGTCTATGATACTGATAAATCACGTAATGGAGAATTCTGAACAGACTTCACTAAAGATAAACCCATGAATAAAGCCACCTTCTGTCACAGCTACTTTTACCCACAGGCAGCCCTGCTGCCAGAACACAGCTGAGCCTTAAGATATCCTTTCGATTTAAACAATCCTTTAGGAACATACCTGGGGTCGCTGGAACAGTTAAAAGTGCCGGTACGTATGCCGAATCTTGATACTTTCTTCACCATTTTCTCCCAGTGGACTTTACCCACCAGTGGGCTTCTGTCATTTGCTATGACCTGTTGCCAAAAGGAAGTAACAGTTTAGTGTCACAGTGAGCTTGCTTCCTGAAATAAAGAGCAACTTTCATGAAAACAGAGACGGAGTCACCCTTGATACAGTTCTTCCCTTCTCTCACAACACAGAGTAGGTTTGTGCAGTCAGGAACCACACTGAGTATCTTTGGAGAGTGAAGCTCTAAGGCAGAAATACAGTTTCTGCAGACAGACAAAAGTGCAGCATCATTTAAAGTACCCGTTAAGACACTAAAATGAGTGGTACTTAACGAAACCTTTGGGAAAATAACAAAGCTCTCATTAACCACTTGATACGAGGGGAGAAAGGAGGTGGATGCAGCAGGTTCCTCTTCTTTGCAGTAAAAAAGACTATTGTTTTATTAGAATTCTCCATGAAGTTACAACATACCAAAGAAATGGTGTCTCAGATTACCTGGTACCACATTAGGCTGCCAACAGCCATTTCGAAGCAGTGGAAACTAGTGATTAAACTCTCAGATAACACCTAAAAACCCTGATCCCTTCCAGCTTTGCCAGTGACTCACTTGGGAACTTTACATGACTGTTCCACCAACTCCAATATCCCATCTGCCATTCACTGTGACGTATCCCAAGGTCCAATTTGTTCTAATCTAGTGTATTAAAGTAGTATGTTAGGTTACTTGTGCAGACACAAATGACAAAGAGTAAGTATTTATCCTTTGACTTACAACTATACAGGGAAGGAAAAGAAGGAAAAGAAAGCCCTGCCTGCCTGCAGTTGACAGGTAATTTTGACTGACATGACTGATCATGCTTTATTCCATGAGCCATCACATTTTCTATTTCAGAAATGCCTCACATGCTTCTGCAGGCTCACTGGCAACCACTTGAAATGTATTTTTATATCAAGGTTTGAATCTCCCATTTGTTAGGGATTTGTTTACCTGCCATTAAACTTCTCCTGATCATTTTCTGGGTTAACAACCTCAAATGTCAGCTTTCCTCTGGAAGTCTGGTTGTCACTGTGAGTAACAGTGCTCCATTACAGGCTGAGATGCAGACCTGCAAACTGTGTCTGGCCTTTGAGACTCAAAATATTATCTGCTTTGTGCTAAGTAGCATCCTCTCAGAAACTTAAGATTCAGAGAATTCACTAAGCAGAACATTCTCCATAGGGAAACAAACTGAAGAAACAGATTACACTGAGCCCAAAATGCTTAAATAAAACCAGAGGTGAGCAGCTGGATTAGAAGCCTTCAAGTTATTCTTAAAACACACACACCACATAGAAAAGCCTTTCTGGTTCACTAAGTGTAATCTTCAAGCATCGATACAACCAGATGGGGAAGCCTGCTGTATTACTGAGCCTTCTTTGCATTCCCCACTGTAATTGAAGCACTTTGGATAGTTTAAACTTGTTCCTTTCAGGTGCTTCAACTAAAAAAGAAGACATTCCTAAAGACTTCTTCACACCAGGATATCCTCAGAGCTACTACGATGTGAGAAATGCATCCAGCAGAGTAAGGAATCACTATGTTTTACTAGTAAGCACAGAAGTGAAACATTGATAACTAGATTCCAACTACTCAGAGACTGGTTTCTTCTGTGTGCATGTTATGACCAAGCCCAGCACAGTCCTTGGGAGTATGCTGATGGTTAAGTGCAGAAAGACCAATCTTGTTCAGCTGTTCCTTCTGTCCGATAGCTACAATACTCACTTTAAGTGACAAGATAGACATTTGTTGCAAATACAGTCACCAATATGTTTTACTGTGGGCTTTTTAATACCAGTTTTACTCCCTTCCTATGAAAAAGTCTTTCCCCTTGGAGAAGGTTATTTATGTTGAAGGCAAACAACAGAACCAGCAGTTGTAACTACATAGAGAGAACCCTACTATGGTTTTGCACACTGAAGCTGTGTAAAATTGCTTGGGCTAAGCCTTTTTTGTATCATTATGGCAAAAAAAAAACCAAAACCAACACAAATAAACACATCAATTTAGGCTGCTCCTTGCAGACAACAACCACTTACAATATTGGGAGTTCACCACACAGAAGCAAGGGGCTATGCTTTGGAAAGTAATCATCAACTCTGTGGATGAGGAAGTTGGAGAGAATACTTCAGGTTAAGCAATCACAGTGTAATTCAGTTCAAATTAGAGATAACCTGCAACACTTGTAACAGATTCTATTTAAGAAGTGTGGGTTTTGCTCAGCTAAGAAATTGAGCTTCAAAACCTGTGACTGAGAAGAGCAGGAATTTGAATGTGGAAGATGCCTGGAAGTTCCTTAAGTCCAAGGTGTTCAAGCTATCAGGGGTTTATATGTCAAGTCATGTACTTCTTCCTAGCAAGTGCTTCCAAGAAGATGTTAGAAACAGTTTGCAAATCTACAAGGAATGAATAAAGGTCAAAAGGAAAAGCTAGCAAAGAAAGTAAGGGAAAATGAGCAATTCAATTAGACCATACAAAGGATATTACAAGCTGCACCAAAAGGTTTTTCAGGCATGTGAATCAGAGTAGAACAGAGGGAAAAGCAGCAGGATCACCATACAATGACAACAGGGTACAAACGCCAGATCAGTTTGTTTTTAAACTGAAATGAATGCTCTGACTCAGTTTTCAGTGCAGAGGAGATGGCTGCCCATGGACAGGTTAGTGCATTGATGGGAAGAGACTGTCATTTGAAGAGGGAACCAAAACTCAATTTAACCTGTGTAAGTAGGTAATTTCAATCTCAGAACTGCAGTGCAATGAGCACATAAAATCACACATGAAGCTGTGAAGGTTTTGTATAAAGCCCTGTCAGACTCATTTACACTGACAGCAGAACAAGAAGTAACTGTATTTAACCCATTTGATCTCAACAGTATGCAAAACTGTAGAACAGGTTTTAAAGGTGCAAAGACTTCAAGTCATGTTTTCCACCCCTTTCCAGCATGCAATTACTAAAGAGGTATCATTCCTGATTGAGAGTTAAAATTCCATCTCTTCCTGGAGAAAAAGAGCCAAGTTTCAAGAGAAACGGAAGGTAGAACCCTGCCTGTAGTTTGGAAGGGTATCATATATTGTGCCACATGGAAGATTTCCATGCAAACTGGATATAAGCTTTTATAGTGAGTAAAAAAACCAAGCTTTAAACTGAGTAAATAGTCTAAGGCAAGAAAACATCAAAATGCCAGGAAAGTACTAACAGATTTCTTAATATATCTACCTTAGAGCTCAGTTCAGCATATATTCCTATTAATGCCCTCCCTGCAGGAACTCTAAGTGTTCCAAAGCCATCTGTAGATGACATAAACTTGGGAAGCACGGCTGTGTGCGAAAGAGGATTGCAATGCACAAATCTTGTAACCCAAAGTGCCAGAAATGAAATTGAATTCAATAATGAACAGGACACTTGGGGAGTTCATCACTTAGAAACAGCGATGGGAGGAAAAGCTGGGATCTATTAGTTGATTCAAAAGGGACTGTGAGCCTTCGCTAGTAACTGGCTGTGAAATAAGCAAAGCCCAGGATATATTATACCCAACAAAACAAACTTGGTTGATTGATCTCACATACTGGGAGCAGACATCAGGAGCCAGTGAAACTAAAGGGTGATGTCAATTTAAGTGCAATAGGAACAAATGAGCCAAATGAATACACTGAAGCCAGACATCAGATACACCTTTCCAAGAACAGAACAGTCAGAAGGAGTTTTACACTCAGCCACTTTCTGATTTAAGACAGACAGCAAGACATTTTATAAACACATATTTCACAGTCTAGCAGAGCTGAACTCGCTCATCAAGAAGGCCCCTTGCAGCCATATGCTCTATTTCATTTTAAAGAAATAAAAGACAAAGCTCAGAGGAGAAAGTGTCTTGTATGAGATCAGCTGGGAAACAAACACCTCCTTCAGAGGAACACAAACCCTTTGAGCTTCTCTTAGTATAAGCTTTGTTCACAATCTGTAAAATAACACATCAGAGTGAGAGCCAAGGAAGATAACTCAATGAATCCATTAATCATCTTAATGGGCTAGGAGAATCCAACAGGATCACAGTAACCCTGCCATTTAATAACCCCACATCAAGGAGAAGATCTGCTCCCTCACCTACATCTAACCCAGGCCAAAGGACTGGCTCTGACTGCAGGGTCCAAATTAACTTCCATTTAGGTGAATTCCTGGTGCTTTAGTGGAAGATGCTGGACAGCCCAGGTCCTCACTAAATATCCATCCACAAACCTCCTCTTAAGTCTCAGACACATTTCTTCATACTCCATCAGTGAATTTGTGAGGACCACACCGCAGATAAGTTATGCCACCAAGATGTGCACAGTAAAAACGAGAAGATGGGGATTTGGAAATCTCCTTTATTTGTATATGTTCTGATTGAGTGTTCTTGTTTAGTTTCCACAAACACTTGAGAAGGTGACTTCCAGATACCACGGAGAACAACATGAAAATAGAATTCATCTAGGGACATAGAATACTGAAATTACTGAAATCCTGATTTCAATGGGCATTTGAGTAGGCAGCTTTTGCACTAAAAGAGCTCTCCTGACTTTGAATTTGATAGAACTGTCCCAAAAGAGGCCAGTCAAGAGCATAATTAACAGAATCATTTTGATCTGTATGTTAAAACAGTCATAGTTCTGACATGAAAGAAGCAAACAGACTTTTAAGAGCAAATACCCTGGAGACAGAAAGATACAAACACTTGGAAAAATAGGACAATGTCAGCAAGATACTTTCCCTCTCTTGCCAAATCCCAAACAAAAGTGTCTTGAGGAGATGCGTCGATACTGCAGTAACTACTTCATGGCTGTCATCAATGCTGCTCCTTGATTTCCAGTTATCAGTAAGGAGTAGCTGTATAAATCAGACCTTGTTCAATCTCTTTTAGACAGCTATGTAGAGATTTCCAAACAGGTCACTGTAGCTGATTTGGTGTCAGTATGGTTTGAGGCTCACTCACAACTAAATCACACAGCATGAGAATGAGTCAGAGACAGACAAATGCAGAACAAACCCTTCAAGGTGTTTCAACTCTCATTATTTTCTAGTTCTAGTGAGGATACTGAGTGTCAGACACACCTGCTCAGACCAAGAACACAGTGTTGAACACTCACAAATAGTCAAAACTTGGGTTTACAGCTTAGCCACAAAGACACCAACTCCAGGTGCTCCTCAGCTCTAGGCATGAGGGCACTGTGACAGGTTTAAAATCAGTAGGAAGAACAAAAACCTATTAAATAGACACCTTTTCCTGGAGCAGTCAATCCTCACCGAGCCTCAGCAAGTCAGTCTGTGCATGCAGGAGTACACACATGTGAACTGGGTAACAATCTGTGATTCTGCCAAAGGCAGAAGTGATTTCTAACTTCTGTTATGAACTGGCCAGGTTGTACGTATGGGAGAATTGACAGTCTGGTTTGGCGGTTTCCAAACTGCCAACAGGAAGCCTGTTATTACTGTAAAGAGTCCATGCACTCACTGGAAGACTTTTAGAGATCCACAAAAGTTCAAAGTCCCTGGTCTGTTAATTAAAACTTCTGTGCTTTTCATAGAATGAGAGAATCATAGAATGATTTAGGTTGGAAAGCACCTTAAGATCATCCAGTTCCATGGGCAGGAACACCTCACGCTAGACTGTGTCACCCAAGGCTCTGCCCAACCTGGCCTTGAACACTGCCAAGGATGGAGCATTCACCAGTTCTTTGGGCATCCTCTGCCAGTGCCTCACCACCCTCACAGTAAAGAACTTCTTCCTTATATCCCCTGTTTCAGTTTAAAACCATCACCCCTTGTCCTATCACTACAGCCCATGAAGAGTCCCTCTCCAGCATCCTTGTAGGCCCCTTCAGATACTGGAAGCTGCTATGAGGTCACCATGCAGAGAGACTTCACAGAACCCTTTATAACCAACAGCTATGCTACAAACTGCCCTGCTCATACAAGAACAGAAGTATTTGGACAATCCTCCTTTAGAAATACAATTCATTTGAAATGGACTGGTGAGTTGCTTAGTAGAAGCATGGAGAAAAGCCCACTTAGTCAAGAGCATGTCAATAATCTGTATGACTGTCTGCATTTGTATTAATCCTGAGACATCTCACTCTGTTTATTATTCAGCATCATGCTGACAAAACTGGATTTCCACTCTTTCCTAGGAACTCACAACTGGTTCAGAATCCACCCATATGAATTAAAGATATCTGGAGCTTTTTGGCTTTTCTGAGAAAGAGACTAAGAAATTAGATCAAAATAGGCAATGACAGAAGACTACATCCATGACAGGATGCAGAAATGAACCACCTTAAAATCACGTGTAGTTTCTCAAGGGAGGTGGGTGATCTATGCACCAGCCTGAACAGCTCAGTTAAGCCAGAGGTTGGGAATAAAAGAGCTGCTGGAATGAATTAACATGGATGCCCCGGAATATGAGAACTATTACATTCAAGCTGATGCTATTCTGCACCTCAACTGGGTAGGAAGACTCTCAAGAAGGATACTGAAAGTTAAAATCAGGTATCCTTTGGGAAATGATCCTGAAGGGCTACTGGAAAAGACAAAAATACACAAATTATGTAGTCTGAAAGAACTGAGTGTTTCTACTTAATTTCTTTGTAGTGGGAACAGCTGAAGCACCTGCAATATTGAGAAGGCAAATAGGAGAAGTACTCATCCTACATGGAAGGGAAAGAAGGAAAGGAAGGAAAGGAGGGAAGGAAAGAGGGGAAGGAAAGAAGGAAAGGAAAGGAGGGAAGAAGGAAAAGACCACCAAAATCCTGTAGACAGATCCCTGGCCCTGTGACTACACCACCTGAAGAAGAAGCTGAGATGCAGAATAGACTACAGCATTTTACATCCATAATAACATCCTTTGTACCTCTACCAGACCTGAGCAGAATGTTTCTCCTCCTGTTTCAATGCCCAGAAGAAAGTTCCCTTTACTTCCCTTTACCACTGTGTTACAGTAGAGACTTTTAGACAAAAACAGAGAATAATTTAGCTTTTAGCTTCATTCAAAGAGGGGTTTTATCTGCAGATCATTTACTGCATGCTTTTAGAAAGTCATAATGACTATGACATTATTGGATGTGACAGGCTTCTAGTGACTAACTGCAGAGCATGAGCAGAGTCTGGAGAAGCTAGAACGTTACATGTTACCCCTCTCCAACAAGAGAAGCAGGTCTAGAAGCTACCATTCATCCTACTTACCCTCCTTGCCAGCCAAAGAAGTGCACAGCAGCAGCTGGCAAGCGAGAAGAAAGGCATAGAAGGAAAGGTATGAGATCATAAGCTAATAGGAGAAAGAACACGCTGCTGTCTGTGGCTCTATGGAAGCTCTGCATAGGAGCAGAGGGCACCTGTGAACAGCCACATCAGTAAACAAATTACTGCTGAACCCGGATGCTTTGCATGTGGATTTTCAGAGAATAAAGAAACAAAGGCAGGAAATGCTGTTCCTTTCTTTACTTTCTCCAAGGAATTCATCTGGCTGCTGAATTCACATCTGAATTTGTGTCAAACATATCAATTGTTTCCTTTTTGTCCCTTGATTCCGTGCAGACAGCCATGGCTATCACATTGCCAGCCTATGCCGCCTTGGAAATGTCACTTACATGCATCAGGAAACAAGAATCATCTTCAGAGTCCCCATCCTCCCATATATCATCACTAAGCGTTCAAACCCAACTGCACTAACAGTCACTGTGCCAGCTGAGCCAGAGCTGTTCCTCTCTCTCCACTGCTTTCCAGCAGCTCCCTGAATAGAAATCCAGGGTCAGGATCCTGGAAAGGATATCGGGATCCTTTCTGCTTCCCAACAGCAGAGCAGGGCAGTGCTCTGACCTTGTCTGCGGTCACCAAACCCATCCACGAGGGAACCTCACTGTGTGCTGTGCCTGTCTAACCGCTGAGCTGATTAACTGGCTGTAAAGTTTCCATAGGACTCCTAATGGTGAAGGAGAAGGCAAGGGAGGGTGATCAAGAGTAAGAACAGGGAAGCGGTGATAAAAACCAGCTCTGCAGGGATGAGGAGTAAGAAAAGAACATGAGAAACCTGTGACAGAACACAGAGAACCAGCACAGGAGTTACCCAGACAGGAGTTACAGTGGGGAAGGGAGCGAAAAGAAACTCAAGAGTGATGAAAACTCCAGAAGCAAGCATGAAAAAGATAAATTGCACATCTCGTGGTTTTCATTGTGGCGAAACAGACAAATAGTGCTCAGCAAGTAAATTATTCAGTAAATTCCACTAATTTTTGTTGTCCACAGCTATTGTGACCAACTGAATAGCTGTGAAATATTCCCAGAATGATGACAACATCCATCACCCCAGAGACATCAAACCACAGCCTATGTGATCTGCTATTACGAAGCCAGCTGAAAATATATGAGGATTAAAACTCTGCAAGCAGCAGACAATAGAGAGCTGCCAGATTTTACTCTTCTGAGCTGCATGGGGAGGGAAAGTTGTTCATAGCATATTCATGCTCCTATTTGTCAACTATCTTGGAGATGTGTAAACTTCCTTTCAACACACTCTCTCTGCTTGAAGAATGCCCTTCTCTATGATTTAAACTTGAAACTTAAGACTCAATAACATCCAAATACATCTTTCCCACAATACAAATGCCATTTCGGCTCTGAAGGTAATCTGTCCTCTCCTGCTCTATTTTAGGGTGAGATCTGATGTGGTGACAGCAGGAAGTCACTAAATCTTGATAATGTATTTAAATAGAAAACATGAAGTGAAGGAGACGGGACAAACCAGGCAGGAAAGCTGTCACCTCAACAACGAATTGTCTGAGGCAGAATTCACATTGCCTGATGTGGTTGTCAGCAGGGAACTTACACCTTAAAAAACCTCTATCAACAGAGGAGTTAATGCAGAAAAGCTTTTTTGCAGTTTGGTCTGGATTACTTATGTTCTCAAGAGTGATAATAAATAGTTTCAGAATCCTATTTCAGAGAATCATAGAATGGTTTGGGTTGGAAAGGACCTTAAGACCATCCAGTTCCAACCCCCTGCCATGGGCAGGGTCATCTCACACTAAACCATGTCACCCAAGGCTCTGCCCAGCCTGGCCTTGAACACTGCCTGGGATGGAGCATTTACCACTTCTCTGGGCATCCTGTGCCTCACCACCCTCACAGTAAAGAACTTCTTCCTTATATCTAACCTGAACTTCCCATTTCAGATTAAACCCATCACCCCTTGTCCTATCGCTACAGTCCCCAATGAAGAGTCCCTCTCCAGCATCCTTGTAGCCCCCTTCAGATACTGGAAGGCTGCTATGAGGTCTCCACACAGCTCCTCTTCTCCAGGGTGAACAGCCCCAATGTTCTCAGCCTATTTGCCAAAGTCTTCCTTTTCCAAATGTTCTTTTCCTCCCATGCAGCCCTGGGGAAGCACGCTTGAAACCAGCGAGCACACAAGCTTTGGGGGAAGGTTAACTTTCAGCTACTGGAATATGTTATGGAAGCAGCCCACTGAGATCCTGCCTTTGTGCAGAGGCAACAGAAGTGCTGTAAGCCCCTGAGATAAACAGAAACTTAAACCCCCTGGGTGTGAGCATGTAACGCAACCAAAAGGAAGAGCAACACCAGAAGCACCTCTCCTGTGCCAGCTGAGAGCATCTATACTTCATGCACTTCACACTTACACAAGCTCTTACAACACCAGGGCCAAGTACTTGCAGAGGCTGTGTACTGAAGTGTGTGCTGCTTTGCTTGTTTTCTGGTTCTTAAGTACCTGGTTTTCATAAAGCAATCTACAGAATAACAGGGTTTTTTTTCTCCCTGCCTGTGTAGGAGTGCCTGTCACTTCCCAGCCTGCCTTGGCTTTTTTCAAACGCATTTATTCCTTATGATCTCCCTAATGTAGTTTATCTTTGTCACCATCTCCCTGTTACACACGTTTACTACTAGTTAACTACCCTCATAAATCCTCCTTTGAAACACATCTGGGATGTGGTAAATACATAGAAATAAATGGTCAGATTTCTCTACCTGAACCAGCCAGATCCCATCTTTTGTGTCTTCTACAAGCTCATAGAAGTGCATTTCACCACTGAAGTTTGTACTGGAAACCGATTCAGAAGCCTCTTCTTCCTTGAGAGCCGAATAAAGCTCTCCTTCCATGAGGTCTCCTGAAAAAGAGACAAGTGAAGACATTCAATTCAAACAGCACTCGAGAAGGATCACTTCATGAATTCTAGTAACAGATTAACTGCATTTCACATGGGTGCTCAAAGAACCTTTTCAGGACAAAGGTAACTGTAAAGGTTTAATTCTGTTTATCACGACTACAAACAACCTGACTTCAGCTGCCAAATGTGATCACACAGATGTACCACACATGTAACTGAGCTCACGGAAGCATAAATTAACATCTTCCAAGCCTCACTCTCTGAAACAACGATATGCAGTGGCTGCAAGGAGTTTTTATTGCTATATCTTTGCTTTCATTTCCTTTTTCATTTCATTCACAGGACACTCATTTTGCAGCAATTTAACGGTGAGAATTCAAACAGCCTCCCAAAATCGCAATCCGTAACTTTGTACCAAAACAAAGCTGTCTGTTGTCCCGTTGCTAGCAAAAACCTCAGCTAGAACACCCAAGCTGCTGGCTTCTGTTTTCACAGTTGGAGAAAGTTCCCCTCAACACCAGTCACAGCGATGTAAAGAGCTCCCAGTAAAACCATCCAGTAACGTTTCCTTTGTAACCTCATTTCCCTCTCGCGTTCTGTTTCACAATCATTCCAAACGCTGCCCATGACAAGAAGCATTCTAGTAACTCATCCATTACTTCAAGGATTGAAGTCTTGTCCAGAAAGACCATTTCCTTCAGAAATACAAGTGCTGCAGCTGAAACCCTCGAGGGGTTTCCAAAAGTATTCATAGAATTTAGGGAGAAAAAAAAAAAAACAGAAATTAAGGAAAAATGCTGCAAAGCTGGTTGGTGAGAGAAGCGTTTCCATGACATTTGGAGAAGTCAGTTAATGGAGTTTGTTTGGAGTTAAACACTTCCCTGCGGCATATGCAACCCAAACATCATGACATCATGAGAGTACCTGACAGCCAAGGAGTGAAAGGCATTGGAAACAAAAGTGAAATCACCGAATGCTTTTTACTGCTGGGGCAGCAAAGGGAATAAACAGCATCAATAAACAACGAACAAGAAAAGGAAATCAGATTTAAATGCCCAGCATTAGTATCAAATATTTAAAGCATAGTTTTCTAAGGTTATGGCACTCGCTGTGCTCAGCCAAACCCTCCTCTGTCTCTGCCTATCCCGACTACAGGGATTTGGGGATTTCTCTCTGGCCCCTTCCATCATCGATTTCTAAGCAGTAACTCATATCCTCCTGCTTGGCTGGCACGACAGCTATTACATCAGCCCCATCTCCCAGGCCTTGGGGCAGCTCCCTCCAGCCACCCCAGGCCAGCACCCTGCCTCTCAGGATACTTGAGCCGTTCCTCGCATCGCCAGAGCTCTTCACCTTCTGCTATTCATCATTCCCCGAAAGTCCACCTCCTTCACCCTGTTTTCCCTACTTCCCAAATGCCTCCCTGCCTTTTTCCAAGCCATTTTCTGTACGTAGGATGTACTTCTGCTCCTCTTCTATCAAAGCGCCACATCCCTCGGTACCCATCCCTCCTGCTATAAAATCACTGCCTTCCTCAGGACCCATCTTGATAGCAAGACCTGTAATAAAATCAGCAAACGGGATTCCAGATGAATACATGGGGGAAACAAGCTGGCCCCGGCTGCAAACAGCGACACAGATGTGGATCCTTTCGTCCTTGTTTATCACAGCACACGACACTCGCCCTCCTCTGTGCCACCACCACCCCGACCCCGACCCGCGTAACCCAGCGGGAAGAAACCCTTGCTCGATGACCCTGCTCACCGAGGCCTTCCCTCCTCGCAGCCCGTTCTAGCTTCCAACGCCACCATGCCCGAGCTTCCCCCCTTTGCCTTCCTCCATCGAACCCCTCCGGCGCCTGGGGTCCTCAGTGTGACCAACCAACTCCCTCCCTAAATTCCCCGTCCGACCGTGGGACGCAGCGCCGGGCTCTCCATCCCAAGGGTCACGGCGTACCTGACTTCTCCACCAGCTCCCGCACATCCTTCTTCTCGGGCAGCCCGGAATGCCCCAACCCTCGGCACTCCAGGATAGTCCGCAGCTTCCTAAAGCTCAACGCCACCGGGTCCACCAGCTGCGTGGCCAGGAACCCGCTCTCGTACCACGCCACGGCCTCGAACACCCTGGCCAGCACGAAGAGCGCCAGGAAGTAGAGCAGCAAACAGCACAGCTTCACCCACATCTTCCCGCCGGGGCTGCCCGCCGAGGGGCCGCCGAGCCGGAGGCCGGGCTGCGGCGGGGCGGAGCGGAGCGGGGCCGGGGTGCGGGGTGTGTGTAGGGGCGGGGGGGGGGGGGGGGGGGGGAGAGTGTCAGCGCCGCGGGGCCACGGGGCTCCCGCCTCCCTCCCGCCGCTGTCCCCGCCCCGGCGGAGCCGCCGGTGGAGACATAACAAGTGACGTGAGCAGCCGGGGACGGCGGAGGGCGGGGAACGGAGGGAGCGCGGGGTGCGGGGACCCGGTAGTGCCGTGGCCCCGCGGTGATTCAGCACCGGGCGCGGATGTGGATCGCCCCCGGCATCAAGTTGGGACCCAGAGATTTTTATATATATATAAATATGTATATATACACACACACCTATTTATATGTCTTACATACATAGTATTTTATATATATATACACATCTATTTTATATGTCTTACATGTATAGTATTTATATATATATCCCTCCGGTGGAGAGGTCGTTGGGTCAGTCAGTTTGAATGTGGCTCAGTGGACACGATTTATGTGGACTCAGGGTGCTGAGCCCTCCATCTCTTGCATCCACGCACCAGCCCCGCTCCCAGCTCTTCACTGGATGAAGTGAAATCATCTGCCCAGGTTAAAACCCGGATTCTGCAGCTTCTACTCTGCTCCTGTGAGACCCCACTTGCAGCACTGTGGGCAGCTGTGGTGTCCGTAGCGTAAGAAGGACATGGAGCTGTTGGAGGCCACGAGGATGACTGGGGACTGGGGCACCTCCTGTATGAAGACAGGCTGAGAAAGCTGGGACTGTTCAGCCTGGAGAAGAGAAGGCTGCGTGGAGACCTCATAGCAGCCTTCCAGTATCTGAAGGGCGCCTATAGGGATGCTGGGGAGGGACTCTTCATTAGGGACTGTAGTGATAGGACAAGGGGTAACGGGTTAAAACTGAAACAGGGGAAGTTTAGATTGGATATAAGGAAGAAGTTCTTTACTGTAAGGGTGGTTAGGCACTGGAATGGGTTGCCCAGGGAAGTTGTGAATGCTCCATCCTGGTCAGTGTTCAAGGCCAGATTGGACAGAGCCTTGGGTGACATGGTCTAGTGTGAGGTGTCCCTGCCCATGGCAGGGGGGTTGGAACTGGTGATCTTAAGGTCCTTTCCAACCCTAGCTATGCTATGATTCTATGATTCCCACTGGCATTCGAGCACTCAGAGCTTGTTGGTGAAATTGGGCCTATTCCTCACACGTGGAGTGCAGCGTGCCGGGTTCTGTGCTTGGGCCACACACGTGGGCCTAGATGGACTTGATCTGACGGATCTTGATGATCTTAAAGGTCTTTTTCAGCCCAGTGCATTCCTCTAAGTGGATCCACAAACCATCGTCCCAGGCTACACAACAAGTGCTCATCTGCAACGATACAATTTAGTCTGCTGCAAAAAACACCCCCATGCTAAATTCAAGCTGCTGCTTTGAGACCCAGGCTCTCCTCGGAAGGAAACTCAACACTTCTTTTGTATGTTTAGTTATTTTAAGACTTCATCATTTGCATGAAAATTGCCAGCTCATACAGATGAGGACAGAAATAGCACAGCTTAATTCTAACAACACTGACAACCCCCAGAGTATACACACTGAACTCACTGTGCTATTGCATTGCAAAAGGGCACATTAATATTGACCTGCAGAAAGCATTTAAATGGTTGTACTCCTCAGAGCCTCTAAAACACATTTACAGGGTTCCCAGTGTGCTGGTTTGATTTAAAAGGGGAAAAAAACCCAAACCAACCCCAGGTTCAGCCTGTTTGGTCACACAGCCACCATGGCCTCCTTGAGAAGAAAGATCATGGCACTTTTCTTCAGTAAAGGGGAAGAGTGGAGGGATGGCAGAAGTAGCTACTCTCAGACTGAGCCCTCATGGGCTGCTAAATATTGTGTCTCACACTGTTCGTCAGAATTTTATGTGGAAAAGATGAGAGGTGGGCTGCAAACGCTGTCTTTGCTGATGCAGCTTCATTGGGGAGCAGCATAAGAAGGACAAGAACCTGTTAGAGCAAGTCCAGAGGAGTCCATGAAGATGCTGCGAAGGCTGGAGCAGCTCTCCTCTGGAGCCAGGCTGAGAGAGCTGAGCTTGTTCAGCCTCGAGAAGAGAAGGCTCTTGAAGGGGAGACCTTAGAGCAGCTCCAGTGCCTAAAGGGGCTACAGGAAGCCTGGAGAGGGGCTTGGGACAAGGGCCTGTAAGGACAGGCCAAGGGGAATGGCTTTAACCTGCCAGAGGGGAGACTGAGATGAGCTCTTAGGCAGAAGCTCTTCCCTGTGAGGGTGCTGAGGCGCTGGCACAGGGTGCCCAGAGAAGCTGTGGCTGCCCCATCCCTGGCAGTGTTCAAGGCCAGGCTGGACACAGGGGCTTGGAGCAAGCTGCTCTAGTGGAAGGTGTCCCTGCCTGTGGCAGGGGTTGGAACTGGGTGAGCTTTAAGGTCCTTTCCAATGCAAACCAGCCTGTGATTAAATGCAAAGGGATTTCAGCAGCCCAGATGGGTTTGGGTGAGGGGTCCAGCTGCAACAGAACATACCAGAGGCACAGTCCAGTGCCTCTGGTATGGAGCTGAAGTGCTTCTCCCTCCTTCAACACCACTGCAGTTTGGTGAACTCTGTTCAGCAGGGCCAGGGCCCATCTCCCAAAGTGTTGATAAGATAAATCCGTTTCCCCATCAAAAGCACAAGAGGTGGTTTTCTTACTGCAGCTGCCAGAGCCATGGGACTTCCACAAACCACACAGTTACCACTACCAGTTGTGAGGGCAGAGGCAGGCTGTCTCAGCCCTGAAAGCACACACCAACAACACAGTTAACAGAGTTATTTTTCAGCAGCGTTTTGAAGGCCCATTTCTTTTGTCTCAAATACAAGATTTCCCTACCTTTCATTTCAAGTGGCAGCTCGAGTGTATGTGAAGTGATGGGTGGGTGGAAGAGATGCGAGTTAGGCACTTGAAGAGGAACTTTGTGTATTTAACTTTGGTTTGAAAAGGTATTGTTGGGGTTTTTTATGCTGGTTGGTTTGTTTTTCATGAGCACCGCAGAGCTCTCTGCCCCTGAGCCCTGTGGTTCTCCCCTGCAGCTTATTCCATACAATCACAGAATAATTTGGGTTGGAAAGGACCTTAAGATCATCCAGTTCCAACCCCCCTGCCATGGGCAGGGACACCTCACACTAGACCAGGCTGCTCCAAGCCCCATCCAATCTGGCCTGAATTTGGGGGTGCCCTCGCCCCCTCCAGCAGGAAACACCCTCAACAATCATGAGCCTACGCTCAAAGCTAAACTATTTGTGACACCAGCTGCTGGGGAGGCTGTCACCAATATGTCACTTCCTAATGCTCCTGGGCTGAGTTAAACCAATTCCTCACATTCCCCAGTGGTAACTGATGATGAGTGCCCTGAGAGATGGAGTTAATCAGCTGCCAAAACTCAAACCCCTGCAGTCGTTCCCAGAAAGTAAAAATGATGCTTCGAACCAGGACTTGAAACCTGCCAGAACAACCCAAAGCAAAACAGCTGCCAACGCAGAAGCACCTGGGGAACAAGGCAGGACAATGGCAGGGCTGCAAATGAAGAGAGGGGATGGGTATGACCAAGAGCTGCTGGTGAGGAGCTCATCAAAGGCTTGGCAGAGAGAACCCAGACTGATTTGGTTCCTCTCTGGCCATCTCTTTCCTCCCACCTTTACATCCATGTTTTACTGAGCTGATCCTACCAGAGAATGTTGTATGTTCTTTGTTGGTTTCCAGCTGCAACCCAGAACATCCTTGACATGTCACCTGCAAACCATTATTCAGGGGGTTTTAATTCTCTGGAAAATGAGGATATCTTAACAATGAATTGCAATTCATTTGGACTGAAGACAGAGATGACACACGCTGACATCTTTAAAGACCCCAGGGTTAACTCTGCCTAATGAACAGCATTAAACAGTCATCAGTCCTGTGCTCATAGAGCAAATATTACGAATGGGAAGAGAATGAAGAACATAAATTCCACCTTTAAGAAATAAAACCTGAATCAGGGATTTGCTTTTAAACAATTTTGGCAGTAAGAATTTTGTACTCAGATTTATGAGAGAATGAAATCAAATCCTGAGGCTGGAACAGCATCTTCTCCTGTCAAGCAGCCAAATCTGAAGTTTCTGCTGCCTGTTGATAAATGGCAAGGATTCCCCCTCCTCCCCTGTTCTCTGCTAGAAGCAGTTCTGAACTGGGACAATAATCCACTTCCCAGACTCTTATGGGGAACATTCAGAAAAGTATTGTCACTTTGAACAGTGAAACTAAGGACTGAAAATCTCAATTCAGTCCCTTCTCATGTTAAAATATTATCAGACCCTTCTTTTGGGACAGTTTATGGTACCACATATCAACATCAACTTCAGCAAAGTAATAAAGTACCCGAAACCTGGTTTTCCTACAAGCCAGCCAATGCAATTGATAGTTGATATCATAGAGTCTCTTGATGTACTTCTTAAACAAGGGTGCATCTCAACACACTTTTGTGTGATATGAAACAGTGACATTATCAGATATTAAAGAAACTTGTCATTATCTGATATTAAACAAACCAGCAAGCCTGCCTGAGAGTCTCAAAGCGAGACAACAGCAGCCCAGATATTGTTTTGTGTACGTCAAGGAATTTTCAATCAGGAGATGTTTCCTACTATCTACAAGAGGCCAAATTGAAGCAATTTAATATATAGGTGTTAATGTGTAATAAAATGACCAATATTTGACACCTTAGATGAAGCTCAGCTCTTTGGATGATCCAATAGTGACTCACTTGGTAGTTCAGGTTGGACAGGATCTCAGGCAGCTATAAATTCCAACCTGCTCGACACAGGCTCAGCTGTGACACTAGAACAGGTTGCTCATGGCTTTATACAGTCTGCAGTGTTGCCTGACAGTCACCCCCTCTTTTCTGGTGTCAATTTTCCTTGCCTGCAAGCATTCAGTAGTCAAACAGCACAGAAATGTGCATCAGTTGAGGCCAAGCCAACCTACAGGAGCAGAATACATCAATTAAAGCTTGCACTATAACCCCTAGGCAGTTGGTATTTTCTTTTAAGAGTGACAAACTATTTTTTGTCCCCTGGAGAAGTGAGGCTCTGTTTAATGACCCCCCCAAAAAAAAATACAGATGATACCTTGCTCAAATGTGCTGAGATGACCAAAAAGCCCAATAGTGGTAAAGAATGTAACAAGTTAAACCACTGTACTAATGACCTAAGAAATGAGAAGGTTGTGCCCATCTTTAAACATTATCTATGTTAACATAAAGAGCAAGAACACAAACAAACGTAGCAGTTTGGGTCTAAATCAGACAGAACAAAGGTGACTTGTAACCATCTCCTGTGTTTTTACGATAGAGATGTCTGGATTTTCTTGTCCTCTATGGGCATAGATGAAGCAACATTGTCCCAGCCTCAGACCAAATACCACTTTTCCAGTCAGCTTTGTCCAGGTTTATAAGAAGCTTCGGTTGTACCATGCTACAGAAAACATAAGGCTTGTGCTGCTGTTTCCAGCACTGACACTGAAGTGTGTTAAACAAATGGTGCTTGAGCTGAGACACTTCTTTTGAGCAGTTTTACCAGATGTGTGTCAGCTGCATGACTTCACTCTGTAAGTCAACAGAAAACCCAGGAGGAAGTTTAATGAACAAATTAACAACTTAATGACAGGCTGAATGTTGTTTCTGGCATGCCAGGCTTCTCAGTGCAGCCCTGACTCTTCACAGAATCAGCTAGGTTGGAAAAGACCTTTAAGATCATTGAGTCCAACTTTATGCTCTCATACGACCTCACTTGGAGCACTGTGTGCGGTGCTGGTGTCCTTAGCATAAAAAGGACATGGAACTGTTGGAGCAAGTCCAGAAAAGGCCACGAGGATGATCAGGGACTGGAGCACCTCCTGTATGAAGACAGGCTGAGAAAGTTGAGGCTGTTCAGCCTGGAGAAGAGAAGGCTGCATGGAGACCTCATAGCAGCCTTCCAGTATCTGAAGGGGGCCTATAGGGATGCTGGGGAGGGACTCTTCATTAGAGACTCTAGTGATAGGACAAGGGGTGATGGGTTAAAACTTAAACAGGGAAGTTTAGATTGGATATAAGGAAGAAGTTCTTTACTGTGAGGGTGGTGAGGCACCGGAATGGGTTGCCCAGGGAATGCTCCATCCGTGGCAATGTTCAAGGCCAGGGTAGACAGAGTCCTGGGTGACATGGTTTAGTGTGAGGTGTCCCTGCCCATGGCAGGGGGGTTGGAACTGGATGATCTTAAGGTCTTTTCCAACCCAAACCGTTCTGTGATTCTGATTCTATCTCACCACTGCCAAGGTCACCACTAACCAATGGCACTGAGGCCTCGTCTCCACGGTGTGTGAACACTTGCAGACGGTGACTGCAGCCCTGCCCTGGGCAGCCTGTTCCAATGCCTGAGCACCCTCTGGGGAAGGAATTGTTCCTCAGCTCCATCTAAACCTGCCCTGGTGCAGCTTGAGGCCGTTTCCTCTTGTCCCATCCCTTGTTCCTTGGGAGCAGAGCCCAGCCCCTCCTGGCTCCATCCTCCTGTCAGGCACTTGTAGGGAGCCATCAGGTCCCCCCTGAGCCTTCTCTTCTCCACACTGAACCCCCCAGGTCCCTCAGCCGTTCCCCATCACACTTGTGCTCCAGGCCCTGCACCAGCTCAGTGCCCTTCGCTGGCCCCGCTCCAGCACCTCAAGGTCTCTCTTGTAGTGAGGGGCCCAGAACTGAACACAGGATTCGAGGTGAGGCCTCACCAGTGCCCAGCACAGGGGATGATGACTTTCATGCTCCTGCAGACATACCTGTTCTTCGCTATGTACTTGTGCAACGCGTCCCTGGCAGTGACCCCCCCCTTCTACTCCTGGTCCCCCACAGACGCGCCGTTTACCTCAGCCCTGGCCCTACACCCTCCGGTCGCCAAGGCAACAGCGCCCTCCCTCAGGACCCCGCTCTTAGCTGCCTGCCTTCCTGCCTGCGCCGCTGCCGCTCGATGATCCCCTCTCCCCGCCGCCTGCTCCATGGGCCACCTCACCGGAACAAAACCTAGCCCAACCCTGCCCCGCCCGGCGCCTGTCCGCGGTGCAGCGGTACCCGTACGCCCGGCCCCGGTTCCGCGGCAGGCGGAGCCTATCCGCCACACCGCCCACCGCGGCTGTGACGGGAACCTCGGTGAAGGTGTCCCCAGCGCTGCCTGAGTGAAGCGGCGCTGAGGTCCCCGCCTGTCTTCGGGGCTGCCTGCGCACAACTGCCGCCGCCTGGGGTAGACGGGGAAGTTGGGAGCGGGGCCGGGCCGAGCTGGGCCGCGCCGGCGGGACGGTGCTGGCGGAGGGCGGCGAGGGGGGCCCGGTGGCGGCGGAGGAGGGAGAGGAGGAGGAAGTGGAGGAGCAGCGCGGCCCGGGGCCGGCCGCTATGGACCAGTGCGTGACGGTGGAGCGGGAGCTGGAGAAGGTGCTGCAGAAGTTCTCTGGTTACGGGCAGCTCTGCGAGCGCAGCCTGGAGGAGCTCATCCAGTACGCGGGAGGGCTGCGGCGGGAGATTCTTCAGACGGAGAGTACGTGGAGACACCCCCATCCTGTCCTCATCCCGTCCCCCACTGCCCCTTCCCTTCCTCTGGGGTTCAGAGGCCCAAAACTTGGGGCCTGTGTGGGCTGGGACCCCCCTCTCCCCTTCTGCCTTTGGGCTGAACAGCTCTCTCCCGCTTCTGGGGGTTCCTGCCCCGGTTACGGGGATCGGGGAAGGGATCTGTGCTATGAGGATGTCACCCCGGTGGAGTCGGAGCTGTGTGCGCCGTTCTGAAAGGGAAGAGTTAAAGGTAGGAGCACGTATCGGCACTCCTGGGCCTTCCCTTCTGAAGAGGAGGGTTTGTTCCTTATCAGCAGGTACGGCCCGACCCAGGTCAGCCTGTTGGTACTTTCTGTGCCTTTATGTTGAGTTACCAATGTGTTAGTCATTCCTAAGGGAAGCAGACAGCAGGGCTGCCCTGCTTTCCTCTTTTCCTCTTTTCCCCTCTTATTTAACTTATTTCCCCTCCGACGTCCCTGTGTTGTTTTGATGTGGCTCGTGTTGAAGCGTGTGGGGTAAAGCCGCTCTTCAGCAAGAAGTAAACACGGCCTCCTGAGCCTCGTCTGTGTCTTACAGCTGGTGCCGAGCTCTTGCGCAGGCGGGCGAGGTGGCCAAAGTGCTCTCTGAACATGAGCCATTTAAACCTTGCGCAAGGTGGAGGCGGTGCGGTGTGTACTGATGGGGTGGGAGGGCACGCTGAGACAGCTGGAGAGATTGACCCAGGGCCGTGCAGGAAGCGAGGGATGGCTCGGGGATTAAAAATAGGAACTCCTGAGCCCAAACTCGGGAGCAGACTGTGCCGTTTCCCTGCTCTGCAGAGCCTGCTTTTGTGGTGTTCAGGTGAAAATGTGTTTTATGTAGTCCTGCACAAGGACAGGTGCAAAGCTCACTCACAGGCGTGTTCAGGAACACAAACATGAGTGTATTAGAGCTGGTGTTTGTACACAGCAATGTCCATAGGGAGCAGACATCAAACTCCGGTTCTGAGGCATTTCTTTGGGATAGTTGGTCTTTTTGGCACTGCTTTGAACTGTGTTTCCAAGTGTTTTGTGCTGCTCACAGAATCATTACGGTTGGAAGGGACCTCTGGAGGTCATCCAGTCCATCCTTTGAAATCATGTGGGCTTGTGCTTTAAGGACAGTTGCTAAAATGTGTGTTTTCACACACCAAGATGCTGCGTGGTGTGATCCTCATGCTTGTAGTGACCTTTGCAGACTCTGACCCTAGAGCTTTGGCTGTGAGAATCCTGTTGCAGGTCTGGAGCTTTTACTCCCTTTGTAATAACATTAAAAGGTTCCAGTGTGCCGTTCCCTCAGGGTCCTCTCTGGGTTTTCCATCCAGGCTTGGATTAACAGTGTCCTGTGAGAGCCCTGGGCATTCTTAGCACTTCCCAAATAAGTGGTGATGCTGCCCCAGCAGAACACATCCCAGACTGAGCTTTTTTTTAGTAAGTACTCCAGAATGAACCCAGTATGTTATTAGTGCACCCTCAGACATCTGTGGGCTCTGTTCAGTTTTGGCATCTGAGGATAAGCTGCCCTCAGAGGTGGTAAAATTCTTACTGTATTTTCTTTAACATGGTACTTAAACTTTCTAATAAGAACAGGGATTTTTTAGCTTTTATACGCTGTATCCTGAGTATGTTTGAAACTTGGTGGAAGTGGAAGCAGCCAAGCATCTAAAAAGGGAGCTCTGTAATTCAGGCTATAAGCTTGTGCCTATCGTTTTTTCTTGGGGGGGGGGGAACCCCTCATTGCTGAAGAAGACATTAATGCTGTGCGACAAGATAGGAGGGCAGAGATGTAGGAAAAGACCTGAAATAGGCATTGGATATAAAAAAGAAGTGGGTGGAGAAGAAGAAACTTAGAAGGTGCTTCAACCTCTAAATTGATTTTCTTTTCCTCACTCATGGAGTCACTTAAATAAATGTCCTGAGTTGGTTTCATGTTAAAGCCCAAGTACAGAACAGGCCCATGTGAAGGCCTGGGAATAGGAAGACAAAGGTTGCTTTTGTTCTCTCTTCCCTTAACAGATCTTGCCTCCTGGAGTAGCCAAGGCAGGAGTTGTGTATTCTTGGATGGTATAAATGTGTCTGGCTGAGTAAACTTGGCTTTGGGCTCTACGCTGTGCCTGGTGTCTGCTCACTTTTATGTGTGTGTATATATATATCTATCGATACATATATATATATCTATAGCACATGGGCAGCTCGAGATTGCTCAGGAGATGACAGTCCTGGTTGGACACTTCCTGATTGCCTAAGCAGCCTTTTTTCCAAACAGATTTGCCTATCCCACATGCCCTTGGTCATCGTGCTTGTAGTAAGTGTGGTTAAAGCCCTTCCCAAATCTTTGCTCGCAAAGCCAAGCCATCATATATATATATATATATATATATATACATACACACACACACACACTTTAATTCTGCCTGTATGTTCATGATACAGGGGGACGCTCTCAGGCTCTAGTGTTCTGTGCACAGTGAACTACCAAGAGGATGCTCTGCAGGCTTTCTTCTGCTGATTTATTAGCAGTAGCTCATGGTTTAACTAAAGCTGAGATGAGTGCAGAGGGGAAACCGTTTCTAACAGCTCTGGTGGCTTTTCCTGTGTGGATATTTCCTTTCTTTACTGTACTTGCTTTCTTGCAACAGTAAGTGTTGGGGCCCAGTAATTCACTTATTTGCTTGGGGTAAAAGCAGTTCTGCATGTCAGTTGTTTGGGTTTTTACTTAATGGCTTTTCTTGCAAAAAGAAAAAGGCTGTTAAGAGAGTGTATTTGAACGTCTCTGTTTACTGGGGAAGGAGTATTTGCATTTTGCGTGTTGTGTAATCTCTGACTGATCATTTTCTCTTGGCAGGAGTCATGCGGCACTTATTCAAGCTCCTTCACGTGATTTGAAATATGTATCATAAAAATTAAAGAGCAACTGAGAAATAACGATCATTCCTTAAATAAATTGAGGAGGTGAATTTGATGGGATAGTTGAGTGACTCTTACGTTTTTAGTTCAGGACACCCAGAGTCAAGTTGGTGAATGTGAAGAGACTGTTTCAGTGCTATAACTCCTCACTTATCCACTAGGAAGAATACAGAGCCCCATTAGTTGTTTGCCTGTAAGGTGATCCGTAGCTTCATGGGACTGGAGGGAGAAAGAGTTAAAGCCTTTTATTGTGTAGTATTTCTTAAAAGCTATGGTGGTTGCAAAGTGCTGTTAAAGCTTCCTCAGCTGTGGGGCTGAACAGGAGCTGTTTGCTTTGCAGTGAGGTAGTTTTGCTGTTGCTATCAACAGGATTGAGAATTGGGATGCATGAAGGAAGATATATAGAGTAAGTGGCTGGTCAGTTATTACCTTCCCCTGTGATTACAACTTCTTTCTTTGCTCTCTGGGGCGTATTGTTAAGTATAAGCCGTGTTTGTTTCTGTTCCTGGTTTCCTGGTCCTGCAGCAGCAGTTGGGTGCACCGGTGCTTTGCTTTCCACATAATACCAGAAACTGGACTCTTAATGTGCTGCTGAAACCAAAGGCACGTTAAAATACAGCATGAGATAGGGACAGGCTTTATGGAAAATGTGGTTGCTTTTAAAATCTTCCTTCTAAAGAGATATTCTGGGGATTTTATTTTTTCACATGAAGGGTTTGGATCCGGAATGTTAGGGAAGTGTTTCTGGGCTGCTCTCTCACATAAATGAGCCTTCCCTTTGCAGGCTGCAAAGTCTGTGTCCCTACAGGGAAAATTCTTCATGAACTTTGAGGAAGGTAAGACTGGAAAAGAGATTCTCCCTGGAAGAAAGGACTCTAGAGTAAGGCACAAGAAAGTGTATTTTATTATCTGATTAAAGCTATTGAGTGATGTTTGAATTGAGGTGATATAAACTGTTCAGTGTGGTGATGTGGTCAGGGGCATGCAGACCTTTTGTATGTATCATTTTGTCTGCAGAATGAGTCATCCACCATTGTCCCTGTTGGTTGGACAACAGCTTAAAAATGTCTCAGTTTCTAGGGAATAAATCTTGTTACAAGGCGGAGTAGGTCTGATGTTCACAGGCAGGTCCTTTATGTGCTGCGTCTTGTCCCTTGAGGGGAATTGGAGACTGGCTGTTTAGAGCTGTTTCCATAAGCCAGGAAGCAAAAGTTACCTAGGATCATGGAATAGTTTGGGTTTGAAGGAATCTTAAAGCTCATCCAGTTCCAGCCCCCTGCCATGGGCAGGGACACCTTCCACTAGAGCAGGTTACTCCAAGCCCACTCCAACCTGGCCTTGAACACTGCAAGGGATGGGGCAGCCACAGCTTCTCTGGGCCCCCTGTGTCAGGCAGAGTCTGATATGAGTGAGCAGCTTGCAGGGAAAGAGTGGATTGGGCCCTCATTGATCCAAATTTTGCTTCCACCTGGAGGTTAAACAGGCTGTATCTTGAGGTAACTGTCTAAAAGAAAACTGACCCTGTAGTAAATTCAGTAGCTTTCCATTACCTCCTGTGGGCTTGGTGGGTTGGGGTGTTTCTTTGAGATGTGTTTGTTAATCTGCTGTGACTGAGACACACGAGAACTTTACGTTAATCTTTTAAGCTGTTGCTCTTGTTCACTGTTATTGTGACTGGATTCCTAATTCCACAGGTGTATCCTCCCTCATTTAAACCCATCTTGCATTACAAGTACTCCCTAGATTGCATTTCCCTAGATTGCATTTCTTCCTTTTAATCCCATTTCTTGTCTTTATGTATTGTTGCATATGAAGAGATGTAAGGTTATCATTTATTTGTAACAAAGTCACTAATTTTCCTTTCTTTTGTCTAGATCAAGATGGAGACTTATCGGGGACAATTTCACTTGTTATGACACAGTGTTGTAAAAGAATAAAAGACACAGTTCAGAAACTGGCCTCCGATCATAAAGACATTCACAGCAGCGTATCCCGAGTTGGAAAAGCCATAGATAAGGTATTTATAGTGTGGTTTGGTTGTATTATTGCCTGTATTCTGTGCAAAATTTGGATTTATACTACAGTGAATCTTAATTAAATCTTCCTGCCAAGTGCCTGGGGCAGGGCAGTGGGGTACAGTACATGCTTCCAGAACTCCTTGTGTGCAGAGTATTCTTTCTGGGGCAGCTCAAGTCTTTTGATTTCCAAGGGATCATTCCCTATAGCTGTTACTAGACTTGGTATATGTTCTGTCAGTTTAGCAAAATATTTCCTTCAGTATGTGTCTCAATCAGAAATACTGAGTTTTAATATATATTACATTTCTAGTTGTCACTACCAAATAACACAAAGGTGGCAGTTTGTTCTAGAAGGCAGTACAAAACCAGATTTAAGATGTTTTGTACCTGTTTCATGTGTGTTCTCAGGGCTTAATTTTCTAACACACAGTGCTCTTAATGTGAGTAGAGTAGATTCAACTTCTCATAGTATCTGTGTCTATGTCATAACAAATAATAAGGTAGGGCAGCTTATCTTTGAAGCTTTGCATATGAGATGCATGATTCCAGGTTCAAGAATAACTGGAATCTGAATGTATTTGTGTAGGTAGATATTTACAATTCTTTGAAATTACACCAAAACTTGCTTGTTTTTTTTTTGTGGTGCTAGATGTATGCTTTTATGCCATGCTTTTTTCCATCTGTGTGGAAGTTGTTCTGTGGGCAAGGAGTCTTGTACTTGCTTTTTTGGGCTAGTTTTATATCAGAACACGCTTATGTTGATAGGATCTAAACATTTGGTTTGAGGGGCACCTTATAATCATACTAAGGAAGACACTAGTAAATGAGTCTCTTCATCTAGACAAAGATGCTTGCAGCATTGAAGAATAGTTAGTTATCCTTTGGGAATCTCATTTAAACTTTGTTAGTAATGATAATCTGTTAAAGCATCATTTAATTGTGATGGTAAAACAAAGTGTGATGTGCAGTGAAGACACAAAGCACATAATGCTGCGTTGTTGGGCAGAATGTCTGTGCAACTGTTGTATTTTTGCTTACATCTACAATTGACCATCATGGAGAGCTCAAACCTGCTACTAACAGCTTTAATCCAAACGTCACTGGTATTCGAAGCTTAAGGATGCATCTGTCTCTAATCCTTGCTGCTGTATCTAAACCAATTAACTAGAGTACAATTCCATCCTTATTACTGGCTTGAAGCCTGAAAGAAATCTGTGTAATCTTGTCCTAACTTTGAATCTTTCTTCTTCTGCTCTAGCAAATGGACTTTGTACTTTCAGGTGTGGCTATACCTTTCTCATTTAAATACTCAGAGGTAGAACAGCCCTAGGTCATATATAGAGGGTGTGAATATTCAATGGAAATGGGTCTTAGTGTTTCCTAGATGCCCATGAAAATTGCACTTGCAAGCTTAAGGTTTAGGCTTGAGTCTAATGTCCAAATAGCTGGTTTACTTCTCGTGTGTAGTTTGTCCACTGTTGCTTCTCTCCTGCTGTTTTATCTACCTTTTTTATTTGGAAAAGGACAACTGTAAATAAAAGCATTGTTAAAATGGCAAGCGTGTGGTTTTGTAAAATAGGAAGGATACCAACCAACAGTCTGCTCCCTGCCTGTTGAGGGTCAGAAGGGCTGTTCCAGGGAGGTGTTAAAAACCAAGCTCAGCTTGCTGCATTCCTTGTGCTCATTCCTCCAGTCTTGCTGGGTTGTCAGTGGTGTTTACATCCAAAACCCGGGAAGCAGTGGGAACTTAATGCAAGTAAATTTGAATTTTATTAGTTTTCCCTGCCTGAAGTACCTTAAAGAAAGTAGTTTAAAATGGGAGTCTTGGCTTGTTTGTCAGGTGAATGTGTGTAATGCTTAAATCCAGGTGGAATTTAATGCTTCCCTGGACAGGGGCATGTTCCATATGTACTTCATGTGATTTGCCTGTGCTGCTGGAAAATGTGCTTGAAACCTGCCAGCCAAGCATTTTTTGAAATCACTCTCTCCCCATTCCTTTCATCATAATATACTTCAGCTTTAACCAGCAGAAGTAGTTAAGTGGAATTGATGTAGCGCATTGATTGTCAATACGTTCTGGGCAAAATCCTACTGCTTCCTGAATAAAATGCTTGTTGGTGATGTAGAAGATTTCATTCTCTCACATGTAAATCCTCATTTATTTTACAGACACATTAACATCTCAAGAACACTGCTTATGGCTTTCTTATGCTCAAGCACAGATAAATATCACTCCTTACTTTATTGCCAGGTTGAGATTGGGAAATGCGTTAATATTGGTACCAATTTTATGTCACACATCCAAATGACAGCTGTTGTTACATGTAGGATCCACAAACTTCCTGCTTAACAAGCCTGGATTTCAAAAGAACTTGCTCTATTTATTAAGGCAATGTTAAGGCAGGGTTATACCTATATCTGAAACTTTACCTGGTTGGTTTTTAAGCTAATATAGTTTTTGCTTATGTACTTAGATGGGACCTAGATTTGTCTGCCTGCAGAGTTCACTCTGAGAACAGAAGTTCCTGAGTGTTTGAAAAACGAAGGTCAAATTTGGCATTGAATATGAGCCATGTTAAAGTCTGAAATGCCCAAACTTTGTGCATTGCTTTTAAGTTACCAGTTCCTGGAAAACTTACCTAATAAACTAGACCTTTTTCTTTCATATTAGTTGGATTCCATGCTTCTGCTCCATGAAGGGTTACCCTTTCTTCCAAAGAGCATTTTGTCCTTTGAAAGGAAATGTTTACATCCAGTTTTTCCTTTATTGTAGTAGCATTCCCTCTGCTTCCAGAACTCATCACGTCACTGTTGTTCAGCAGGTTGCTATCAGGTAGCTCACTCATCAGTCTCCCTGTAAATCAGTCACTCTTCTGGAATGATTTGAATTCGTGTTTGATGGGGCTACTAAACATTTTCCCTCTAGCAGCAATCTGAGTAGTGCTTAAATACTTTCATTGAGGAAACTGGAGTAAATGGTAGCTCCACTTTATCCCTGAATGTTAAACCTGTTTTTAAAAGGCCACCACTTTAATCCAGTTTAGTTTTGGGAAACCAAACTTTGACCCAATGTAGCATTTGTTTAATGTAAAAACCTGTGTACAAATAAACTAAAAACCTTGACTGAACATCATTTAATAGTGTTGCTGTGAATAATGGGTTAGTAAATAGTCTTTGCAAGCTGAGCTTTATCTTAGGAACAAACAAATTGAACAGAGAAGGTGAACAAATGCATTTTAGTTGTATTTTGGGTCAGAATTCAGAAGAAGGGAGGAATGCACAAAAAAACTGGGAAGCTGAGGAATAAAACTGTCCTTAATCCTCACCCTTCTTCATATGCTGTTGAGGAGGCCATGAGGATGATCAGGGGCTGGAGCATCTCCCATATGAAGACAGGCTAAGAAAGTTGGGGCTGTTCAGCCTGGAGAAGAGAAGGCTGCGTGGAGACCTCATAGCAGCCTTCCAGTATCCAAAGAGGGCCTGCAAGGATGCTAGAGAAGGAGTCTTCATCAGGGACTGGAGTGATAGGACAAGGGGGAATGGGTTTACATGTAAACGGAGGAAGTTTAGGTTAGATAAAAGGAAGAAGTTCTTTACTGTGAGGGTGGTGAGGCACTGGAATGGGTTGCCCAAAGAAGTGGTGAATGTTCCATCCCTGTCAGTGTTCAAGGCCAGGTTGGACAGAGCCTTGGAGCAGCCTGGTCTAGTGTGAGGTGTCCCTGCCCATGGCAGGAGGTTGGAACTGGATGATCTTGAGGTCCTTTCCAACCAAAACCATTTTATGTTTCTATATCACTAATAACATGGAAGGTTGGATGTTGTTTAAAATGATCCTTCTTGTGTGTGTGTGCATCCTGAAGTCCTTCTCACATCCTAGCAATTTACTCACGTACTTTCAATTGTGTCAGTAGTGTATTTAGCACATAATGTTTCACATTTTAGCCCTAGGCTCTGAAAGAAAGCTTTGTTTCTTGGGCATATCAACTGACACTCTTCTAAGATTAAAACCATACCAAAAAAAGGCACAAAATAACCTTTGTGGAGTTTGCAACTTAGCAAAAGTTGAAATAAATTCCCTATCTTATTAAACCCCACGTGCTGTCAGTTAGCATACTGTTAGCATTTAGAAAACAAAACTGAGAGCTGTGTAGTCACCAGCATATCATGTGTGCATGACAGTTATGAAATATGTAAGCTAAAAGCAAGCAGTAATTTGTTCTGACATGTGACAGTCATTGTTGTATGAGCAGTCAGTTCTTGAAGCTTCCCAGGACCCAGAGGAGGGAGAACTGTAGAATCTCATATAGTAAAGACCTCAGAAATGGTTAAAATCATAATAAGTTACTGAAATGAGAACCTGATCAAGACTGGGTTGATCAGAGAATGGCTGAGGGTGAAGAACTGAGGCCTCCAGGTTGTATGGTGTGACTTGAATCTACAGCACACCTGGGTCGATGTGGCTCACTGTTACCATCTGTAATAGGACTTAAAAGGTCTAATTTGTCCCTGCCCATGGCAGGGGGGTTGGAACTGGGTGATCTTAAGGTCCTTTCCAACTCTAACTATTCTATGATTCTAATTTATAATGGGGTTTGGAAAAGGTTCTCAAGGCTCAGAGGTTTGTTGTTTCAGAACAAAATGTGGGGTTTGTGAAGGACCTGAAATAAGTGGCACTGCCACCTCTGCCCCCAGGCAGTGAGAAGGATGTGAAGATGGTTAAGGTATAGGTTCGGCTCTGATGGTTGGTAACTACCCAGAAGAATGCAGTTTCTTCTTATGGATTATGTTAGCTAGGACTTTGAATTGCATTAACAATGACTTAAAGGTTGATTGTTTTTAGATTACTGATGATCCTCACCAGGAACTGAAGTAATAAAAGCAACTTCATGTGTTAATACTGCCTCTGCTATTTCTTTAATGCATTGTCAGTGGATTTGTTACCTGATAGGGGTGTTTGGACAGTGATACCAGAATCAGCAATGGTGGCAAACCTTAAAGGCTTCAAAGGGTTGGCACAAATAAGAACAGGGTTATGTAGTCATCAAGGTGCTTAAGTTTCTTCGAGATACAGCTTAAAGATGAACAGCATGGCAAGGAGTTTACAGGTTAAAACACCCAAGTGAAGATGTTAAATGTGAGACCTGAGTCAGTGGTAGTAACCTAAGTGCTCATCTTGCTCCACCATCTCTGAAAGATAAAGACACAATTTGCTAGCCTGAACTTGCTGTTTTACTGACAGTTTGACCTGAAGGGAGTGGTGCTTTTGAAGCCACGTGTGCAGGATGATGCCCCTTCGTCGTGATGCCACAGAGCAGCATCAAAGTGGATGTGAAGGTGGCCGATGAAGGAAATTAATAAGTGGCAAATAGAAAGAAGGTGCCATGTGAAGCTGAGGAGGAAGGTAGCTGGTACCAGCTTTGTTGTGTTTGCCCCGTGGGCTTTGGCAGGAGAAGGTGTTTGTGCTGGGTCAGTGTTCCTGCACTGGGCAGGACTGTCAGTTCTCACATTGCTGAAGCACTGCTGTTCTAGTAAACTTCTGATTTCTGAAGTTCCCTCTTGGAAGAGAGCCACAGTCATCAGATCAAGCAGCAAGTGACACACTGACTTCTAGACAATATTTCTTTTACAAGAGATTTGTTTCAGGCAATGGGTGAGGTTTTCCATTCAAATTAACCTGCCTGCCCTTACCATAAAACGTGTTGGCAGTTTAAATCCTGGTTCATATCTTGCATTAGGGTAAGTGTTGCTCTCCTGCTGCCAAGAGGCACAGTGCCAAAGCAGTGCCAAGTGTTACTGTAGTCACTGTGACAATATTTTTACCTATTCCTGGAATATGTCCATAGGCTACTGGCCTAAAAATACATGGCAGTAGGATCATCGGGGTTAAATCTGCTAAAGATCTCTCAGATCTTCAAAGCTCATCCTGTTGCCTGGATGCTGAGGTCTTCAGAGATTTGAATGTCATTGTTGTTTGGGGGTGGGGAGAAGTGACATTTTCCTTTGCCAGCATTGCCTAACCCCCCCCCCCCCCAGCTATGTAAAAGAATTCTTGAGTTAAAGCTTCTCCTTCTAATTTGGTGCACTGTAGTGACAGTGATACATTGATAGCGCTATTTCCATTCCAGTGTAGGCGATTTTGTTTTCTGTTCCCTCTGCATTTTCAGTTTTCCCATATGGAAAAAGCCTTTTTCTGCAGATACTTCCTTCAAAAATGCATCATAGTCTGGAAACCCCTTTCTTAATTAACTACATTTCTAATTTGCTACACTTGTACTTTGTCAGTGTAATTCTTTATAGTGAATAAGATTCAGACTTGAAACAAGCAAACCAAAGGATTTCTTCTTCTGTATACAGGAGATAGTGAAGCAGCTGATAGGTTTCACTTTGAACAGGAGGGAATCAAGGGCTAACTGAGTAAAAGACAGAGAAAGCACCAGGGTGGTGTCCTGCATAATGAACGAAGAATTCCCTGGGGTGATTTGTTCCAGCTCATTAACTGTTGATTTGTGTGTTTCAGAACTTTGACTCGGACATCAGCAGCGTGGGGATAGATGGGTGCTGGCAGGCTGACAGCCAGCGGATCCTCAACGAGGTGATGGTGGAGCACTTCTTCAGGCAGGGGATGTTGGATGTAGCAGAGGAGCTTTGTCAGGTAACCATCAGTGTAGATATTGAATGTTATCAACCCTGGAGAACTATGCTTTGTCTTAGTGTCCTTATTTGAATGTTCCAGGTGAATATTTAAACTGTTAGGAAAACAGCATTTTAATCCCATTGGGTTCTGTGGTTTAACTAAAAACTGCCTCTGTTTTTTCAGGAGTCTGGTCTATCAATAGATCAAAGCCAAAAAGAGCCATTTGTGGAGTTAAATCGAATATTGGAAGCATTAAAAGTCAGAGTTTTGAGACCTGCACTAGAGTGAGTCTACTCAGATCTTGATTTTCTCCCTTTTTTTTGAATGCTTTAACAAATCCTTAGTGTTTCACTTTAAACACTGTCTTCTAGTGTATTTTGATAAGTCCCTGTTTATCTTTTGAATGGTCCAGTTACTGAGTAAACCCCTTCCTTCCTTTGTCCCCTCTTTGTCCCTCCCCATAGGCAGTGCTTAAGTAAGGGTGTCTTTCTTAGATTAAAGATTATCTTGAATCATTTCTGATGATATTTTAAGGTTTCAGGAAGACACATGACTTGAAGGAACGGTTATCTGCCATGATGGTACTTAGCCTTATATTGAGTGAGCCTTATATTAAAAGGTCCAATTATGAAGGATATCAGGGCTTAGTAAAGGTGTTGGGTACCACCAAGTCTTTGTGGCTTCACTTTGGGGTGAGCACAACTTGACTCAGGATCAAAGTTCTTACTTTTCCTCAAGTCACTCTCCCTTTCTAGATAAAGGACCACAGGGTGGGAAGAGGGAATGAAAGGACAGAGGGGTACTTTGCAGGCTGCTGCTGCCGGGTTGGTGCTGATGAATGCTGGGTGAGATGTGAGCTGCCGCTGGGAGCCTGGACTGATGGAGGGATCTGTTAGTGAGGTTTCTTCTGAACAAAACAGTTCAGTTAATGCAAGTCAGTGGGTAATGCTGAACTCTTGAGTTGAACACCAAACCTGGGAGTGTCTGAGCAACCTTAGACCAGGTATTTTCTTAATCTTAGTAGACTTTACAGTCATTAGAAATGTAAGCTGGTGCAGAAAGTGACAGTAAGGAGGGAAAGGTGATGAAATGTCTCATGGGCTACTATTTGATGATTTATAGCAGTAGATATATAACTGTGCAGTATCATTCCAGAATTGCTTTTGTTTTCAAAGTAAGAAAAACCCAAATAAGCCCTCAGCCGGTTGGTTGGTTGTTTTTTAACATGTTATAAGAGCTTTGGTAAGCTTGGGTTGGTCTTGGAAGTAAGGAAAAACCCAAAACCAACACGAAATCCCAAAAGAAGGTAAAAAAAACTTAAACCAACTCTGAAGTGACCTTTCAAAAATAGAAACAAAGAAACCAAAGCAAATTCATAATCTGTGTTTCATTGCAGAGCATTAATTGAAATTCGTAAGATCCCCTTTTCCATTGTTCAGTTAAGCACATCTTCACATTAACAAATACTTTATTTTCCCTTTTAATTTGAGCCAACACAGGTATGTCAGTTCAAAGCTTATTGGCATCTAAATCAAGTGCAGAGATACTCTGATATTCAAACCATGGTGTTCATAAACTAAATCTTGGATTATGCCTCTGGGTCATACAGAGCTTGACCTAAATAGTTGGTCTTTGAATATAGTTACAAGCTCAGGTGGTTGATTGCTGTTGAATTAGCTGATTGAAGGGAAGCAACACTGCAATGCCTGGTGTTACAGCTGAAACAGGATTTACTGTCAGCTACACCATGTAGTTCTTGTGGTTTAAGTAATAACATAGCTGTTGTGAAGGGTCCTCTGAGGAACAGTAACTTCCTGTTATGGCCATTCACTTGAAGTCACTGAATTCATTTAGCACCGGTTTGCCAGGCCTTATGCCTCACTTGTTGCTACTTAGTTGTGTCTTGTGGTTCCTGCAATGTGTTAAATGCTTTTCAAACGAAGGAGAAGGCATGGTCCTTCTTCAATGGAACTCTTATTCCAAAGACAGCTGAATGGACAGAGAATAGGGTGTATTGTCAGCCCAGTGTGTATGCTGGGCTCCTTTCCCCATCCCATCTCATTTCTGTTTCTAATGTTTACTGTGTCTGAACTCCTCAGTGCTGAAGCTGCTTCTCTTTCCTTGCTGCTGGGCACAGAGGGTCCTTATTCGTGGAATCATAGACTGACAGAATGGTTTTGGTTGGAAAGGACCTTAAAGCTCATCCAGTTCAACCCCCTGCCATGGGCAGGGACACCTTCCATTAGAGCAGGTTGCTCTAAGCCCCGTCCAACCTGGCCTTGAGCACTGCCAGGAATAGGGCAGCCACAGCTTTTCTGGGCATATACTGATGCTTATGTAAAATTGTGTAATTATGTAAAATTATAGTGATGCTTATGTAAAACCCATGGTTGTTAGTGAGGAGGGCCAAAATGTGACAAAACCATACAGTTTAGGTGGTAACTGATGTCTTAAATGCCTGGTTATTCCACAGAACTGCCGATGCTTGTATTCTCTTACTATTTCACAGCAGATTTGGTGTTCAGGAAAAGGGATAGAAACTGCTCCTGGAGGGATAGAAACTGCTCCTGGAGGGATGGCCTCTGACAGTGTGCTCTTAGGGCAGAAAGCTAATAAATGGCTAAAGCTGGCATCAGTAAATACAGCTTCAGGGTGCATAAAAGCAGTCCCTAAATCAGCCCATTCTAGGGTAGCCTAGTGCTGGTGGTGGCGAAGTGGTGTTACATAGGGATAATGAATTACAGGCTTATGAACCAGGAAGGGGAGTGTAGCAGGGTTCAGCCGTGCAGAAGGTTGGGATGAAAACAATAACCAGTCTCTCTGGCTCTGCTGGTGCTCAGCTTAATTCAGTGTTGGAAACCAAGCAAACATGGGTGGCTCCTGGTCACTGCCATCTAAAAGAAGGTGTCAGATTAATGGCTTTGTGAAAAGACTTTCAAAAGCCTCCCGTGGTAATAGAGAGAAGTTGCTATTCATATCTGACTTCTAGTTGCCTAGTCTGGCCCTGCACCCTAAGCTGTGTAATCCCTTTATCTCTGCAGGATCCCATTAAATTCCAGAGACTTTTTTCACTGTAATTTAATGATGGGGAGGGAAATCCATAGGTTCTTCCTGGGCAGATTCTGGCTCTTCTGAGCCCAGGTGGGTTCCAATGTGAAGGTTTGGTGGGAATGACTTGCAGGTTCAAAGCTTTTGATTGTATTCTCCTGAAGAAGCGATAGTTTCTTCTATTGTGTCTGGAAAACAGCAATGTGCACAGGTCCAGGAATTTGCTGAGACCTTTGGGATATGGTTTAAACCTAATTTAATCTTTGTGATTTCATTCTAACTAAATCCTGAATCTGAGAATGGTTTGTGTTAGAAGGGACCTTAAAGCTCATCCAGTTCCAACCCCTGCCATGGGCAGGGACACCTTCCACTAGAGCAGCTTGCTGCAAGCGCCTGTGTCCAACGTGGCCTTGAACACTGCCAGGGATGGGGCAGCCACAGCTTCTCTGGGCACCCTGTGCCAGTGCCTCAGCACCCTCACAGGATACTGTAAACCTTAAAAAATCCATATGTATTTGAGTCTCAGAAGTGAAAACTACTCTGGAAGTGTTGGTTTGAGGGTAGGCAGGAACATGGGTGTTGTGATTACCAATGATTTAATGGTGGTAGGGAGTATGTGGGTTGAATGTTTTAGGCGTCACTTGTTGGTTTTCTATCCTTCCATCGGAAATGGGAGCAGCACATCCTAGACCCAACACCTCAGACCTTTCTTCTGTGGCTGTTTGCTTCTGATACAAATCTGTGCTGCCACTCAAAGAGCTAAAAATGGCAATCCTGCCTAAAAGCTAATTTAGAAAAATAGACTTGATCTCAGCAAGATGAAGTGTCGTGTCATGTGGCTGCGAATATTGGCAGGGAGAGGATGGATGCTGGTTTGATGCAATACAGATTAATATCTCGTTAATGGGACTCTGAATTAGTCTTACTGTTTATAGAGAACAGCCTTTTTGTCTTTCAGCTGCTTATTGGTCTGTGTTTTCTAACTCCAGTTTTCTGATGGGAATGAGCTTTATTGCTGCTGTCTCCAGTTTAAGCTGCAGACACTGATCACAACAACAAACCCACCCATGGTTAGTGAGTGTGTCCCTCCCTCCTGATGGAGGTGACAGTCTCTGAGGCTGCTCATCTGAAACTGCTTGAGATTAGGAGGACTTGTTCTTAATTCCAGTGTTCCCTACTGAAAGGTAACTGCTGTCATGACAAAGCCTTTAGTAGAGTCAAACTCCTCCTGACCTTTTCACCACAACAAATTAGATACTTGCTCATTGACACTGCATCTTAATGCACAAGGCTAACTTACATTGAAAGGTTTCCCAGCACTCTTAAGAATGCTTAATTTTAGTGTTGGTTGAAAAGAACAGAAGCCTCACATAGCCCTTCTTTTTAAGGGACAGGGATTACCTCACTTCCTTGCTAAAAAGTGAAAAGCTCTTTGCTTAATGGGGTCCCCACAGTGAAAATAGTACAACTAATGAACACTAATGAGAAACAGATGTACTTGAAGAACACTGAAACTTAGTTCTTAAGAGAAAGATTGGATTGATTTAGGCCTGATTAAATTGCATTAAGAAAACAAAACAAAACAACACATCCCCCCCCCCCCCAAAAAAAAAAAAACACCCAAGAAAGGGATGGATAAAATCTAAATAATAACTTCTAGTGAAATGCTTTGAAAATTCCAGCTCATTTTACTTGGTGTGTGTTTAAGAATTCTTCCATGTTATTTCAGAGCCAAATATTAGTTGTCATGGTGAATGAGACCCAGAAAGTGAGAAATAGTTTTATTGTCCCAGTTGAAAATAACACAGAAAGCAGAGTTTAAGTATGGTAAAGTATGAAATCTAAACTGGTTTTCCTTTCTTTTACCCTATCCCCTGTTCTGATGTTTTTTCTGAAGCCCCCATAGACACACTTTCCCTCTCCAGGGCAGCATATGTGTACACACGAACATAGTGGCTTAGAGAAAGTGTTTGGTGAATGAGGAAATTGGAAAAGGCTTGGTCAGGCTTCTTCAACATGCAGCTGAATACTCCTGTAACTAGATACAGAATGGTATTAATTCACAGACAGTAGATTCTGAGTATCTCTACCTGATATTCAGTCTTTCCTTCCACCCAGTGAGTGTTGAATCATAGAATGGTTTGGGTGGGAAAAAACCTTAAAGTTCATTCAATTCTAACCCCCTGCCACAGGCAGGGACACCTTCCACTAGAGCAGCTTGCTCCAAGCCCCTGTGTCCAGCCTGGCCTTGAACACTGCCAGGGATGGGGCAGCCACAGCTTCTCTGGGCACCCTGTGCCAGCGCCTCAGCACCCTCCCAGGGAAGAGCTTCTGCCTAAGAGCTCATCTCAGTCTCCCTTCTGGCAGAAATAGATGGTTGCTAATTGTAATGATTTCATACGTTGTGGGCTGACAATTACTCTTGGGTAGTATGTCATTGTACCTCTTCTTTTCTTCTAGGTGGGCCGTATCCAACAGAGAAATGCTCATGGCACAGAATAGTTCGTTGGAATTTAAACTACACAGATTGTATTTCATTAGTTTATTGATGGGTGGAACAGCAAATCAAAGAGAAGCCCTTCAGTATGCAAAAAACTTCCAGCCATTCGCCCTAAATCATCAGAAAGGTGAGGTTTTGGTCACATTAAGGGGATTTAAAGCACTTGGTTGTGGCACTTCAAAGCAAAATATAAATCCTGTTCCAAAAGTGTTTTACTCCATTTTGTATTTATCTTGTATAACTTGAATCTTTACAATTTAAATTAATTCCTGCTTTTTTTTTTTTTCCTAAAAGAGGGCAGAAAATTATATTTTCTGCACATTTGCTTGAATTTAAGGTTTGTGACTCTTTAAATAATACATACATTACATCCAGAATAGGCCTGCTGCCAGGGTGAAGTGTTAAAAATGCACAGAAATGTTCTTGGAATAGTCATCTGCTATTTTCTGCTGCGTGGGGTAATACAAAGAGAAATGAAACTTGAAAGCTGGAGAATATGAGAGTTAAGTGAATCCTCTCCAACTGAATCCAGTAAAGCTTAAGTTTTTAGGTACTGTGTGTGACAAAGCTTTACAATAAGGGTGAACCTGTTTGAAACAGGTGGTAAGCAGTATGTTGTGCATGCAGACGGGAGATAACGCCCCCCCAGTCTGTCCATAGTGGACTGGAGCCCTTGTGGCTGTAGACATCAGTCATTGTATTTTGTAGAGGTGACAATGTTATTGATACTGAATCAATTATTGATTTGGTTTATATCATAGAAGCACAGAATGGTTTGGGTTGGAAAGCACCTTAAGACCTTAAGTTCCAACCCCCTGCCATGAGCAGGGACAGCTCACACCAGACCTTGTCACCCAAGGCTCTGTCCGACCCGGCATTGAACACTGCCAGGGATGGATCATTCACCACTTCTTTGGGCAGCCTGTGCCAGTGCCTCACCACCCTCACAGTAAAGAACTTCTTCCTTATATCTAACCTGAACTTCCCATGTTTCATTTTAAACCCATCACCCCTTGTCCTGTCACTTCAGTCCCTGATGAAGAGTCCCTCTTCAGCATCCTTGTAAGCCCCCTTCAGATACTGGAAGGCTGCTCCCAATCTCCCTGTTTTCCATGTAACAGCTAAAACTGTAGCCACTAGCTTTTATTTGTAGTACAAACTGACTGAGTGTTCCTGGTCCCTGTCAGATATTCAGGTTTTGATGGGCAGCCTGGTGTACCTGCGTCAAGGAATAGAGAACTCTCCGTACGTTCATCTATTAGATGCCAACCAGTGGGCGGACATCTGTGACATCTTTACAAGAGATGCCTGTGCTCTTCTGGGTCTCTCTGTTGAATCACCTCTCAGTGTTAGGTATGCTGCTTTTCACTTGCTTTTCACATCAGGTACAGAGTGTTCCCTGGTTTATTTCTTGTTCAGGACAAAAGAAATGGCTTCTGAGAAGTCGTCTCATGTTAAATTAAGTGTATAGTTACATTTAGCTCTAGCAAGATCTGCAAAGATTAGAAATCAGACGTTCCCATGTGCTAGGCTTTATCCTGCGCTGTCCCAGCTCAAGAGGAAGCATTTGTGGATGGAATTTGGCTTCTGTATCAGACATCAGTGTGAAAGATGAGGGTGGCAATCAGCCAGTTATTCCCACAGCAAATGTGTGAAAACTGTCCCTGCTGTTTAACTGCAAAAACCCTTAACACTGTGTCTGTGATTCTGTCAGCATTGGTTCATCATGGTTTTAAATCCCCATGTTACTTTACCTGTTTTTCCCTTCAGAAGAGTGCTGAAGAGTGATGTTGTGATTTGAGCTGCTAAAAGTCCCATATTGTTTGCTAGACCCATTTGCAAAGAAGAAAGAGGCACTTCCAAGCTCAGGAGCTAATCTGACAAAATGCAGATCTGTAGGAGGCAGTTGGAAATGTGGAATAAACCCCCCAACCTAATCTCCTTCTCTCTTCTCTGAAGAGAAGAGATTAGCTGCTCTTTAGCCTTTGGATGTCAATTTCTCCAATACACCAGCCAGATATTAAATAGAAAATAAATTACACCTATGTTTCTGGCTTGATTTGGTATTAGCAGAAGCTTCGCTGCTTCTTCCTCGTTTTTTTTTGGGGGGGGGAGGGTGTTTTGGCTTTTTATGATTCTATAGTAATCGTTTGCATGTTACTGTTACTAGTAATGTGCTTAGTTTAAAGCATTTCAGCTGTCAAGACTTCTCCTTTGTGCATCTTTGTCACGCAACAGAAGCAGCAAAGGGAGCACTATCAGATTGCCTTTCCACCATAAACATTACAGGTTTCAATATCAGGGTTTTATAGATACGTAAGACTTCTGCTTCTGGCTTTCATCTTTTCCCTGTTGCAGCCAAACAAACAGCAGTGCTTTACATGTGAATTGCTCCTGCACTGGTGCTGTAATGCAGTTTTCAGTACAGATGGCCAGGAGAGTTTTGGTGAAGTGGAAAATCCCTGTTACTGATGTTGGGGTTGGTTGGACGTTTGCTCTGTGTGTGAAATTGATTGCACCGAAATGTATTTACCGCATAGGTGGTATCAATACTCTTGTCACTGCTTTCAGCTGGTGTGACTTTTGAGTGCTGCAGATCCTTCAGAAATAAAATCAGCTTGAAGTGAAACATAAGAACATGAGCAGTGGTCACTTCTTTCAGGCTGATTGGATTCTCCAATATTTATCTAATCCTGCACAGGCCTCTTGGGTTGATTTACTACATGGACTCAGTAGGAAAACTCTTATGTACTAAGGAGGTCGTGGTTCAGGGTCTTGACAGACTACAGGACACCATTTGAATTTACTATTCACTTGAGTTGTTACACTCTTCAGGGGCTCTTCCAGAGCCATTGCTCCAGAACCAGTGTTTTCTGTCTGAAACCCATGTTTCACACAGAGCCATTAAAGCAATAATGCTTTTATTTCTACAAATACCATTTATCTAAGCTTTCCACAGGCTTAACACAGGTTACACTCAGAGCTGAAATCACCAAAAAGCCAAGTGTAAGGGTTAAAATGGCCAGTTGAAGGTGAGGGATGTGATCTCTATTAATATTAGGCAAGAGATCCATAGGTTTCAGGCACATCCCTCACAAGTAAACTAGAACAATCCTGCAGAAACATAAAGCCAAGTATCTGGAGGGGCAGAGTGGAGAGGAAGGTCATGACTTGTGGAGACAATAAAACTAGGCCTATAGTACTGTTGTTAGACTTAAATCCATCAAAATGTGTTATTTTGTGGAAACTCAGTGTCAGTTTCTTTTGTAACACAGTGAAGTATTTCAAAATCATGTTAATGGGTATGTTAGTGCTGTTAGTGGGTAAAGCCCAGAGCAGCTCAGCTGTTGGGACACATGACTTTGGGCACATGTATAGTGCCATTCCTGTCACAGGCTGTGGTTTCCTTCCTTCATTTGCCTTCCTCTGTTTTTTCTACATGTGCTTTAAGGGGAAGGTGGAAAGACATGTTTCTTTACATGGTAATTACGTGTAATTAAAGGATTATGGGTTGTGTGTATGTGTGGGTTACACGGAAACTCTTAGGCTGCATGTGCTCTTCCATGGTTGGGAGCCAGTATCTGCATAAGCCAACATGATGTCTTCCTTTACAGCTCAAAATCAAAGTAGGTGTTACAGAAAATCATAGAATCTATGGAGTTGGAAAAGACCTTTAAGATCATCAAGTCCAGTCTTTACCTCAGGACTGCCAAGTACACCACTAAAATCAGTTCATTATAAGACTCAAAGCTGGGATTAACTCTTGTTTTCAGTCCAGAATGTGGACCCTAGTCTAAGGTGCAGGGTAACTGATAACCTGCCCCCAAAATCTTGCTTGTTATACTTGAAGGGAGCTTAGAAGTATAGGCAAGAACTGACTGTAGTAGTACAACAACACTCTTGTGAACATTTAGCCTTTAAAGTAGAAATACAAAAGTATTGGTTTCCTGACAGGCACCTTATGTTAACATCTCCTCTCTCTGCAGTTTTTCAGCAGGTTGTGTAGCATTACCAGCTCTAATTAATATCAAGGCAGTTATTGAACAAAGGCAGTGCACTGGTGTTTGGAACCAGAAGGATGAACTACCGGTGAGTTGATGCTGCGCTGTCCCAGGACAGGCTTCTAATGGTGAATGCTGTTTTCAGAGGGTTTTTGTGCTGAATGTTAAGGGATGTTATACGTGGCCACCACCTCCAGCAGCTCTGCATCTTGGGGCTTCCTGCTGTAGAGAGACCAGGGGTCTCCATCCCAGGCTGATGGATGTAACTGCTGCTTTCCCCTTCGTAGCTGGAACCAGTAGCTAAACTGAGCCTGAATGGCAGACACGCGCCCACACACACGCACAAAGGACACTGATACAACCAGCTGCACAGGCTGCCACAGACAAGGCACTGCCTTCGGCAGCACCCACGTACAGGGCTTGCATAAGACAGCCAAGATCCCTTCCTCCCCTTTGGCTGGTAAAGATTGAAATTCACTGGTGAAAACACACATGCACCACTCCACATTCACAAACAAATGCATATTCATGAGCCCTCAAATACTGGCAAGGCCTTTTCAGCCCCCTTTATACCCCTTTCTGGCCATTCCACCCCAATATCCTTTCCCTGCACTTTCCTTCTGCAGTATAGTTCTACTGACTCCCTCTCCTCCAAGACCCTTGGTTTGTGTTCTTGCCTGTTGCAGAGTCTAGGTTTGCTTGCAGTTTCTTGATGTCCAGCAAGGTTGTTTTTTGTTACCGTCTCTATTATGTTGATCTGTCAGGTTTGTGTCTCTGAGTTTTGCTTTTTGCTCCCCCTTTCACTTGTTATCCCCTTACACATTGAAAAGGTCTTTGATCAGATTACCTTTGATCAACACCTTCCACTTAGCCTTACACTGGATGTATGAGGTGTTTCTGTATAACTAGAAATGAAATACATCCCACTGAGAAACATTTAACTTCTTTAGCTACCTTGAGCTCTGTCCACGGGTTGCTTTACACTGACTCTTTATCAGGCAGATAGGAGATGAGATGAAAGAATTAGTGCTACGTCTGGGGACACAGAAGCTGAACTGGGATCCAGTGCACTGTGCTTCCAGCACAACTCATTTATATCAGTTGAAATGAAGTTCAGTTGTTACAAACCCCCAGTTTCCCTTTATAGCTCTTACCAAGTGTGTGCAGCTCTCCAGTGGCCTGCTCCTGATTTGGAGAGAAAACCTATTTTGTGCAAACTGGGCATGAACTGAGTTAGCCTCTTTGATTGTAGCTGGAAGAGATTCATTTATAGTGTAAGTGCATGTGTGGAATTTCTCCCAGTGATGTTTCCTGTAGTGCTTGAGAGCATAACCCCCAGTTGCGACAGATTCATGCCCTGCTCTCCAGACAGGAATGATCAACTAGGGAGCATTTGGGAGAAGATTGCTGTCAGATGCAGATCAGTTAATAGTACATACATGCCTCCTTGCATTTTCTAAGCATAAGGGTCTCTAGCATGTACTGCTGAGGCAGAATGGGGACAGGAAGCCTAATTTTCATTGTGCAAAGACATAGATTAAGTAGTATGAAAAGGTCATGTTAGATTTTGTTGAAGGTTAAACCTGTCAGAACTGAGCACTGGTCAGAGCCAGGAGCTTCAGGTACAGAAGCTGTGATTTTTGCAGTTCTCAATCCCTGAAGTCACAGACCCATTATTTGCTGTGAGATGTCCCTTTCTGAAATCATTTTGTCTTTGTCCTCTTGTTATTATGGCAAGAGTTACGCTGTACCAATGGTAGCACTGCAAATAAGGGGTTTGGATACATTTCATTGTTGACATGACATGTAGGTGTTGGGAGAGTCTTTCAAGAAGCTGTGTAACATTAACATGATCAATCCATGGATTTTTCTCTTTTATTCCCCCCATCTTAAATGAAATCTGTCATCTAAACCACTGTGGAAATCACTGGCTGGAAAACACACAAAGTCTTGCTCTGGGTCATCAGTTTAGTTTTCCTGCCAGGGCATAGATCTGCACTAAAATACACACTTGTCTCTTGGCAGAATTCTCTGCTTTATTCGGGATGGGGAGAAGCAACAGAAATCACCATTTAAGATCACAGTGAAGTGTATTTTTGGCTGGGAAATTGTCAGGCATCCACACAATGGATTGTGCTGCCTTCACAGCTGAGTTGTGAAATCTGTTAAGTAAGGGCCATGTCCTAAAGGGATAATTGTCTGGAAATGTGGTTTTCCCCCAGATAAATTGTTCTGTTAATTTCTCTCACAGATTGAAGTGGACCTTGGGAAGAAGTGCTGGTATCATTCAATATTTGCCTGTCCCATTCTTCGTCAGCAAACGACAGATAATAACCCACCTATGAAATTAGTCTGTGGTCATATTATATCAAGAGATGCTTTGAATAAAATGTTTAATGGCAGCAAGTAAGTACAATTCTTTTGTTTCAAGCAACATGTACAGACAAGGACTCAGCTTAAGACTGCAATACTGTGTTTTGGGAAAACTGAGTCCATCATTGATGGAATTGTTAATCTTGGGAAGATAACTAATAGCTAGATAAGCCAGGTTGATGCACTGGAAAAAAGCATAATAAACCCTCTGGTGTTGTAGCAATTGAGATTCTGTGAAGGAATTTGATGAACACAGTCATTTTCCAAGTTGTAAGTACCATTGTGTTGTCTTAAACTCAAAATGGAGGCTTTTACACACGCAGGTTTTCCTTGGGAGCAAGGTTAGTAACGTGTGAAATAGCCCTTAAAAGGTAAAATTAAACCTCTGGGGAAATAAAGCTTTGTAATTGAACAGGTAGTTGAGTTATCACTGTGGAAATAATCCTTCTTAGATACCAGTGAGGTGCCTACAGGCCTTTGGGAAGGAGGAAATGGGAGGGAGAGATCTATACAGATTTCCTTGAGGAAAAACCAGTGGTAATTTGGATTGAAGACAAGCAGCTTCCGTGGAGGTTGTCAGCTTCATTTAGAGCCAGAAGTTGTGAATTCCAGTGTGCAAATAAGTGATGCTGTGAATGAAAATGTTGAGTAATGTTTGCATTCTTTGCCCTGTCAGAAAAGTCTTTGTGGATGACTTTAGCCATTTGAAGCCACTGAACTTGCTGCTGCATTATTCCCGTCTCCAGTCACTCATCCCTGGTGCTTTCATTGATCAGCTTTAGTGACAGCACAGCTCTGACAGTATTAACTCAGGCAGGGGGGTGAAAGGCCCAAACTTAGAGATGGGGAATAATGGATCAATGCTAGAAGAAATACTGTAAGCAGGTGGAATTGTATCAGTGGAGAACTCAGCAGGGGGAGGCCAGGCTGACCTCTTCAGCTGTAGCCTGCAGGAGCTGGTCTAAGTGAGTTGTAAAATCACACAACATTTTGGGGACTAGACAAACACTACTCTGGATGCTGAGGAAGTCAAAGTGAAAGCTGGCAGCCTATTAAAAATGCCTAAAATGCAACAGACGCATCCAGAAGTAGAAATAATAGATGGAAGACTTATTTCCTGGTATTCAATAATTTAGGAGTGTGTGGGTGAAAGGCGAGAAAGTGCAATTAGAAGAAAAAGCATGCTAAGGGCTCTCTGAGCTAAAGGTGACTTTTAATGGAGCCAAGTAAAGCTTTATAGCTTCAGAGTGCATTTGTTTAGTGCTTCAGGGGAAAAAGAGGAAGGGCTATCACTGCAAACTCGATACCTTTAATGCTTAGTTCTCACCCACTGCCACAATTCTAACACATTGTCTTTGTCCCCAGATTAAAATGCCCTTATTGTCCTATGGAACAGAGCCCTGGAGATGCCAAACAGATATTTTTCTGAAGAGAAGCTTCATTATGCAGTTTGTAAGTGACACTCTGGATTTCAGGTGCATTTCAGGAGAGTTCAGACACACTCGTTCCCTTTTATGCAGCAGACTGAGGACTCCTGTGTTTGTATAAGCTAATGCTACAGAAACTTTGCCAACATTTAGTATATACATACCAAGTGGAAATGCTACAGAAATGTTATTACCATAGGGCTTTACTATACTCTTGGTCTCCATACCTGATCAAGTTACTACACCAGCAGTTGTCATTCAATGCAGGTTTTTGTACTTAATGATATGGTGACTTTTTACTTTTTAAAAGCAGAAATTGATCCACCCCCATGTGTTGGCTATTCCTCCTGCTTTTATTCTGTCATTCTGTTGGTAACCGTCACCTTAGGGAATGTTTGTGGACAAAGTTTTCCTTCCTGTAACGTGTATATAATTAAAGGTAAATACTTCAGCAGAAAAACCCAACCAAGTTTGATAAATTGAATAGTGGTTATAAAAGTAATTTGTATTTTTTTGGCTGACAAAGCTGTGATATATTCTGAGCTTTTTCCTTTCAAACATTTTTTCAACTTTTACATAGAATGCAAAGTAAATGTGCATATATATAAAGTATATAAAATCTATAGCCCCCAGGGGCTACATGGTAAAATCCATCACTAATTTATAAGGGTGATGCGTGGTTAAGTTACTACTGGAGCAGAGAGGGAATAGGAAAGCCTGTTCCTTTTGGTTTCATGGTGGAGAAGTGTTTGTGTAAGAGAACATTCAATAAACCCTGAAGTGGAAATGCTTTTAGTCGATGCCATTTGCTCTCTGGCCTTTGTAGTCATGTTCTTTGAACTTTGTATTCAGGATTAGGCTATAAATGTCATGTTGCTGTATAGTTTACTAGTCATTAGAGTGTACTATTTATAAACAGTTATCAAAACCAAATAAATTGTACAAGTATTCATTGTTAACTGGGGGAGAAGCATGTTCTGATGCAACCTACTGATCACGACTGCACTTGGCAGAACTGGGCCCTACTTCATATCTTAGGAGGTAGCAAGTTTTCTGTAGCTTGAGAACACTTTGCTTCTAGCCTTGTTTTTGTAGTAGAATATTACTGCCATTGCCACCTTTTCTGCTGAATTTGTCATCTTGTTGAGTAGCTAAATCTGTACTCCTAACCCAGACGTAGATCATGGCAGTTAGATCTTTTCTAGTGTGCATATCTTTGTATTTATTGCACTGTCCTATAGTAGGGCGAGCAGCCTTGTGGCATGCAAAGCTACATGTAAAATTCTCTTTCTGTATTGTGTAGTTCAAAAAGGCAACCCGAGCTTTTATGGTTGAGTCCTGACACACTGGTTGAATGCACTTAGCACAATGCACTACAGAGAAGACCGTCTTTGATGAGAAAATCTACACCTTTTGAATTTGGTTGTCACCTGATGTGAGAGACTGTTTCGGACTCTATTGGATCAGTGACAGTGGACAACCCTAAAGAGACATTAAAAGGAGCAAGTCAAGGCACACAAATTTGAAACTTGAAATGTGTTTGATACATGGGGGGGGGTGGGGTGGGGGGGGGTGGAAGACCAATACAGGTGTGTGATTTTTTTCTGCAGAACTGAAATTGTATTCACACAAGGTTCCAAACAACCGCGTTACCAAGTGGTAAAAGCAACAATAAACGGGTGAGGAGATTATTTTCCATGTAGGTTTCCTAGTTGTGCTGAAATAACTCTTAATCTTTTGAGTCAAATTGCTTACTGCTTTGGAGTTTTATGAAATGCCAGATGAAGTATCTAAAAAACCCCTATAATACACTTTCCCCCTTGTCCCAAATCACCCTTAAGAGTAAGTGCTGCATCTCTTCCTCCATTATGCTGCTGGTAGTTTGGCATTGGTGTGAACACTGGTTAGTGATGATAGTGTCATTACTTAAAGTGCAAGAATGGCACAGTTATTAAATGTCAATAGGGTACAAATTCAACCTGCATAGTAGAATGTTCTTAATACAGATTGGTCCTGTTTTCGTTTTTAAACAGTGCATGTTACAGAGCCATATCTAATTCAAACCTTCACATAATTGCAACTCTTTCCCTAACTCTTGCTTAAATAATTGCGTGCAGTTTCGAAGCTCCACCGACAGATGATGCTAGCAGTTTGATGTAGAGCACTTACGTGCTTGCGGCAGCGGAATATGGGGCTGGGTGTTCATGAAACCCATCTGTGTTTTTGTTGTTGCAGCTCTCCAGTTTGCCCTCTGAGGTGATGCAGGTTGTCTCCTACCACTGCCTGATACGATTCTGGTAACTAGAGGAAGTTTGCAGGGAGAAAAGTGAATAGTCCTCTGAGGTTTGCATAAAGGTTAGCACCTGATACACATACATTTTCTCTAACAGGGTTTGGGAATATCCATAGTAAAAAATAATTTGCTTTTAAAACTACAGTGGTATCTGAGGACTGCCGCTATTACACTTTTGGAGCAGATTGTGAAGCCTTTAAGTAGTCTCTTAGTGCCTTTTCAAGAGGCTGCTGCATAATAAGAGATTGTGGACATTTATATCTGCATCCAGATCACTGTGTCACTTCTGCATACTGCATTAGGCTTGCAACTGCAAAACATGTCAGAACAGCAGCTTTGCAGCAGCAAGTGCACCAGTTGGTAATGTAGGTGGGCCTCAAGCCAGGAATCTTTTCACCACACTTACATAAAAGGTTTAGTTTAACTTATGTGTACTCCAGAAGTAATGGATGTTTATAAGCAGGGTTCCTGTAGCAGCACGGCACCTCTGTAGTGTTAGTTCTGTGTCTGTTAATACACTGAGTTTTAATTCTGTTAAATCTCTTGGGAAGGAAATCTGTTGTATGTTCTTGTGGGGTTTCGAGTTATCAAACATAATCAAACACTACAAACAGGTAGTAGGAAATGAAAGGAGTACCTAACCTTTTTGATCTCAAAGGGTATTGCTGACTTCTGTAGTACTATGCCTGTCATGTACCACAGGGCTCGTACCCTCACCTCCCATTAGCCTTCTCTGTGATCGGCTGCTCTGTGAAGTACTTTTTAATCAGGTGAAGCCTTTTCCTGCAGTGATTTCAGCACTCCATGGTTCAGGTTGAACAGCCAGTCTTCTCTCCTCGAAAGCAGCATTTCACTACTGAAACACTATTGATTTTTGCCTCTCTGTGGAAGTCAATTAATGTGTGCAGAAGCTGCGGTGTAAGCTCTGTGTTACGAGTTAGAGCTTCTCATCCCTGTCAGCTCACCCCTGTCTCCATCCTGTTGCTTTTCTTCTTAACATTGTACAGGATGGCTGCTGCTCGAGAAGGTTGAAGTTGTTTATGACTACTCAGAGCCATCTTACCAGGTTTCACAGTCAGTTTGGGTTAGATTGTCCTTGGAAGGTCTGTTTGCCTGCTGCAGGATACTGTGTTCCTTTCAGAGCTTATCACTGCAGAGGTTGATTTGTCTCTTGAAGGAGAAGAAAATCATGCTCCTTAATCTATCCAAATTCTTGTCCTTTTCCTTTGTGAAATGGAGACTGCAGTGTAGGGAAAGGAAGAATGAAAACTGAGAGGGGCAGCAATGATTGGTAGTGAGTAAAGCTGTAGTGTTACTATTCTGAATTCAATTCAAGCCCTAATATGTATAAAGGAAGAGTGGTTTACAAAATGCATATGTATGAGAGAAGGGAGACTTAATATACCTTATGACTTCATGTTTGCATTGAATTCACAATCCTGTAGGGAAGTGTGGAAACGAGTTGTTTACAGCCTACTGTATGCTCTTACTGAATCCTGCTGGGGCTATTTGCAGCAACTGGTGTTTTCAGATCATACTGACTTGTAGCAGTTGTTAGAAGACAGCTGTATCTGTGTATTCACATGCAAAAGCCCTGGTAGTGTTGTCCAGTTCCTGTTCCTATTGTTCCTATTCCACTTTAGAACAAAGAGTTTGTCACATTCTAGAGGGTTAATTTGAACGTAGCACAAGTTCCAGCGCAGACTGGAACAGAGAATCGGCGCTGAAGCTGGTGTGTGCTGTGACCTGGACTGGAGCGAGCAGAGCTTACCTGAACTCAGCCTTGGAAATGGATATCCCCTTTTCTCCAGCATCATTCATCTGCCTCAGGTTTATTTTCAGACCTAGTGACACTGCTCTTGGTTTTCTCCTTATTGCTGTGGGGTTTCCTTTACTTTGGCTAACAAAAGGGATGGGGAAGATGCAAAGAGTATCTCAGTTCAAGTCTTAAGCATCATCCATGAGACACTTTCATGCTGGAGGAGGAACTAAATATACGAACACAGCTCTTTTGTCTCACATTTTCCCCCCACTTCAGAACAGAAAGTCAATTCCAGTATTTCCAAGGTTTCTAAATTACTCAGGAGGTTTTCAATAGCGTGGAGCACAAGCAGATGTGATAGCTCTCCCATGACAAAAATCAGAAGTATCTGATTTGCTCAGCTCAGGATGGGAATCCAGTGATGGATAGGTCATGCTGACCCTGCACGCCACATAGATTTGATTTCAGATGAATCAGAAGAAGAAACCTAGTTACAGGAAGGCTGTATTTAACTGTCTGGTTACTGTTCTGACAGAGATTACTGTGATTCGACAATGCTTTCCTCACCTTACACTGCTTTTCTGTGCTGAATGCTGTAGAAACAGCAGCCAGGGGATGGCTTCTGAGCACTTGCACTACATGCACCCCAGCATTAGTCTGAGGAGTCTGGGTTGAGCTTAGCTGCATTCACTGTGCCAGCTCATCTGTCAAGTAAAATCCAGTCACTTTGACAAAGTGACTTTAACCAACCCTTCCAGTAACTGGCTCTTTTGGGGTCATTTTGGCTGTGTTACTTATCTGGAGCTTACTTAACTCATCAAAATGCTTTATCACTCAGAAAGTATTTCAGGGTAGAAGCATGTGTCTGACGAGGCCAACAAATTCTGTGTTGTGAGGGCATCCCATGCCTCCCTCAGCTTCACAGGGCTTTCAGTGACCATCTTGTACCTTTTGTTCTTTATTAGTTGAGGCTATGCTTAAACTGTAAAGCAGCTCCTGCTCTTCCCATCACTAAGTGTTAACTCCAAGGTTTTTGCCTTTAGTCCATCGGCTTCTGAGAGGTTTGAGCTGCTGCAGTGGTATTTTCAACTCTGAGTTAGGTAACTGTCAATCTCTGAACAAACTTAATCCCTTCCTCTTCTCTTTGGAAGTCATTCTATAGCTGAGACTCTTGTCTCGTATTAACCTGTAACAGCTTCCAGCTTTTGCCTTTGCAAAGTCAACTCGCTTTGACCTAAAACCTCCTCCCCATGCTGTTAGCAAAAAGCTGTCAGATCTGCAGGCCTGTCCAGCAACAGCTTCCTGCATGGGAGAAACAAGCACCCTTGAGCTGCTTCTCTGAACTGCAGCTCAGCCAGCCCTCCTCTTGTTGCCGGTGCAAGGAGCAGGCCAGGCATTGCTGCTCAGCCACAAACCCAGTCAGGTTTGTTCTGAACTTGTTTGATGTGCTAGAAGCATCTCCGTGCCTTCTCGCTTGATGCTGTGTTAGTCAGTCACCTCTGCAGCAGGGCTGGAGGTGCCTTTGGCTCCTGCCCTTCTCACTGCTGCATTGGTATTTGCATCTGGTTAGTAAGGTTTTAGTGTAAAAGGTGTGGTTTGGGTTTTGCCTTCTTTTGGTAGTTTATTAATAGGGGTGCCAAGGTAAGTGTCTTGTGCAAAGAACCTGGGTCTTACTAAGCTGATTGTAAAGAATGTTCTTCTCAGCTCTGCATGTAAATGGAAGATTGACCTTTCTGAGCTGTAGGTTTAGCTCTGAGATGCAGTGCTGGCTGCAGCTGACTGAACTGGAAGATGGATCAGTCGTGGGACTGCGTGGAAGGAAGAGCTAGTGAAGGAAACTCAGTCTTGCTCTGGAAAGCTGTTGCTGTGTCACTTCTGCTGGAGGTTCCTCGGTGAAGTCAGGCTGGTGGCTTAAAACAAACTTCTCTGCCCATGAATTGTTCCTCAGTTTTGGGGTATTCAACAGGAAGCTCAGGGCAGTGACTAGAGAAGAGCAAGTGTTTATTCTGGTGCATGCCCCAAGCTGCTGCTTCTGGTTCCCTCAGCCTTCTGACCTTCTGCAGAGGTAGCTTTGCTGAAGGCAAATCCCAGCAGTTCAGTCCAGCCTATTTGGTGTATTTCCAAAGCACATTAAATGCCAGTGGTTCTTACATAGAAAAGCCCACGTAAGAAGACACAAGTGAACAACTTCTACCCCGGGTATCTTGGGACGGACAGCAGTCCATGGACATGTACTCTCCAAGCCATGTGTCTCCCCAAGTCTGCAGATGGAGGGTTGGATATGCATTTAGAATTAATTCCTTGATAGGTTTATGCTCATGATATCTGTTACAGTGGTACAGAGGGGTCATATTTCTACTGGTACCTTATATGCAGTTTGCAGCCAAGCTTAATGTGCAGTTTGGGTGAGCCATCCCTTTAGCTATCTAAGATCCAAGACCTATCCCTCTAAGATCTAAGCACCAAAATCAGAGACCACCAAGATCTGTGTTCTAGAGAGATCCAAAGACATGAATGAAGATAAGATGCTGCCTGGCTGATAGTAAGTAAGAAGCTGAGAGCTGCTAATAGGATTGAGTGATCAGTCACGTATTTTGAATAGCTTGATTACCCCCAGTTCCAAGCCCTTGTTGCTTACAGCTGTGATGCCACTGTCCAGATGTTGGCAGGCAGGAGAATTTGTACTGTGTCTCTTAACTGGGCCTCCTTTGTACGTGAAACACACCTTCTAAAAAGGGAATGTGCTGGGTAGGCAGTACTAGTGCAATGCAAGTCCTTTCTGTGCACTGCTGAAACTGCTGGGAGCTTGCTGGGGTCATGAATTAATGAGTGAAGGCTCATTATTGTCAAAGAGATTTCTGTATCTTTTAAGGCATCTGGCTGTGACGCAGCAGCTGTTGGTTGCTGCAGGGAGTTGTATGATGGTCAGAACCACTTCTGCTAGGTTTCTGCTCAGTGTTTAACACTAGACAGTTAATCTAATTGAGTTCAGAAAGTGCATTTTGAGGGAAGTGCTTCCCATGCACAATGTGTGTCCTGCTGTGGGCAAACAGCAATAGGTGGATGCAATGAGATCGTTTCACCTTCTTCCCACAAAATCATGTAAAAGAGCTGGAGTGGGGTGGGAAGTTCCCTGTGGAAGTGTGGAGGTGATCTCTTAGCAGAGGAGTTAGGTCTGGGGGTTAGTACTGGATCAGGAGCATTGCCTGGCAACCTGGGTTACAGGAACGTGACATGATGTAGACCAAAGCTCTGTGTAATGTGAAAGCTGAGTGTAAAAGCGATGGAGAACAGTGAGGGAAGAGAATGCTGCAGTGAGGCAGGGATGCGCCTGCCTCTTGGGAACTGTTCTGCAGAAACACTCTGAGTTAAAGCCTTGTAAGTGAAAACTTCTAGCTCAGAGTAAGTCAGGAGACTTGGGGCAAGTTAATAATGAACTTGATGCTTATAGGAGAGAGGGGAAAGGTGTGAGCTGTTCCTCTGCATGGTTAGAGCTGACTCTAGGATGAGATTGACCTGGTTTAAGTAACTATTGCATATTAAAATAAAGGTTGGAGCCAGCCTGCTTAGGAGCAGGTTGATGAGTAGGTCTGCTTCATGCTCTCACACTGCGGCTGCACACTGGTGAGGAGCTGATTGCCATGGGGCAGAGCCTGGCACCACACCTGCAGTGAGACCCTCTCTTCTCCCCAGCTGAGCCCCTGGGGCTTGAATGAGCTCACCCTTACTAGGTTGAATGAATCTCAGTGTTTCTTAGTGCCTGTGAACCCAGTCATTGCAGTATTAAGGCTTTTCTCTTACTTCATACTGATGTAGGTACATAGTATCATAGAACAGTTAGGTGTTTAAAATACCCAGTCCCTGATGTTTACATATTAAAGCAAACTAAGTTTAGAAGGACTTTGTTTTCCTCTGGATTTCTCTCCTTCCCAGCTCGTTTGCAGAGGAGGAGACCAGCAAAGGGTTTCTTGCATTCTTTTCCTTTCCCCCCCAGGCTTTTATCAGCCCCTTGGCATGAACACCTGAGAACCTCCAGAGCCTTTATCTCCTCCACCTTCATAGCAGCTCCCTGCCATGGGGGAGTGTTATGGGGCCTGTTTTCAAGTCCCTGGGAAGATACTTCAGATTGTTTTAGGCTGTGGTAAGCTGGAAGCTGAGCTCTGGCATCCTAAAGCTCAGGCTGGTGCATAAATCACGGCCTCAAACCCTCATTTGTTTTCTTCACAAAGGATTTTAGCTTTTCTGAGGCTGGGAGGCGAAGAAAGAAAGAAACATCATCGAGTGTGACTCAAAAGTGTGTTTTATTGCTTTGTGTCTCTGTTCATGATTTGCAAGTGTAGTAAGGAGATACCTACATCGTATACAGAGCTGTAAAAAACAGAACTCATTGCACTCAATCAACATGTCTCAGGTCAGGATGCTATAAGTCCTCCCTAACAAAAGTGAAGTGAACCACTCAACCATTTCTTCCCACCAGGATTCAGGCAGAACTGCTGCTGAAGTCAGTGGAAGTGGGGGCTCACAGCAGAACAAGGGCATCAGGAGAGGAAGCAGCAAACCTTAGCCCCCAGGACTGTATAAACCTAAAAAGTGAAGTCCTTTAATCCACAATTACCTTCTCAGTGCAGCACTGTGTTACATGAGGCGTGCAAGGCATCCCTGCCCATGGCAGGGGTTGGGAACTGGATGATCTTAAGGTCCTTTCCAAGCCAAACCACCCTATGAGATGAAACAAGCAAACTCCCAGGACATACATGGCACTTTGATTATACATTACATGTATAAGCAAATATACATTACACAAAAAATCAAATATACATTACATGTATAATCAAAGAGGGTGATTGAAGTGAGGGCATTTCTACCTCATTTTGTAGCAAATTCAATTTGGAAAGTAATATCACACCCCCTTCAAACAAAGGTCCAGCAAATATCCCTCTTTCTCATCAGGTTCTCACTGATGCACAGCAGCATCAGGACTGACCTGTTCCTTTTGCCTGAGCCACAGAGCTCCATCGCTGGGAATAGAGAGGGTGTTTAGCTTTGGGAGCTAATTTGACAGCCTCATGTTGTGGAAGGAGCTGTGCTTTAGTGTGCAGTTCACAGCAGTGCCCGCCTGCTGCCCGTGTGTCTCTGCTCCATCTTCTCTTCAACTTAGGATAGAGTGCATGAGGAGTAGCATTGCGGATAACGCAGGTGATGGGCCTGTGCGGTGCCAGCTCCAGGAGATGGTGCAGATGCTCATGCATGTGGTCCTGGTGTGCCACGTTTCACATTGGGCTTCCCATTTGCAGGTCTAGAGAGGGGAGAAGGGGTTGATTTGCTTTCATGTGAAAGGAACAAGAAGGTGTTCGATGGATGGCTGCTGCTGAGCTGCTTTAGCCTTGGTCTGCAGCCTGGGACCTCCAAGAGCAGGCTGCGAAGTGCTCCTAAATCCATGGCAAACATTTCAGCTAGATACAGGCAGTAGAAGGACTTTAGGTCCTCCTTATCCTATTTAATGAAGATAATGAATTGTTACACTAATTAAGAAAGGCTTTTTAAGTACCCCTCTGATTTGTGCACTGTCCTCTCAGTGAGCCTTTCCCCACACTCAGAGGTGAATGAAGAAGAGCTCAGGGCTCTTCCTGGAGTTAGGGAAGTTGCTCTCAATCCACAAGGACTTTTGCTTGTTGCAAGCCTGTTCCCTGAAGAGGAGTTTTAGGGGAGGGTTAGGGTTGGGGTTAGGGTGTGCTCCCAAACTGCTTGGAGTCACTGGGCTCCAGCAACTGATGGTTTGCTGCTGCCTTAATGAGCTGAGGGTTTGGCACCGGTTTGCACTGCACATTCATCTGGGGGGGGGGAAATGAATCCTTCAGCTGCCAGCAAGAATCCCAGGCCAGCCCCTGAGGCGCTCTTGAATTGAGTGGATTGCGCTGTTAACTTCCCAAGCGCTTCATTTCAATAACTGGGAGCTGCGCGGAGCAGCAGGAATGCCCTCTCTAAATAAAAGCTTACATCGGCTACAATTGCTTAAACCAGAGCTGTGTCACTTCAGCGCTGCTGAAGCAAAGCTGGCCTCGAGGAGCTGATTTCCTGAGGCACTTGTAAGCCAGCTGCCCCATCGGTGCAACACGGAGCTGTGCAGAGCGGTTTTCCCCCTTAGGAGCAGGGCATCTTTGCACAGGGCTGGTAACAGGGGTTGATGTAAGTGAAGGATGCAAACCTCGCCCTCAAAGGGGTGAAAGAGCAGCTCTTTGTTAGCATTTAGCCCTTGGAAAGCCAGGCAGGGATCTGAAGAGGGCTGGGTAGGATAAATATCCATCATAAACAGGACAGGCTGGTCCCTTCTTCAGCCAGGTGAAAGCAAACACAGGTCTATGGCTGCAGCTGTATTCTGATATAAGATTACACCCAAGGGGCAAAGGCATTGCTGCTCAGTGCCTCTCTCCTTGCACACTGTTCTTGTTCTATACCAAGCTATTGTATTATTATTCCAAACCATTCCAAGGTTATTCCAGCAGTGATTTCTGATGTGTTCTGCCTTTCAGAAATGAAGAGTTGTAGGGATCCAATTCCTGTTAATTGAGGGGGAGGAAGGTTCTTTCTGAAGTACTAATTTGGACAGCTAACCCCCCCCTATTTTTTACCATGAATCCCATAAATGTACAACAATTGTCTGTATCCAATTTAAAAGACGCTTGATTTACAAGAATAAGGCTTCAGAGATGTGAATCAAACCTTCTGGTAACCCAGCTTTTCCAAGCGTGAGCCCGGCCAGAGCAGGAGCAGTGATTTTGGTGCTGGAGCACTCCCTTGCCACCAGCCCTGGGTTGGGTGCACTTGGCACCAGACCTGGTTTTGTGCAGAGCAGGGGGTCAATGTGCAGGAGCAAAATGTGAATTCCTCATGGATAAAAGGGTTTATTTTTGTCCAAAGTGGCAAATTGCAGTTCTTATTCTGATAGGGTTTTCCTGCTGACTCAGGGTGATGGGGGAGGCCATAAAGAAAGGGGTCCTGTCTGCCCGAGGAGATAGGTTAACTGTAAAGCTATACACATCTGCACTGCTGTCATCTAAGAAAGTCATCTAAGGCTGCACCAGCCCCTCTGCTGCTGTTCCTTAATGCCTGTTGGGGAAATAGAGGCACAAAGCCATGGTGATGGTGGTCCAAAATAGTGCAGAGGGGGATTTGGGATGCGATAGCTTTTATCTAATCTAATCCATGGCTCCAATGATGATTCTGAATGAACAGTCTGGGGAGGGGAAGGACTGAAATACGGTCACCCCAGGCTCAGGTTGGAGGCACATAGGAGCACATTGTGCCTGCCCTGGGAGCACACAAGTGTGGTTCATTACAAGCATCAAGTGATGCACAAAAGCTGCCACAAACACCTCATGTCTTTCTATTGCAGAGTCAGTGCTCAGTGATTTGAATTACTTAAGATTAAAGAAACAGACATGGGAGAAGAGAATCTTACCTCTCTTTTTTGCCCTTAATTCACTACGCATCCCCCTCCCAGCCACTGTGTATCGGATGAAGAAGGTTTAGGTTGGATTTTGGCACCTGCCTGCTTTATCCCTTGCGGGTAAGACGCTGCCAAGTTTCAGACACGCACCCTGTCACTCACTAACCTTTTACATCTGCATCTTCGTCTCTTGGTCCCTAAAATGAAGAAGAAAATGTGTCAGTTCAAAGACACCAACTCACAGCTCAGCAAAGAAACGCTGCAGTGAGGCAGGGCTGGCGTTCCCCATCAGCTTGCTATCTTCAGGACGTATAAAGATGGATAAACCCAGCTTGTTTTGGAGGAAAGCCATGCAAGGAAGCAGTGCTGCAGCTCACATTCCCCTCAGGTTTTCACATGAGTCACAGTACCAGCATCAGCCTGGGAGCACTGACAGGGAAGCAGGTTTCCTTGCTGTCTCTAGCAGCTCTGGCATGTTGCTGAAAACCCATTGGCATCAATTAATTCCTAGTGGGAATGCTGCAACTCTTCCCCATTTTAGCATCTAGGTGATTACTCTGGGATGTGTTCAGCAAAATACAATGCCTGGACATTCATTTTAGTATAAGAGCGGGGGGAATCTGCCCTTGAGGGCTGGGGCTGCAGCGATGGGCTGCAGCTCATGGGTTTTCACTGAGCATTCACATCAGCATTAAAAGGCAGGAAGAAATCACTGAGCGGTGTTTGTAGGTTAACTGGGGACCCTGGTGAGTGCAGAGGGGATTGGCACTAACTCCGGGCACTCTGCTGCAGCATCAGCCATTTCCCTCAAGGAGAATGATGTTTTGCTTGGGCTCATCAATGTTTTCTTCCTGCATTCCTTCCTATTGCTGCAGGCCCTGATGCTGAGCAGTTTGCAGGGCTGAAGGATGCTGAAAAATTAATTTTCAGCCTTCCAATACCTAAAGGGGCTACAGGAAACCTGGAGAGGGGCTTGGGACAAGGGCCTGCAGGGACAGGCCAAGGGGAATGGCTTTAACCTGCCAGAGGGGAGACTGAGATGAGCTCTTAGGCAGAAGCTCTTCCCTGTGAGGGTGCTGAGGCGCTGGCACAGGGTGCCCAGAGGAGCTGTGGCTGCCCCATCCCTGGCAGTGTTCAAGGCCAGGTTGGACACAGGGGCTTGGAGCAAGCTGCTCTAGTGGAAGGGGTCCCTGCCCATGGATGAGCTGGGTGAGCTTTAAGGTCCTTTCCAACCCAAACCAGGCTGTGGTTCTATGATATTCTATGATATTTCAGCTGGCTCGGCTGGTAAATTCATCTCCCACCAGCTCCAGGCTGTGGGGAGAGTGAGGATCCAGTTGGGTTCATTCAACAGCAAACCACTGTGGTGTTCCAGGCAAATGAGCTGAGCTGGTTTAATGGAATCAGTGCAACCTCTGGGGTACCTCAAAGCTGAACTGGTTTCAGTGAGCACTAAATTGATTTCAACACATTTGCACTTGCTGCTTGCTCAGGGTAGTGAAAGGTGAGCTTTCACCACAGGACTTTTTGCCTACCCAGAGATTCTGTGTTACTGCTTTAACTGCAGCAGCCTCTGAACCCGTGGGGTTAAGTTGCTCATTCGGTTACAGCTCAAGCTGCTAGCGAGAGTCCTGGCATTTGAATTCACAAGTTGTGTGCCAGGGCAGGTTTATTTTGTCAAAGTGTTTAGGTTCTGGTACTTTCATCCTTTGACTCACCAATATAAGCATGGTAGAGCCAATACAGTTTGGTAGAGTGAAGTTTTCTCTACTTATAATCTGTTTTTCTTCCATAAAGGGCTTTTCTAACCTAAATCATAGAAATCATGGAATGGTTTGGGTTGGAAACCACCATAAGATCATCGAGTTCCAACCCGCTGCCGTGGGCAGGGACACCTCACACTAAACCATGTCACCCAAGGCTCTGTCCAACCTGGCCTGGAACATTGCCAGGCATGGAGCATTCACCACTCCCCTGGGCAACCCATTCCAGTGCCTCACCACCCTCACAGGAAAGCACTTCTTCCTTATACCTAACCTGAGCTTCCCCTGTTTCATTTTAAACCCATCACCTTTTGTCCTATTGCTCCAGTCCCTATGATTCTGTGGTTCTAAACTGGTAACTATTTCTCAGCCTAAGCCTACTGGTGAGTACAATGCAGCGATTTTAGCAGCGGTCCTTCTCTAGGGCTGGCTGTCCTGGTTAGCTGGTGCCTATGTAAAGGGGATAGCTGGAAGATCTCTTCCCCTGAAGGCCAGGGCTGCAGTTTCAGGCTAAAGGAATGTCTATAGAGGGTTACGGGTGATGCTTACGTTGGCACAGGATGATGGTGACTGCCAGGGCGAGCAGGAGCAGGAAGCAGGCGACTGTCAAGGGAACCCAGATGAAGATGTCACATAGCAAATCCAGCCCTTTCTCCTCGCTGGTCTCTGCAGGAAGAGAGAAAGGGGAAGGTCCACCATGCGCTGGTGGAGCCAGGGGACCTGCCTGGTGTTCGGTGAGGCTGGTGGTGAAGCAGAGGGTTCCCCCTGCCCCGCCAGTGACCTCCACAAGTGCATCAGTTACTGCTGATCATTCACATCAGTGTCAAAAGGCAGAAGTAAACCCGTGAGTGGTGTTTGTCACTGGAGAACCCTGGTGACTTGAGAGGGAATTGGCACAGCAGTTCCTGGGAGGACGTGTAGCCAACGGTGTTCTTGTGTCCCCTGCTGAGTCCAAACCCATCCCCAAACCTCCCTCCACCTCTTCCCAGTGTGCCCAGGCATGAGACCCACTCATGCTTTTACACCATTTCCTACACAGGATGAAACGCTGGAGTTTGATCCTTCCAACTCTGCTAAAGCTCCATGGTTTTTCACACTCCCCACACCCCAAAACGCCTCCAGGATCCCCCTCGGTATCAATGGACCAGAGCCCAGCTCTTTCCCTCTCCCTTCATGCAGCAGAGCTACCTGAATCCGGGGTCTTCAGGCAGGGGTCCCTTTCGGTGATGTTGGGTGCTGGGGTGGTGGGTGCTGGGGTGGTTTTGGGTGCCACTGTGGTGGTGACTGTAAGTGAAAATGGATGTAGAATACAGTGAATATCTCCCTCCTGCCTTTGTGCCCTCTCACCCCAGGCCATGCCTCTGGCCACAGGGCTCAGGTCCAAGGGGACCTCATAGAGCCCACGTTGGGTTGTGACTCCCCCAAGACCCAGTAAGGAGCTGCAGGCTCCTTATTTCTCACTCCCTGCTCAGGGGGTGGTGATGGACTTTGCTTTAGTCTTATCCCTTAAGAGCCATGAATGGGATGGAGAAGCGGGATGGGGAGAGGTGATGCTGTGTCTGCCCCATCGCCTTTGCTTTTGGCCACGAGATGCAATCAGGGAGCCTCTGGCTGCACTGGTTATGAAATACCTTGGTCAAGCAAGCAGGGACAATGGGGTCTGTGGGAGAGGTGACCGGTTACAACAGGCAGGGACAAGAGGTGCTGGGTGTTTTGGCAGAGCCAATCAAGGTTGGGTGGAGGTGTTGCTGACCTGGGAGGAAGACAGGCTGGCCAGGGCTGAAGTAAAGGGCTTGGTTGGTGTTCATGAGGCAGAAATAGTTCCCCTCGTCCTGTGGCGTGAAAGACTTCACTACCAACCGGTAGAACCTGCTGTCTTTCCACGCCTCAAAGCGTTCGGATGTCCTCATACTATTCCCCCCAAAGGTGGTCCGGGAAAGGGAAGAGGTGAAGCCAATGAAGCGAAGGGTCCCAGCCTTGTCCTGCTGGACCCAGAATACGCCACTGTCCATGTTGCTGCTCTCACACTGCAGCACCAGCTGCTGTCCCACCCGGGGCTGCCTGATGCTGTGGATCTTCATCGTATCCCTCTGGCCACGGATCCCAGGGCAGCCTGTGGGAGAGGAATCCTTGTGGGAACCACTCTGGAGGAGCCATGTTCCTTCCAGACAAACCAATTCCTTGTCCGTGAGGTCAAATGCAAAGGGAGGACCATGCTGCCTGCATGACTTGAAGGTTTCATTGGAGTCCTTGCTGGGACTGTGCATGAAGGCTGCTCAGCAATCAGCCACCTGGGCTTTAAGGGTGAGTGCTGCCCTTAAAGCCTTCCAGCCGCCTTCTCAGGCGTGTTACCCCTTCCCAGCCTTCCCAAAGTGACTCCTTAAAAACACTGACTGCTAAATCCCCCTGTTTCCCATTCCCCCTCCCCTCTAGAGCCACTTCTCCAGCCAGGCTCCCTTCCCAGCACAAATGATGCTGCAGCCACCCATCCATCCGTGCTGCTTTCACCTCCACCGAGCAAACCTCAAAGCCACCCTTTTTGCTTTGCTTTTTACATTCCCTTTAACCATTTAGCCCAGTTTCTTGGATTCAGGGGCAGGGATTTACTTGCCCATCCCGGTGAAGGTGATGCACAACCCCATAGTGTCCATACTCACAGAGCCCCAGTGTGAGCAGCAGGAGCAATGCAGGAGCCCCAGTCATCTCCTTGGTGGAGCGGAGCAGAGCTGATCTTGCTTGCTTGACTTGGGTAGGCTGTGCTGCTCTTTGGGGAGGATGTGATGTCACCAGGGCCCTCTTGGGCGATGTTCAACATCTGCAGCAAAATAAGGAGAAAAATGAGACTCCTGAAGAAAACCAGCTCTCATCCAGAATTCGGGCTCATTTATCACTGCAGCTCTTAACGGTGCCGCAAGGATTTTGCCTCAATGACTCCCCTAGAGATCCAGACTGATGGTGCTCATGTTTGAGATAGGATCAGCCCCTGCAGCCGTCTGGGGGTTCAGAGCAGCTCCAGCTCCACACAAGTGATGGACAAAGCCAACGCTTTGGCTGCAGGCCCCAGGCTGCAGGGATTCTGCTGCCTTCGCTTGTGCTCACCCGCAGCGTCTCACATGGATGGCAGAGCACACCCTGTCTCACCACCACATGGGTGTTTCATGGCAAGTGTTGTTTACCCCGAGCACACGTGTGGCTGCCCTGCAGCTGAGCTCTTCAGGTGCTGCTGGGGTGTTCTCTTTGCAACCCCTCTCTGCAGTTGCTCTGCAGAAGCCGCTCAGCGCGAGGCAGGTGGTCTGTGATGTGAAACCCATCGAGAGAGCCCATGCCCTCGAGTTGTGCTTTTGACATCTTGTGGTTTGCTTCTGGAACCACAGGGTCTTCCGCCCTGCCAGCAAACCCCTGCGTGCTTCAACCGGGAGGGCCCTTGCTGCTGCCTCCAGTGACCACTTGCACATGGGTATGGGTGATGCTTCCTTGAACTGCGATGCTGGTGGGCTGGTGCGTTATAGATCTTCTTACTGGCACTTCTTGGCTTTCCTGTTGGTTGCTTTTCTGTGGGAGGTGTTTTTCTATGACTCCGTTGCACAGAAATCCCCCTTTTTCCTTGGTTGTGTCAGGAACCAGGTGCTGCTGATGCCATTGCCGTTGCTATTGCGGCTGCTGCTTAATGATGAGTGAAGGAAAATGGGTTAGGAGCTGGCTTTATTCCATTGGGCATCAAAGCGTGTTGGTGAGTGAGGAAAGCTGCTGTTAGGCCCTGCTGGGATGTGTGAAATTCATACTGAGGCTGTGAGACTTGTGATGTCTGCCTGAAATAGAGCAGGTTTTGGCAAAAGGAAGATAAAATGGGTTTCATCAGTTAAATGCCATTACAGGGATCTGGATCTCACAGTCCCATCAAGGAAATGTCAGACTTGAGCTCTATGTCACCTCTGAGCACTCCATGATGTGATGTCCATCTCCAGATGGGACATCAAGTGGTGATACTTGCATAGGCTCCTCCTGGTTTCAGTGGGCAGCTCTTTCTCCTGATCCTAAGTAGAATTCACCTTCCCTTTATAATGGGGTAAGCTGCTCTTGGGAATTGTCTGTCTCCATAAGCTGATGGAGGAATATAGACAAGGAACTGAAACCATGGCCTGCCTTGTAGATGACTGCAGTTGAGTCTTACGTTTTCTGAGATGCAGAAGTGAGCTGGTCCCTGCCATCCACCAGGACTGTTGTGTGGGTGCCTCCTAACTTCATCACTACTACACCTCAGTGACAGCAAATGGGATTTCAGAAGCAATTTCCAAAGTACAACCTGAGACCAAAGTAGGAAAATTCCTCATTCCCATTTTTCAGTATGGTTCAAATGGGAGTGAGTTTGCTGGCAAAAGAGGGTGGTTCAGGTGTTTGTCAGGACCAGGTTCTCACTCTGATGTAGGGTGTGGATGCTTAACTACAGTGCATAGTGTGTCCTCAGACGTATAGTGATGGATGTGCTATACATCTAAAGGTTCATTCAGGAGGTGATGTTGCCTTTTAGCAAGGACATCTTACTTATCTCTCTTCATTATGAATCTCAATGATCTTAAAGGTCTTTTCCACCCTGGTTGATTCTATGATTCTATGGATCAGTGCAGGGTAACAAACCGGAGCGCAGAGGTTCCTCTCCTGGGTGTAGAGGTGTCCTAGATCTTGGTCCTCATGGCCTGAGCTGGTTTCCATGCAAGGCCACTGTTCCCTTTGTTACATTCAGACTCTGTGTCACCATTCTCCTTTTTCTCTTCACACACGTACTTGCTGAAGCGCTTTGTGACTCATCACTGCACGAATGGTGCCACCAGCCCCTGTGTCTTGTGACTCCTGCCCATTGTGCTGGGGAGTCACAGGAGATGGCTTCAGGGGGAGCTATTCCCTTCTGCTGCCTGCAATAGACTGCTCATAAATATATCCTTTAAAGGCAAGACAAAAGCTTCTTGTCAGCAGAGAGATACAGCTGCAAGGGGGGGTGTCACACATCTTTCTTCTGCATGGACACTCTGTTGGCCAGAGGGATCCAGGCAAGTGTAGCTCCAACAGAGACATCTGTATATGATTGGACAAGACCACCCCTTTCCTGTCCCCCCATCTCATGGCTCTGAAATAATAAATGAGCTGGGGCAGGGATCATTTGTTTATAGAACCATAGAATGGTTTGGGTTGGAAACTGCCTTAAGATCATCCAGTTCCCACCCCCCTGCCATGGGCAGGGACACCTCACACTAAACCATGTCACCCAAGGCTCTGTCCAACCTGGCCTTGAACACCGCCAGGGATGGAGCATTCACAACCTCCCTGGGCAACCCATTCCAGTGCCTCATCACCCTCACAGGAAAGAACTTCTTCCTTAGATCCAATCTAAACTTCCCCTGTTTAAGTTTTAACCCGTTACCCCTTGTCCTATCACTACAGTCCCTAACGAAGAGTCAAGAGCTTCTGGCTTCTGTGGTTAGGTATGGCTCAGCGTGAAGCTGCTCCTGTTTCACAGAGTAATAAGGACAGCTAAACCAGTTGCACTGTTTGATTATGGAAATGTCCAGGCACAAGCAGGACCTCCAGGAAAAGCTCCCATTTAAAACCAACACTTGTATAAAGGATTTACGTCAGTGATGTAAGTTTTATATTGATCACCTGGTCCAAAACTGGGAGCAGGAAGTGGCCAATAAAATCAGTTAAGGAATGTCTGTCTAGTTTGGTGTTTTGTCCTCTAGATGGTATTTTGCAATAGACTTGGCATTGTTAGACTGGGGGCCTAAGTCAGACCAGTGAAACAGCAGCATTAGTAACACGTTAGTAGTGTATATTAATGTAACATATATTAATGTATATTAATATAACATATTCTATTGTGGTGCCACAGTTGTGACAAAGGAAGAAGGAGAAACTCAACCAGTTGCTTCTGCAGAGCATCATATAAGATGTCAGGGCACCAAAGAGGTTTGTTAGCCAGTAGAAGGTAATTCCTTTCTCTTTTCCCAAACCTAGCTATTTTACTCATAGATAAGGTTGTCGGGCTCTGATTGCTGGTGAACTCCAACCTAAGTTGCCTTTGACAGAGGTTTATCTTTATATGTTAGGACCAGCTTAGGGCTGTATTTAATGAATGTCAAATAATTAAGCATAAGGAGACAGGAGAAAGGAGAGAAGAGACAAAATTATGCAGGGAACAGACTGACAAGAGTGTTGGAAGCCTTTCTTGAATGGAGCTTGGCAGGAGGTGAGTTCAGGATTCACTTTCTCTATGGTTGCTTGCATCCACTGAACAGAGAAGACAGGGAAATGAGAAGGAGCTCAGGGCATCATTGCTGAAGGAGATGCTGAGTTTCACATATGATTGATTTCTCAGTCATTTTGGGTAAGGATCTCAGTGACTTCTTCATGGTGGTAAGAAACTCTTCAGCTTCTGAGCATCGGTAATACCAGACATCACGTGGAAGCCTCAGCAAGAGCACATCTCAGGACATGGGAATTACACTGCGATCGACAGCTGGTAGACATAAAAGGAGCATCAAAATGATCATCCTCTCTGAGGTCCCTTGTTCTGTTGTCCATGGTATCTCCTCATAGTGCTTCAGGAGGGCTCCCCATTGCAAAGCACTGATGTGGCGCTGCTGATGATGAGCAAGCGCTGCTTGGTCCCTGCAAGTGATCAGTGATGGGATTGACGCTGGACTGTGCGTGCTTCAGTGCTGCTGATTCTTCCTCTCATTACCCTTTAGAAGATCTCCTTCATGAGGAGGAATGGAAAGTTCTAATGAAGAGTTCAAAATCTAGCCCCAGATCACACAATCTTGTTTCAAACAGAGGGGAAAAAGAATCTTGAGACTGAAGCACACAACTTTTTCCTGTGTGAAATGAGCCTGTGGTTTATGAGCAGCTTGCTGCCCCCCTCTTTGCAAAGCTGCACCACCAAAGGGGTTTGTAGAATGTCAAGTGCAACTGTCACACACCAGATGCTATCTTTCCACTGTAGCTGTTTCCAACTCGGTGGCCAACACTGCCCTTTCTTCTGTGTACTCTCACACACCTCATTTACAGTGTGCAAACCACAAGCGCTCCTGAGCCTTCATCTCTCCATGGTGTTGACCTTTAGCTTGGTCACTGGGTTGGAGATCTCCCTGATCTCCGTGTTTGCTGGTACCTCAGCTTTGAGTTTGATAAGGATGTGCAACGAGTTTTCCTTGCACAGGCTTCCCACACTTGATGCTGCGAACCGCACAAGGGTCTCTCTGGAGAAGGTGAATGTGAAATGATGCATGCAAGGAAAAGCAGTCCTTAGTCTATAACTAATGGCTGTTCCACTGCTGCTCTGATTCTTTACCTCCTGCATCAGGATGACTTGGAGCATATATTTCAGTGTCATTTGCAGCTTGTTGCTCAGGGCAGGAATACACAATCCCAGCCCCAGGAATATTCTGTCTCAATTTCTTTGAAGAGACTGATGATAGGAAATATCCCAACTTGGATTTTGCATTCGGTGCTGATGTGAAGGCAGAATGTGAAGCGCTGGAGCTGGGTGTCAGCACAGCCCAGCACAGCTCCTTGGTAACCAACAAGTTTACCTTGTGCGTATGCTGGACAATGGTTGCACCTTAAGCTTTGCTGAGGAACAACAGAGGTTCTGCCCATGACTCTCTACGCAGGGCCCCCATCAGCATCTCCTCCCGTGGTGGTACCCAAAGAGATGTCAGATGTGGTGGCTTTCTGACATGGGCCATGCTGCAGTGTGGAAGAGCAGCACATACCCATCACCTCCCATGATGCCCTGCCTCTCCCCAAAGACATCTGCCCCATACCTGGGCTTTGTGTTGTATTTTGTGCTGCCTGCATGGCTCCAGCTCTCTGCACTGGAAGGGAACAACAGGATATGTGGTGGGCACGATCACACACGTAGCTCTGGGGACAGAGATGTCTCTTAAGCCACAGCCTTCCTCCCTGCACAGCCTCATGACGGGAGGGTGATGTACCCGGTGTTTTGGTACCCAACCTCTGACTGGATGTTTTAACAACTAGCAGAGAAGAAGAGCAGGAAAACCAATGTGGCTTGCAGCTTGGGCAGGGTAAGGCTTGCTCCATTGTGCTTGTAGCGTGGAGGAAGGTGTGGGGTGGGATGGGACACGGGGCTGACTGCAGCAGGCAGAGTGCTGGTGGTTGGCACCAGCTTGTGGGCTCAGTGCTTTGCTTTGGGTGCATCCTTTGGCAATTGTTTCGGGTGCATCATCAGGCAATTTTTTTGGTGTTCCCTGGAAGAAGTCAATGTTGTAAAACCTTGCCTGCAGACACCCAAGGTTTCTGCAGGATTGGGTTTTCTGCTGCATCATGCAGAGGCTCAGTCTGGTTTGGGTAAGATGAAATTTAGCTCTTCGTTACTGCCCGACCCAAAACCAGCCAATAGTGTAGGAGGAGACAAGCTTATGGGTCCCTGCATCAGCCTAAAGGCTCCCAACCCCTCCAAGGAGCTTTGTGGAGAGAATGGAGAGGGCTTTGAAGTAGGTTTCCTTCTCCTATTGACTTCCAGCTGCTTTCTGTGAGTGACTTGTCTTAGGGCTTTTGGGGTTTTCATGTTAAATGGGCTGAAGTTGTTTGTGTGAGAGCCCCATTGCAACAGCACACGGACACGATGTCCTTGGCAAAGAGCTCTGTGCTGATGCCATCATTGGGATATTTTTGGGGTGTTTCACAACTGGTTTTACTTTATTAACAAGATCAGAAAGTGCAAATAGCAACAGTGATGCTCAGCTGCCTGAAAGTGATGCAGTCCCCTTCATACACTTGTTTACCTTAAAACCTAGATGAGAAGCTGAGTCTTAGCAGGGGAGGAATATTAAACCTCCTATTGCAAACATTTAAGGCATGGGGAGAGCTTTGTTTCATGGAAAAGGAGCCCTGGTGTATAAACTCCAGGTAAGCTTTCCCAGAGCAAGGTGGCAGAGAAGCAAAATGCTTTGCACAAACGGATGTGTAACTTGCTCTGATGCGTGCTCCAGGTAAATGAATGCTGGAATAACCAATGTCTGTATGTACTTCCACAGGAGCTGCAGCGCTGGGCGCACACAGTGTACACACACTGATAGGCACAAATAGCTTTTGCTCCAGCAAATAACATTTAATTCAATAACCAGAAATAATATTGAATAAAATGAATGATAATTTGGAAGAGACAGTGTCTGGTTTATGCAGAGCACAAATTGAATCTGTTACTGTTTCTGGTCTAGTGAATGAAATGCAATAAGGGATACATGGGCAAGAAGTACTTGTGCTGCCAGTGGGGTTTTTCTATAGGTATCTGTCAATCCATGTCAATCCATGTAACTGTCAACATATACGTATAGTACATAGAGAGTAACACACATATATATAGTTATATATATTATATAATACGTAACACAATATATGAAATAATAAATGATATGGTCATTTATAATACATTTAAATATATATATATTTAAATCTAACACATTTATTTAGAATACATACACCTATAATATAAATTTTTATATATTAACATTGCAATATTGTAATCATAGTTGTAATACAGAGTAATATAAAATTAATGCAATAATAATATAATCAATGTAGTATTAATGACAATAAATTAACATATTTACTTATATAATTGTATAATATAATTGAATAGTCTAATAATATAATTATAATGATAACTACATAATATACAATTATATCACAATATATTTTATATTTTTATATATTATATATTACTATACATAAACATTTATATATTTATTGTAAACATATATATGCTTACATGTAACCTAATATATATATGCTTACATGTAACATAATATATAACTATTTTAATATATATACTATATTCAACTGTAATATATAACGTATAATGCATAACATAACATATAATTTATAAGTGATAATAATAATAATGCATAGTTAGAAAACCAGTTGCTATAACCAGCTCTCAATCTATATGATGCAACGTTTCTATATTTAAGACTCCTGTTAACTGCTTGGTAGCCTAAACAGCAGAGTACCACCATGAGCTGCTGTGTGCTGAGAGTATAGGAGGGCTTTTGCGTGTCGGATGCTTCTGATAGATGGGGAAGAGCCTTGCCCGTGCCCCTGCTCATGTGTAGGGCTGTCTCATGTGCTAAAGGGATTCAGGAGAAGCAAGTGAGAATTGGGCTTTTTTTGCAGCTTCTCGGACGTATCTGGTGGCAGAACCACATTTAGAGCTCCCATCTAACAGGTCTGGGCTGGATGTCCTGCTGGGAATCCATTTTTCCTACCAGGAGGATGTATTCAATAAGCAGCTGTTGTGCACGGAGCTGTTCTGACCCAGGATTAATCAGAAGGAATTTAAACAGCACTCATGGACATAGGCAGGAAGAGTGGGGTACCAAGAGCCAATGGAGTTCAACAAGGACAAATGCACATCTTGCACCTGAGTAAACCCAATCCCAGAGTGCAGCAAAGGCTGGGATCTGCCCTGGGAGCAGCTCTGTGGAAAGGGACCTGGGGATCCTGGTGGGCACCAGCTCAGCAAGAATGAACACTGTGGCTGTGGCAGAGAAATCCAATGGGATGCCAGGGAACATCAACAAGGGCATCACCAGCAGGGATAAAGATGTGATTATCCTGTTGTGCTCAGTGCTCATCAGGCCACAGCTGGAATACTGTGTTCAGTTTTGGTCCCCACTGTACAAAAAGGATGTGGACGGGCTGGAGAGGGTCCAGAGAAGGGCCACAAAGATGATCCAAGGACTGGGAAGCTGTGTGAAAGGCTGAGAGAGATGGGACTTCCAGCCTGGAGAAAAGGCTGCTCAGGGGAGACCTTGTCACCGTGTTCCGGGATTTAAAGGGTGGCTGCAAAGAAGAGGAGACTCCCTTTTTATAAGGAGCCCCATGGAAAAGATGAGAGGTGATGAGCACAAGTTATTCCCAGGGAGATTCTGACTGGACACAAGAGGAAAATTATTCACAGTGAGAATGATCAGCCATTGGGATAATGTCCCCAGGGAAGTGACTCCCCAGCACTTAAGATTTGGCTGCACAGAGTGCTGGGACACCTGACCTTGGCCATGCTTTGCCTGGAAAGGTTGGACCAGATGATCCTTGAGGTCCCTTCCAACCTGGGATTCCATGATTCTATGATTCTATGATGTGTATCTCCTTTCCCTTTGCACAGCTTTCAAGTTCCATCACTTAATAGAGATGTTATTCATCCTTTCTCCATCAGTGCAACCCAACTCGGCTGTGTTTATGACCCTGCAAAATGACTCTTTATATATTTAGGAGCTTTAAAATCAGATCCAACTTCTCCTTTTGTGTGTCACTATCTTGTTTTCAATTGAATGCTTTCAGCTGAACATGATTTGATTTACTTCCGTGTCTTATAAATGCAAAGAAGTAGGTATATAATAATACAAGGAATAGCCACATAAAAATGACTGGGCAGCTTAAAAGAATAAAGAGAAATGGAGCACAGCCAATATTAGATCAGCAACTGACACATTCTGGTAAGGATGACAGGGTTTCAAGATCTGTGTGCACAAGTTCTACATTAAGACTACTTACTGCAGTGCCTGAAATACCTCTATTCCTGCTCTGCTCTCTGTCTTTTGAATATCTTAATGCTTTCATGGTATGCATGCACTGTTGCTGAAAGAATAATGGCAGTATTTTTTAAATACAGAATACATAGAATATAGAAAATATAGAATATGTGTATATATATGAAGGTGTACAGATTATAAGTCTATATAATATATAGACATATATATTATATATATTGTATATATGTCTATGTAATATATAGACATATATAGACGTATATATGTCAAATATGTTCTAGATAGAGTATAGAATATACATAGAATATATATCTATATAGACTATAAACCATTAAGATAATAAAGCAATAATAACAGCAGATCATTGCAGTGTGTAATTTTGCCCTCTTTTACAACTCCTTGCCCAGTGGTTCACAGGGATGGGTACAACACAGGTAATGTTTTGTGCTTAGGATCTGGGAAAAACTCCTTGTTCTACTCAAAGCCCTTTTGTCTTTGTCCGGTCTTTGGGCTGACTCCTTCTGTCATGTAAGATGACAGCAATCATTTATGCTGGTGTGAGGGTTTGGGGTCATGGATAAAATCCCAGTGTTTTCCTTTCTAGGTATGGATGTTCCCTGCTGCGGGGAGCAGGAGGACAGTGGGGGACAGCAGATGGCTGCTCCATCCTCAGAAGGAAAGGAGGAATAAATCAGGGCCTCTCATTTGCCAGGGCACTGTGGCTGGGTAGCATTGGGATGGGCAGTTCTGTTACCTGCATCTCTCCATCCATGGATGCAGGCACCAAGCCGTTAGCAGAGATGCACAGAAATATATTCCCATTAGTTTGCATGATGGAATCACCCCTTTTCCCCCATGTGCCATAACTCAGCATCCCTGACTTTTGGCTGGTGTCACCACCGTGCTCTCAGCACAATGCCAAGGTAGGAAAGAAAACCAAAGAAGCTGCAGGTATCAAGGGACCAGGTCATTTTCTCAGACATAAAAGCGTATTTTTATTAGCATTTCTGTTTCTTATGTGTGCTCTGGGAAAAGTCTATGAAATGGAGGTGATTTTTTCCCCCTGGCTCCCATGGCTGTGAAACTGCTGCTAAAATCCCTCCAAGGTTTAATGTTAAAACACCCTACTGAGGGGTATAGGAATTAGAGCAATTTATTTCATCATTTCCATTGGTAAAGTGCCAAACCTGCGTATCAACAGGACTGGGGACATTCCTGACCTCTCCTGTTTTGACTGCACACAGATGATGTGGAATTTGGGGTTTTTAGGGTTTTTCCTTTCAAATTTCAAAGGAACAACAAAGTCAAATTGGAGAATTTGGACACTGAACAAACTCTTCCTGCCTGTTAGAGTTATCCAGAGAGCTGAGGGGTAAATCCCCATCCTTTGAATGGGTGTTACTGGAGTTGGGTGGCTGAAGGCTATCAAGGCAAGGTGGTGCTGTCCTGGGGGGGTTTGGTGAGGGCTGGACACTGTGAGGATGGCCTGAGCATGGGGATGGAGGGAGAAGGAGTGAACCAGGCAGGGTTATCCCTAAGGCTGCTCATCTTCCCGTGGGAGAGGGGGACTGTACTGGTACAGCCTGCCTTTTGCTGCCCTGGCTGCTTGGACATAGGAGAGCATCTCCTGTGCTGGCCGAGAGGTGAAGCAGGTATGGACATTAAGGTCAGGGTGCCTCAAGCATGGCAAATAGAGCTGGGATCTCAAAAGCAGCTGCAGGCAGAGGGAAAACCCTGGGTTTGAAAGAACAAAGCTGTGCCCATGGGGAGTTCCAAAGGGGTTTCCTCGTATCTGTCCTGTACAAAACACACATCATAACAATCATCTGCTCCTGGGGTGAAGCTCTGTGCACTGAGCACTTGCAGGGTAGAACAATGGTGGGTTTGGTTCATTTGAGCTTTCACAGAGGCTAAAATATGCTGCTGGTATGGTGTGTCAGAGAGGAGATTCTACAGGACCCCCACTGCAGCATCTCTGGTGGGATGGGGTCTGGAGTGGCCCGAGAGCCTGGTGAGCATCCCAGGCTGAGGAAGCTGGCTTGGTGTGGTCCATTGATGGCTTTATCACTGCATCACTTGGGGGAAACATCCATCCAAGGAGCTGGGCTTGAGACCAAGCCCTCCAGAGAAACCTGTATTAACGTGGAGAGCAGCCTTTCCCAGCAGCTGGGAGGGGAGGGAGGGAGCCCGGAGGGATGCTGCGGTGCCACTGTCATGCTTTACACCCACACAAGCTCTTCCCATGCCAGTGTTTGCCCTGGCCCTGGGGTCTGTGGAGCCACATCAGCCCTTGTCCTGTGGGCAGCTGTAAAGACACGTGCAGTGTGCAGGACAGGAGGGCCCAGCAGTAAAGAGAAGCTGCTGGCTTTCCCACCCACACTGCGCCACCTTCCCCTTGCAATCGCTGTAGCCGATGCAGCCTTGTGCTGGTGCCTGTGGCTGAGCAGAGGTGTGTTTGCCCTGCGCTCAGCACCATGCTGGACTTCCAGCCACATGTAAATCTTGCAGACCTGAGCAGTGGCTGAGCCTTGCTAACATCCCTGGGGGGACCTACCCTGCTTCTGGCAGCACTCAGGGCTGAGCATCCATGGGCATCACTCGGGGCTCAGCACACATGGGCATCACTCGGGGCTCAGCACACATGGGCATCACTCGGGGCTCAGCACACATGGGTATCACTCAGGGCTCAGCACACATGGGTATCACTCAGGGCTCAGCACACATGGGTATCACTCAGGGATCAGCACAGATGGGTATCACTCGGTGCTCAGCACACACAGGCATCACTCGGGGCTCAGCACACATGGGTATCACTCAGGGATCAGCACACACAGGTATCACTCGGGGCTCAGCACACACAGGTATCACTCGGGGCTCAGCACACATGGGTATCACTCGGGGCTCAGCACACATGGGTATCACTCAGGGCTCAGCACACACAGGCATCACTCGGTGCTCAGCACACACAGGCATCACTCAGGGATCAGCACACATGGGTATCAGGGCTCAGCACACATGGGTATCACTTGGGGCTCAACACACACAGGCATCACTCAGGGCTCAGCACACATGGGTATCACTCGGTGCTCAGCACACATGGGTATCACTCGGGGCTCAGCACACGGGTATCACTCAGGGCTCAGCACACACAGGCATCACTCGGTGCTCAGCACACACAGGCATCACTCAGGGATCAGCACACACAGGCATCACTCAGGGATCAGCACACATGGGTATCAGGGCTCAGCACACATGGGTATCACTTGGGGCTCAACACACACAGGCATCACTCAGGGCTCAGCACACATGGGTATCACTTGGGGCTCAACACACACAGGCATCACTCGGGGCTCAGCACACATGGGTATCACTCGGGGCTCAGCACACATGGGTATCACTCGGGGCTCAGCACACATGGGTATCACTCGGGGCTCAGCACACATGGGTATCACTCGGGGCTCAGCACACGGGTATCACTCAGGGTTTAGGACACATGGGTACTGCTTGGAGCTCAGCACACTCAGGGTTCAGCACACATGGGTATCACTCAGGGCTCAGCACACACAGGCATCATTCGGAGCAATCCACGCTGGCTGTGCCAAGTTGCTGGGCTCAGGGCCAGCCCCGGCTCCCTCTGTTTGTTCCCAGAGGTGCTGTTGGCCTTCAGGCTGTGCCAGGTGCTTGTCCTTGCACACATGGCTTTGTCTGGCTCTCATCTCCTACTCCTGCCTGTTTGCAGTCTCCCATGGGACAAGACTCCCTCCCAGACCTGCTCCCCCTGGAGCTTTTCGCTCTGCTTTAACTCTTGCTTGGGCAGAGGCCATGGTTTCTTGCCTGCTCTGCATCCATGTTCCCACTGAGCAAGGCCACAAGACACCAGCTTATAAAGCAAAATGGCTAAGAGTTGTATTCCCTGTTGCTAACAAACATGTCTGTACAGGGCCTTTACAAGCTGTGCAGAGAACTGCCCCTCCATCTACCTGTTGCTCTCAAAGCGTTCATTACCAAAGTCCTATCAACCAGCATTAGCAGGAGCAAAGCAAAAGCACCTTCATGCTGTCCTATAGATGAACATAGAGGAGAGACAAGGAGCTCACAGCACCTTTCCAGCCCACCTGAACCCCTTTGGTACACCAGCCCCGGTACTCCCAGTGCAGAGCCAGCCATGGTGTTTGCCCTGCTCAGCAACCTTGGAGAAGTGCTCAGCCTGGTCCCTTTGCCAGCTGTTGTGGTAAGGAAACCTGTTAAAGTCATGGTCTGTCACAGGGAATAAATGTCTGTCTGGCAGCACAAGCTTATGTCTGTCTCCTGTAACATCCTTCCTGGGTCATGTCCAGGCAGGGGGGTCCGTAGCTTCTCCCTGTCTGCCCGAGGAGCCAGTGGGATTTACTGCCTGTGGATGCGAAGCCACAGCCTCCGCTTCATACCTGGGGAGAGATGGTGTCAGTCAGCTCCAGGACCCGCTCCCAGCTCCCCATCCTGCTCCTGGGCTGTCCCAGGCCCTGACACCCCTCGTGGTCCCCCGGCAGGATGCTTACAGTGGAAGCGATGGGCAATGGGGACCAGGCTCAGCAGGAGGACCAGGACAGTGGAGGCCAGCGGGACCCAGACCAGGGGGCTGCAGGCACCTGGAGGGAAGGAGAGGACTCAGCACCATCAGCTCTGAGGGATGGAGCATGAGGTGGGAAAGGGAGGAAAGCAAGGCAGGTCCTCAGAGGAAGGGTTGGGAACGTGACCATCACCTTGGGGTATCCCTTGGAGGATGCATTACACCCGAGGGCATTGCAGGGAACTCAGAGATGAGTCACGGTGCCTAAACTGAAACACATTCAGGCCCCGAAATCCGTGTACATCCCAGGGGAGCACTCCTAAAGGCAGAGGTCAGCTCCATCCGGAGTGATGGGTTTACACAGATCCAGGTGCCCATCCCTACAGGGTAACATTGTGATTGCCCCCCCCCAGGACAAACTGCCTCTGAACCCTGGGGACCTCAGGAGCTCAGCACACCCCTTTTGCACTGAGCAGACCCGGCGTCACTCATACCTTTCCTGATGGGAGCTTTGCTTTTGGTCACACACTGCAGGGGCTTTGTGGAGAGTGGGGCCTGAGTGGTCTTTGAAGGCAGAGGAAAGGCATCAACTGGTGGGTAAGGAGGAGAAGAGGACGGTCAGTGCGGCACTGGTGCGGTGGGGAGCAGGTCAGAGGGGCTGCAGGTCTGGGCTTTTCAACCTAGCCCCATCCATTGACCCCTGCAAAGGGCTGGAGGGGCCAGGAGCTCGACCTGAACCTCTCAGTGGCCACAGAAGTTACCAAGAACCTGTAAAAGCATCAATGAAATGATGTACAGGGCAATGAGGGGCAGGAGGCTGAGGGAGAGGAGAAGCTTACACCGAGCTCCCTTTACTGCCAGGCATCACCTCTTCAACGCTGCACAAACCCCTGGGCAGCAGATTTCAGCAGCACTGGGGGGGTTTGAGGGATCCCTGGGTCTTTTCTTATCCAGATCCCTCTAATCTTGGCTCCAAATTGGATTGTTTGTTTCTTTCCTGATAAAACGAGGGCAGGAATTCTTATGGTGCATCTGATCTGCAATGGGGCACATTCACCTCTTTGTAAAGGTGGGCAGGAAAGCACCCAGGAATACTACATTAAAATACCCCAATAAAATGAAATTAAAATGGCATTAAACCTGACTGCTCAAACTGCACAATCTGCAGTGATTCAAACCGGATTTGTTCTGGTTTAGGGCTGACATTCCTATGGAAATCACTGTTCTTTTACATAGAAAGGTGAGGCATTGGGTGCCTGGGATTTATCTGGACAACTTTTCCCTTACGTTATAACAGACTTCAACAAAAGGAACTTACAAACAACCTGTTTTATCAAGAGGACTCAAAGGAGGAAAAGCAAAGCCTGATCCTCCCAGAGCACCTGCTGCTGTTTGGGTTCTAATTAGAGCGTCCTTGATGGTGCTGAGTTTCAACCCTGTTTTTCGTGCCCTGCTTTGCACAGATATGGGCTCGGCTGATGAAAACCAGTTCTCCTTTATCTGCAAACGGCTTTTCTTTGATCCAGCAAGGGTCCAGAAGGGGTTTCTCAGCCAGCTCGAGGTGCAGGGTGCATTTGCAACAAAAACAACCCAGAAAGTCTGGGACTCTGGGGCTGCATCTGGGTTAAATAAGTGATTTTCCTACCTAAAAGCCTACAAAGAAAGGGCTGAATCCTGCTTCAAACATGTTAGTTTTGATACATTTTATCCTCATGCTCTGTGGTCAAGGGGAAAATGGGCTGAAAAGAGCTGCATCCTGACCCAGGGTCTGTAAAGCATCATTACCCCCCCCATGCCACCCATAGAGAGCTCTGATTTACTGTCAGAGCTCCCCAGTAACAGTGGCTTTGAGGAATAAATCCCATTTCAATGTTCTTTGTGAAGGACAGGTTCGAAACCTGCAGCCTGAGCCACCCGGAGATGTGAGGGATGATGTCCTCAGGCCTTAATGCTGCTCTTTCACATGGATGGGTAGGGAAGAAACAGGGCACACATCAAACCTCTCACCCGAAGTACCACAGGAGATGAGGAAAGCACAGGGTATCAGGGGATGAGGGTCTTCCCATGGGAATCCTAAAACACTAGGACGAACACAGTGCTCAAGGCATGACCACAGCAGAGCAACTGCTGGTGGCAAAAGGACTATTACATGCAGCTGACCTGAAATGTAGCTATTATTAGATGTGTTTTCTGCCTTATCCAGTCTCACAGGTCTCTTCAAACCCCAGAGCCCCATCCTTGCACTTCAAGATTGGGAAGGGTCCACTGCCACGCATCACCCCTTGCCCTTGCTCATCACATTGGTACATTTTGGACCCCCAGGGGTGATGCTTACCCACACTGAGCCGTGTCCCAGTGCCCAGGATGAGCTGGGAGGACTGGGAGATGGAGCAGTAATAGATCCCATTGTCCGAGGCATGGAGGCGGCTGATGCGCAGGCTGTAGGAGGTGCGGGAACTTGTTCCATGGGCACTGAACTTCTCCTGGCTCATGTCTCTGCCGTAGGTGACTTTGCCCATGGGGCTGGAAAACATCAAGAACTCAAAGTTTTGCCTCTCCTGGCTCCAGCGGTACCAGTACACCCCGGCGTGCTCCCTCCGCAGCTCACACAGCAGTTGTGTTTCATTGCCAGCTTGGGCTGTAATGTGCTTTGGAGTCTGGGTTAAAAGGAGGTTTGCACAGAAACCTAAGAGAAAAAGGGACAGGAATGAGGAGTTCTTATTTGCTTCTCATTATTTTTCTTCCATGCTAAGGACAGATGTTCTTTGTGGGATTAAACGGACCAGGTAGTTACAGACCAGGGGATCACACGACTGAGAAACAGAAGCACCTTTATCAGGATGCTCCCATATTCTTTCAGAGGACTTTTTGGGTTCTCCAGCTGTTTTTTTGGTCAAGCCTAGTTAAACATGTAGTATACCTTTACTTAAACAGGTAGTATACCTATACTTAAACAGGTAGTATATCTGTAGTTAGGTAGTATACATGTACTTAAATACGTAATATATCTGTAGTTAGACAGGTAGCATACATGTACTTAAATAGGTAGTATATCTGTAGTTAGACAGGTAGTATATCTATACCTAAATAGGTAGTGTATCTGTAGTTAGGTAGTATACACGTATTTAGACAGACTATACCCTCTAAACACTCATCTAGGGGGGAGGCTAATGCCGTGCATGGGGATGGAGGGGTGATTTTAGGGTGTCCTCAGGACTGTATGTACAGGGCAGAGCATCCCCACCTACTCCTATGGATGCCCCTCTCCCCTCCTTTTCTCTTCCATTTTTCAGAGAGGATTCACCTCTCTTTCAACAGATTTTGTTTGAGCCTGTTAACTTATTTGCCACATTTTGGTTCTAACAGATGCAACCCCGGTAAACTTCACCGCAGGTGCAGAAAAAGACCCCAAATCATGCAAAACACCTCAAAATGAGCCAATTTGTTATTAATTTTCAAATTACATTAGTTTCATATGAATTTCAGGAGCTGGAGAGGAAGGGAGGGGGAATGAGGGGTGGCGGTGGGGTTGAAAGCTTGGCTTTGGCACCGCATCGCCCTGTTTGAGTTTTGAAGCTCCTTTGCTATTATCTGAGCCGTGTTTGGCACAGGCAGATGGGAGCTGTGCCTGTGTGAGAGCCAGGATGCGTCCTTGTGCCAAGGATAACAGCGGCTTGTGATCCTTTCTGTTAAGCAAACAGGCCTACAAAGCTGCAGATAACTCAGAGACCAGGTGAAAAACAGCCCTCTGAAGATAAGGGTGCTCCCACTTCCCCCGCCTGTTTCCCAGACGTGCTTTGAAGCTGTGCAAAAACCTCAATAAAATACATTTTGGGGCCTTTTTTACCTTAAAATGTCCCTATTCCTTCAAAATCCCCAAACTGCTTCCAGTAGTTGTTGCAAACAGCCTCGTGCAGCCTTCAAATCCAGGTTTGCATGACCTGTGTCTGAAGCCCATGGGCCTGATGTCCCCCATGGGGACAGGCAAAGAAGAGGGCTCTGGTGACTGACACAGGTCCAGAGCCTTCCTCTGTCCCCACACCAATGACCCCATCGCTGTTGGTGCACCTCACAGACGAGCAGGCTTCAGCCCTAATATTCCAATGCCAAATTCAAGGCAGCATTGATGCAGTTGCAGCATTTCACCGCACCCTTTGGTGCTGTGACAATATAAATGTCTCCTTATTGATAAAATACGTGATCTTCAGGTTTTGGAGTGGAATCCTGGTGAACTTTGCTCTGGCAAACACATGGAGGAGAAGGGATCCTGGCAAAGGCTCAGCTCAGCTCTGTGTCAGTGGTCAAGCTCCAGTGGGGTGAGCTGGGGCAGAGCCAGAGCAGAAAAGCTCATCCTCTGCCACAATTTCATTCCCTAAACCCTACCCGTCCCCTTTCCCAATGTATATTCCATCAGGAGACCCCAGGGAGTTGGGGTGGGATGGGCTTGTTTCCATGTGTTTAGCTACACCACCATGCAGCAGCTCGAAAATGATCCCTTTTCCCTTTGCATGTGCAGAGCAAGCTGATTTATTGGGGCTTTCTCAGCAGGGACCCCACTGCATAGATCTATAGGATATTACTACCTGTACGCAAGTGCCTCAGGCTGTTTGCTGCCTGATCAGCTGTGCTATGCTGTAGCTGGATGACCATCACACAATGTGAAGAAACACCCTGCGGTCCTGACAGCCTCCAGCAAGGGTGCTGGGCAGCTTTGGACCCATGTTGGGCAGCATTTTGGGGGACCAACTTGAGCTGTTACTCGAATATATACATTAAAGCTGTGTTTCAAGCTTCCAATACTTTCTACCTGAGAACTGATGGCAAAAATTGTCCCTTAGAGCACAATTCTATCACTGTGCCGTGACATCGACTATAAATTCAGTTCAAACCTCCTCCAACCTGTCTGCAATAAGCAGAAGGCAGTATGGTTTTATAACACCCATTCCAGCTTGGCCCTTGGGGAACATTCAATCCTTGGATAGATTTAGAGGAAAATTTGATGGGATGGTTATTGTCTTCATGTTACAGTGGTAGCATAGATAGGTGCTGCTTTGACTTCTCCATCAGGAGCATCCCACAGCCCATCTGCACTAAGAGGGTGCAGGAAAAATGAATTCGGTGGTGTCTATACCATTATATATTGCACTTGGAATAGAGTAGGGTAGAGTAGAGTAGAGTAGAGTAGAGAGTAAACTATTTCAGTTGGAAGGGATCTCCAGTGATCAAGTTCAACTGCCTGACCACTTCAGGCCCCAGCTTCTGCACTGACCAGAAGCTAAAGCATGTTATTAAGGGCATTGTACAAAATTATGCAACGATAGGCAGTAATATAGGTAATAATATCCTGTAATCTATCCTACATTTAAACCTCCATCATGCAGATGCTGTGTAAAATCCCACGTGCTAAAGCAGGGTGGAAGAGAGGCTCCAGCATGATTTTAGATGCCCTTAACCCTTAAGAGATGCACCCCTCTTACCTGGGATCTGGAGGCAGATGCAGAGACGGAGCCACAGCCGGGCCATGGTGGTGGAGCCAGTGATGGAGGGGTTTTGTGCCATCTCCCCTCTCCACGCAGGGTCCCCTCTTAGTGGTAGGGCTGGCTTTACCCCAAGAGGTTCTTCCTCTTCTTGATGTAGACGTCTCACCAGCAGCTACCAAAGAGCATCTGCGGCAGCGCCCAGAGCTTCAACGTGGTCCCTGCGCGCTGAGCCCCACATCCAGGTGTGCATCAGGGCAGCAGCCCCATGCACTGCTCCAGCTTGGGATCCCCCCAGACCCCCTTTAGGAATAAAACCAAGGAGAACTCACTGATTTTTAATTATGATTACTTCGTATTTCATCACCTCTTTCCCCCTCCTTTATATCTAGCTCCGTGCAATTGAAAAATGACAAATGTAGGAGCTTAGCGCTAAAGATGAAAGCAGGAGGGGATAAACTTTTGCTGTTTTCTCCCCCTTTGAAACCAAAAAGCACTCAAAATAAGGAAAAGATGCAGTTTGAGCTGTGCAGTTGTTCTCTTCCACAAAATCTTTAGCACAAGGTGTTATTCTCCAGGCCTGGAAAGTGATGAACACCAAAGTAGGTTGCCATAAAGGCAGAGGCACGAGGCTTTAAAGCCAAAACCAAGAAACCTCAAACAAATTTAGTGGCTGAAAATCTGGCTTTGAAATGCCTTCAGCAGGGAGAGGTTTGAAGCACTTGGGATTTAGTTTTTGAAGAGTGGAATGCATGATGTGCACAGTGTGAGCTGGTGGCAGAAGCCCCAGGTATTCCCATGCCTGGGATTTATTGTTTGTATTTATTCACTGTTCCCCTTATATCAAACAAGCAGGGTCTGGTTTTCTTTTATGCCCCCCTCCCTCCTTGTGCAGATACAGAATCACACAGAATCCCAGACTGGTTTGGGTTGGAAGGGACCTTAGAGCTCACCCAGTTCCAACCCCTGCCACGGGCAGTGACACCTTCCACTAGAGCAGCTTGCTCTCATGGTCCTCCCAAAGCCTCAGCATCTCCCCATAGCTGGATCCTGAGCAAAAGGGGGGGAATCCCTGAGGACTCTCATGTGGGGGCACCAGGAAACGTCCCCCAGGGTTTGAGCAAGCAGGTGAATAGGAAAAGGTGATGTTGCACCTTGTACAGTGTGAGGTTTTGGTCTGTGTTGTACCAGATGTCCCCGTGCTGCTCTAACGCATCCCCTCCCCATTTCAGTTTCAATAGTTTCCTGCCCGTAGCGGGCTGCTAGCCGGAAAGCCTTGCCACAAAGGGCTCAGCTGAATCCCTCCTTAACCCTTTCCTGGCAGGAGAAAGTACTTTTAGTGCCTTCAAACACATGTCAGTGCTTAAAAGCTCATCTTTTCAGAGCTGAGGCCCTGGCATGGGGTGCAGCAACCCCTGCCTCTCCCCTCCTTACCTCCTGCTCGCCTTTCCCCTTTAGTTTCACATCACTCCCGAACTGGGAGCTCTCCAGAACGGGGTATAAAGACCTCTTTTTTGGGGGGTGCGTGTGCTTAACATGAGAATTGCCACTGTGAGTGTATTTTCCCTTCATCCTCACAGTGTAGTTGTGAGCTGAGCCTGATGTCCCTGGTTGCAGCAACGGTTGCATCCTCCTTTTCTCACTGCTGCTGTCACCTCGAGCATCTTCTGGCCCCTTGGCTAGAACCAAAGTGCACATAGAGGTGGCTTTTGTCACCATTAAATGCTCAGACATGGGGCACATGACACCAGGCTGCTGCAGGGCTGGTGACACTGGGTTTTCTAAGCAGGTATTTTGGCTTTGGAGGATTCCCCAGCACATTACAGCAGCTTTAGAGATGCTTCCCTGCAGTGCTTTTACCTGTAGGGTTTCTCCTATGGAAAGAAAAGGGAATATTTGCAATGTAAAGCATGGTGTGTGTGCTGAAACAGGGCTTAATTCTTAGTTTGGCTTTGAAGATGTTGTTTCTGTGCAGTTGAGCCGTTTCCCAGTGTCCAGACTGTTCTCAGGGCTCGGTGTTGCTCCTAAGAGAAAACATTCCAGAGGTGGGATCCCATTGTCTGGCAGCTTTATCACCAACAAATATAAAGCATGGAGGGAACGTGCAGGAGAGCAGCTGCTGTTTATGACATCCCCACATTGTCTGGGGCTGCTGTCCTGGGAAGAAGACAGGGGAGTAAAACCTGCTGTCGGTTGAACTGATTTGTTAGCACAAACAAGGTTTGTTGGTGACCTTGCTAGGGTGCAGCGGCTCCAAATCAGGAGTGTTTGGCCCATGGCTGGTCCAAGGGGGTGGTGGTGGTGGTGGGGAATCGATGAATTTTGGTGTATTTGAGTTATTTGGATGCACAATTTCTATGGGGGATTTATTCTTTTTATGAAATGAAAGACAATGACCCCAGACCCCAGCCCATTCACCTCCCTGCCCCATCTCGGTACTTGCCCTATGGCCCATCCCAGGGGAAAACAGCCCCTCTCCTTTATCTCAGCCTTCATCCAGTGCACTAATCCTGACACTAATTCCCTGTGCTTCATTACAGTTTTGGCTCTTTCTTGTCTCTCCTATGATGGGTTTCTTACAGCAAAGTGTTTGGTTTTGGGGGGCTGGAGCAAAGCACTGGGGTAGAACAAAGAGGTCTACAGACAAGAAGCAGGACCTGGCTGGAGCTTCATCTCTGTTGCAGCAGGGGTAATTGCAGCTGTAAATGCCAGGCTGGAGAAACAGCTCTCAACAAATAAGGGAAAATCCAGTCCCTCTCTGCTTTTGGGGCTGCAAAAGGTGATCTTTGGGACTGGGAAAGGCTGCTCAGCCTCAAGCCTGGTCCAACACAGCCAGTACTGCAGTAACGGGCTATAAGGGCCCTTTGGGGATAACAGGATGCTGGGTGGAAACGCCTCAGGACTCAACAAGCCACATTTTCAACATGATTTATTCCAGCAAAAGATGCAGCTTCTGCAGTATTTCATTAGGGGGAAAAGCAGCGACGAAAACAAAGCATTTCAGTGGGTTAGTGCAATGGCAGGTAGAACAATCAAGTGGGTCAAGTTCTCTGTTCTAAACTGCTCTAAGATGTGGTTTGTAGGGCGAGGCTGGGGGCTCCGGCTGCCTTCTGCAGGTGCAGATTTACAGCTGTGATTCAGCTGATGCAATAGCACAATTGAGGCCCCGGACACATCGTGGGGTACCCCCAAGGTACACACCAGCATGTGGAGAGCCCGTCTGCGGCGTGGAAAATGCTGCTTTTGAACTCCATGCGCCTGCATGGATCTAAATGAGGAACTGTGTGAATTTCCTGCCATTTCCTCTCCCCCCCCTGTGCTTGGGGGGGGAGGTTTAGGGGGAACCGTGTGTGTTACAGATGTCAGATGTGAGCCCCAAGTGTGATCTCCCCCCAAACCCCAGGTGCTAATGGGGTGCACAGCAAGTGGGGGGGGCACTGGGGGGAATGGGGAGGATGGATGCTAAGCGGACAAGCTCCAGCTCTCCCTCTTGAGGGCATTTGGTGCAAGCAGAAGTGAGCATAAGCGAGCGTGACTAATCCTGGCCCCCCCAAAACAGATAAGGGGCAGCGCACCTGCTTCCCTAATCAGTGCCGAAAAAGGGTAAAGAAAAACAAGGATAGTGTCCTTGGGAAGACAGGGGGAGAGATGAAACATGTGCAGGAGGGAGACCCGCCATAGAAGTAAACAGGGGCATTATCAGCCCCCAAAACCGACCTGCCATGGCTATAAAAACCAGCAGGCTGAGACCCTGCAACCACCTTAACCTTAAAGGTGCTTCAACCGACCGGAACTCTGCCTCGTCTCTCTCCAGATCCCCAGGACTGCCAGGATCCATCCAAGGATTGGTGAGATCTTATTATTGGGGTCCTATACACCTCTGCTCCCTTTCACCCCTTCCCACATCCCCTCCCCTTCCCCTCCCGGGGACCCCGGTGGGTCGCGGTGGCCACCGCCATTCATCCCTACCTTCCCTTTCCCTTGCTACCAGGTTCTGCATCCCCCCCTTTCTTTTGGGTGGCTTTTGGGTGGCTTTTGAGTGGCTTTGGGGTGGCTTTTTGGGTGGCTTTTGGGTTGTGGAGCTGCAGCTTTCCTCTGCGGGTGGGTTGGCGGTGTTTGTTAGGGTAGTTTCGCCCTGAGAAGGAGCCGTCTCACATCTTGTCCCCATCACTATGATGACCGATATCGTTAGCAATTGGAAGCTGGAGCAGTTTGTGCTCCAGAAGTGTCTCCCTCCGGTTTGGTCCCCAGGGTCCTTCCAGGGCCCGGAGGCGTACCAGCAGCTCTGCCAGCAATGGGAGAGCTGGTCGGAGGAGTCCAAAAAGCCCAAACCCACAAACAAATGCAAGAAGCGAGCGGCTCTGCAGGGGCTGTTGATGGTGGGCAGGGAGTTGTCGAAGTTGCTGAAGGAGGCTCTCGAGAACGTGCAGACTTTGGAGCAGGCTAAGGGCGAGCTCAAAGTGCAGGTGGACAACCTGCGTGCGGAGGTGCAGGGTCTGTGCGGGGACTCCCTGCGGAGCGCGGTGGAGATCACCCGGCTGGAGAGCAAGCTGGGCTACGAGAAGCTGAAAACGGAGGAGCTGGAGAAGGAGGTTGGCAAATGGATAGGGGAGACCCACGATGCGCAGAGCGCGGTGCGGGCGGTCCTGCAGGATGTCCAGCGGGACCGCGGCACCGGTCCCGATCACAAAGTGTGCCATGCCAAGATCCAGGAGCTGCAGGCGGAGCTGGGGGTGTCGAGGGGTATCGTGGCTGCCATCCAAGGCAAGAGGGGCCGGTTCGGGAATAGCCAGGGAGAGGACTCCCTGGACCCGCACCCTCCCCACTATGACTATGAGGATGATGTGTGGGGTGCCAATGGCCCCACCAGGCCGTCCCCTTATGCTCCTTTGCGGGAGGAGATGTGTCAGATGCAAGGAGGGGAGGTGGAGGCTTCCAAACCTAAAAAGAACCCCCCCGATGAGCCCGCCAGCCATGGGCCTCTGCAGGCCATAGACACCAACAGGGCTGTGCTGTGGTTCACCCCCGAGCAGCTCAAGACAGTGGGGAAGATGCTGGGGCCATTGACAAAGGAGACAGCGGTCAACTGGCTGTCCAGGGCCCAGCGGCTGCCCCGGTGCCAGAGTGGCAACTTAGTGAGTGACCTGATAGACGTGGTGAGGAAGTGCATGAAACCGGATGATTTTGCTGCGCTGCCGGGGGATGTGCAGATGGGGAACGTCCAGGACATCGGGGATGTCCAGTTGGCCGTGCTCAAGGTGTTCTTCCCAGAGATTAACCCCTTAGTGCTGTTCCACCAGGAGAAGCAAAGCCCCGAGGAGCGGCCCGATGCTTATGTTAACCGTAAAAAGATGCTCTATCAGATGGCTGGGCTGCCCGGGTCGAAGGAGTCCCCCATTGATTTTGACAGGCCTGAGTTCAAGGAGCCGTTGGTGGTGGGGTTGACCCCCCCACTGCGGGTGATTGCTGGGGGGGATGCAGCTAGAAAGCCATTGTTGGAGCTGGAGCAGATCCTGACCCAGAACTTTGAGCTGCAGAAGCAGGCGTTCCCGGGGTACATGCCGGGGGGGAAGAAAGGGAAAACCTCAGCCATGCCCTACCAAAACGCAGGGATGAGAAAAATGCAAGGGGACAACCGGAAAGATCCCGATGGCAAAGGCGGTCCAGGGAAGGAGAACCAGCAAGGGCTGAGGTTCCAGAAGTCCAACCCTTGGCGCGCCGAGCTGCGGAAGCGCTTGATAAAGTATGAGAAGCAGGAGGACATCGATGGCTTGCCGGATGCGGAGCTCTTCCGTAAACTGGCCCTGCACGAGGCCAAAAAGCACAGCAGCTCCCACCCCATCGACCCGGGGTCTAAGGCTCAGCAATAGGGCTGCCAGGCACCCGCATCGCCCCTCTTTGTGGCACCGATTAAGACCGATGCATGGGGGCGCCTGATAGTTGATATAACTATTGGAGGAGGGGTGCTTGGACAAGTGATGAGAATTGATACTGGTGCCACTTATTCCATTTTGAATCTGGCCCCTGGCGAAGCCAGGACCTTCCAAACTTGTGAAATTATCGAACTGATAGGGCCCAATGGCCAAAAATCCTCAGTGGCCTTTACGGGGCCTGTGCCCTTTGAAATTGGCACTGCCAAAGGGTCTGAGAGATTTGGGAAAATGGAAATGAAAGGGGAAAAAACGGGTGTTTTGGCCATCTCCACCCTGACAAAGATGGGGGTGATGGTGGACTTGGCAAACCAAGTGCTGTTGCATTGTCCCCAAAGCGATGTGCCCGTCATCCCGGCGAGCCATAGGGTGATGTCAGTGAAAGCCCCTGAGCTCCTGGTGCACCCTGAGTGGGAACCCAGGGTGAAACGGGTCACGGAGCAGTTCCCCCGGGTCTGGGCAAGGAGCAAGCTGGATTGTGGGCACATTGATGCTGTTGTAGCAGTGAAAGGGCCGGATCCCCCTCCTCAGCCGCAGCCCTGGTACCCAGCTGAGGCTGAGGCCAGCCTGTGGGGCACAGTCAAAACCTTGCTGGAGCAGGGGGTGTTGGTGGAGCTGCAGAGCACCAGCAATGCCCCAGTGTGGCCCTTGAGGAAAGCTGATGGGAAAACATGGAAGCTGACAGTCAACTTCAGTGCCCTGCACTGTGTCACCCCACTGCACACCTCCACAGGGGCCAAGTACCCTGGCATCATGTCAGCCATCTCCCGGGGATCCGAGTGGTTCTCAGTGCTCAGCCTCACCAGCCCATCCTTTGCCATCCCCCTGCATCCCGAATGCTGGCATAAGTTTGCCTTCACCATCCGAGGACGGCAATTTGCCTTCACCAGAGTGCCCCCGGGCTTCCAGAACACCTCTGCCATCTGCCACACACACGTGGTGAGGATGTGGGAGAAGCTCAGCCATCGGGACAGCGTGATGTCCTGTGCTGGTGACATCCTCATCCATACCCGGACAAAGGAGGAGAACCTGGAGGTGCTGGCGGAGGTGCTGGAGGCTGTGCAGAAGACAGGCTTCAAGATCAGCCCCATGAAAGCCCAGCTATGCTGGAAGGAGGTCTCCTACCTGGGGGTGACCCTAGGGGAGGAAGGCCGCTCGCTGGAGAAGCAGAGGGTCCAGCTAATACAGAAGGTGCCAGCGCCAGCCGATGCCACCACCCTGAGGTCCTTCCTGGCTCTCCTAAGGTTCTGCAGGGAGTTTGTTGAGGGTTATGCAGAGAAAGCTGCCCCCCTTTGCCACCTCCTGAAGAAGGACACCCCCTGGGAATGGGGGCCAGAGCAGGATGAGGCGGTGAAGTCCTTAAAGGAGAGCGTGGCACAAGCCCCTGTGCTGGTGCGTCCCCACGGGGACAGACCCTATGTCCTACAGCTGGCCAGCACGGGGAGAGGGCTGCAGGCTACCTTGGGCCAGCAGCAAGGTGCCCATCTCCTCCCTGTTGCCCATGCGTCGCGCCTGCTGACGCCGGCTGAACAGCAGTTCAGTGAATACGAGAGGGAGGTTTTAACCTTGACCTGGGCTCTGCAGCACTGGGAGTACCTGGTGGGCTCAGCCCCAGTGCTGCTGAGGACCTCCCATGTCCCAGTGAGGTATCTCTTGTCAGAGAAGGGGGACGAGGGTCCCCTGTGCCGCCCCAGAATGGCCAACTGGGCGCTGGCATTGACCGACAAGAGGGTGCCTGGGTACCCCTCGCCCGGTGCCTATAGGGTGGTGATCAGTGGAGACAGGGATGTGGAGGAACCAGGGGGTTTCCTGCCTGAGCCCAAGCTGCACCGGGCACCCCTGTTTGAGAGCAGCCTCAGCCTGCAGGAGGCCAAGGACAGAGGCTATGTTGTGTGGTTCGTGGATGGGTCCAACTACTACGAGCAAGGGGTGCCCTACACAGGCTACGCTGCGGTCAACCAGGGTACCGGGGAGGTGGTGAAGGGGAAGTGCCTGCCTCACTCCATCCAGGCTGCTGAGCTGGTGGCCGTGACGGCCGCCCTTGAGAACACAGCAGCAGACCAGCTCCTGGCCGTGTTCTCAGACTCGGGATGGATGGTGAGAGCAGCACTCAAGTGGTTGCCGCTCTGGAGGGAGAGGGACATGCAGTCTGCTGACGGCAAGCCTGTCACCTACGCCAAAAAGCTGCTGTACCTCGCGAGGCTGGCGGAGCAGAGAGCGCACCCAACCCAGATCATTAAAGTGAAGGGGCACAAGAAGGGAACAGAGGAGGCCAAGTGGAACAAGGAGGCGGATGCTAAAGCCAAGCAAGGTGCAAAGGAAGGGCTGATGTGGAAGACCAGCAAGCCCATGGAGAATACCTCCATCTTGGTGGCTCCCAGCAGACACTGGGAGAGGGTGGACCTGCCGGGCTTGCAGGCACAAGACCCCAGCGTCCGGGAGTTAGCGCAGGGCAGGGTGTATAAAGGATGCAAGGTGTGGAAGGATGTCTCTGGTCTGGTCCTGGCAAGAAGGGAAGGGGCAGACTTCCCAGTTTGGGTGGTGCCTGAGCTGGTCCGGACAGAGCTGGTGGCTCTGGCTCATGAGCAAGGGCATTTGGGGACAGACAAGACCATGGTGAGGCTGCAGAGCGCTGGGTGGTGGCCTGAGATGAGAGAGGATGTGGAGAGGTACGTCAGCAACTGCTTGACTTGCGCGGCCAACAATCCTGACATCAAAAAGACCAAGGCCCTCCTGGGTCATCAGAGGGTTTCTGGGCCGTGGAGCAAGTTGCAGATGGAGTTTATTGGTCCTTTGCCCCAAACAGCCCAAGGCAATAGGTATTGCTTAGTGATCAGTGATACCTTCACCAACTGGGTGGAAGCATTTCCAGCTCGAAACAACACACCCAGCGCAACCGCTAATATCCTGGTGGAGCACATCTTATCACGCTGGGGAGTTCCAAAGGAGATTGACTCGGACCATGGCCAGCGCTTCATCACAGAAGTCACAAAAGGAGTGTGCCAGGCCCTGGGCATCAAGCAGAAGCTTCACATCACTGGCCATTTCCAGAAGCCTGGCTTGGCAGAAGCACCCAACCAGCCCCTGAAGACAGCGCTGAGGAAGCTGGTGAACCAAAGGAAAGACTGGGATCAGAAGCTCCCACTGGTCCTGCTGGCCTTACGGGGGACAATGGCATCTCAAGCACCTTCTCCCCAGAAGCTGCCTCCTGCAGGAGACCCGAAGCTGTTGGGACACTGGTGGCAAAGAGGGGAGCCACCGGATGAAGTGCAGCCCCGTGTGCTGATGGACAAGTGGGTGCAGGACATACTGAGGACCCTGTTGGCTATGTACCACCAGCTCGCCCCAGGGCAGGACACCAACATCCCCAAGATGGATAAGCAGCTGGGAGCGCTGCTGCGCCCCATGGAGTGGAACACAGGGGACCTGGTAATGTATCGGGAGGTTAGAGAGAAGAACCAGGTGCTGGAACCCCAGTGGATGGGGCCCATTAGGGTGGTGAACAAGGCCAGCCCCTCCATGTACCAGGTAGAAATCAGAAAGGGGGCAAAAAGGCAGGAAAAGTGGTTCCATTCTTCACAATTAAAAGCATGGAAGGGAAACTAACGGGGCTGGAGAGCCCGTCTTGTTTATGTTTTGCAGATAAAGGAAAATGGAAGGCGATTGTGACCAGCGGGAAGGGCGAGCTTCGTGGCGTCACCAACCCTGTTTGCGCTATGGGGAAAATGCTTTCAGATTTGTGGTTGCAGGATTTGCTTTGCTCTCTGGTATGTGCATAGCCCTGAGCACTCAATGTGCCCAACCAACCCACCAGCACCCCAGGCAAAGAGTCAGTCGTTCCCACTTAGAAAGGCATCTCGACACATGGGTCCAGCACAGGGTTAGGAGGTACACAAAAACTGAGACTGATTGGCCCTGGTCTCAAGCTCACATAAAATACACAGGAAGCATGGGGTTAAATTCTAACAAAGGCTTAAATCTGTCAACGGTGGTGATGCACGGGTCGGAGGTGTACTTGGAAAATGAATGGAGCTGGGATAGCACAAACAGACTTCCACAGCTGCTGGGGACGGTGGGACAACACATAAAGGTAGGCTGCAGGGTTATCAATGGATCCACTCACCAGCGAGTAAGTCAGATCTCCGTAACCGAAGTAAAAACTAAGAAGAATCAGAAAAAGAGCTGTGCTGCAGAAAAATGGGACTGTTGGTGCAATTTTACTTTGGTCCAGCCAGTCTTTGTGGTCTGCCTCTGGGCACAAAACAGCGTGGGGCTGTCCTTTAAATTCCAGATTAGCACCACGACACACTCCTTTGCTGCCGTCAAGATCTCCAAGTGCCATTTCTTGGCCTGGCACGCAGCCCCATACGCTGAAGTTGGCAACCAGGTAAAATTGGAAATTGAATATTCCCAAGAAAGTGTAACTGACCCGATGCAAACTGATGGCACCATCATGACCATCACTGACCCTCATGGCCGCGAGTGGGTCATGCCAGTAAAATGCCTCCGTGAGACCAAAACGCTTAATAGATCTGAATTAGGTGCCGAAGCTTCATGGTATAATCAGGATTATGGAAACTGTCCACACCTGGTCATAAACCTCCAGGTATGGTGTCGAGGAAGCCTAAGCATAGACATGTCCTCTGAGCTTGGAGGGAAGTGGTGGATAGGAGGTCCTGATGGATTTAAGAAGGAGTTTACCATCATTGCTGTCTTACGCCCCTTCATTTCCAAAATAGGCCCTTACGTAGTCAAGCAAAATCACATCCAAGAGCTGTTGACGGGGCCTGTCCGATCACTGAAGAAGGTGGTGTTGTCCCTGTCCACTGTTAACATTTCATCTGTCAGACCTCACTGTGCCCCCTTCCTCTCCACGCTCCACACAGGCTGGCTGGCATGGCTCCACAGCCGCTCCATCCAGGGCACCCGGGCCAGGAGAGACCTGCTGGCCACAGCACTGGGAGGAGGAGCTGCTGGGATGGGGGTCCTCAACACTATGAACGTTGAGGTTTTGACCAACAAGCTGGAGGCTGTCACCTCGGGTGTGCAGGGGCTCCTCAACCCCTTGAATTCATCCCTGGCCAGCCTTGGGATGGGGCAGTGGCTCGTGTCAGAGGTGCTGCCTACCTGGGAACAAATAAACGAGAAAGACCACCAGATGCTGTTGCGAGCGTTGGGCATCGAACAAAATAACGTCTCTCTTGCTCTTAGCTGCATCCAGGCCCAGATGTGGGTGCAGAGTGTCGTTGCAGGTATCCTGAGAGATGGGGACAACGGTATCCTCCCCACCGAGATCCGAAAGATCGTGTGGGATGCAGCCACAGAAAAGGAGCGGAAGCTCCAAGCCTGGTGGAGGCTTGTCAACTTCACCCATGACCAGGTCCTCAATGCAGTCATCACCTACGTCCTCACTGTGACAGAGGCTCGCATCGAAAAGGTCTACCCTGTTGTGGCCCTGGGGGTTAACACAAATGGGTCTGTGGTCTACCCCCTGGACCACCGCATGTGGGCGAGGGTGTCTGATGGGAAATGGCAGTCGGTAGATTTGGAAGCCTGCATTTTGGAAAGGGGGCTGGGATTCATATGTGAAGATGATGCCCTTAAAGCAAGTGACGTTTGCTTTGACACCAGAGAGGGGGTGTGCCACTTTGAGATCAATCCCCAGAGCAGCAATAAGACCGTGTTGGTGTACGTAGGGAAAGGGTGCGTGTGCTTCAGAACAATGTGTAAATACGTGCAGATCAATGAAGTCTATAACCAGAGCGTGTTTAACAACTCAAATATGTGTGCTTGCAATGTAGCTGTTATTAGAGGCTGTGATTTTGTGTATAAGCCACCTGTATTCACTAGCCAGTTGCTAATAAGAAACTACACCTTGTATCGTAGTATAACCCCAACCCCTATCGGTATGGATTTGTCACTTGTAAAAGAGATGTTAGAGCATGCAAATTTACAGCAGCTGCTAGAAGATGCTAAGGCAGAAGCTAGAAAGATCCTAATAACTGTACATCACGATGGTAATGTTATAAAGCAGGTAATGGAACGAATAAAGAGGGTGGGAGAACATCACTGGTGGGAAATTTTCTTTGGCTGGTCCCCCACTGCCACCAGCATCTTCAATGCGCTGCTGCACCCTGTAGTAGTTATCCTGCTAATGCAAATCTGTGTGTGCTTTGCCATGGTAGTGACTTGTTACTGGATGAGACAGGTGAAACTCTGCATTGACAAAGAGGTGCAAGGACTGAGGTTGGCCAAACGCCTCCTGCCATAGTCAAGGGCAAGACTGGGTTGGCCTCTGTGTTTGCCACCAAGAAGAACCTTTAGCTCCGCTGTTGGCTGCAACCCAGTAGGCGTTGAGCGGTGGGGACACATGCCATGCCAGACCTTGATGTGAGGGATGGCCTCCTCTGGTATAAGAGGGCCATCCAGGAGGGAAGGGCAGGCCAAGCAGCTTGTGGTTGGCATGAATCACAGAATGGTAGAGGTTGGAGGGGACCTCTTGAGATGATCAAGTCCAATCCCTCTGCTCAAGCAGGGCCACCTAAACCAGACTGCCCAGGCTGTATCCAGCTGGGTTTTGACTGTCTCCACATATAGAGACTCCACAACCTCTCTGGGCAACCTGCACCAGTGTTTCATCAACCTCACAGTAAAAAAGCAAAAGTTAGCATAAGTAACTATTATAAGTAATAATAGTAATAAGTAACTATTGTGTTTGAACCTCCCATCCTCACATGCTAATGTCAAGATGCTGCTCTTGTGTGATATAAGACTCCTTAAGCAGAAAAGGAGAAAAGGAAAGCCAAGGACTGTGTCTTTGGAAGTGAAGAGAAGGGAACATCATGCTAGAGCCTGGAAACCACTCACTGAAGATGGCAGTGGTGTTACCAGCCTCAAAGACTTGGAAAGATGATAAAAGATGAGCAGAATGTAATCACCTTGGACTTAAAGGAGCTGAATCCACATGGACCTTTGCAGCATCTATCTCCAGGTTCCCAAGACTCCCAGTGCACCTGGCCAGTGCATTGGTGAGATCTTGTTTTTGGAGCCTGGACATCACTGCTTTGTTTTGCTTTGCTTAGTTGTGCACGCACTCAATAAAGTCTATCTGTTAGTGTCTATCTTGCTGCCTGTTCAATCGCTGTCTACCCTGGCTCATACCCTTGGCTACACTGGTAGAGAAATTCTAGTGAAAAGATGTGGGTTTGGGTATTTCCCCCCCCTTTTTAGGCCCTCACTTGCTTTTTGCCTGCAGAATATTCACTGAAACACAAAGATTCCTGCCTTGGGCTGAAGAGTGTGCACAAACCCACTCCCCTCCTTCATTCTGCCTTTTCTGACCTGGATCACTCCCTGCCACTAAATCCAGAAGGAGCCATAAAATATACAAAGGGGTTCTCAAACAACTTAAAAACATTAAGAATTCCAAAAACTCGATTAAGCACCTCATGGGACTGATCTCAAGGTGCTGCTCTCTCTGAGAATGGGGGGTTTACACAGGCAAAAAGTCCTTTGCAATCCACGCTGAAATAAGAACATTAAAGAACTGGGCTTAAACCCAGCAGGAACTTCTGGGCTAGCTTGAGAAATGGGTTTAAAACCTCACTTTTCACAATCACTGGGCTGGGAAGCACAAAGAAACAGCATACTGCTAAGGCATACTTGATTTTAAAGAAAACTTCAATATATGGGTTTGATAAAGACACTTCTCTTTAACAACCACTTTATTACTGAGCTTAGGAACATGTGAATAAATAAATCACTGTCTAAACCCACAGAAATCTTTTTCCCCTCTCCAAGCACCATGAAAACACCCCCTTCACCCCTGGGATGGAGGCTGAACTCTCCCCCCAACCCTCCTACCCCCCTGGAAAGGGCTGGGACCTGGTCTTCACGCTCTGCTGCTCCCTTCATTTCACCCATCACAAAGCCTCACAGAAAACACCTTCTGGTTAAAGCACCTTTCTTACTCACTAACACCTTACATGTTTCATGAGAATCCATTTCCTTGTGAATAATCACCCATTTATACAAAGCCTTTACCCCTCTAACCTGTTTTGGAAGCCTGTGGGGAAAAAGGAATCACAGCTAATTCGCATTACCCACTCTTCCATCGCAAACTTGCAGCGGGACAGTGTGACACAGCAGGGATTGTCCTCAGGATGATGCTACAGCCGCCTATACAACCTACATTGGCTCCAATCAAATGCAGAAGGAATGTGAGCCTGGTTTTATAGAATCATAGAATGGTTTGGGTTGAAAAGGACCCTAAGATCATCCGTTTCCAACCCTCTGACATGGGCTAGGCTTGTACTAGATAGTGTTGCTCAGAAAAAGCTCAGACTTTGATTTCCCAGCCCAGACAGGTTAACAGCCTTGTGTTTTCACAGAAACATTCAAAAGAGCTTGGAATTTTGGGGGGTTCTGCCTTTAAAGCCCTGAAGCCTGTCAAGGCTCATTTCGTACAGGCCAGGCTGGCTGATTCCTGCCTCTCCCAATGCATCATCATTATTTTGACCCATGTCACACTCCAGCATGAACAGGCCCTTTCAGACTCAATGTTTGGACATGGCTCTTTTTTGTCCTCTTTTGCCTTCTCTTCCCTCTTTCCCACCTCTATCCCTTTCCTCCATTGTTAGGGAAGTGTTTCAAAGCTCTTCCTTCACCCAGCACCTACAAGGTACCTGCACATTCACAGAGAGGGGATTAACCTGGTTTAGAAACTCTCCATGCTGATGTCCTTTAAACTCGTGCATCTTGTAAGTTCACCAAAGGCACCCCATAAAAGCAAAAGTAATAGCAGGAGGACTGATACCCTGGAGGGATCAACCTCGATGCACCACTGCTGCAGAGCTCCAGTTGTGATCCCTCAACCTAAAGGTAAGGTACTTTTAGGTTGAGAACATATATCTTACTCCTACCAGTCCCATTAGTAGAAGCTGTTATTTCTGCTCCCAAGTGTTTTACTCACCCCAGAGCACACAAAGTGATTCACAGAGAAGCTGGATATTAGCCCCAATATTTACAATCTGTAAAGCTGCTGTAGACACAACCCATATAGCAGAGCAATGAGAAGGGAAGAGCACGAAAGCCCTGGGGATGGAGTGATACAATCAGACAGAGATGTAGTGCAGTGTGCTATATCCTGCCTGATCATGATTTATTATGTATGGGCAGGATAGAAAAATGAGTTTTAGGAGGCAGAATATAGAAGAGCATCAGAGCTCAGAGGCAGAATGAGGAAGCTGGTTTGAGAGCTAAACCAACCTCACTGGGGATGTGGGACAGATTCAGGCTTGGGTTGATTCTTTTCTGCTATGTAGAGTCCCAGAGAATTCAGTGATGTGCCAACTCTCAGCATGAAGGGAGATGCTTGATTTATTCCTCAGGAAGGGATCAGATATATATCAGCCTGGCTGAGAATTGCTCATGAATAACTCAGTAGGGAGCTCATTTACTCCTAGGAGTGATGGAATGCCTGATGTTACACCCCACAGAGGGAAATGCAGGGAATTCTCATGTGTTCACTTACTTCTTGAAAAATGAAACACATTAGAAACAATTTCCAGTTTCGAGAGAGATTCATCGTTAGCCTGATGTTTGGCAAAGCTAACACAAGACTGTGATTAAGTATTAGGCCTTCCATAGCATAGGGCAAATACCCTTATTCCTTCAGCTGCTCTCAGCGGTTTTACCAGTGGATGAGAGTCACAGGTACCTGGAAAGGGACATAAAGTTACTTGGAATAGTGCAGGTTAGAAGATAAGGAGAAAAACCTCAATATGAGGGTGCTGAGGCGCTGGCACAGGGTGCCCAGAGAAGCTGTGGCTGCCCCATCCCTGGCAGTGTTCAAGGCCAGGTTGGACACAGGGGCTTGGAGCAAGCTGCTCTAGTGGAAGGTGTCCCTGCCCATGGCAGGGGTTGGAACTGGATGAGCTTTAAGGTCCCTTCCAACCCAAACCAGCCTGGGATTCTATGATTTTATAACACCAGCTTAGGGGCGTTGTCTCAACCTCTTTTTCCCCACCAACTGGTGCTTCTTGCTGCTTTGAGCCTGGTGTGGAAAGATGAAAGGCAGGCTGTGCACCGGTGCACAGTGAGACCCCCGTTCACAGCTGCACCACAGGCAGCACCGGCTCTGCTCGGGCTGGGTGACAAAACACCCTGACCGCAGGTGCAGCACCAGGTTCAGCACAGCAGCACTGCTAAGTGAGCATGGGTGCTGTGTGCGGGCTCATTGCTTCGTTTGCTGAGCTAGAAAAAAGAAGAATAAAACATGAGATGTAAACACACCAGAAGGCAGGAGCTGAGCAGCATCAGCTTCTCTGTCAGATTTGAGAGGGATTTTCTTTAATCATAGAATCATCATGGAATGGTTTGGGTTGGAAGGGACGTCAAAACTCATCCAGTTACAATCCCCTGCCACGGGCAGGGACACCTTCCACTAGAGCAGCTTGCTCCAAGCCCCTGTGTCCAACCTGGCCTTGAACACTGCCAGGGATGGGGCAGCCACAGCTTCTCTGGGCACCCTGTGCCAGCGCCTCAGCACCCTCACAGGGAAGAGCTTCTGCCTAAGAGGTTATCTCAGTCTCCCTTCTGGCAGGTTAAAGCCATTCCCCTTGTCCTGTCCCTCCAGGCCCTCGTCCAAAGCCCCTCTCCAGGCTTCCTGTAGCCCCTTTAGGCACTGGAGCTGCTCTAAGGTCTGCCCTTCAGGATCCTTCTCTTCTCCAGGCTGAACCAGCCCAGCTCTCTCAGCCTGGCTCCATAGGAGAGATTCCACAAAGCTCCTTCCATACAATCCTCTCATTTTGAGGATACTTCTAAGGAACCTCAGTGCATGCACAGATGTTGCTGCTGAAGGGAAACCCACTTGAGCTGAGTGCATCCTGAACGGTGCCTTAATCTGCACTTGCTTAAAGCTACAGTATCGAAGCATCTCCTTTCCTCTGTGAAGTGGTCAAAAGAGCCAACCCTTGCATGCTGCTGGGAGGTCTCCCATCTCAGTGGTCACACACCACCTTCCCTGGGTGACTCACAGCCAGAGTCACAACCAGCTGCTTCATGTTGCAGCAACATGGGAGTGCAAAGCAAGCCAGGAAGCATTAGTGGGGTGAAGCTGAGCAAAGCAGAGTGATCTATTTTTAAGCACGAGAGATGGATTCAGAAAGGCTGAAGGCAGGTAGGGAAGAACTGAGCTGGTGCAAAGAATTCACACAGCTTCTCCCATAGTGCTCTTGAGGCACAGACTTCAGTTACACATGAACTGAAATAAATATAGAAATACAGACTTCAGAGTTCTGATTAACACTCTGAGAAGGATCTGTACATATACACCATGGTACATTGATGTGTTATGTACTGCTGACATATCACTGATGCGAGGGAGTGAAGAGAAATAGAAATCATCATTTCTGCTGACTACAACAGGGAAGGTTTTGCTACTGTGGCTCAGAAATAGCATCAGTAGAGACTGATATAATGCAATTCCAAAAGAAGCATTTAGAGGGAAGAAGTTTAGCTATGAGCAAGAGGTATCACAGCCAGTATGCTTCTCACACAGCACAGTAGTATCAGTAACTGTGATTCAGCCTGTGGAGCTGAATTTATAAAGCAGATGGTTTGGAAGCACTTAGCTTTGGGGAAAACAGCTTTATTTCAGCTGTTTGTTAGGTGAGTGCTCAGGACACTGCTGTGAACAGTTTCACTGTGAGTTGTAGGAAATCCTATTTCATTTTAAAGGTTTCTTTCAAATCTCCCCTCCATCCCACACACAGATTTCCACTTTTCCCCACAGCCTTTGGAGAAAACCCCCCAAAATACAATGTCCCATTTATTCCACATTCCCCCTGCTGAGAATCTGGGTTTATTTAAGATTCTCATACCTCAAGTACAGAAACAGCAAGGACCTGAGCTGTCAGTGCAAGAGGAAAAGCTCTGGGAGCTGAGGGTCTGTGTTTTTGCCTGGTGTTTGTTGAGCATCAATCCTATGATGAAGCTCGACTGTGAGACAAGTGGTCCTCACCATGTTATACAATGCAGGTTCCTGCAGGCACTCAGGACTCCTGGAGGTGTCAGTCACTTGTGGAAATTGGGATTTATGCCAAATTCTTCCATTCCAAGCAGGAGCGATTGCCAGGAGCAGAGCCAAGCAGGCAGTGTGCTGCAGCACTCTGAAATCAAATCAGAGGTTCCTTAAAGTTAATAGGGATCAATGCCTAACCCTTTGCTCTGCCAGAAATAACTGGCTGAAATAGCACTTCATTGCTCTCAACTGTAAATTAAGCTTTTTGAAATAAAGGACATGAACTTATCTGGGGATGAGGATCACTGCTGGTCTTTTCCCAAAGCTTTCCCACAGATTTATGGCTCTGTACTTATTTATGGTTTCCTATTTATTAGTTTTTTGTGACCAGGATAGGAAACAGATACAGATGGAAAGTCACCAGCACATCTGACAAGGCTGTAACCTCCTCCCTCAGCTCATTTCCACCAGCATATGTGAAGGGCCAGCAGCTATAACATGTGAAGGTTAAAAAGCTGCACATGAGATGGAAGAGCTCAGCTGCATCACCATGTTCCTGGCAAGATGTGAATCACCAGAGAAGCTGGTGGAAAGGCTGGAAAGAGAATCCAAACCTCCCAGTCCTCACCCTGGTGCTTTCATCTTGGTGTTCTGGTTAATAAATACAACCATTAAGCACCCTGTCAGCTTCCGTGTTGGATGGCAGTGCTGGCCAAGAGCTGAAATACCTTGATTTAATTAAACTGTAATAACAACTACTTCAAACAACTGCTTTACACTGAGCTCTGATTCCACAGGTATGTGGCAAATTTGAGATGCAGCTCAAGGCATTGCACTCAGGTGATTTTCACTGATTTCAGCCTCTTGGTCTCTACAGAAATAGGCTTGGACAAGTTACCAGGGTAGACACGAGAAGGAGATGCATCAAAAGGAGCATGACCAGCAGGTCAAAGGAGGTGATCCTGCCCCTCTACTCTGCTCTCGTGAGACCTCACTTGGAGCACTGTGTACAGTTCCGGTGTCCTCAGCATAAAAAGGACATGGAACTGTTGGAACAAGTCCAGAGGAGGCCACGAGGATGATCAGGGGACTGGAGCACCTCCTGTATGAAGACAGGCTGAGAAAGTTGGGGCTGTTCAGCCTGGAGAAGAGAAGGCTGCGTGGAGACCTCAGAGCAGCCTTCCAGTATCTGAAGAGGGCTACAAGGATGCTGGGGGGGGACACAGAACACTCTTCATCAGGGATGGTAGTGACAGGACAAGGGGGAAACTGGTAGCAGAAGTCAGCTTCAGTTCTATGATTCCGTGATTCAGGGGCACAGCATGGGCAGGGCAAATCTCCAGAGTCACCTTTTGCACCATTTACAGATAAAAAAGAGGCATTAGAAGAATAAAGTACCTGATCCAGGTGACCTGGTGAAGCAGGGACAGACAAACTTGAAATGCAGAAGCCTTCATTTAAGCTCAGCAGTTGTAACAGCAGTTTAGCCGCAATCAAACCTGTAACAGCAGTTTTAACCTTGGTTTTGTGCCCTGCTCCATGTACACAGCTTTAACTTGCCTTTGTGCTATACAGCTGTTCTTTCATAAAGCCAAGCAGCACACAGGTTTACTGGAAGAGGAGACACATCACATTTAGTGTTTCACAGAGGAATCTATACCCGCATAGAACCCCATTGACTCCAGGCAGATCTGCAACTCTTTCTGCTCAGAAAGATCTGTGGCTGAATTTGTTTCCCCAGTCAGAATTGTAATGCTTTGGCAGTTTTACTGGGAGGAACAGATGAGCAGAATTAGCTTTATTACAGTCAGTGTGGATCCCTTTGCTAGTGAGGAATGGAAAAAGATACATTTACGCTAAAGGGTAAGTAACATCATTAATGTCTGTGCCTAGCATTGTAAAATGCGTAGCATGTAGATGACTATTGGTACAGATGTGAAAGGTTTGGAACAAGGCAATCAGGAAACACAGGAACAATAATTGCTATTTATGGCCTTAGAAAATTGGCTATCACTTATCTAAATGAGAGCTGTAAGTCACTTCTGCTAGATGAGAACCTGGTATGGCTCATTTACAGCATTTACATCAGAGATTAATCATTTTTTACTCAAAATGTGGCAGGAACGCTTCTTCGGAGTTCTTATCTTTCATGTTTGATATCAGGAAACTTTGTTTAGAGCTATTCAACTTAGTTTGTACAACCGCTTTCCAGTGGGTGGGTGAGGAAGGTATGGAGTTCAAGCACAGATTTGGGAATGATCACTGAGAAAACCAAAACCATCTCTTTGCTCTGTCAACTCACACTTTTACTATGTTTTCAGAGGCATTAATTTCCTGACTTCCAAAAATGCAACTTCAGAAGGTAGTAAATTGGTACTTACTTCCCTTCCTTGTGTATAAGTGGGGTACCACGTTGTGGCCTTTCCATCTGCTGGAGGTGTGTTTTCTTAAACTGACTTCCTAAGGCAAGGAGGTGTATGTGACCCTATGGAGCAGGGTTCCCCCACCAATGAAGACACTGGCCATATTTGTACAAGCCTATTTGACAGAGTGGCAGAAATAGCAAAGAGATCTTACAATGTCTTTAACTAGATGTTTCGAGAGCAGAGAAAGTCATTATTTGTCTTACATGGGAGCAAGCTGCAGTGCTGCTCACGGTATTCTCACTGCAAAGAGTAGATACAGGAAAGCACTTGAAAACCTCCCCAGTTACACCGTAGGACAATACAGGCAGCCTGCAGTTGGCAGTTTACAACAGCTCACAAACGTCATCAGTAGCATAAATACATGATGTTTGCCCAAGTAAATAATGAGAAAAGCAGTTACCGTGTGACCTGAAACTCCCTCATCAGATAAGCAAAGGCTAAGGAAAGCCATGGGAAGTATCCTTGGAAAGATACAGAAAGGCATGTAACTCCTGAGTGAGGAAAAAGAGCACTGAAGAAAGCAGAGGCATCACCACCCTCAAACAAAGACAAGGAGAGATTAGGAAAGGGGACCAGAAAAAGGACCCTATGCACACTTAAAACTTAATGATGAATCCACATGGAGCTCTGAGTTCAGGTTCCTGAGACTCCTGGCAAATGAACTGTTATTGCCACCTACATGTTCCTGCTAAGTGGTGTTTAGCTGTACATGTATCTAGTTCAACTTGTCTGTTAGAGGATGGACTGAGTTACTTGGTGGCTCAGATGTCAACTACTGAGATTTATAACCTTATCAGCAGCAGGAAAATCTAAATCCAAGATTGCAATCAACCACAAAACACAAATCCTGAAAAAAATGAAGCAGACTACATTGTTTTCAATGCTTTTCAGCCTACTTCTTATACTTACTAAACCAAAACTAAGACAAATCAGACAGGCTTGAGGGCCCTGGTCTCTGCTCCATCCCACACCACAACCCACAACAGAAAGTTTCAGTTGGGCAGCGTTACTGTGAGCAGCAGCTCAGCACAGGTGCCTCTACAAACAGACTAACCCAGGGGAAAGTGCAGCCTGAGCAGTGCAAACTGAGAGCATGATGGCCTTGAGATCCCACATCAAGGCTTAGAAAACCTTCCTTGGAACCTGCAGGCAGTAAGAGAGATGTTAAATGGTGTCTTATGAAACTGCTTTTAAATGATCACTTGTCAGAACTTAACTGTATTTACTCAGTCCAGCAGCTTTCAGTAAGACATCACACAGGCTTCAAATCGTCTACGCAATCCCAGCTCAACAGTGCAAAGAGATCATGCAACTCCCCTCTTTCTCTTGGGCATCCTGCCTGTCCCTGGCTCTGTAGACACTGCTGCATTTCCAGTGTCCATGGCTTACTGAAGGTCTCATCTGAGAGTCCTGGGAGCAACACAAGAGCTTAAACACCATCATTTGAGTTTCTCAATTAATTGCATATATGTAGGACATCAGTGCTTATGCCACAATGGCATAAATCCATGAATGGAAGCGTGGTGTCATGACATTTAAAATGGGAATACAAAGCCGTTACAGATTTTTCAGGATATGGTTTGGATCACAAACCTTGGGTCACAAATGTTCCATTCCTTCTGTACATCACTTTGAGTGCATGAAGCAGAACATAGCCTCGTAGAATCATAGAAACATAAAATCATAGAATGGATTGGGTTGGAAATGACCTTAAAATCATCCAGTTCCAATCCCCTGTCATGGGCAGGGACACCTCCCAGTAGACCATGTCACCCAAGGCTTTGTCCAGCCCGGCCTTGAACACTGCCGGGGATGAAGCATTCACTATTTGTTGGGCAACCCCATTCAAGTGCCTCACCACCCTCACAGTGAAGAACTTCTTTATATCTAACCTAAACTTCTCCTGTTTAAGTTTGAACCCATCACCCCTTGTCTTATTGCTACAGTCCCTAAGGAAGAGTCCCTGTCCAGCATCCTTGTAGGCCCCCTTCAGACACTGGAAGCTGCTATGAGGCCTCCATGCAGCTTCTCTTCTCCAGGCTGAACAGCCCCAACTTTCTTAGCCTGTCTTCACTGGCCTCATGTTTGCACCTTTTCTGTGTTTCCTAAATTAAACTAAAAATGAACAATACAACGAAAAAAAACTACTAGACGATGTACATCTGAGAACCATTTGCATGTTTAATGGGCTCATTTTCCATTCACAACTGGGTGACAAACAAGCCAAAACAATACCAACACCCCAAAGACCCAACAGCAAGTAAGATCTGGAACCAAAAGCCCTTCACATTCTCCTTCTGGCACAGAAATGGTGACAGACATGGCTGGAAACACTGTAGTGAACAATAACAGACACCTCAACAGTAGGTACCATTAACAGCACAAATAACCTGTATCTGGTGAAATTCCAACAGTATTCTTTAAACTACTGCCCCATATTTGTGGTATATTCCAGGAGAGGTTACAAGCTTTTAAACTCACATAACTGCAATGGCTACCGTATGTGTAAGATTAAAACTGACTCCTAACTACTGCCACAACATTTCAGAAGACAGGATTGTTCTCACCCCCAGATCGGAACAAAACCTTTTGTTTTAAAACCCCCAAAAGTGATATTATGGTATCAAATGGGTAAGTGAGCATACAAACAGAATCAACTTCTTAAAACCTTTATCAATATCCCAAAGATTCAACCCAAAGTAGCTCCTCTTCTCTTTTGCCCCCTCTTTGGGTCTTCTCTTTATCCTCCTTGGGATTTTTACTGTTTTCTTCAGCAGGGCTCTCTTTAAGTATCTTGTCTTTATAAGGTCTTGATTTCTTCTTACTCACCAAGCCCATCTCAACTTTCATTTTCTTTTGTTTCTCATTCAACTTCTCCTTTTCTTTTCCAACATCTGCACCTTCACTACTTTTCTTTCTTTTCCACTTTGGGGCTTCTTTCTCATACTTCACCTCTTCATTGATGGATTCTTCCTCCTCCTTGAAACATTTTATCTGAGATTTCTGTTCTTTCCCGTAGGAATTGGTAGAAGTTTCAGGAACTGTAAGACTGTAGCAGTCTATACGCTCTGCAGCCAACAGGCTGAAGCTCTTATCACTGATGATGGCTACCTCAGATTGCTCTTCTTTACAGTATCCCTTGTTATAGCAAAAATTAGGTGTCATTTCCAGTATGTGCTCACATGCTGATGGCCAACTTAGTGATCTCTTTTCCCCAGTATTTGCAGGTGACTCGGTGTTTGAGATAAGGCTGGAATGTCCTTGTTGACACACAGGGTTTGAAGATATAACCTCACCAAGGTCACCTTCACCTTCAATGCTTGTATCTTGAATCCATTCCTCTTCTACTTTTACTAAACACTCCCTTGGCTCTTGCCCTTTAGCCTCCTGAACTTCAATGCAATCCATTAATTCATCTTGCAAGGAGTCAGGGGTTTTGTTTGGTTTCTTCATGACATTAGCCAGCTTTGTTTCTCTGCGTAAACTGGACAGAAAGTCTTAGTTATTAATACTGACTGATTTCACTGGCATCTGTTGAGTTAAAATAAACAGGTCACATTTCCAGAGACAGAAAAAGAACATACTCCAAGTGTGTTGTTCTGTGTAACCACATAGACCCTGTTACACTCAATTGTATCTGTAAAGCTGAAGTTCCGGGGTACAAATTCTACTCTTTGTGAAAACTAAAGATCCAGAATAACTTCCTGAACATCAAATGAGTTTCTTGTGAGCTGAGATGCTGCAGGAATAAGCTGCTTTTCAAAAGACTGCATACATTTTAAAACTACCCCTAAACGCCCAAATTTAATATTCTCTCTTATGAACTAATCTCCAGTTAGCTGCAGATAAGAAGCAATTACATTAAATACCGTCAAGTAATGAAGTTACTCATTTCTTTATGAGATCCATTCTATTGAACTATTGCAGGACACAGGCAAGCTGTGTGACTCCACAGAAACAACCAACCCAGATGGCTAAAACCCTAACAAGGTAAACGTGGTCCCGAAGGCAAAACTACTTGTCAGTTTATATTCTATTCTCTCTTTCCTCAGGCTGGAAGATAAAGTGTTAGATGACAAAGATACTCCCTGAAGGGCAGCTCCAAAGACCCATACCTTAAATGTATCTTGTTCTGCCTTAATTCACCAGCTTTATACATTCATTTTGTTAAACTGTAGCCCTGTAGCAGTTTCCTATACTCCTGTCTTTGGAGACTCTAATCCTGTTCACTAAGCAAATGTTTGAAGTAATATCACTTCTATATCAGTGTCTTGTGATTATATTATTATTGTGCCTTCACTTCAAACATGTCTTATCAAAACATTTATCTTCTAAGTAGTTTTGATATTTAGCCTACAAACACAGCTCTTAATTCACCACAACATCCATTCTGCAATTAACAGTCTACAAGCCCTCTTCTGGGTAAAAGGGAAAGCACAAGAGCTATAATCTATCCCATAAATTATCTTATGCCAAATGTAAGACACGTGTTGATGAATTCTGAAAACAACACAACTGATGGAGACTTGGTGCTTTTCAGGATTATGGTCTTCTTTGCCCTGCCAATAGGAATCTTTAAGATCAGATCATTTCGTTTTAGACTGAGCACTGAAGATGCTGTACCAAAATAGGTGCTGCTATCCCCAGACAGCAAAACAAGTGGGGAAACTGTACAGGTTTCAGGACTTTTCCTGTGGGCTGTCACTGAAGATGCAACTGGGAGAACTCTTAACACTGAATTTCAGTCACAAGTATGATGCTTAAATGGACAGTGCACCTTAAAACCAGTAAACTGACCAACCCCAACAGCAACAAACCCCCCCCAGGCTAATCAAAGTCACTTAACAGCAAACAACAGGACTAGTGGAAAAGTTTGAAACTGAAAACTTCTAGTATAGTTTGACTGACTTACTTAATCCTGTGCTTCTTTCCTTGCAGGTGGGACTGCCATGTTTCTATAGATGTAAGTGTGACATCACATACAGGGCAAATGTAATAACCAACTCCAATTGCTGCAAAGAAGGAACATGTAAGTTTGAGAGACTGCAACCGAAAAGCAAAATCCAAAGCACATCACAATCCCATCCCATGCAAGAGTCCTAACATGATGACATAAACAGTGTTTATGGACAGATAAGAGTCTCTGCTGCAGTTTTACACTAGAATAATACTTCTGAAGGGAGCTGGTAAGGTGTCCAGCTGCAATGTAACCATGGTTTAAACACTACCAAAGATTATATTTTTGATGACTGAAGTGATCCAACATAATGCCATTAACTGTTGTCAAATGCTGATGAGAACGAACTGTACTGAAAAATTCAATACTATTGTATATACCTGACCCAAAGCAAGTACCAACAGATACCAGCCCAGTCAGTCCAGAATTAACTAAAATGAGATCAGTTTAAACACTACCTGTTCAAATGTTCATGCAGCTTTGGTTCAAACCTGAGAAGAGGGAATTGTCCGTACAGTACAGTATGAATATGGTACATGGAGCCTCAGGCAAATATAAGATCAGACGAGGAAACACCTTGTGCTTTCTAGGTTATTATTTTCTCCTACAGGCTTTGCCATCCATACACCTATGTATTCTGAAATCAGAGAGCAACCCTTTTCCCCATCCATAGACCTATGTATTCTGAAATCAGAGAGCAACCCTTTTCCCCATGCAAACCCAAGAGCTTCATCCATTAGCAGCATTAATTCCATCAGGATATTGCTTTACATCAAAGTATATTATTCAAATTATAGCATGACTTAATGAGAACTGTTAACAATGACTTTTGACTATCAGGTAGGCATTTTAATTCCTTACTAAAGAAAGCATTGACAGTTCTGTTGCACAGGACCAGATGATGCCCTCTCAGAAGTAATGGAAGTTGCACAGCAACAGGGCCCTGGCTTTGGACACAGTTCTTGAGCTGCAGACAGTCCTAATGGGAGGCTGGGGAACAATAAATGTTTAGGAAATAGATTTCCTTATGTGTGAAGACTGAAATACATCTGACAAGCAGTTCCATGAATAAAAGATTAAGGGAAGACATGACACCAGTTTTCAATTATTTAAAGAATGAAACAAAAAAAGAAACAAATGATTCAATTCTTGTGCCTGCTTCTTGTTCTGTGCATAGTGAAGAAATACACTGTGGTCAGAGTAAGCTGAGTTCAATGTTAGTAGGAAGTTTTAACATTGAGAAGACCTGGGACATGTTCCTTATGGAGGCTGTGGAGTTTTCAGCATAAATGGTTTTTAAGAACAAGGTGGATGAACATCTTAAGAATGAGACAGACAAAACTGATCCTGGCCTTGGATTTAGGGGACTGGGGTATTGTCTGTAACCCTCTGAATTTGATTACAGAGAACTTTAACAGCTCACAGACCAAACAGAAAGGAAAAAATGAACTTTTTCTCTACCGTAGGAGAAGCCTATCATTTCCTTGCACACACCAGAGTAGTTCCTCGCACAAATCAGAAGTGAGAACCCAAGCTACACTCAGAGACTGCAACACTTGCTCACATTCTGCTTACCACTTGTGCTGGATTCTGCAGGGACAGCTTTGTCTCCCAGCTCCTCCAATAGCTTTTTACGTGCTTCATTTCTTCTGTGTTTCTTACCACTGTAATGCTGCTGGGCTATAACTGGTTTATTAAAGGAGGCACAGCAGAGCCTGCAGAACTTGTTTGGATCACTGGACATCAATCCTGTGTTGGAGGATGATGAAGACTCTTCAGCTCCTGAAGGCTGCAAGGGCTTCTCACCCAGTGGCTGTTGTAAAGCTGGAGACATGGAAGCAGAGACAGCACAGGGAAGGCTAAAACAATTCCAAGGAACAAAATAGACTACAGAGCAATCTGCTGGGTGCTGAACTACTTTTAATAGACTATAAAGTATCTCAGTTCTTGATATGAATGTACAGACATATAAGGAATATAACCCTGGAATATTCAGAATCCCCACTATTAGATACTTGAAAATCAGCTGTGTTTGATGACTGGTCACTCTAAGGTCCTTATACAGTCCAAGAGATGAACCCTTGCAGAGGGTGATTCAGAGCATATAAACTATGCTTCACCCTTACAGTTCAGCAACTTTTACAAGACTAACACCGGTTCAGTGTTGCTCATGGACTGTTGTTTTAATTTTTTATCATATTCATTATGAGTGGAACAACTTGTTGGCACTGCAGTGAATTCTCAGAACAACAATCACCTTTCAATAATAAAAAATGAGTAATATTTGCCTTTAGTTTCAGTCAATGAAAGGGAATTTGAAAGCAAGGTTCCATGGCTTCAGAGCTGTGCAGGGGAGCATCACTGTTTATTCACCTATGTAGTTACTGCAAGACAGCTCCACAACTTTGGCAGCATTGAAAAGCATAGAGACATGGCAAGTGTAGGAAGATACTTCTCTGTATTTGTTTCAGAGAGTGACAGGAAAACACATGCAAAGCAAACTCTTTAGTCCTTACCAGGAACAATCTGCATGTCCTGTGCTGGCATGTGGGCTTCCTTGGAGGACTGCTTCACGTTTTTAGCATGGGTCTTTCCCAAGTAGTGAGACAAAGCATCGACTGGGGAAGTAAACAACATGTTGCAGAGACTGCAGTACTTGTATTTGCTCACTGCCTCACCCTCATCCATCTGAAAGCAGACAAGGGCAAGCTCAGTTAGAAGCATTCACTGAAGTATACAAGGAAAAGCTTTATTTAGCAATGAAGAGGAACAGTCACCTGAAAATCAACACCATCTGTTTTCTTCTGTCTCTTATCTCCATGCATTTGGATGTAAATATGAACTTTCTGAGCATGTTTTTTGCCCTGGGAAGAGAAGAATTACTCCTGTTTCAGTAATAAGGATCCACACAAGTGATATATCCAGTGACGGGGACTCTAGTCATCAAAACCTACTTTCAACATTTGCCAAACTGTGTTTGTATAAAGCAGAGCCACAAGTGGACAAATGCCAGTTCATGGCACAATACTATACTTTAATCAATAATGTAGTACTTAGCTTTACTCAGAGCATTTTGCCTCAGCAGCCTTTGGAGTCATTTACTTTCAACTCTTTGGGGAATCAAAAATGCTGACATGTCCCCTTACAAATAGGGATGCTAAAATAGGAAAGGAAAGGAACGCCGCCATGCCACAAAGCCGGTCTGCTGTGCTGCTTTACCACTGAGCCTGGGGGCTTGATATCAAGGCTGTCCCCTGTCCTGACACAGAAGAATGACAGGCAATGACTTACCTGAGAAGTCTAGCCTCCCCAGAGAGTCAGTGGAGAGAAACAAGTTTCCCTGGAAAGCTGAGTTAAAGTTATCTCCAGCTTGGAGTCAGCCTGCAGAGATTCCTGCACCTTTCTACTGAGGATACAACAGTCCAGGTAACTAACATTGGGTGTTAATGTATACTTCCCTCAGAGGCAATTACTTTTTAATTCTTAGATGCTCTCTCAATCCATAACCTTCAAACCCTTGCACTTGTAACACACCCTCATGATAACCTATACAGTGGGAACCTACAAAGCAAAAGAATTGCCTTCTCTGATGTGATGCTTTTCAGATGTCTTTTAAGGATTCTGAGGAGCAGTGCAAGACATTATAACAATATTATCAAAGAGGAAGGGGTCCTATCATGCCTGGCTAGTTAATACAAGCGAGGAAAAGAAAAAGTTACTTATTTGCATCACTTTGATCTATAATGGTGAATCAGGTAAGTTTACAATTGCATCCATCATCCTCAGCTGGATTTAGATCCAAGAAACAGAGCATCAAACTGAGGGTCTGAACCCTGTCAAGTCCTAACAGCACAATTGCTGCTTAATGGTGTACAGAGCAGCACATGTATTGTTGGGTGAAGAGACAGGAGCATGACCTTGGTCCTCCATAGCACTGCCCTGTGCTGTACATGCATCCTGCCTCATGTGGTACAGAATTGCTTCAATTCCATATACAGCATGGCCTAAATTTGCTCACTTCCTTCTGAAGTCATGCTACAATATGCAGCTGATTGCCCTTCACTATCACTGAACCCGCAGTCTGCACAACATTTAAGTCTGGTTAATGTCTAAAGCCAAGCATAAGCCTTGAAAAACACACTATAAAAAGACTTCTGTAACACTACACAGAAACCCCAAACAAACCAAAGCCCCAGTGCTAGGAGAAATCCTACCCAGCCTACCTTGTAGTGTGATATCCTTTCAGACTCAAACTGCAGCCCTGCCCTGCAAACCTTACAGTAAGTGTCGGTGAAAAGGTCTCTCCTTGTTGCTTCATCTAAAATGTCCTCTAAATGGAAACAGCAAAAGACAAAAATCAGCCAGTTTTTAGGACAAGATATATTGCTCATATGAAACATCAACCCCTTTGACATTCACATGTAGCAGTGGATGAAGGAACCAATGTTCACCCACTGAATCACACTGTGCCTCACGGTGGCTTCAAATAAATGCTGTAAAGCCACTGGAACCTTCCTGCTTACCAAAGTATTGTTCTCATGGATGTATGAAGTACTGCTATAAGAGTACCTGGGCTTTAAAAACACAGACTTTTCACTGGGTTGTCAATCTGCTTCAAATAGGCCACAATATCAGAAATACTTGACTAACAGTTTTAAAAGAACAATTTTAAGTGGACTGGATCACACAGTCAGTTAAATATGGGAATATTCCTTAAAGAAGAGATTTATAGAAAGCTTGGCAGTAGCTCACTGCATGAAAAAGCCCAAGAGCTCTCAGATGCTTAGGGAGGTTATACCCATGTGCCCTACAGCAATTTAACCGATTTAGTTATATGGGAAAAATTGCTCCAATAGCTTGTTTGATTTTCTTTGCCCTTTTCCCAGTTAACTCATGGCCTCTATACACTTTAATTCATACTAATATTGGCCCAGACTTGAAGCTATTCCTGAATAATCGTATGTGCAGGCACATTTGAACTGAGGGGACACTCTAAAAAGCACTTAAAAGTAGTACTTAACATCATGTCAGTTGAGAATTAAACACACCCTTCAGAGGAGCACAGCTGTGCTAGCAAAACCCTCACAAAGATAAAGCTACATCCCCACTCCTGTTCTTTCTCAACACACCTCAGTCCATTAGAGAGGCCAGTTTAACTTACATAGCTTGAAACACTTCTCTATAATACAGTATGCTTTCAAGGAACAAGTCTACCCATGCTGTACACCACCAAAGCTGCTTTTGTGCTGGCAAATTCTGACTACCTATTTCTTTTTCATCCTAGGAAGGTCACACTAATTCCAACTAAGCTGGAATACCCCTTTTTGGCATGCCCTGCTCTTAAAAATAAGCCACAGTTTAAAATAAAAATAAAGGAAGCCACATAACTACAGTTCAATTAAACCATGCTCTTCAAACAAAGCTGAGGTTGAAGAGAAAATATTGGGGAAAGTATTGTGATGTCTTAACTTTATGGGTTTAAACTGAAACAGGGGAAGTTCAGGTTAGAGATAAAGAAGTTCTTCACTGGGAGGGTGGTGAGGCACTGGCACAGGTTGCCCAACGAATAGTGAATGCTCCACCTCTGGCAGCATTCAAGGCCAGGTTGGACAGAGCCTTGGGTGGCTTGGTCTAGTGTGAGGTGTCCCTGCCCATGGCAGGGGGTTGGAACTGGATGATCTTAAGGTCCTTTTCAACCCAAACCATTCTATGATTCTGTAACTGAGCTTCAACATCTCAGTTTACCCAATGGTCCATCCTGGAAGCCATGTATAGAGCAGTTGGCTTTCCATGCTTTGCACACAGCCTGGAGCAGAAAGCACTGTGCCCTGTGGTCTCCAGGCTCGGTGCCAAAAAGGCATCAAGAAAGCCATAAAGGCAATCAGCCTTCACCATTATTTCTAAAGATTGCTCTCTGGGCCTCTTGCCAAATTAAAGTCCAAGGGAACATTAAAAACCAGAATCAAATACTGTGTATTGTGTCCTGTAACTCTAAATAATGATGCTAAGCTGTGGGATGATCAGTTAACAAATGATTAAGGAAGGACTAGAGTCTACCCAGTCCCCTGGGACAACACACGACTGCCACCTTTGCACAAGGAAAAAGCTTTGCACAGTGCATGAATTTTGGTACAAACTATATACTTTATATATATACTGTATACTTTAACTGAGCTGGAATGTAGCCTCAGTGGAAGCCCGAAACAAAGAATGCCAACCATGCGTAACCAGCTGAGAATCTATCAGCAGCTCTATGGGCACTGAGAAAACCCGAGAAATTGCAGACACAGAGATATTTCTCAGCCTGTGTGCATGGCCAACCCCACTCTGCCTTCCCAAAGTGAAATGTTTAACATACACGTCTTAATAAAGTTGGCTCTGATGAGGCTTCTGGCTGCGATTGCCATGCTGACTGGGTATCAAAATGCCACTGTCTGGCACGGTTTACCAATGAAAGAATTCACCTTCTAATAAAACCTTTATTTTCATGAGGTACAAAGGCCAGGTGCCTTGTCCTTTAGAGCTTTTGTATTCTGTAGTACGACCCATCCAGAAACGCTCAATACTCTACAGTTACTGATTCACATAACTTAACCCCTTCAAACAGAAGAGTGAAGGATGGACACAATACCTTGATACACAAAAATATCCAATGACTTGGTTTTGGGCATTAGATGAAAGTCCATCTTGTACCCAAAGCACATGAACTGCCAATGTCTGTAGCAGAAAAAGCCACTTAGGAAAATTACACCAGTTTGCTCAAGTGTACTGAGCTGTAAAACCAGCTCCCTAGAGAAAGATAAATGCAACTGCAATGTAACCAGGCACAAGGCTATGAAATGCTATTATCACTCTATTTCAATTTGCATAGCTTCTCACTGTAAAACACATCTCTGTTTTGAAGACAGACTTCTTTATATTACTTAAGGACACTATCCTAAGCATGTTTTCCTTGACTTAGCACTGAATTCCACTGCCTTCTTGGCGGACAAAACCCAATCAATGCTTGCTACAAAAATACCCTAAAAACAGAATAACATGAAAAATTAAGAACATTAGAATGTGAAATTAAACTTGCTTTTTCTTGGATGACCACTGCAGGAAAAGCTTGGATTACAGGGAGCAGAAGCCTGGTTGTCCAAGTAACTTTTTGTTGTGCCTCTTGGAGCCATCCTGAACCCTGTTGTGTCCTTGTCCTCAATGGCATTTTGTACTACCTGATGAATTGCACTAAAATATATTCTAGAGATGTTTCAAATATTGCTCTTTATTGTTACAAGAGCCATTTTCGTTCTTCAATACTGTGAAAAGGTGACAGGATTTGACTTAAGATTCTTCTTTGGAAATTTATTAAATCTTAGCCCTCTTTTCATAATGCTGTGTCTTCAATTTCTCATTAAGTCTTTCTATTTTTCACCTCTTAACATTGTCTTCCCCCTGCTTTAGCTCAGTCTTTTCTCAAGGTAAAGCAGTGATGAATGCAGAGTTACCATAATCTCAGTAAAGTCTCCTCCTACTTCAGTCTAACCCTTGTACCATTGTTAAACGCAAGAATTGATCCCCCCCCAAGAAAAATAGCTACAAAAATAAAGACACAGAGTTCACAACACTTGTCTTCGTTTTGGACCCTTAAAGATTTGCTCTACTCAGTTTTTCTCCATGGTCACAAGATGACTATTAACACGTATCACATGAAACAGGCAGGGTTCCCAAACAATAACTTGGCTGGGGAGCACCGGCCAGCACCATGAGAATGACAATGTACCATGCTTTAATGCAGCTCTTGGCTTTCACATGCTGTTATGTTAGCAAATACATGGGAATTCAGCTTCAGCTTTGCCAGTATGATACAGCCAAGCACAGCATAACCTCACCTGCTTTCCTTAAGGCAAACAAGGCCAGAACATCCCAATCTACAAGCAGGATACAGCAGCTGCTAGTAAAGCTGGTCAGGAGCACAGCTAGCCAGCACTTCTGAGAATGCTGGGTTGCCACTTTTAAAACCCCTGATCTGAATTTCAGGCCCAAACCACATGAACACCTATACATATAACCAGAGCCTTTTGCTTTTTATTTTCTATATGGTTAGTGGATTTTTAGTCACATACATATGCCTTGGATAATGCATTTCCATCCAGTCTTCTGACAAACTGCATGGAGACAGGTTCAGGAATAAATAGATATGTCTCTCACTTAAATCCCAATCAGGCAGCGAGTTGTAAATGCTGTTCAATTCGGTCTGCGCAACTGCAGGCTCCTTCCCAATGGCAAGCACACACATCAACAGCCTTTGCTAACACATCTCTGCTCCCTTCCAGAGAAGGGTCAAAAAGCAGCCTGCCCTTTCTCCTTTTATCTGTGCCTCAAGACCATTTGCAACACACAGAAATGACAGAGCATGGGAAAATCTATGCTACTGCTGCCTGTGTGCAACCAGTTCCATAAATATTAAGCTGAACATGAGGCCTTCAGCTTTCAGACTAACATCCTTCCTGGCAAGTAAGAAAACTTTTGTAAAGGAAATAGTTCCCCTTACAGTTTGCAACTGTACTACCAGAAACCTTTCAGAGAATCAAGCAAAAGCAGTCGCCTTACACAACTGCCACACTGACCTTTACATGCCTTCAAAATGTTTACATAGAAGCACTGGTAACATGAATTTGGAGCAACTGTTTGGATCAACTTTCTGTCATTAAATGGTTCACTGCAGAACAGACCAACAGCTGTTTGCCACAAAGGGACTGATCCTTAATAAAAGCATGTGGTTAAAAAAGTTTTAGAAATATAAGACATGAGATTGATTTTTATTTTTTTTAAGAAAATATACAATCATTCACGATTTGTGATTAAGTCAACCAGTAATTTTCAGTGTGGTTTTTCCTTTATTTTTAGGCTATTCCCCAAAACAACTGCTTAGGTTTGTGAACAGCCCACACTTTGGAGGAATAACAGGTCTCTGGACTATCTGGAGCCATTAATCCAGCCTCCTATTTACTAATCACCCAACGGTAGTAATTTCTCCTGTGATTCTTAGTAGGTCTTAGGCCTGTTCTTTCCTCAGCTGTATCATGAACCCTGTGGTACCTGGTACTGCCACAGACATGCTGTGAGATCTCATGTTCTGTGAAGTCCACTGACATCCTAAGAAAAGGACATATTATAGCAACAGCAAATATTAACAGCAGTTTATGTATCTAAAAGGATGCACAAAGTGAAGCAGCACAAAGGGGTTTCTGGCAATCAAAAGATGAATCTGATCCCATTGAAATGCTAAGAAGAGCTTTGCAAGTGACTTTAGCACAGCTGATTAACCTCAGATAATCACAAATTCCCATTAAAGGAAGTGCAAAGATTCCTCAAAGTTTTAACTCCATGTTCATGGTAAGTGTAGAGCAGTGTAACAATTCCCTCTGGCTTCTGGGCTCAGAAATCCCACCAGATTGGAACCTCTCTTCAATAGTGGCCTTGTTTTCAGAGTCACCTCAGAGCAACGACTGGTCCTGGGCAGAATAGCTTCTGAAAGCACAGATGAGCCACAGATGCCCCTGTCACTAGAAGACACAGGTCTCACATAGTAGATTAAAATGATTAGCTTTGAGGCTTCAGTAGTCTTGAGGGTGCTCTGTTTACAGGAAGATATGTGACCACACAGGGCTGAAAACAAGAGTGCAGTGCTGGATTTACAAGTGTTTAGAACACCAAGAGTGATTAAAGGCCACTTTTAGTGGGTAGAGTACAAGCATTACAAGAAGTGAAAAGAAGCTTCTGCTCTGCTCTGAGGTGGCACTGATCACAGCAGAAGGATGCACACAAACAGAAAGGAGCCGGGATGAGAATGGACAATTGCAGTAACATGAGGCTGCACGTGTTAGCTATGTGTATGTAGAGATTTCTTACTTCAAGCAAATTATCAGCTCACCAACATACCATCTGCCTCACCTGTAGCATTTGCTTTGCTCCATTATCCTTCCTAAGCTCTTAAGAAATACATCTTTTCAGAGGGAACAGGGCTGAGAAATGTACCTGTCAAAGCTGATTAGATGGAATGAGAAATGAGCATTCAAGTACCACCCAGGCACAAAGGGGAAAATCCAGTAATAAAACAGGTAACATTTCCTGTTTCATCATGCTTCACTTGTATGCCCAGAAGGAAAACATGACAGTATAGACTTCCATGAATGTACTATCTATAAGCTATCCTTAAAACAGAAGATATTGACACAAAAAAAGAGAAAATATTATTGTTGTTGGACTGCAAAACCAGAAGAAATCAGAACCTGGAAACAATGCTTCTCTTAGTGATGATCCATGTTAGAACCAACATAGCCCCAAAGGAAAAGCTAGACAAACAGGTGAAATTTTCCATTTTCTTTCCAAAGAAAGGAATCAAATATTGGTTATTCTTTTCAACTATTAATTCTCAGCAGTCACTATAGTTATTTCTGTGATTACTTCAGCTCTTCCTGTGATTCAAGAGCTTAAAATCCAGGACACAGAATAGGTGCCAGAAAGATTATTTTTATCAAACAAAATGTCTACAGAATGCCAAAAAAAGCAAAACACATACATACACAAGTAATTCTGTATTCTTTCTTGGTTTTGTAACACAATTTATGGTACTCATCCGATACTTGGGCATTTTCATAACAGGCTGCTTTACAGTCAGAGACAAATTCCAGATGCACTGCAGAGACTACGGAGCCCTAACAGAAAAGGCAGGCAGAAGTGGGAGGAAGTAACAGAGGGCAAAGCTAGAAAGATAGATGATGCCTCTGCACAGAGAAATGGGGCAAGGTGAATTCATTTGGTTATATGGCAGGGGGTCAAACTAAATGATCTTAAGGTCCTTTCCAATCCAAACCATTCCATAATTCTGTGAGTCTATAATGATTTCCTTACTGTTTCTTGATTCTCTGTTATGATCTTAGAAGCACATCTTCAATCTTCATTAATATTAAATCTTCAATGGCACAGCAATTCAATAAAACTCTGACGTAAGAAGACTTAGGGACTTTTAAACTTTATTGTACTTGGATATTTTACTACTTGGGAGACATTCAAAGATGTCTTTTTAACTTTACACCTTTGCTATCTGCTTTCTTACTTTTGCTAAGTTAATTGTAGAGGAATCTTTGTGGTGTGCCATACAGGAAAGGCAGGGGAAGAAAAAGTCTACCCTCAGGGCAGTATAAATGTGGTAGGAAAAATACTAACGTTAATTAAAATGTCAGAAACCAGGTAATTTCAAAAAGCCTCTTCAGCACAGGATTTTCTACCACTTGATTAAAAAGGAAATGCTCCAAGCTTCAGTCTATTATTAATGTTTCTTCCCCAATTCTTGAGGGTAGAGAAGACATAAAGCAGAACAATGCAGTAAAGAAAAAAGTCTAGGCTAGACAAATCCCTTAAGGCAAAGGCATAAAGTTTCAAGTGGAAGGTACTAAACCCACAAAATGACAGAGCTAAATTCTGCCCTCAAACAGCACCAGCATTTTAATGAGAAATGGATGGATTCACATGAATCAAGTTCAACAGCTGCAAGTCCTCAAGAGCAAATATTGACCCACATATTTTCTTCATTTTACAAGCCCCTTCCTGTGGTTGTCTCCAAAGCACAAGCAGTGGGGGTGGAGAATCTTCCCAGGCTACTACCTGTCAGGCTTACGGTAACTGAGGGTGCATGCTGAAGCCTGTCCCAGCTGCAAAGTAGAACAGGTTAATATACATCATGTGCACTATATTAATTTGCTTTATTCTGCAAGCAAGAAAGACAAGAACCTGCACACACAGTTATCTTAGCTGACAGGTTGTAACTTCACCAGATGTGCAAACCCTGCTGCTTGTCATCAGGCAATCATATTACTACTCTGTAACAAGATGAAAGATGAACAAGAGCTTCAATGCTTATAGAGGATCAGCTGTCCAAAACTATGGGCAAACAGTATCCCTGAGATCCAGTCACTTTTGGTTGTGGTACAGCAGGACAGCACAGTCCCTGTATAGGAGAAATCAGAAAGTCTCAGAAATAACCTCAGGTATCCACAGATATCCAGGGAAAGGCCACGCAAAGATAACAAACTTTAAACCCCTTATCAAACACACAGAGCTGCAGTTTTACTGCACTGTATTCCCTATACGAGGGAAGCTGAACCAGAGAGATTTTGACTCCCACAGTTAGGAGCAAAAATATTTCTCCAAGGAAATGACACTGTAGTAGCACTAGATTTTCATTTTCTCAGCGAGTTTAGGCACTGAATATCCTTTTGAACGATTCTTTGTTTTGTTTTCAAAGCTCAGGTGATCAGAAAAAGGTGAAATGCCAAACTGGACCCTCTTGGTTGGAAGCAAATGCATGTTTCCATGAAATAGTTTCATCATTCAAACTAGATTTTCCCCCACAGACTACTATAAGAAGTGAACTTACAAGCAGTTATATGCATCTTTGAGTACTACATATTATCACAGCTTTGACTAGGACACATGGCCAAGCCTGCACACATACAGACGGCCTTTGAAGCATATAATTACACTACCAAAAGAGGGATTAAACCCAGCGTTGCCCAAACCTTCTCAAACGTACAAACTAAACCAAAGCAGTGCTAAAAGCCTTGATAAACGGATCTGTGATCTGCTCCGATTCACAACAGCGGCTTAGAACTGGTGTGAAAACAATGCTCCCCCTTCTGCCCAACGTGAGCAAGGAACAAGAGACTACCTGCTTTTACAGAGCTCTCAGGTCAGACAGGACGCAGAAAGCATTTTAAAGCATTAAGATCAAACCAATCTTCAATAATAAAATTAAGGTGTTCGCTTCTTGCAACACAGTTCCCTGCTTCTCTTCATTTTTCTCCCTGTTGGTCCATGTTTTCTTGTTCTCACATTTCTCTCTGTCCCTGCTGAGCATCACACTGACCTCTGCTCCCTGCCTCCCATCACACCCACCGGAGCTGGGTCAGCCTCTCGCAGCTGAAGCAGATTGACATCAGCTATTCCGCTTTTACCAGCAAAAAAGCTGTACTTTTTTTCAAGTGTCAAATCATTTTACTGCAATAAATTGCTCAGGATTTCAGAAAACAAGTCTTTGGGTTTTGTTTTTTGTTTCTGTGAGCATAGTTTGATCAGGCCATACTTACATTTTCTTGAAACACACATCAAAATGTGAACAGGGTGCAATCACTGATTAAGTCTATGCTGGGTGGTTGGTTCCTTCTGACGAAGGATCTAATGCATTAGACTTATTAAACACTGCAGGATAAGCTGTTAGATTCCTTGGCAGGCATCAAGTTATTTCTGTTGGATAAAAGACCCTTTCCCCTTTCTACCCTGTCATGGTTGAATCCCTCTTGGGTCTTAAGAACACCTAAGAAATACACCTCCCACTCCCCACTTTGTAAACTCTCTGAGGCAGGTTAAGACAAGTTACTCACCCTTCTGCCCAGCTCCCTCCTGACATATAAATGCTCCCATACAACTGTATCATAGCAGTTTGTGCAATGTTATTTCTCAGCCTACTCTCAGGGCTGTTTAAGACAGGCTTGTGGAATGTGGGGTGAGGAAAATATAAGCAGTGAATTAATACCCTACTATTCCTCCCCCTCCCTCCATTAGTGATGATGTGTAGACTAAAAAAGGAGGAAGAGGGGAAAAGTAGTCATTCATAGCATGAGAGCACTATAAACTGAGTCTAGAAGAAGGATGCATGGCTGTAACTAAAGATTACTTACACTTTCACAGGTACCCAGGGTTTTTATCTTGTTGCCACTGAGCCAAAAGAAACCCCTTAGGCTAAAAGATACAAACAAAAACCTCCATTGGGTCTGTGTGCATAGAAATGAGCAAGAACTAAGGCCACAGAAAGTTTCCAAAGCCGAAAGTGCTGTTAATTTTCATTAAGAAAAGGATACCTTCCCTTCCCACCAGGCTATCAAACCATAACATCCAGTTCCACAGCTCTGTTTGGCACAGCACAACCCAGCAGTCCTTTGTGTCTGGCTCACAACAAAACCTGCACTAGCATTAAAAATAAGGGTGTGAACTACCTCTGGACACTAAGAATTTAGGAAACACAACCTCCAGATCCTTAAATTCCCAAGAGGTCAAAATCCTTCTAAAGTTAAAGGCTTTGCTCCTAACACACCAGAGCCCATTTTGGAGCTCAGGAACATGATGAAATGGGTGTGAAAAATGGAACTGAAAACCTAAACACAGCAAAGCTAAGTTCCTAACTTGCCCCAAGTATATTCTTTTGAAGAGAATATATACTTGTGCTGCTTTTTCCCTCTAGAAAGCTGTTTAAAATAGCTGTCAGTGTTCTACAGAGAGTGATTCATTCCACTGGAGTTATTTCTGTTCAACAGCACTACTAAATGTGACAATGGGGAAACCTCTGTTAAAGGATGTTTCACATACTTAATAATAAGAAAAAGGCCTATGTTTATGCATTGCTAAATGTGTGGCTTTTCTTTTTTTAACTCGATTTTCATTGTACAATTGCTAATGCTCATAAACCACTGAGCAAAGCCTTTCAACACGAAGTGGTTTATACTCATTTTGAATGGCTTGGTGTGCCTGGAAGCTCAACACTTATTTTGGGGTGCTATTTGCCAGATTTCAACAGGATGATGCCTCTCTCAGGAGAGAATATCAGGGAAGGAGAGGACATGGAAAGCTCCCATCACTTTAAACTTCAATTCCAGGGCTCTACATCACAGCTCTGCTATATAACAACCACCTACCTGCCATGTTTAGTTTATGAGAGTAGAGCAAAGCCTCTTTGCACTACAGAATTAAATGTGAGACTGACTTTTACAAGCTGTATACCAAATAGTTTGGGTCTACTGCAGGCACCTCACTGCTCCTTCCACATGAAAACACAGACAAGACTCACGCTGCAGAGGGTTGGAACTACATGACACTTGAAGGTCCCTTCCAACCCAAACAGTTCTGGGATTCCATGATTGCATTTTGCTCTTCTGGCACCGAACTCCCATCACTTTTCACTGCTGGCATCATGAAAACACGCTTTATTTCACAGCTGGGAAAGGCTCTAACACGCCATTACCGCACTATGACAGGCCTCTGCCACCAGTTCCCCTCACGGCCTCTATGGCTCCGCGGGGCCGGGCCTGACTCACCTGTGAGGGAGGCGGAAGCCTCCTCACCCCGCTCCTCCATGGCCCCGGCTGGGAGCCGCCGCCACAGCCGCTCTGCAGGGCCCCCTTCGGGGGCTGCGACCTTAACGGCCCGCAGCTGCCGGCCCGCCCGCTCCGAGCTCGCCCCGCGGGCCGCCTCCACCCGACCGGGGCCCTGTAACCCGCCCCCCGCCGTGGGCACCGTAACCCGGCTGTGCCCGCCCTCAGTGGCTGCCCCGGCCCGGCCTGGCCTGGCCTCCCTTCGGGGTCCACAGCCCGCCAGGCTGAGGGGGGGCTGCCCAATAGCTGCTGGTAGCTACCAGTATCAGTCTGCGACGGACATCGCAGCTACTGGTAACTGCCTCACGCTGTTCAATAGCTTCTGGTAGTTAACAGTAACAGCCTAGTATATGCCTTACAGCTGCTGGTAACTGCCTCGTAACGGTTCAATTGCCACTAGTGACTACCAGCATCAGTCTAGTATCTACATCACAACTACTAGTAACTGCTTCGTGCTGTTCAGTAGCTACTAGGTAACAGCCTAGTATATGCCTCACAACTACTAGTAATTGCCTCATAACTGTTCAGTTGCCACTAGTAACTACCAGTGGCAGTCTAGTATATGTCTCACACCTAGTAACTGCCTCACAGCTGCTTAATAGCTGCTAGTAACTACCAGTATCAGCCTAGTACCTGCCTCACAACTGCTTAATAGCTGCTAGTAGCTACCAGTAGCAGCCTAGTATCTGGCTCACAGCTACTACTAACTGCCTCATAACTCCCCAATAGCTACTAGTAATTACCAGTATGTCTACTATCTGCATCACAACTATTAGTAACTGCCGCGTAACTGCTCGATAGCTACTAGTAATCACAGCATCAATTTAGTAACTGCCTCACAACTGCTAGTAACTGCCTCGTACTGCTCAATAGCTACTAGTGACTACCAGTATCAACCTAGTATCTGCATAACAACTACTAGTAACTGCCTCATAACTGCTCAATAGCTACTAGTAATTACCAGTATCAGTCTAGTATCTGCATCACAGCTACTAACTGCCTTGTAAATCCCACATAGCTACTAGTACCTCATAACTTCCCAGTAACTAGTAGTAAAAGCATAGTAGTAACTGCCTCACAACTGCTTAGTAGCTGCTAGTAACTACCAGTAACAGCCTAGTATCTGCCTCACAGCCACTACTAACTGCTTCATAACTGCCTAATAGCTACTAGTGACTAGTGACTAGTGTCATCTTGCCGATGACACCAAGCTGTGTGGTTCGGTTGATACCCTGGAGGGAACGAATGCCATCCAGAGGGACCTTGACACACTTGTGAGGTGGCCTGATGCCAACCTCATGGAGTTTAACCATGCCAAGTGCAAGGTCCTACACCTGGGTCAGAGCAATCCCAGGCACAGCTACAGGTTGGGCAGAGAAGAGATTCAGAGCAGCCCGGCGGAGAAGGACTTGGGGGTGTTGGTTGATGAGAAAATGAACATGAGCTGGCTTCAGTGTGCGCTTGCAGCCCAGAAAGCAACCGTATCCTGGGCTGCATCAAAAGGAGCGTGACCAGCAGGTCAAAGGAGGTGATCCTGCCCCTCTACTCTGCTCTTGTGGGACCTCACCTGGAGCATTGTGTGCAGTTCTGGTGTCCTCAACATAAAAAGGACATGGAACTGTTGGAACAAGTCCAGAGGAGGCCATGAGGATGATCAGGGGACTGGAGCACCTCCCGTATGAAGACAGGCTGAGAAAGTTGGGGCTGTTCAGCCTGGAGAAGAGAAGGCTGCGTGGAGACCTCATAGCAGCCTTCCAGTATCTGAAGGGGGCCTCTAGGGGGAGGGACTCTTCATTAGGGACTGTAGTGATAGGACAAGGGGTAACGGGTTAAAACTTAAACAGGGGAAGTTTAGGTTGGATATAAGGAGGAAGTTCTTTCCTGTTAGGGTGGTGAGGCACTGGAATAGGTTGCCCAGGGAGGTTGTGAATGCTCCATCCCTGGCAGTGTTCAAGACCAGGTTGGATGAGGCCTTGGGTGATATGATTTAGCGTAAGGTGTCCCTGCCCACGGCAGGGGGGTTGGAACTAGATGATCTTAAGGTCCTTTCCAACCCTAACTATTCTATGATTCTATGACTGCCAGTATCAGCCTAGTATCTGCCTCACAGCTACTAGTAACTGCCTCATGATTGCCCAATAACTACTAGTAATTACCAGTATCAGTCTAATATCTGCATCAGAGCTATTAGTAACCACTGCATAACTGCTCGACAGCTACTAGTGACTACCAGTATCAGCCTAGTATCTGCATCACAGCTATTAGTAACTGCCTCATAACTTCTCAATAGCTACTAGTAATTACCAGTATCAGTCTAGTATCTGCATCACAGCTACTAACTGCCTTGTAAATGCCTCATGGCTACTAGTACCCCATAACTGCCCAGTAACTAGTAATAAAAGCATAGTAGTAACTGCCTAATAGTAGCTACTAGTAAGAGTCCAGTAACACTGTAGTAAATGCCCGGTAACTACTAGTAGGCGAGTATCTAGACTAGTAGCTTAGTGCCTGCCTAGTAACTACTAGTAACTGCCTAATACCTGCCTAGTAACTGAATTCCTCTCTGCCTCTGTTACACTGAGTTCCCCCAAATTTTCCTCACTGTCACCCCAAAAGGGGGGTTCATCCGGATCATATTTAATGTCTAAAGTTGAACCATAGCAAGAGGATGAGTCCCAGGAGCACGTGTCTAGGATAGGGGTTTTCCCTTCTTTTCTTCACTCTAATTCACGACATACCTGAGTACTTCTCCAGTGATTAAATTTGCTGGAATTGTGCTTTGGATGATTTTCCAGAGGGCAGTAGAGGGTGCTGTTTGTTCTCCTCTCAGGATGGGGCCACTCGACCCTCCAGCCCAGTGTCCGGATAAATCCAACGTGCAGAATACTCTGCTGTTGAAGGGTCACCCTTGCTTGACCCTCCAAAACTGGCATATACCTCTCCAGTTGGCTTTGAAATTCAGTGTTTCCAAGGGTTGAAAGTAAGTTTATTGCTCCAAATCGGTCTTTAAAAAGCAGGAATCCCCATTATCCAACCTCTCTCCAATTTTCCTGGTGTTGAGGCTTGGATTTATCTTCAGATTGACAGTTTTGCCACTGTATTTATGCACACATGTGGGTCTGAAACCATGGCCTGGTGGTACCAGAGGTGTGATGCAAGCCACATAGCTGATCTCTTCTGGTATGACTTTGCTGACCACCCACCACCATGGTATTCACAAGGCTGGAAGGGGAGAAATGACACTTTTGTCACACTCTATCTCAGCCAAAATGTGGGATTTTGTGATGTGAGGAGTGCATCATACTGAGTACACCATGGATGTCTGCACATGCAGAGACCTGGTCTCCTGTAACTCTGTCCTAGAAAGACTCAGATCTGTTGGTTTTACTTGGTTAGTTTGAAAAGATATCGTTCTTCTCTTCTCTTCTCTTCTCTTCTCTTCTCTTCTCTTCTCTTCTCTTCTCTTCTCTTCTCTTCTCTTCTCTTCTCTTCTCTTCTCTTCTCTTCTCTTCTCTTCTCTTCTCTCCTCTCCTCCCTCTCCTCCTTCCTCTCCTCTCCTCTCCTTCTCCTTCTCCTTCTCCTTCTCCTCTCCTTCTCCTTCCTTCTCCTCTCCTTCTCCTTCTCCTTCTCCTTCTCCTTCCCTTCCCTTCCCTTCCTCTCCCTCCCTCCTTCCCTCCTCCCTTCCTTCCCTCCCTTCCCTCCTTCCCTTCCCTTCCCTTCCCGTCCCTTCCCTTCCCTTCCCTTCCCTTCCCTTCCCTTCCCTTCCCTTCCCTTCCCTTCCCTTCCCTTCTTCCCTCCCCTCCCCTCCCCTCCCCTCCCCTCCCCTCCCCTCCCCTTTGTTATGTGAATCAGAAGCAGTGTGATTAATGACTGAATGCAATACAGCTATACTCCAGATTGTATTTTTTTGAGGGAGAAAAGAAATCAGCATCTAATTTTGAGGTGCTAAAGTACTACTGGCACATATACATATCTACAAGATGTTTACACCCAGGGGAGTTAAACAGGGCTCACAGAGGAGACCAGAGCATCCTGACATCACGTATCACACAAGCAGATCCTTGCCATTAAAACTGTAATTGCATGTAGGAGCTAATTGCCTGTAGTAACTTTTCTACACTGCACAGAATAAGCACTGGGAGGTTTGTGCTGATGGCTCTGTGACAGCTCTTGCCCTCATCAGGACAAGCGAGGAGTCTGGTTGTTGGGAGAGGATTGTTCATAACCACATGAAGACCTGGATCACCCTGGATTTATGGAGTTGTGGGTTGATATCGTTTGTGCTTGGCACTCACAGGCAAACTATAACACAGGATATTTACTCTGAAGCACAGTATTGTGCTTCATCTGCAGGCAAGGAAATTTGCCAGATGCTTTTAGCACAAGATACTGAGCAGTTCCATGTCTTGAAGAGCGCAGTGATACTTCCCTTGCAAGCGATAAGGCCTTGGCAAGGTAAAGCATTTCTTTCACAGCCACTGAGGATGCCCTTGGCTGTGACAGAAATTACCTTTTCTTTCTTTGTGCCTCACTTTCGCTGTTAATCAGACAGGTTGTCTATGGAGCAGAGAGGTTTGGGAAGAGATTTGTAAGCTTTGGTATCTGTGCGATGCTTAGAGATCCAGGAGGAAATAGCATCAGATTTCCTAGGGGTGGGAGGGTGAGATTAGCAGGAACCAGCCCTGCAAAGTGCTATTAAAGGAATGCTGAATGACAGTCTGGGCTGGGTTTGAGATTTATTCTTGTACTTGGAGGTGGGGAGAGCTCTCAGATGCAAAGGTTTAGTGCATCCAAAACTGTGTGAGTGCCTAAAATGCCCTGCTTCCTTCCGCAGCCCATGCTGAACTGCTGCTGTCCTTCCAGCTCCTTCTATGCTGCTCCATTCACCATTTGGAAAATGACTCCCCTTTTCCAGGTTCCATTGGCGACAGATGATGCTGAGGATTTCAAGGCATGTATTTCACTCTTATCCCTGCCTCTAAACACGCTTTCCATTTCCTAGAGGATAAAAATAAAGCAGCATTGTTTAATTTCTGGAAAAAGCCAGATGACAGTGGAAAGGGGTTGGAAATATGCATACCAGCCCTCCCTGTCCCACTGTCTCAGCTGTTGCTTCCTGAGAGACAGAAACATGTGGCTGCTAAAAATACCCTGCGAAGAGAATACATTCTCTCTCCAATGGGAGAGTATAAATTAATCCGAGTCGTAACATATACAACTGCTTGTGGCTGGGAGAAACAATTCCAAACGTCATTTTCCAGAGAGGGGTTTCCTAATGAAGCACAAGTCCCAGCCCTGTGCATTCTCTACGTAGTCTGGTGATAGTGCGTGGAGGATCTTCGCCTCCTGCCCCTCCTGCTCCCACCCCCTTGTCCTCCTATGGGAAACAGTGTGGCCAGGAGGGGGGGGGAGCCCAGTCCCTTTATAAGCATGGTCTAGCAGCACGTTGAAGTTTACAGGAGTAACAGGAGATTTGGCTTGCTCCGAGATACCCACTTCCAAGCCTTGGAGTCCCTGGGATGACCATAGGGGAAATGGAGTCGGTTGAAGTGTTCACGTCTGAAGGCAAAGGCAGGGGTTTGAAAGCGCAGAAGGAATTCCTGCCCGGGGATGTCATCTTTGCAGAACCAGCCTATGCAGCCGTGGTGTTTGATAGGTAAGAGAAAAAGCATTTTAAAACAAAGACCAGAAGGAATCTTGATGCAGAATTTCATCTGGCCGGGTATGTAAAAGTTTGGAAGGGTCTGGACAACATCAGAGGAGGGTGCAAAGGGAATCAGAAGCCCTTCTGTAAACACGCATTCAGAGCTCACAGTGAATGTGCTTCCTAAGGCTCAGATCAGCTTTTTCACTTTCAATATGGTGCAGTCTGTTTCCAGGATGTGATCTTCAAGGTGCTCAATGCCCTCAGCTTTTACCAAATGTGTTGAAAGTAGTGTGTATTTAGTGGCACACCAAACCGGACCCATGTTTCGCTCTGGTGAACTGCCAGGAGTTAGTGAAATTCAGGTACAGCAATCCCAAACTGGCTTTGCTGAAGCCCCCAATGCATAATGCGTGACAAAATCAAGTTACACTGTGCTCTGCTCACTTGTAGCACCTCCCAGCTGTACACACAGCTTCATTGCCCATTGCCTTCAAACTAGAAGCTAGTGGGGATCTGAGAGTGATACCGTGTGTGTTAAAGTGATGTTATATTTATAGCTAGCTGAGTTAACTGCAGACAGGTTTCTGCTTTCACTCTTGCACGAGACTGGGTTTAAGTTTTGTGTTCGCACTGGTGTAGCCAGAAACTGAATTCTGGTGCAAATGCATTATTTCTTACTGCTTGTTTCAAGGATGAACAACATCTGGTCAAACTGTGGTGCTGGTGTGGCTGGTAGGTGCCCGCTTCTGCCCTTCAAAGCAGTGGAAGATTCACTTAAATGCCTTGAAAGCTAAAAGACGCAGAGAGATGATTTCTTCCTTAATCTCCCATGGAATAAATCTAGAATAAAGCCTCAGACATGAATGGAATTTGTTCAGCCTTATTATGCACTAACTGAGAACAATTTGCCCCAAACTGTTAAACTGAGGAGCTGGATGTTTCATTCTGGCCTTAGGATATTTATGAGCATTCTTCAAAGGTGTCATGGTGTGTCCTGAGACTGAATTTTTGCCTCAAACTGTCAGTTACTAGTGAATATTCTGCACACTAAATAGGCAGGGAGTGATTCTGCCTGGCTGAGCTTTCCCTGATGGAATCAGCTCCTCTAACAACATCTAGAGCGCAAGTAATGCTCGTGCTGCTGTTTTAATCCTGGTCATCTTGTAGCAGAAGCTGATTCTGTGCTATTGAGTGAGCTGGCAATAGCAGAGAGTTGAGGATATAACTTTCTTTGTGTCTTTCATTAACTTTTTCACTGTCAGTGGGTGAATGTGTTTATGAATCTTTACAATAGCAGCAATGACACTTTTTAGTTTTGATTTTAATTCATCATTGCAAAAGCTCACATTAAAAATGTAATTTTAATTTAAAACGTTAAGTTCTTGAGTTCTTAACCCTCAGTTTAATTACAGGAGTTAGTGACAAAACCATCTCTCCTTGATGTGTCCTTTTAGGTCTTGTGTCACTAGCTAGAATCTTACTGTGATACCGTTCACTTTAGGATTGCATAAGGGCAATTATTTCTCCCACATGCCTTATTAAAAGTACTCATTATCTTTTAAACCATTGAAAACATTCTGACTTTTGATTGCTGGTTGGGAATTGTTTTTTCTTCTATGTGAAATGTTGTGAGCATCACACATAGAGTAGAGCTGCCCATAGCGAAGAGCTACAATTTCAGAGCTCTTACACTGCGGACTGTGTTTTAGGCTTAGGTTTCCAACAGAAAACCTGGAATGGGGAGAGATGGGCTTCCCTCCCTCCCCTGGCTGGGCTCATTTAACTCCCAGAGGGGAGGTCCAGACATTGAGCAGTGAGGAGGCCAAGCAAGCACATCCCTTCTCTGTGACTTGAGGGTATGGGAATGGCTTCATTCATTCTCATCTCACTGCTGCTTCTTTGTGCTACTGCACAACAATAACAGACTCTTACCCTCCCATGACACATTTCATACCAAAGCACTTCATATATATCAGTGGGCAAATGAATTCCCAAAATGCCTGAAGCAGGCAGTGCCAGCTAAATGCTTGTTGGTTAGTGCTTAGCAGGGGATATAATGGAAACACACATTTTTCTTGTGAGAACTGCCCTGATATTTTTCCTATACACACACAGGTCTTTGGTTTTGAAGGTATCTTCTACTGTTGTCCCAGGGTATTCAGTTGCTTAAAACCCCACCGACTTGATTGCTATCAGAGTAGCCTGGATCCTTGCAGGACCTGCAAGAATGAATTCCTGCTAGACCATGGTGCCTGATTTTGCCCTGAAAGAAATGCTGTTACCTCTGCATGGATGAACAGTCCATTGAAGAGCATGTGTTTCTCCTTGCCCACTAACATACATATATAGGTACTAAAATTAGTGTTGAGTCTACACTATTAAAAAGGGTCTTACCCTGCATTGGGAAACTCAAAATCCAGAGTATCTCATCCTAATTGAACTCAGCATCTTCATTATGGAAAGGGGGTTCATATATGAGTGATTGGTGGGTTTACTTTCTTGGCCCAGGTCCCACCAAATACGTGACCAGGTTTTCCAGAGCTCAGCTTTCTTTTATATATAAAGGCTACCACAGAATCGTTAGAGTGCAGAGTTGGTCTGTACTTTGCAGCCCTATGAAGAGCTCAGTCGTTTGGGAAGTGTGCTTCCAGCATGGATGCTGAGCCTCTCAAATTCTGCCCCTGACTTTGCTGTTGAAATCAAGCTCTCTATGTGATGTATATGGATGTCAGTCATACTGTGGTGTCCACAGTGTGCTTCCTGCATGGCTGTATGGGATGTGGCGACACAGCAGGTGAAGTGAAGGTCTCTAGTTCAGGTTAGTAGGAGCAGCTCTACTCCTACTAAGTACTTCTTGGTTTGGCCCTACTGCAGGATGAAAAGCAGCTTGCATTTGTGCCAAGGCACAAGGCTGTCAAGAGATGGGAGTGTTACTGTTCAGAAAATGAGAGCTCCATAAAAGCTGATCATTGTTTGAGCTGGTGAAGAGCATCATTATGAAATAAAATATTTGCATTGTCTGCTATAGATGTTTAAGTGCAGGTGTGTGAGTGAAAACCCCCTTCATATGGCGGTTGTGTAGCAGAAACCTACCTTTCATGCTCTGAGAAACTACCAGAAGAACAAACCCCTTTTCCCTCACTGTACAGGGATCTAGGGAACCTGAACAATGAATCTTGGTGCCAGTGTTACTCACAGCAGAAAGTGTGGATACACTACATTTGGGCTTACATGATACAGTGACCCTTCTCTATATAATGATGTGAGGATCTGCTGCAGTAATTTGGACCTGAGGCTGTCATCCCAGTGCACTGTATGAAAGTCTGCCTTTCAGTAGGAGGTTGAGTTTATGGAGCTGTTGAGAGGGGTTTTTTTTTGCTAGGAAATGGAGAAATGTTTCGTTTGACAAAAATCTATAAAATGCCATCATACTCTGAGCAATCCATCAGTTTAACTGCACCAACCTGCAGGGTGACGTCCAGCAATATGCTTTGAGACTCAGCCTGCAAATGAAGACACCCCAAACTAAGGTCTGCTGTGTTCGCATAGAGCTACAGGCAGGATTCAGTTGCTGTAGGTGTTTAATGCCATTTGAGATGCCCCAGGGTGTCTGAGACATCCTCTTAGAGCTGACAGGTACAAACCAGGATTTATGAGAATCAGACCTCCTCTCAGGGCAGATGTCCCTGTGCAGAGCCTAAAATAACACTAAGCTCCTATGTCCTGGAAAGTGAATCCAGCCCTAAGAGCCTGTTAGAATCGATGGAGCTCTATAACGTGCACCGACAGAAACCTACCTTTGAGCTGAGTGACTTTCCAGACCCCACTGAGCATTATGATGGAACCTCTGCTTAGACACTGAAGGTACAGGTGAGCATATTAAGGTGTCTAAATCTGCAAGCGAGGGCTTGTACTCTTTAGCAGAGTGATGGTCATCTGAGCAGCGGTCTCTTCCCCAGCGCCAGAGACCTTTAGTCCAGAAGTACGTAAAACTCAAAGCGAAGCTAAAGAAAGTTCCTACAGGCATCTGCCAGCTCATAGTTTCTTAGATTTTAAGGCCAGGGTATGACTCACAAACTAACCCTGCTCATTGCAGGGGGGTTGGACTGGATGACCTTTAAAGGTCCCTTCCAACCCAAACTATTCTATGATTCTACAACCTTTTGCTTTAATGCTATGGTTACCCGATCCTGACTCCTACATTAATCCTGTTCTGCCTGAACCAAAGCAGGCTGCTTAGAGAGACTGTGAATACTGATTAAAAGAAGGTGTAGAATTCAGTGTGATATTTTGCTGTTTGGATAAAGTGCAGACACACACTCTGATCTGGGTTTGAATCAGCCTTGCTGTTATCAAGCTGAAATAGCAATGAGAAAACACCAGTGTCAGGCCTGCTTTGCCCTAAAATAGATGCAGAAGGTTGTAAATATATCTTCCCAAGGGATTCTTTGCCTTTGGTGGGGTCATTTTTCAATTTGCAAAGCCCTTGTGCATTCCCCATTGACGTTATCTCTCACTGAAGCTTTCTCTAGTGCCCTGCTTACATGTGGGGGTTTAATCCTTTCTTCCCTCCTCACTTTCTCTTTGAAGGTTTGCTTTCTTCACCATTGGGATGATGGCATTTCTACTGCCTGGGTTCAATGTACAGTATGTGACCTTCTCCTCTGGCATGTCAGTTGGCTCTCAAGCTGAAAGAGTTTACATGTCCTATGGGCATGGGGATGCCTGATAGGTCTCTGAGAGCCTTCATCAAGAGCAGGTTTGCTCTTTAACCAGTGGGGTTTGAGAGACAGTAGTCAAGGCAAACAGTGTCATGGTGTGGAAAGCCAAGGTCACCTGAAGATCTGCTTGATGAGTGATCTGCACATTGCTAACAACACAAGATCATGCAATAGTTGTGCTTCTTTTTGGTGCATGAAGCAGGCCCAAAACACCTTCCAAGGGAAATGTGGGGATCTCCATGGAGCTGGGATGACCTAGGAGTAAAGAAATTCAGAGTTTTCCATTGCAGGATGACTCTGAGAAGATTGTGGGAACATTCTGTGAGCTGATACCAGTAAAAACTGAGAACTGATGTGTTCACAGAATCGTGGAATGGTTTGGATTGGAAAGGACCTGAAGATTATCCAGGTCCAACCCGCTGTCATGGACAGGGACACCTCACACTAGACCATGTCACCCAAGGCTCATATTCACATTGTTTATATATTTCTGGTGTTTGATCTTTTAAATTCTAATCCCATTTGTTCATAAAAGCTTAAATAAAACCTGGGAGGAAACCTGGCTTTTTTAAAGAAAAGCACCCCCACACCTCTAAAAGGAGGCTGAGAAGTCTTGTAATGGAAGACTAAAGATAAGAGAGTCTAAAATAAACCCTCCACTCCAATCAGACAAACCAGGATGTGTCATCCCCGACATTTAACCATGAAAGTACTAAGATCCAGCCCCCTTTTTAAAGGAGGAAAACTGTTCTTGCGCTAAGAATTCAACAATATAACTATCCTCAGCTACTGAATACCTCCCTTTTTCTTTCAGTGCTGAAATAGATGGTGATTTTCCTTGGGCTGTTGTGTTTTAGGATGTGTTGCAGTCTCTGCTTTAAAAGCCAAGTGGACTTTGCCTACAACTTATGCTATTCTTATGCTGTCCTTTGTAGGACATTGAGGAGAGAGATGCCAGCCAACAGTAAATATGAAGCGGGTGGACTTCGGTGTAAGTTAGGTCACCTGTATGTATTATCTATGATGTACAGAATAGAATAAACTCATATTAAATAGTTTGTGAGCTTCTCACCATGTCCATTAGCTATTCAGTGAAATCCTCCTCTATTTCTTTCCCCTATAAGCCATCTCACCTGGCTTTTCCAGATCAGTGACTGAGATGTGCTGGATGTCAAATGATTGGCAGATCTTTGGGTTGTGCATGTCTCAGAGATGAGGGTAATATATTTCCTGTGGCAGTGCTCAGCCCTCTGTCCTGGCAGGTCCGACAGATCTTAATCCATCTGAATCCAATCCAAGCAGCCACAAGAGCTATTTGTTTCTTCTGCTGAGAGCCATGGTTTAGTTGAAAGCACTCTGTCACGTCTTGTATTTGTTGGCTGGCACATTGAATTGTTGCTTTTGTGACTGTAGCTACATCCAGGATTAGTAGGTGTGTGTCTCATCTATGTAATGTCTGAGCTCATGAGCCCCTGGGAGTTCAGCTCGGTTGGTGCTTGGTTAAGAAGCTAAAGAAACCTGAGGCTCCCCAGAAAGTCATGTAGTGAGTGAGTTAGTAGTGCCTGCCCTGCAAGTCAGCCCTAAATCCCTGATCAAAGCAGGGCTTTGATGGGCTGGAGACATCCCTGTGCTAACGAAGATGCTGCTTTTGGGCAGGGTGGAAAAAAGTAGTTCTCACTATGTGTGGAAGACAGCAGAGATCACCCTAGAGGACATGGTGTAGACAGACACAGCAGGAAGCTCTTGTATTATCCCTGTGTTAAAGCAAGTGAGGCTGAGCACTGAATCCATGAGGGTTCAAACCTCCAAAGCTCCTGGGTAGGTGCCACACCACAAGGTAACTACCCAGGTTTCTCTCCAGAAACTCAGTGCTGCCTGGCTGTGCAGCACCCTGACCATATGGGCTGCTCTGTCTACAGGGAGAGGAAGTCTGCGCTACCTGGAGCCATTTCAGGTTGTGTTAAACACTTTCTAGGCCAGGCAGAGAAGGTTTTATAGACTTAGGTTTAACCTTAGGCTGCTCCTTCTGTCTTTGGGGCACCTCAACCATTGCAGAGGGGTGAGAGGGGAGGCTGTGGACCAGTGCAAGCCTTTGGTGCCTTTGGTGTTGTCAACCTCTAGGATAGGTGGTATCAGAGCCTGGTGTAAAGTCCAGACCTGGGGCCAAGTGAGAGCCCCACTTTGCCATCCCCTTTTGGGGTGTCCATCTCTCAGCTCCTCTGAGACAGAAGCAATTTGCTTAAGGGCACTGGGGAGGGTTTAGGTGCTTGCAGGGTCAGGCAGTGCTATAGATCTCAAGTACCTCTGACTCCTGATGTTTTACCATGCCAAGAGTTGAGCCCGGGCCTCTGGAATCCTGATAATGCACATTATCAACACATCCAGTCTTCTTTTAAACCATTCTGAAGCAATAAGGATCCCATGAGGGTTTAGTGAGAGATGCTCTATTTCTTATACCTGCCAGTCAGATTCCCTATGAGTAACCGTGGCTGCAGTTTCAATGCCACATGAGCTGTTCCTTTCCTTTCCTGGAAAGTCTTGTATAACTTTTTCTGTGCATTTCTGCATCTCCTCAGAAATGAGGCCTTTCCAGGCAGTGAGTTCCACTGGGTGGGTTTGCTTTGGAAGCTCTGGACACCCTATGTGATAAACAGCAAAATGCAAAGCCAACATTCCAGTATCTTTCTGTTCTCAGAGAACAAGCCCCCATTTGAGAACCTGGGTTTGCTGCACTGTGTTCCCCTCCAAGCTGCCATTCCTTTCTACAAGGAAACTTCTTTAGCTGCCTCTTTGCTTTCTGACTGCCTTGAAACATGCAGGCAGCAGGAGGGAACTCCATTCCCTGTGTGGGATGTATCCCTGTGCTTCCCGGCGCAATGTAACCTCACAGGTTTTATCAGCTCTCTGGCTCTCCTTTGCCTTACAAGGAGTGCAATTTCTCTTGCACCTCTCTGCCCCCCTGACTTGACAGCTGACAGAGCACAGCCTCACATTTCTCACCAGCTCCCAGCTCTTCCATTTGACATAATGGAGCTGGATGCATCCCCCTTCCCGGAGATGTGCTCCCCCCTGCCCCATCCCGTGTGCTTGCCTTGTGTTGGGCTCCCTTTGGCATTGCTCGCTGTCATTTTCCATACCTCATGTTTGCACAAGGTTTTGTCTGCTGCAGGTCGTCCTGCTTTAAATCAATGGTCCTCTTCATCCTGCAGGAGCCAAGGTGCAGGGTGGATTGTGTCAGGAGCTCACACAGTACTGCCAGCGTAATGACATTGCATTTTCATTGTACTGTGATCGATAGGTATAAATATGCATGCATACATTTATATGTATATATCTGTATAGTGGAGAAGCAGTCTTGGGGCTGTGGGGCTGATTCCCACCTGTGGCACATCCTCCTCGTGTGATCCTTGTGCCTCAGTTTCCCCACTATGGGCTGTGGGCACATTATAGGGCAAATCCTTTGGTAATGAAGCCTCTATGGTCAGCGAGATCTTTGCAATGAGGACAACCTTTCTCCTGGGACCAGTAGCATCTAAGTGATGGGAATTCAAGTTTTCCTGTACTCTGGGGCCTGGCCAGAGGCAGAGATAAAGTGGGCAGTTGCCTGGAGAAGCAGATAGCTTAGGACTCCAGATCAGGCAGTGAAAAGCCTTCTCTAGCAGCAAGGGGAAAGTCTCAAAGTTGTTTGGGCAGGAGCCCAGAGTGTTTTCCCCTCCTTCCTAGGGGAATTCCCTAGGAATTAAGTCCTAGAAGCAAACAGCAGGACAACTGAAAGGGACACAGGGTCTGGGACCCTGGGTACTCTCAGAGGGAGGGCATGAGGTTAGACTTCTTCATCAGCATCCTCTGCTGCATTCCTACCCTGGCCTTGGTCTTATAGTCACATGCATACAACTCTGGGATGCTGCTTGGAAAGCTGGTTTGGAATCCTGCAAAGAAGAAGCCTTCTCCTTTTGAAAAGTGTTTCCAAGTTATCCCATGACCTAACTCACAGTTGAACCACAGAGCCAGGAGCAGGAATAGCCAATGAGCAGCATTCACTATTCACTATTCACTGGAGAAACACACGTCAGGCTTCTAGATTTGGAGCAGAAATCTGTATCACCTGCCCATCTGCAGGAAGGCTTTAGGTAATTTAAAGAGCATATGGCTAAAGATGATGCCAGCTTTACGGAGGACTCCATGCCCTCAGAGCAGATCCTTACATCAGACACTGTGCTCATTACCTTTAGTGTTTAACATCCCCATTGGTGGCATATTCTGCATCACTGATCAGCCCTAAGTCATTGATGTTCTCTGCTCAGCAACATATCAGCCTTGTGAATGGAAGATCCCCTGGATTTAGTTATCCAATCTTTTGGTGGTCATAAATACAAGTGCTGCTCCCTAAACTGGACATTACAGCCAGCCCACTCCATGTCCTACCCCAGCGAGTGCTCCTGCCAGCTCTTTCCTCTGTCTTCATCTTTTGGTGTTTCTTGTCTGTCCCTGAGCAGCTGAAAACCCACTTGTCCCTCAGCACTCATCCCTAGGGATCTGCTGAGCAGATGGAATCCTGCCCTGGTCCCTCAGAACTTCACTGAACCACAGTGAACATGTCTGGAGTCACTGGGACCAGAAGAGTCTCAAACCCACCCAGCCTGGTGCTCTGCGCTGATGTCTTCTGACGGTGGACAGCAGGAGATGTGCCACAGTTGAAGGAAGGAGGAGAAGGCACAGAACACTCTATGGTGAGAAGATCTACCTTGAAGGAGGGTGTTCTTTTGTCTTCCTCATGTAATTTCCAACACAAAGCCACAATTGCCAAGTGAATATCTCCAAAACAGCTATACCTCTGGCCCAATGGCACAAAGAAGTGACAAGCAAAGATGCTTTTTAATCCATGGAAACATCTTGGTTTCAAGCAGCACAAAATCAGGGTTTCCCTATACAATCACTTTGATCTATCAGTCTTCTTCATTGTGAAACACCTCTGGTCTGCTCACTAGCTGGGCACTTCTAATGTATATTGTTATCCCTACAGCATGCCTGTGCCTAAGGACAGCTCAGGAGAGCAGTTAGGATGGCTCAGAGCCATGCTCCTGCTTGGTTCTTCTCACCCCATGTTTTCCCAAGTCTCTTGGGCACGGTGGAGTCCATAGCTCCGTTTTGTGCCCTGGTCCCTGTGGGGCCCAGGAGAGCTTTAATATTTGTGGGGGGCTCACTTTATCCAAATCCAGAGGCTTTGCAGGCAGGTGAAGCTCTCAGGATGGCCCTTTGCCTTCAGATTCCTCCTTGTGCTCGCCTAAGCTGCAGACTCATGAGGCATCTGCTTTCTGCTCAGCAAAGGGCTGGTTGGTGCTTCAGCTTGGAACAAATGAGAACATACTAAGAATCCTATTAACAGTGCTGGGGAGGAGCAGATGCGCTGCAGACAAGAGGGCTGAGAGCTGGGGAATGCTTTATTGCTGTCCTCCTTTAAGCAATATATTTGTCTCTTTGACATAGCGAGACAGAAGAGCAACAGCACTGGGCAAGTGCGTAAGAATTAACCTCATAGCAACCTTCCAGTATCTGAAGGGGGCCTGCAAGGGTGCTGGGGTAGGACTCTTCATTAGAGACTGCAGTGACAGGATAAGGGGTGATGGGTTCAAACTTTAACAGGGGAACTTCAGGTTAGATATAAGGAAGAAGTTCTTTACTGTGAGGGTGGTGAGGCACTGGAACAGGGTACCCAGAGGAGTGGTGAATGCTCCATCCCTGGCAGTGTCCAAGGCCAGGTTGGACACTGCCAACGTTGATGAGATCCCTCATCTCATCAATGATTTAGATGAGGGAATTGAGTGCACTATCAGCAAGTTTGCTGATGACACTAAGCTGGGAGGGGTGGCTGACACGCCAGAAGGCTGTGCTGCCATCCAGCGAGACCTGGAGAGGCTGGAGAGGTGGGCAGGGAATAACTTGATGAAATATAACAAGGGAAAGTGTAGAGTCCTGCATCTGGGCAGGAACAACCCCAGGTTCCAGTATAGGTTGGGGAACGACCTGTTAGAGAGCAGTGTAGGGGAGAGGGACCTGGGGGTCCTAGTGGATGACAGGATGACCATGAGCCAACACTGTGCCCTTGTGGCCAAGAAGGCCAATGGCATCCTGGGGTATATTAGAAGGGGGGTGGTTAGTAGGTCGAGAGAGGTCCTCCTTCCCCTCTACTCTGCCCTGGTGAGACCCCATCTGGAATATTGTGTCCAGTTCTGGGCCCCTCAGTTCAAGAAGGACAGGGAGCTGCTGGAGAGAGTCCAGCGCAGGGCAACGAAGATGATTAAAGGACTGGAGCATCTCCCTTATGAGGAGAGGCTGAGGGAGCTGGGTCTCTATAGTTTGGAGAAGAGGAGACTGAGGGGTGACCTTATAAGTGTATATAAATATATAAAGGGGGAGTGCCACGAGGATGGAGCCAGGCTCTACTCAGTGGCAAACAATGATAGGACAAGGGGTAATGGGTACAAACTGGAACACAAGAGGTTCCACTTAAACTTGAGAAGAAACTTCTTCTCAGTGAGGGTGACAGAGCACTGGAACAGGCTGCCCAGGGAGGTTGTGGAGTCTCCTTCCCTGGAGACATTCAAAACCCGCCTGGACACATTCCTGTGTAACCTTATCTAGGTGTTCCTGCTCCGGCAGGGGGATTGGACTAGATGATCTTTTGAGGTCCCTTCCAATCTCTAGCATACTGTGATACTGTGACAGAGCCTTGGGTGACATGGTTTAGTGTGAGGTGTCCCTGCCCATGGCAGGGAATTGGAACTGGATGATCTTAAGGTGGTTTCCAATCCAAACCATTCCATGATTCTATGATTCTATAACCTGGTGGGATGCTTCTTCATCCTTAGTGGCTGTGGGCAGCGCAGGGATGCAAAGCTGGCAGGACCCCTGCTGTGTGGAGCTGGCCCTTCACTGAGCTACGAGCTAATGGGTCCTTCTGTCCTTCCAGCCTGACACATGTCGTCTGTCATACCTGCTTCAAGAGGCAGGAGAGGCTCCATCGCTGTGGCCAGTGCAAGTTTGCCCACTACTGCGACCGGACCTGCCAGAGAGCGGCTTGGCTCAACCACAAAAATGAGTGCTCTGCCATTAAGAAGCATGGCAAAGCACCCACTGAGAACATCAGGTGAGAGCTGGACCCCAGCAACTGAACCTGGGCACAGCAGGACAGGACAGGGTGGCAAGGAAGAGCTGGGTGGCCAGGGTTAGAAGTTGAGTGGGAGATGGCTTGGGAAAGGACAGGAGCATCCCTGAGCTGAGGGGATGCGGACCTGGAGGAGCATCTGGGGTGTGAGAGGGTTGTGCTTCTGCTTCTCGGTTTTGGTGATGGACCCCGAAAACTACTGCAGTTGAATGTGGGGAGGCAAACCTGCCTGGGGTGGTTTAGAAGGTGTGGAAAAGTGGGGAGTATGTGGGAAAGTGGAAGAGGATATGGGATCTTCCCCACTTGTTTGTCTATAGGATACATTGATTTAGCTCTGTCGTAAGAAAACGAGAGTAATCCCCAAGGAAATGAGAGCCATTGTGGAGAGCTAGAACCTATGTTCTGCAGTTGAGAACATAGATGCTGGGGCAAACCCCTGCATCTCCCTTTCCTTCAAAAGCCTGTGGATGGCTCCCAGCCATCAGCCATCTGATGCTGAGCCTGTCTTGGCCTGCTTGCATGCAATTTCCCACCCATGTAGTGGATTTTGATGGCCCTTTGATCCATCTCCTTGCAGTGGCTGGTGGTGTTGCTAACACGTGGGTCTCTCTTCTGGCCAGGCTGGCTGCCCGCATCATGTGGAAGATAGAGAGGGAAGGCAGCGGGCTGTCAGAGGGCTGCCTGGTCTCCATCGATGACCTGCAGAACCATGTGGACAACTTTGGCGAGGAGGAGAAGAAGGAGCTCCATGCTGATGTGCAGAGCTTCCTCGAGTTTTGGCCACCTCAGAGCCAGCAGTTCGGCATGCAGTACATCTCCCATGTATTTGGAGTGGTATGTTGGAGGGAACGGAGGAGGAGAGCAAATGGGGGGCTGCTTTTAATGCAGAGAAAGTCTGAGTTGAGGATGTATGAGCTCATCCCTCTGGTGCCCTTAAGAGGCCATAGCTATTGGGGTAACTGACCAGAATTTGCTGCATGTGGTTTGGATACTGCCCATTCCCCATCTGCATCACTTCTGTACTGACACTGAGAAACAGGCACAGCAGGGGCAAGGTCTGAAACACTTGATCTGTCTAAACATGCAGGCATGTGGCTTGCTCAACTGTAGGTGCTGCACTGTCATCACAGGTCGCACTGGGCATCCCTGTGTACCTGGCAGATACATATTTATATATATCTCTGCACCTGCCTCAAATACATGTAAATGCATATTTAAATATGTTTTAGTAAATATACTTGCAATATATTTTAATATAGCAGATCTGTTTTAGTATAAACATTGATGTCTATTGTATATTGCGTGCATTCGTTTTTTCCATGCATATTGTAAATGCATGTTTTATATATATAATAAAAATAGGCAAAATGTGCTAAATATATTTAATAATACCCATTACTAACTTCTTAGCTGCAAACTTCTATTCTCAGTATAGCCAAGAGGGAAATGACCAGAAGCCAGTTCAGACTGAGCTGCTCTGCCCCAGCCCTCGTGCAAGTCAGTGTACCCTGGGCTGCACTAACCCCTCAGCTAGCACATTGCCAAAAGGAGCAGGGTGAGCTGAGACAAGACACATGCTTTGCTGGCACCTCTGCTGGTGGCTGGTGTGGAGAAGTTGGCTTTGCACGAGGAGGGGGCACAGCATCCTTTGGTACCCACCCTGCAAAGAAAAGATCTCCCTGCAGTCCAATAGGTGCAGGGAGATCTATCTGCTAGTGACCGGCACAGCTTGCCCGTGCATAACTAAGGAAGTACAGATGAAGTACAGAATCAGTTAAGAAAGGAAATAAAACTATTAGCAGAGTAAAATAATTAGCAGCCAAGTTAATTATTTGCTTAAATTATACCCTATTAAATCCTATCACATTTTGCCTTTGCAAACACTTCATTTGTAGTGTCTGTGACTAAAAACGGTTCCATTCATATGTGGTGATAATGCACGCTATAGAAAAGTGTAATAATTCATTTGTGGTATAAATGTCAAGCAAAAGTAGTCATTGTGAGAATGATTTGGGACTCAAACAGTAGTAGTTGGTTTTTATAAGCTCTGTGGGCCACCCAGCAAACATGACCCGGTTGAATGCAGCTCTTAAGGTTAATTTCTAACTGATACCTGTTTCAATAAGGGTGAACTTTGCTTTCTGCCAGGCCTCTGCTTGAATGGCCTCTAACTCATTTTCCTGTGACCTTTCTCTGCATTATTTCTAGGAAGTGAATCTAAGGCAACCAACGCATTGTCAGCACAAAGTTACATTAGCCATCCCAAATGAATATTAACAACAAATACTCTGTAACATTTACTCAGCTCTGCTCTGGGTTGGTCCATCTGAATGAGTCTATAGAAGAAGAATAGAATTGCTTCTATTCTGATGTTTTATCCCAACTAAAGATGTTGTTCCTACAACTACCTTCTGCAATGATCTCGTAGGCACTCCCTCCTCCTTAAAGTTTGGAGATGGGATGCTGGAGATATACCTTTTCTAAAGCATCAGTGGGAATTGAGAAATCCTTAATGTAGCCAAGTTCAGCTTTTCCTCTTTTAATGCTTCCTCCTTCCTATGTTCTGGGACTAGATCAGCTGCAACGGCTTCACCCTCAGTGACCAAAGAGGACTGCAGGCTGTTGGTGTGGGAATCTTCCCCAACCTCTGCCAGGTCAACCATGACTGCTGGCCCAACTGCACCGTCATCTTCAACAATGGCAAGTGAGTGGATCTCTTTCCTCAGGCACAGTGAGGATGCATCCTAACAAGCAACTCAGCAGACTTGGCTAACTGCGCAGTGTCAAATCCCATTCTTGGTCCCTTCTCTAGCTCAGAAAAAGATATATCAGGATTTTCTTTTTAAAGAGGAAATCTTTTCTCTCTCATTATTGTCCAATGCACTAAACAAATACACAAGGTTTGACCCCAAATCCAGTGAACTGGCTTTTCCCCTGATTTCTGTGAGGTTTGAAACCAGACTTAAGATAGGCAGATAAAGTACTAAGAAGCTGCCTAGATGACCCCTTATATTAAGGCTTTATTTAAGGAACAGTTATGGTTAATAAATTATTAAATATTGTATCAGGTCCACAGTTCAAGAGTTTTTCATAACCAAAGCTTGCAATCAGCTGTGTATCACTATCTGCTGATGTGTTTATAATAATTTCTAGCACAACCCTCATCTTTGTGAGTGTTCCATATTTATTAATCACTGATTAACTCTTTAGCAATGGGGGGATCTTAATGACAATTGTTACTGTTATCCTCAAACCGAGTCACTTAAGAGTGCAGGATGCCCGAAGCTGCAGGGCATTCTTCATTCCCACCCAAGTGCTGTAAAAAAACTTCTGTGGGATATATGAGATGGAAAGAGATTAAGTGGGAAATGCAGGAATGTTTCAACAGAGCTGGGAGCGGAGGCTGCTGCTCTCAGAGCTTGGGGCAGCCCATAGGATGGATGCCTTGGCCCTTCCCAGCCTCCAGGTACGAACTGCAGCTGATCCATCAAGTTGCATCACATACAAGACGTTAACTGTTAGGGATCTGCTTGCCAAAGCTGCACAGCCGCAGTATTTCATCCAGATTTTCCACTAAGGTTGTACAAATTCCCATGCTCACCAACGTTTAGTGCTACAAGTTAACCCCTCAGCCTCTCCTTCTTGAACTAACACATTGCTTGCGCACTCAAGTTATTGCTGCTGGTTTTACCTGATAAAACTATACAAGCGTTTATCAAGCAGCTGATAAACGAGCAAAGCGAAAACAAAGCTGCATTAGGATGACTTATGTTGGGAAACAGGGTCTGATCCAAAGTCAGCTTGGAGTCTGTGCTCTGATAGCCAATTGCTCTGGATCAGATCCTTAGTGGGATGATGAAGAGCCTCTCCAGCCAGCCTGGGAAGTGGAGGAGGAACTAGCAGTGATAAGTCTGAGTTTCTGGGTGGTAAGTAGAGGAATGGCATTTTGTTCGCCCGGCAGCTTGTCGAAGCTCCCACATGTATCCTGTTACTGACTTTAAACTTGACCATCTGGTTATTGGCAAAGTGAATTATGAAGGTTTCTTGCCTTCCTGTGCAAGCCTGATGATAAAGCCCCTGTTGTGTCTATCAAGGCACAACACCAGACTTGAGGACCCACTAAACTCATCATGTAGTGCATAGTCCTTGCTATCCCAGTCTGATTTCCATTTCAAGCTGTGTTTTAGAGAGCAGTACTGATGTCAGTGGAGATATTTATGTGCAGAACTACCCCCCTTGTGCCTGTAAACCTCAGAAGCGGGTTCTGCACAACCCCTGGCCAAAACCCCTCCTAAAACCACAGCGTGGGACAATTCTCCATGGCCCAATGATGGACAATTCAGTGATGGCTACTGCACAGCAGAAGTGAAGCTCTCATTCAATGAAACATGAGCCAGGCACGGGGAACCCCTTGTCTCCTGTCAGGATGATCTCCTGATGCCCTATACCGTGCACCCATATTTTTGATGTACTTGCGCCTGTGTAAATTGCAGATGTTTGTTTTGTCTTTCAGTCATGAGGCTGTAAGATCAATGTTCCACACACAGATGAGGTGGGTCGGTCTCGAAAGCATCGTCCTCCCCCCTTGCCCTGTACCCCTCATGTCCTGTGTTTAATGGAAAAGCTGCAAACAGCCCGAGGGGGTTCACTTCTCCCCCATGTAAAGCCCCACTAAACCCAAACCTCACTTAACTCTGCATTTTGTAGTACCCTAAAACCATAGTGGTAATCCTCTGACTGTCTCCCCTATGGTGAATTCCCCTTCTGCCTTTCAACCCTTCTCCCTTGGCTTCCTCCTTGTCAGTATTTCCCCTCTTCACCTCTCATTTCTCCTCCCCTGACTACAGCAAGAGCGTGAAAGTCAGAACAAGGTCTCGCTAATCTTGTACAGCCCAAAATAAACCCTTGTGTGTTAGGAGATGAGAAATGGTTGCATTACTGACATACTAAATAGTCCACGTTTCTTCTGTGACAAGCGGTGCCTGTTCAATCCGTTGCCTACAGTAGCAGTACTATGAGATGTAGGTCTCAATCCTCTTTTATCATAATACCTGATTAATGTTTCACCTTTTAATGATGCCACTGTTACCTGATCCAAACTAAAGAAATCACAAAACTATGTGCAAAGAAAGAAAAATTCTCTGCTTAGCTCACTGCACGTGGTATATTTTAGTTAGCCCTGTTAAAGGGACACTGTTGCCTTTAAACATTCATTTCAAGCAAACCTGTCTTTCCTCAAATAAGACATGAAATACCACTGACACTTTCTTGGTGCACTATAGGTAGGATAAAAAGGGGCAAATGAGTTTCAGTTTAGAGCTGCTATTTTGGGGCAGTTTGAGTTTTGAGCTATCAATCAGGCACACTATGTCTGTGTGCGTCTCTCAAGGTCCTTAGTGCTTGGGGCAGGCACTGGGGAAAGCACAGCATCAGTGTGGTGGGGTGCCCTTGGCTGACAGTGTCTCTTTAACTATAGCATTTAAAATATGCCATGCGTTTCCAGGCTTATCCCAAACGCTGTCAATCTCCTCCACACAAGGGGTGGCTGCTTAAAATATACCTACAGTGCTTAGGCTATCAGGGGCATCATAAAAGTCAGAGGCTTGATTCTGCTTCTCTGGTTGCATGACTCACTTTAACGAGGATCCCGTCGAGTGTGAACAGGAATGTGTGTATGTATCAACCTTTCTGATGGCAATTGCTCTTTTCCATGCACTTTATCCTTGAGTAGCAGGTTGCTTCTTTCTCCAGCTGTCATTTTCCTGTGGCTGTGACATAACTAAGAGCTGTCCTTCACGACGATGGCAGGTTTAGTGATAAGTTTTGTATGAAATATGCTCTTGGTATGATCTAACACCCACAGAAGGGTAAGACCAGCCTCAGAGAGTAGTTTTCACAGCAGCTTTAGCACAGCTGAAGAGCTCAGAGTTAAGCCCTTGGAGCTAAGAGCTTGTAATAGGAATTACAAGGGAGTGAAAAGGGAACTACAAGAGAATTACCAATTCCTATGCAGAAATATGATCACACAGAAAAAGTCGTGTCCTTCCAAAAGAGATTTATGTTTAATGCACGTGGTGAGACCTTCGAGTGCTATGCCACTTATGCCTTTGGTGAGACCTTCATTGGGTCCTGTCTAGAGCACCTCATGTTCAAGTGGAAGACAGCAGGTCCCCCCAGGTACATCTCATAGCAGGTGTGTACATCAAACACACTGCTGAGCTCAGCAGGAGGAAGAACAAGTCATGCTGTCCACAGTGAGGGAGTCCCAGGACTGATGGAGCACATGGTAGGGTGGGAGATCAGACCATGGGACTGCCTTCATTTTGATAACCTGTAAGTATTCCTACCTGCAAAAATCTGTGTAACCAACTAATGGGATTGAGCAGAGAGCCCGAAATCACTGATCTCAAGTGCAGTGAATTATTTCTAACCATGGGTAGAGTCACTAGTAGATGGGGGAGTAGATGGATACAGAAGTAACACCTCACAGTTGTATTTGATGGAGTTTTTTCCCATTATGGCCAAATTGCTGAGAGATGGCCCAGAGTAACTGGGAATGGAACAGCAAGTATCCACATTTTTTAAGACCTTTGCAGAGAATGACATGAGAGAAACTTAGGTGTAAATGTCTGTCCTTCCAAAAGCTTGTCATCAAGGGCTTGGCATGGATTTTGGCTTAGTAACACAGACTGGCAACTGAGTTGTGGTTTATAGTAGCATCAGATCAAATGAGCTATTAAAAACTAGACAATTTCCAGGGAATTGCTTATACGCTTTTATGTAGAAAAGCACGAACAGGGTGAGGGCATCTCTTACACAGCACCTAGAGGGAATTTGTCTTAACTTTTGGGAGTGAAAACGATCCCGAAGACAGCACAGCCTGGGATTTGGGAGTCTGGCCAGGAATGTGCAAAGCTGTACTTAAAAAAAGACCTCGAGTCCAAACTCAGCATTTTACAAGGCTTGTTGGGTATTCCTGATCCTAGGGATTTCTTCTGCTGATCTCCTGCAGAAGTTTATGTCTATGTTCAGCCCAGTAATGGACCATAATCTGTTTATAGCTCAGATCCTTACGTATCCCAGCCAGGGACTTGCAGAGGGGCAGGAGAAAATGGTGCGACCATGTTTTTCCTCTGAATTCAGTTCACCAAACTGCTGTCCATCTCTGCATTGCCTCCTTGAAGAGCTAAAGCACACCCAAGGGCAAGAACTCTGCAAGGCTGGGGCAGGATTTGCCCCTGACAACTCTATGGCTGCACCCTTGCTTTTGTTGCGTTTCCCAGTGCACATCTCATCTCCTTTGCACTCAGGATCGAGCTGCGGGCGCTGAGCAAGATTTCTCCAGGGGATGAGCTGTCTGTTTCCTATGTGGATTTCCTCAACGTGAGCGAGGAGCGGCGGAAGCAGCTCAAGAAGCAGTATTACTTCGACTGCGCCTGCGAGCACTGCAAGAAGCAGATCAAGGATGACCTGATGCTGGCGGTGAAGCAGGGAGAAAGCAAGGTATGGGTTGTCTTCCTGTGTCCAAACCCAGAGCTGGCTGTGTCTCTGTGTGTCTCTGTGGCCGTGGTCCCTCAGCCCAGGGAGACACCCAATAGGAACAGAATCAGATTTTAGTAGAAGCCTGACTAGTGCCAGTGTAAAAGGTGAGAATGGAACTGAACCTCCATTGAGCACAACAACAGTTCAAACCCACCATGCACAGCCAAGCCTGGAAAAGAGAAGACTGCATGGAGACCTCAGAACACCCTTCCTGTATCTAAAGGGGGCCTACATGGATGCTGGAGAGGGACTCTTCATTGGGGACTGTGGTGATAGGACAAGGGGTGATGGATTTAAACTTGTAAGTGCAGTTTTTACATTAAAAAAGCCCACAAAAGTTGACTTTGGCTCTAACCTAAAAGTCCATCACTGGGCAGAATGCTAAAATATTAGAAATTAGGGGTAGAGCTGAGAAAAATGCCGGATTAGATTTTGGGGTGGGTTTTTAGGATCTAAAGAGGAATCAAAGCTTTGAACAGCAGGAGGGAAAATGTGATGCAGGTGATTCATGGTGTCAGTGCTAATCAGCGCTGCTGAAGTTGTATGGTTTGTAACACATGTACCATCACAGGAAGGTGGGAACCCTCAGCTTCCAGTCCTTCCTTGCAAAAGCCTGTCACAGGTACAGGCACCATCACTTGACATTTGTGCATGGTTGCTGTGGGCAGACTGTGAAAAATTGCCATGTTTGACTGTTCATTTTTAAGTAAGCTGTGTCTTCCTTGGAGGTCTCACAAGCCACGGAGTGGGAGGCTGTAAGGCTGTGCCTTGCTGGTGGCAGTGGGATGTGTTGCTTGGCCACCAGCTCCAGTTTATGAGCATCCTGGTAGCTCTGAGAGTTACTTTTTGGTTCCTCTTGGAACCATCCTTTGCCCAAGGATGTAATTGCTGGTATTTTTTTGTCCACTGTGGGAGTGTTACCTCAGGGGGTTTCTACTCCTGGAAGCTTTATGAAGTGTATAAGGGCAGGCAAAACAAGGCAGGGTAATTTAGTCTATTATCAAGTCATTGATCTGCACGATTGTGTAGTCACATAATGAATCAGAGAGTACTGCTTAGGGGATGCTGTGAGGCAGGATCAAACAGCAAAGGTGGGATGAGCAACCATCACCTCACACCAGCACTGCCAGCAGGAGAGGAGTGCAAAAGCCTCAGCCTCCAGCTCAACAGTTACCAGAAAGCCGAGCTCAGTCCCATGTGCTTTCTTTCATATAGGTGTCAGTCAGGATGGATATAGAATCATAGACTAGAATCATAGAATAGTTAGGGTTGGAAAGGACCTTAAGTTCACCCAGTTCCAACCCCCTGCCATGGGCAGGGACACCTCACACTAAACAATCTCACCCAAGGCTGTGTCCAACCTGGCCTTGAACACCGCCAGGGATGGAGCATTCACAACTTCCCTGGACAATCCATTGCAGTGCCTCACCACCCTTACAGTAAAGAACTTCTTCCTGATGTCCAATCTAAACTTCCCCTGTTTAAGTTTTAACCCGTTGCCCCTTGTCCTATCACTATAGTCCCCTTCTCCAGGCTGAACAGCCCCAACTTTCTCAGCCTGTCTTCATACGGGAGGTGCTCCAGTCCCCTGATCATCCTCGTAGCCTCCTCTGGACTTGTTCCAACAGTTCCATGTCCTTTTTATGTTGAGGACACCAGAACTGCACACAACACTCCAGGTGAGGTCTCACAAGAGCAGAGCAGAGGGGCAGGATCACCTCCTTCGACCTGCTGGTTATGCTCCTTTTGATGCAGCCCAGGATACGGTTGGCTTTCTGGGCTGCGAGCACACACTGCTGGCTCATGCTTAGTTTCTCAATATATATTGCAGAGTGTAAGTCTTTACTTGATAAAGGTTTGGAGAAACAGGATCAAATGGGTATCAGGAGGCTCCCATAGGAGACAGAACATGGGACTAGAGGAGACTCTTTATTTGCTGATCAGGTTCTCTTTTAGTGCAGAAGACCCTGCTTTTTAATCCCAATACTAAATGACCAAGCATTCATTTTACAGCTAACCCTGACTACTGAAATGCCTCACTTGCAATTTAAAGCTGTTCCAGAGCTCAGTCTTATGATGCAGAAGCATTTTTATCTGACTTTCTGTGCAAGTATTTTCTACCACCTCCTCCAATGGATGGCATAAAGAAATCCCAGCTCTCACAGAACGCTTGCTATCAAGCCCTGACTGAGCTGTGAGATGCACCATCCCCTTTTTGTGAGCATTAGAGATGCTCTGCAGCACGCAGTGGGCAAATGTCCTCCACCATCTGAAGTGCTCATGCAGGAAAAGCCTGTATTTATGCAAGGTGCATGAGTCCAGCTATTAAAAATACACTCCTTGCACAGACAGTGAGTATCCAGGCTGACCTCATCTGCAGAGCATGGCTGTATCACATTGTCTGAATCCAGGCTCACGTGCCTGGGAGCAGCAACACTCACAGCTGCATGGAAACAATGCTATGAATACATGCAGGATTGACAGCTTACATCCTCAACAGCTGCTCTGACCTCTGGGCCTTCACCCCTTCCAAATGGAATCACAGAATCAAATAGGCTAAAAAAGACCTGTAAGATCAAGTCCAACCTTTACACCAGCACTGCCAAGACCACCACTAACCCATGTCACTGAGGGCCTCATCTACACAGTGTGTGAGCACTTCCAGGGATGGGGATTCCAGCACTGCCCTGGGCAGCCTGTTCCAATGCCTGAGCACCCTCTCAGGGAAGAAATTGTTCCTAATCTCCAGTCTAAACCCCCCATGGTGCACCTTGAGCCTGTTTCCTCTTCTGCTATCCCCTGTAACTTGGGAGAACATTCCCATCGTTTATAAGGGCAACAGACTTAGGGACCTAGCAAGTGCAAGGATCTTTATTAGGCAAAGCCACAACGGAAGTGCTGTTTAAAGTACCTGTTCTGGGAGTCTTTACTCACACAGCATAGCGATGTGGTTTGCACTGATGTTAACGTTGCCTTTGAGTGTGCTCTGTGCTCTAGGAGACCCTGTGTGCTGCTCAAACAGCTGCCAAAATCTGGTTAGCTATGACAACTTCAGTCTAATAATACAGAATAATACATCATAACACAGACATATGTACCCATAAATAGATGGGGGGTATATGGCTCTGGAAAGCTACTGGTTTTCCTTTCATGCTCAACTTCCAAGATGTTATCCCATATAGATGAATTTCACAGATTCCTCAAAAATCTAATAGACCAGATGTGTTAAAAGCCAACAGGACAGTCCTGTGGTCCTGCCTCCAAATCTTTGCATCCTTTGCTGCTACGCTGGGTCTCTGCTTCTGATGTGCACCCAAAGGTCCTTCCTGAGCTGCTGGGTCCTTCCTGTGCTCTGGCTCTGTTGCATGTCTCCAGACCAGGCTTTTCCTGCAAGCCCTTGGGGTCAGTCCTGGGCTGATTTCAGGTTTCCTAGTTACAAAAAGGAAGGTCATGGTAGCAAGAATAGTCTGAAAATGCAAATCTGAAAGGCTTAGAAAAGACGAAGATGAATGATGGAGCTGGTTATCGTAATGTTACATTTCAGCATCAAATGAAGGAGGAGGAGGCAGCTAACGAGGAGCTGGTTAGTGTTTTGCCAGGCATGCCTAGATGTGCATCACGTCTTCAAATACATGGTGGGGTGTGTGGGAAGACACATTTCACTCTCAGGGTGCAACTGAAATCTGAGGTCAACTCTTTTATGATGTTTGGACCTAATGGCAGTATTTCTCAGAGTGGGTAAAATGTAGTTATCTTTCCTATCCTTATTCCACCCATTCAAGACCCTCATTTCTCTAAGACAGCAGCACTGTGAGCGCCTGATACACACCAGCTGATGGCTTTCATAGCCTCTTTGGCATCTTGAGAGACATCCGAGGTCCAAGGTGAATTCTGTCCCTTTTCCAAGGGAGAGAAGTGGGGGAAAGAGTTGAGGAACCCAGTTACGCATGTCAGATGTTCATGGATATTATTATGACAAGCAGCATGGTAATATCCTCTTGCAGGACCATTTCAGCCTTGTCTTGGAGGGATCTGAGAGGCACACTGGTATGCACAACCAGTGATAGGAAGGTGATTTGGGAAGTGTCCCGCTGAGCTGCATTGGGTTCCCAGACCAAGCATCCCTTCGACCAGGTTATTTTAGCATGTGTGAGGCAGTGCATTTTCCTCACTGGCTTTCCTAACGTTGTCCCCAGCCCTCTGCAGAGACAGTGAAGGAAGTGGTCCAGTTCTCCAAGGACACGCTGGAGAAGATCAACAAGGCCCGCATAGAGGGACTTTACCACGAGGTGAGTCCCAGTGCTTTTGTTCTCTTGCTTTACATGCACTACCAGGGAAAGCAGGTCTTGCTCCTCTATGTCAATGATTTAAGGATGAAACAAACCCTCACTGTTGTTACCTGAACATCCCCATGTGCTTCCTGCCCTCTTGGCAGCTCAAATTGCAAAAGCTGATGCTGGTTTCTGTCTTATGTAAAGCACAACTGTGCCTGAGACAGCATCCCAGGCTGATTGATTTATATTGTAGTGATGATGCAAGGAGATTCAAATGACTTCAGCACCTCCAATTGACACAGGTGTTAAACCAAGTGCCTTCCAGGCAAAAAACAGGACTTAAAGGGTGAGTGTAGTGAGTCAGCTCTGTTAGGTGGCCTCATAAAAAGGAGGACAGTGGGTCTGGGAGAGAGACAGGACACTCATGAGACTTACTGCATTGAGCTGTGGGCCATGTTTGCCTGTGTTGATGTCCTTTTCATCTCCTGTCTCCTGCATCTTGCTTATCTGTTGGGTGATGAGAATAGGTGTGTGGTGTGAGAGACTCACATCCTGCCAGAGCACAGGCCTTTGTCCTTTCTCCCTCTTTTGCTTACCTAGGAAATATTTAATTGTTCTCTTCAGAGTGTAACAGCTTCAGGTTGAGCAACAGCCTCTGGGTTTGAATTTACTTTGGGAAAAGGCTTTTTCCTCACCAGTTTTATGAATGCAACCCTGAGAGGCAAAGCTTTGAGCACGAATCACTTTGACAGATTGATGTTTCAACAAATCAAAGCATGTGCTATCTTCCCCAGCCTTCACAGAGACTGACTTGGCCTCTAGGAGTGGTATGGACCATGCAATCCACAGGGCTTTGGTGTGAAAGCTTTGAGACTAAAGTTGCCCTTCCTCTCCCTGCTTCCTCTGGGCGCAGGTTGTGAAGATGTGCCGTGAGTGCCTGAAGAAACAGGAGCCTGTGCTGGGGGACACGAACATCTACCTGCTGAGGATCCTCAGCATTGCCTCCGAGGTGCTCTCCTACCTCCAGATGTTTGAGGAAGCAGCTGACTATGCCAAGAAGATGGTGGATGGCTACATGTATGTCTGTGCCTTGGTTTTGGCAGCTCTCTGTGGTTATACAATGTTAGGCAGTGTGTTATAGGAATGAATTTCTTAGTCTCGTCCCATTAGGGCAGCAGTTCTGACATTTGCATTGGGACCTGATTATATCACTAGACTGAAGAAGACCCCTTCTTAAATGCACAAGAGCTTCCAACCACCTTCATTTACTAAACTGTAATTGACAAATGGTTTTGGTACATCTTCTGTTTTGTCTTGGAAGCATCTCAGGGCTGCCCTGGTAGCAAGACATGAGCCTGGGGGCAGGACAGAGGTTGCCAGTGCCGGGGATAATCTGCTCCCCTGCACCCTGCAGGAAGGAGAAGTTGCAGAGAAAAGAAAAGCTGTTTCACATGGCTGTCACTCAAGATACCCCTTCACTCTTGAATGATACACGGATTTTTGGCTTGGCTCATTAGTATACACAGGTCCTATGGTACAAACTCTCTGAGAATAAAGAAATTCAGTCTAAGTTCAAGTAGATCCAGAGCAAACCTCACAATAAAAGTGATGTGCTTTATTATTATCGAGGTTTTACTACAGGACTGATGAGTATTAAATAGAAAAAGCACCTCATATCCATAGCTTGTTATTTTGGTCAGTTGTACCCCAAAAGGCCTGTGATATTTTGTTCTGTTTCAGAGGGGTGACAGAGTCACCTCCCTGGCTTGCAGGCCTGACAAGCCACTTCATGCCCCAGCCCTGGCACTGAGCTAATTGAATGGCAGAGGAAATTGCTTCCCTCCCAGTTCCCTTCCTTGCTTTAAGACCTGCCAGTTCAATATGCCAAATAAGCCCTTGAAGGCAGGTTTGCAGGTAAGTCCAAGCAGCTCCTGTCAGCTTCTAATGTTGAATGTAGAGGGCAGGTTTCATTTTTCCCACCTCAGGTGCTGACCATAGGGGAGTGATCTGACAGTCTCCAGAGTCAAAGATGCATCTCCAGGGCATGAAATGAGTATTTCTGTAGGTTTGGAACCACCTATTTCTCTCCCCACTTTTAATGAGAAGCTGGTGGTTGTTGCATAATCAGTTTAGGGACTGCATTGAGTGACTGAAGTGAGGTTTGTGCCATTTGGGCTGTAGATCTAGGTTTTGGTCAGATCTAGGTTTTGTTTCTTCCAAAATAATATGGAATGAAAGAGCTTGGCATTCTCCAACCTGGGTTCCAGCTTCCCTGTTTGCAGGTTGTTCACCCTCTTCCACAACAGCTCATGTCCTCATATAACTTGTGTCCTCATATAACTTGTGCTTGCCCCTTTCTAAGCAGGGCAGCACTTTTCAGTGGCACCAAATGCAACAGGCTCTTCACTTGAGTAAACAGTGAGTTCTTTTTTGGCAAACACATGTCCCTGACAAACATTTGGGAACCGGGATCTTTCGTGAACTCAAATTACTCAATGTTTTTGCAGGAAAATATACCATCCCAACAACGCGCAGCTGGGGATGGCCGTGATGCGGGCAGGAGTCACCCACTGGCATGCTGGCCTCATTGAGGCCGGGCATGGCTTGATCTGTAAAGCCTATGCCATTCTCCTGATAACCCACGGGCCTTCCCACCCAATTACCAAAGACCTGGAGGTAGGTGTCATCTCTGTGTTGTCTCTGCTGTCTACCTGGGCAAAATTACATTCAAGCTATAGGAACAATCCATCCGTAAGAGCTGAGAGATGTATCAATAATGGCCACTTCTTACTAACGCTGTGGTTTTCTCTAGATTGTGTCACAGTTTGATGAGAAATATGTGTCTGTTTTCACCCCTGAAAAATAGCTTTAATCCTGCACCAGGACTTGCATTAAAAATGACCGCTCAGCTTCTGAATCCCCCTTGAAACTGCTGTGCCCAAGGACAGAGCCTCCCATTCTTCAAACAACCTGATTTCACTGCTCTCAGATGAATGGCATTGCACTCTGACTATATCAAAGCACATACGGTAGAGGTTCCCAGTTTAACAACTGATTTTCTTTATCAGAGTCTATTCTTCTTTATTTACCACTCCCCAGTCCTTCTAAGCTGCAATGTATTTTTCCCTCAAACGACTGACAGGTGTATTTCCTAGCTTAGATCAAGAGCTGCAGATCCCAGGGAACTGCATCTGCTCAGATATGAGGGACTGTTTGTAATTGCAGCTGGGGATCTATCATTTCCTCAGCCTTTAACTCGCCCAATGTGACCTGTTTGCTCTACAGCATTCTCTTTTATTAGCCAAAAAATTACACAATACCAAATGAAATCTTTTATTGGTGTCTTACTCACCATTAGAGTAGAGTTATAACCTGTATTAGAGCAATTTTATATCAGCAGAAAAATGAGTATCTAATACCTAAAGCCAACCTGTCTGTTGACTGTTTCCTATGCATAGCAGAGGGTGAAACCCCAGCACCTCCATTTCTGTATTTCCCTTCCCACTGGAAGATAGTGGATGTATGGCACTTATCTCTATGCTCCCAAACTGAGGGTTGAATAAACTCAAACAAATATAAGAAGATTTCCTAAAATCCCTTCTGAGCCTCTGCTCTGATGCAGCCCTAGGAGTGACTCTGCTTATGGTGAATCCAGAGGGTGCAAATGTGTTTGAAGAGGGGCTGAGCATCCTCCTCCTCCTCCACCACATGAGATGCCTCCCACTCTGGTGCTGAGCCATGCCAAGGGTCAGCCCCATGAAATGAATGGGAAGCACATTCACTCTTTGTCTCAGCACAGCATCACCTCTAGGTCCTGCATCATGTTTGGGACCGTAAGGCTTCCCAGCAGCCTATGGAATAGCTGGGTGCAGGTCCCTTCACATTACACAGGCAACCAGGTTAGAGAACGGAACTGGGTATCTGTGTCTGTTTAGCTTTGGTCTCGTTGGTGGGACACTTAAAGGGCATCAGTCATTACATGGCCTACGACATAGAATCACAGAATGGTTTGGGTTGGAAAGGACCTTAAGATCATCCAGTTCCAACCCCCCTGGATGGTCCCCATTTTTAGACAGTGTGTTATTCAGTTGCTTTGAGATCACAGATTGTTACCTCCTGTGTCCCTCAGGTCATGCGTGTCCAGACGGAGATGGAGCTGCGCATGTTCCAGCAGAATGAGTTCATGTACTACAAGATGAGGGAAGCTGCCCTCAAAAACCAAAAGATTCAAGTCATGCCTGAACCCAGCAATGAGACCTCACCAGGCCTCTTCCACAAGAAGGAATAAACCCTGAGCTTGACACAGATTCATGCTTGTGGCACAACATCACCTGTGGCACCTGCAATCTTTGCAAATGTGATATGTGATATATGCATAAGGATTGTTTCCAGTGGCACCAGTCTGACAGCATGGGCTGCTGGGAAAGAGTCCCGAAACATCTTCTGAGGGCTCAAAGCAGAAGAGATCTTGGCAAAAACAACATCTTTTTTCTACCATTAGCATTAAAAATCAAAGCAAAAACCTGTTATAAAATGATTTACATTCTCATTGGAGGCCTGTTTCTCTCTGCACAAGTCCTGATCCTGAAATCCTTGGTTAAATTTTAATGGATTCTTTCCTAAGAGGTTTTGGCTTTTTTTGGGGTTTTCCCATCACTTCCTTGTGATAACATCATTTCTTTCCATGATGTCCATGGGTGGTTGCCCGAGGGATGGTATAAGTGGGAAGGTGATTCTGAAATGTGTCTTGTATGCCTGTGGGCAGTGAGTGCAAACTGAATAAGACCCACAGATGGTGCTTGGTGAAAAGTGGTGTTTTTCTGATGGAGAACTGCTGACAAATCCATCTATAGCTGATACTGGTGCCACATCAAACTGTGGGCACTTTGTACGTGAGACTTAGTGCAATTCCTACATCAGATAAATTAATAAGCGTATATGAGTCTCCTTAGTTAAAAACCAGGAAATGACTGCAGTGATGGCAGGGGATGGTCAGGGGATGACTCCGTGCCAGAAGCCAGTTGCACTGGTGTGGTGCACTGTCTGTGTTCATTGCTCTAACTGAAGAAGCAGTGAGCTGGGGACTCCAATGCCTTTCAGTGCTGCTTTTCAGCTTTGACAGTTGTTTAATCCATTTTGCACTAGGCAAAATACAGACAGTCCATGGACCAGCTGCCAGTGGGCAGCCAATGGAGTGAAGGAATAGTCGAAGGGCAATGCTTAGATTTCTAGATAAAAACGTCTTTGCTGCCTGTCTATCTCAAAATCCAACTGGTTGGCTCCACACCTTCAGTGGCAGCCAAGAGATGGAAAGGGATGAGTTTGTTCAAGAATCCCCTACCTGTTCCTCAGCAGAACAGCAAGAAAACAGACCCAGGGCTTTTCCTTTGTGAAATGTCTCAGTGGTTTTACTGATGTTTCTCCAGATCTGAGATAAATTTGCTGGAGACAACATCTGCTTTTTAGGTGTGATTGAGCTAAGCCCTTCCATTTGTCCATGAGGTGCCCATCCGATGTCCAGTGTGACAATCTGTATTGGTTCAGTTCTCAGTATGAGAATCAGTCATAGAATCACAACACGATTTGTGTTGGAAGGAACCTTAAAGCTCCTCCAGTTCCAACCCCTGCCACAGGCAGGGACACTTTCCACTAGAGCAGCTTGCTCCAAGCCCCTGTGTCCAACCTGCCCTTGAACACTGCCAGGGATGGGGCAGCCACAGCTTCTCTGGGCACCCCGGGCCAGCGCCTCAGCACCCTCACAGGGAAGAGCTTCTGCCTAAGAGCTTATCTCAGTCTCCCCTCTGGCAGGTTAAAGCCATTCCCCCTTGCCCTATGTCAACATGAAACACAAAGATTGAGGAGAGAGGAGTCATGGTAGAGATGCAGCTGAGGACAAATTGGTGCTTTAATGGCACGTATTGAGGTTGCAGGAGGAGGTGAGGAAGCACTTGTGTTTCCCTAATACCCTGATTAGCTTTGAGCTGTTGTAAGAACATATTCCCAGCTAAGTATATCACACAAGTCATACACCCATTTCCCAGTGCCAATTCCCAGTCATCGTCCAAGCACAGCTGAGAAGAGAGTTTCTTCTCCTACGTGCATCAGAAAACCACATCTCCATCCAACCTGCAGCACCAAGCAAGAGTGTGGGGGTGACTTTGATGCTCCTTCTGTGCCTACCCTGTGAACAACCAGTGTCCATCCCCACCAGGACAAAAATAACCTGCATTTCTCCCTGGAAGAAGTGTTCAATTCCAGTTCAGCCCAACTTATCAGGCGTGGTTTGGGGTGAGACACACATTGGATACCTGAGCGCTGTCTGGTGAGAAGGTGTGGGGAAGTGATGGGGATGGAGTGTCCAGATCCTGTTGCAGTAGGAAATGGTGGTTTGGACACCTGAACTGTCTCCATGCTGGTTGTTTTTCCAAGGCATTTTTCCAGGCAGGACCACCACCATTTCCTTGAGCCCACTGCACCTGCCCCATCCTTTGGCCCTGCCATTCATCTTGTCACTTTATCCACGTTTGTAAGGAAAGGGAACAGAGCCCTTTCCCTGCCCAGTTCTCCTCCACCCACCCAGACAGTGGTGACCCCCCGGGACGTTCCCAGCAGGATGCCAGCACCAGGAAGAGTGCCCATCATCATAGAGCACATCTCAGCGGGTCACTCAATGGCTCTGAGCCTCTGCCCTTGTCAAGCTCCATTCACCAACATCAGCAGAGCCTTGGCTCAGCCTGTTGCCTGATTTCTACCAAGGCTTGTGTGAGTTTCAGTGTTGCATCTCTTTATAGCGACAGTGAAGAGGCTGATGATAAAGAAAAGGCCTTTAATACAAATTTTACTTTAATGGACACATTTTACACAGTAAAATGATAGGGGGGGGGGTGTTCTAGATTCTCTTGCTGACCCTCTTGTAGGTGATGTCTCCCATGTTCATAGTCTGAAAAACAGATGGAGAGTGTCAGCTTTTCATAGAATCATTGGAAACAACCCATAAGGATCATCATGGTGCTTGCCTCCTAACTCTACTTGGAAAGGGTCTGGTCTTACAAATCAAACCAGGACTGGCTCCCAGTCTATCTCCTATAAACCGAATTATTAAAGCTTTGGATTTCTTCATGAGTACCCCAAAGCAGGTAGAGATAAGCTGGCATCCTTCAACTGGGACCAGTCTGATGCACCTCTCCTTTAAAAGTCCCAGGTCCACACACATATCTCTTCCTCTGTGTGGGTGAAAATGTGCCCTCATTACATGTAACTTTGTTAATCAATGGATACTGGCATCTTGAAGAGGACTTTTGGGATCAGACTATAATGGAAAACTGCCTTCAGTGCCTGGCCAACTGATAACTTTGGCTGCAGAGCCTGCGTGCTCATCTCCACACCTCCCTAAGGTCCCCAGTGTCTCTATAGGCTTTCCAGGGCCAGACACTAAAGGCATCTGTATGCACCATTACATCAGCCATTGTCCTCTTCTACACTTACAAGGGTGATGGTGTCTCCGTTGAGTTCGGTGACGGATTTGATCCCTTTCAGGTTTGCAATCAGTCTGTTGTTACCTTCCATCTGAACAACAGCCTGGTAGGAGGAGACAGAGGTGTTCATGTTATTGCTGGAGACCATCTCAGTTCCAACCCAAAACTATGATGCTATGATCCTATCCTGCTCCTTCTGCACTGAGCTGCCACCATTCCTACTGCAGACTGCCTGGGGAAAGCTGCTTCCAGGTGATTCTGGCTTTCCTGAGAGGAGGAGGAGAGAGGGTTGTGCTGATGGTGACTGCAATGCAACAGGGGTGTGGATCTTTACTTTGGGATGTGGTTTTGGCATCGTACCTACTTGTCTCCCCTTCTAATTGCGACTCACTCACGTACTGATATATGCCAGAGCAGAGATCCTTGGCATCCCTTAGCATCACACAAACACATGAGCTTTGGGGCAGAACAAGGAAGGATCTTCACCCTGCTGATGCTGCCCTGATGCTCCTTGGGGCAGCTCCTCACGCAACACCCAGACTAAGAGGAGCTGCACACCTCCAAGGAAAGAATTGGGACACTGGGACATGTCATCTCCTGTCCATCACGCACCTATTGCAGCAACCTCCTTTGGGATGGGGTGACAGGGAACTGGGTGACAGCATGGCAATGGGGGGAGTCTTGATCAAGGTAGGAAACTGTTTAATGAGCTTTAAGAGACTCACTCATGGCTGGAAAGCTCTTGGAAGGACAGGCACATCTGCTGGGTCTATAGCGCTCAGGAGCTGCACGTATAAAAGCACCAGCACCTCCAGGGCAGCAATCATTGATATGACTCAGATAAATAACCCAGCAAACCCATTTCTGTTCCTCTGCCTGTCCAGCTATAAGGGTTGTTCATCTGCCCTTGAGCTGCTGATTGATGGAGGGTGAAACTCTTCTAATAGCTGTTTCCCCCTAGTTTATGCCCAAGGGACTTCAATGATGCTGGAAGTTGTGATACGGTACACAAAGCCGGTACGGCTCTCAGAGACCCCTGGGGTATTTCCTTGATGATCATCCCTCCTGATTTCATCTATCCCTGCAATATCATCTCCTCCTGAGGTAGAGGTGAGAGGCAATAATGCTGGTGGCGCTGTCTTGATGTTTTAGGAGCCATTGCAAACTAATGAATGGGAGCTGGCCTGATTTCAAGGGTGATAACTCCTCACCTTGCCAAATCCTCTCACCCAGTGTCAGCAGAAGCAATGGAAAAAGCTAGCAGAGACCAGCAACTGGGATGTCAAGGGAAAGATTTATTGGTTTATGGTTTCTTGGCTGACTTTCCTGCACTACCTTTAAGTCAACAAAAAGGCGGGGGTGTATTTTGTGTTGCAACATGACAGAAAGTCAGCCCTTCACTACCTTGAATCTTGCAGACCTTTTGCTGTCAGAAAAAAAACAAAAGCCCCCCCCCCCCCATTACAAATGGGTTGTTAAAGCACTGACTTCCAAACTGGCAATTGAAGGAGAAATGCAAGAAACTGAATTTAGAAAGGCAGGGATTCATCTGCATGAGCGCTGCTTGGGGAGCTTGCGATGTAAAAACAAAGAGGTGGCAACTTTGGAGTCTCAGGCTCTGAGGTTCTCAGGAGGGTGGCTCAGAAATGTGCTGCCACTTTCAGGAATGAGTCCCTAAGAGGCTTGCTGAGGACCTGCAGGGAGCAGGGCAGTGGTGTCACATCGGCAGACCTGGTTTCAGCTATTAGCCCCTTCCCATTACATGAAATCATGCGTGCAAACTGTGAGAGACAGAACCAGGCTGCGGAGCTACTCAGGTCTTCTCCCTGTGTCAGCTTTAACACCCATAGTCTGGTCATTCCCTTTGCTCAAGTGCAGAGGGAATGGCTGGCAAGGGAATTTAATGTCCCTGAGCCCTGGCAGAGGAGGAGCTCACCACCCACCTTGACTTTCTCCCCTGACAGCATCTCCAGCTCGCACTCCTCCCCGATGGTGAACTCCTGGTGCATCACTTTGGAGCCGGTGGTCACTGTGATTTTGAACTTCTTCCCATCCTGCACGATTTCTGAGATGCTCTTGATGTCCTTCCCTTTCTGGATCTGTTCATCGGGAACCCCTGCCCAAGAACAAGAGACATTAAGTCAACCTTGGAGCCATCAGTAAGCACATCACTGCTGCTGAACCATAGAATCATAGAATGGTTTGGGTTGGAAAGGACCTTAAGATCATCCAGTTCCAATCCCCAAGTGAATGAATGAATGTGGCAGGATTTGGGGATGCACAGCTGAAAGGATTTCTATTCCAGTGTGGAAAAACCTTGCAATGATGATGATGATTCCCAAAGGTCACATAGCCCTGAGTCTGATGGAGAAGAAGAATAACAAATACTGTCATCCTGATGTGTGGGCAGTAAGACATCTCCCTTGTCTCACTGACCTGGCTGGGAGCAGAGCAGATTCTTCCCTGCCTAAGCATCAGATAGAAAGAATCCTGATTTTCTTCATTCCTCTGGCAAACAGAGAAAATGGAATAAATAGAGGCAGGATAAGAGAACCAAGCGGGTTTTGATTCAGTGTCCCTCAGAACCAGTTCACTGAAGTCTTCTCCAAAAGCCTGAATCTGGTCTGACAGGTAGAGCCCCTCCAGCACGTAACTGTGCAGAAATAGTGCAGTCTCCTGAATCCCTGTGGGAACACATTCCCTGGCATGCACACGGGTGGAAATGTAGTCACACACATTCAGCATTAAGCATTTAAAAACCCCAACTATTTTTGTCTCTTTATCAATCTCTTCATCAGGGTCAGTAGCAATAGGACAAGGGGTGATGGACTCAAACTGAAAAGGGGGGAGTTCAGGTTGGACCCTAGGCAGAAGCTCTTCCTTGTGAGGGTGCTGAGGCACTGGCACAGGGTACCCAAAGAAGTGGCAAATGCTCCTTCCCTGGCAGTGTTCAAGGCAAGGTTGGATGGGGCTTGGAGCAACCTGCTCTAGCAGCAGGGGGTTGGAACTGGATGAGCTTTAAGGTCCCTTCCAACCCAAACCATTCGATGGTGATGCTATGCTTTTTCTGATGAATGGTGGAATCTGGTGCTTTGTGGCATCGCTGAGCAGCAGCATGACGGGCTGAGCGATGCCCTGCTGGCCTTCAAATATAGAACCATAGAATCATTGAAGAGTTAGGATTAGAAAGGAAATATCACAGCTTGATGGAGTCTCCCTGACCCACCCAGGTCCTACTGGGTTATCCCATGAATGCAGCATTCTGCTGTGACTGCAGACCCTGCTAGGACCATTTTCTTGCAAGCCATGTATTTCACCCAGCATCTTTGGCCTCCAGCCACCAGCCAGGGAGATGCTTTCTCTTCTATCTTGAGATCACATCTCCATGCACACCCATTAAAAAAAAAACCAACAACTGCAAGAAGACAGTCAGAAATAGGAAATCTGAGAGATGGTTTCAATCTGCATCATCAGTGCATCAGTGGGACTCCCAAACACCAGTGGGACCTGAAGAGGCAAAGCAGCACTTAGCACATGCAGGTACTTACCTATGGCTTTCATAAAGGGCTCAAAGTTTTCCTGGGACTGGAGCTCATACTTCCCAGTGAAGCTCATGATGGAAAGGCTCTCTGTGCTCCCAACACAAGAGAAGGTGCCTTGCTGGTGAGCAGAGCTTGGTTTTATAAGGTCCTTCTGCCTTAAAGGCTGGTCAGAGGTAAGATGATGTATTTGTTTTATGGTCATGTTCAAACATTAACACAAGACTGGGCAATGGTCAGTGATAAACTGTTGTACATTTGACGGACCTCGATTTACAACGTGGGGGCAGGGGAAATCCCATGAGCCCATTTTATGGAGGCAGCAACGTGGCATCCATAAACAAATGGGGAATAAAGTGTTCAGAGAGCTTGATTATCAAAAGAACAAGCCAGATCACCTGGGAGCACACCTCTGGAAGGGGAGAAAGTGATGGAAGATTAGGGTTATGGCTCCAGGGGGTTTCTATTCACTGATATGCTGGGTCTTTAGCACTGGCATGAGGAGTAGTGGCTGCACACTGGCTTGCTCACTCCTTCACGTGCCTCGCGGTCCACTGTAGCAGTGGGTTTTGGTGTAACCCAGATGCAGCAGTAGTCACAAAGTTGCCATTACAATCAGAGAATCATAGAATGGTTTGGGTTGGGAACCACCTTAAATTCATCCAATTCCAGCCCTCCTGCCATGGGCAGGGACACCTCACACTAGACCATGTTGCCCAAGCTCCTTCCAACCTGGCCTTGAACACTGGCAGGGATGGAGCATTTACCACTCATCATTGTCTCCTAAGGAACAAACACGACTCAAAATCAAATCCTGGGCTTCACCTGGTTCATCCTGAAGGCTGCAGGTTGATTCAGACTACATCACTAATGGCCTTGCCTCAAAGAAAGGGGTTTCGTGTGGATTAGATGGACTGGTGCCATTAGTGACCTACTGAGGCTATTGCCAGGAGCCACCACTATAACCCCCATTCCCTCTCCTTTCCCCATGGGAGCCACAGTCGGTCGTGTACAGAAGGATCATTCTGGCCCTCAGAGCCATGGTTCTGCCAAAAGCCACATCATGAAAGCAGGGCCAGCAGCAGCCTTCAAGCTGAGCCTCATTCCTTCCTCCAAAGCAGGGCTCAGAGCTGGGCTCCAATCCAGTGTGGTCCCCTTGGCTGAGCATCCTGGGTTGCTGAGTGACTTCAGGGCAGCCATTCTCTGGGTCTGGACTCCCAGGCTGTGCTTCTTGCTCCCACCTCATGCTCTGCTCCAATGAACTCCTCCTCCCTCCCAAAGTCACCAGCTCAGGGATTTCCCCCCTTTTCACTCACATTCCTTCTCCCCTTGGCAACTCTTCCATTCTACCTTCTCACAGCACCTTTGGCCTTTTGAAATCATGGATAAATGCAAAAACCCCTCTGTTTCCTTCCAGTTCAGAGATGCTGTCAGAGCCGTTTGCAGCCACACATCCTGCAGGAGCAGGCTCAGCCCAGGGCTGCTGCCACCTCATCTCTCTGTGCTGCACAGTGCTGGGCTTCATTCAGCCTCAGTTTCTGGTTAATTAGTACAGGCAGCATCAGCCTGATGAGGCAGGAGAGGGAAAACCTCTGCTGGAGGGTATCCATAGGGAACATCACCCCTGCGCACCATGGAGGGGGCCAGGCAGGCTCAGAGGCACACATGGAGGGTGGGTTGATTCAGCAGTTTCCCAAACATCCCTTTTATCCCTCACATTCCAACAGGAATGACATCACCTTGGGAACTGCATGACATGTTTTCCCTGTGCTGGGTGAATGACCTGGGGTCATGTGGGGCCACACATCCCTTTTCAGCTTCTTCTTCATAGGGCTGGAGGTGACTGACCTCTAAGGCTGGGTCCTGGCAGCATATGGAGCTGGCAGCTCCCTGCCCCTCACCATGTCCTCTGGCCATGAGCCATTTGGAAGCACATGTGTGCCTCCCAGGCATTCCTGCCCTGGACCTCTTCCTGCTCCTCCAGGCAGTTCAGGTCCCCTCTCTTCACATGATGGATAAGGAGGTTCAGACTTGAAAAAACACCTGAATATTATTCTATCACCTTAAGCTTATCCAATTCCAACCCCCCTGCCATGGGCAGGGACACCTCACACCAGACCATCTCACCCAAGGCTGTGTCCAACCCGGCCTTGAACACTGCCAGGGATGGAGCATTCACAGCTTCCCTGGGCAACCCATTCCAGTGCCTCACCACCCTCACAGTAAAGAACTTCCTCCTTATATCCAATCTAAACTTCCCCTGTTTAAGTTTTAACCCGTTACCCCTTGTTCTGTCACTACAGTCTCTAATGAAGAGTCCCTCCCCAGCATCCCTATAGCTCCCCTTCAGATACTGGAAGGCTGCTATGAGGTCTCCACGCAGCCTTCTCTTCTCCAGGCTGAACAGCCCCACACACATCTGAGATCAAAGCTGCTTTCTGCAGGTATCCTCTTCTACTTATGACATATCTATGTTCCCAGCTTTGGTGGGTTGGATAAATGTGGACTATGGATCACTGCTGGCGAGTTTAGAATTGCAATCAACTGATTTTTCAATCAATGATCAAAGATAAAACCTCTCTGGTTTGTCTGCTCTGTTGGACTCATGTTCTGGTACATCCCCCAGTAAAGAAATGCAGAAGTTCTTAGAAGAAGCCCTCACAGAATGAAATTTGGCCAAGGTAATGATTATCTAGGCAGGCCTGATGAGCAAACAGCAGGTGAGACAACCTTAATCTCAACAGCAAAGTTCAGAATACTTGTACATCTCCCCACCAGGATCTCTTCAAACATGACTTCAATTTATCTTTCTAGGAAGAGGAACGTGTGCCTGATTTGCATTAACACGAGGCCACGTTAATTGACCATTTGGTTAAAACTAAATACCTACCCCAAAACATGGACCTGGTTTGTAGAAAGAGAAAAGAGGAAGGTCTTGTGGGAAGCCAGCAGGTACTTTTGTGCTTAAGTTGCTTTGGAAATACAGTGTAGGATCATTTCTGCTTTACATCCCAAGGTGATGAATCAGGGAAATGCTGGCTGGGAGAGCCCTCTGAATGCCACTGATTCAACCTCTGGCTCAAAGCAAGAGCATCACCAACACCAGGTCAGCTCAGCCATGGCTTTGGCTGTATCTCAAACCCCACCTGCTCTACCTGTCTGGGTACCCATCTTGGGGCTGTACCCCCCCTCTTGAAGGAGATGCTTAACCCAAACCTCCCAAAGTGCACTCGTGTTATTACATCTGCCATTATCAAGAACTGTTTGGCCCCATCATCTGTGCAGCTGCCCGTGGAGCAGTTGGAAGCTGTTATCACCTTCTTCCCTCAACCCTTCCCTGGGATTCCTGGTCCTGGCTCCCACTTTCACTCAGTGTCTGCAGCGCACTGGGAAACCACCCTCCTGCATGCACTGCTTCCTGACAACTTGGATGGTGTGTTGGGGAACAGGATTTTGAGTCTCAGGACTCCTGCAGCAAAAATCCTTCTCTGCATCCTCCAGGTTGAAGTAGAACTCTCAAGTTCTGAACTACGAAAAGGACTTGGCCCATCTCTGGAAGTGTTCAAGGCCAGGTTGGACAGGGCTTGGAACAACCTGGTATAGTGAACGGTGTTCCACCAGTGACTTCCCAGACTTTGATTTCAGATTAGTGCTTTGGGAAGCTGAGGCAGGGCTCTACACTAGGATATGCTTAGCCCAAATGTGACAGGCTACAAGCCAGGGCTTTTGCTGATTCAGTCATGGGTTTCCCTAATACAGATCCAGCTGAACACCCCAGAACTCCTACCCAGTTATTTTAAGAGCTTGGTCACATCCTTGCCAATCAGAGATCCCCAGGTGGACTTCCTTCTGTCTAAACCTGTATTATTGCTTGGTTGTTCCTATTTCTGCTCTACTTGTACCTGGGAACTTGGTCTCCTGCCCACGGTTCACATCTTTGGTCAGGTTATTTTTAACCTTGAGGAACAAAGGTTTCTTCAGCGGGCCAAATGATGGCATTGCTTGGAAAGGTTGGATGGGATGGGGAAGATGGTGCTGATGCTGCGATCCCCCTGATCATCTTGGTTTAACCATGTTTTCACTGTGCTGCATTACCAAGACAGCACTGAGACGAAATTCAGCACCCTTCCCATTACGTTTCTCTGTTTGAAATGGCCATCAGAGTCTCCTGGCTGCCTCCAAGCTGTAACTTCCAAGCCATAGACATGCAAGCGCCAGTTCATGTTGGCTTAGATTAGATATTCCACTATCAGAGCCTTGATAAGAGTGCCGAAAGCAGCTGCTTGTACAGAGAGCTGCTGCTTGATAAAGCTTTCCATGAATGCCGAAATCCAGCAGAGGAATCAGCTCTTGTCATCTGATTACAAAGGTCCAAAAAGGAGCAAAGGCTTAGTGCTGCTTCTCCAAGGGCAAGGCAATGGTTTCACTGATAGCATGAGACCTATCACTGGCTTAGCTTTGCTTACCAATGATCATGTGGGGAGCAGAGCCTGCAGAAGAGCTGGCCTTTACTGATGGGGTCTTGTCCTGCTGCAGGAATAAAGCTGCTGGCTGTGCCATGTTCTTGCCTCAAACACATGTGCCGTGGTGCTGTTGCCTCTTCCCAGGCACATGGAGCTTTGCCTTGCTGTTCTCTCCTTGCAGCTTTGGTGGGATGATGTCTTCCATGCCACTGTCCAGCTTATGGAACTGGAAATGGTGCTCATTGCTTATGGAACTAGGTTGAACCAGGGCAGGGGAAGAAATGGAGCCATTTTCAGTTAATGTTCTTGAATAAAGGGAGGTTTGGAAGAGCCCCACAAAGCACAGCATCGAACATTTGACCAATGCAAATGGGTTTCATCTCACCCCACCACATGGCTGCAGTGCAGATGCCTCCATCTGACCCAGGTGCATGGATACGCAGCGGGGATACATAAACCTTCATGCGGCCAAGTGTACACTTGCATGATGGGACGCAAAGAGCAGCAGCCTCCAAGAGGCTGGATGAACTCAAGTCCTGGCTGTCACCTCTCCAGCTGGCCCGTGCTCTCCCCAGTCTTCATTTATCAATCACAGCAGCTCACTTAATAACTGCTACCAGCAGATTGCCGCTAATTAGTCAAGGAGAGCTTCTCAGGCCCATACAGACATGAGGAGGAGCCTGTGCATGTGCGTGCCCTGCTGTTTGCACGTGAGTCCTGACGCACAACCCATCTCACCACACACACGCACTGTATGGATGTCATGTTCCCTGAAATGGCTTTTCATTAATGTAATATCACTGTCAAAGCAGTTGACTTGGTGTGTCAGACCCATGATACCCAGTGGAGCCTCAGGGGTGATCATCACTCTTCTACGTTCACCACTCCAGACTGAACGTGAGGATGCTCTGTGCCATAGACCACTGTTCCTCTCTCTTTGAGCCAAATATACAACCACAGTTTGTGTTTAAACATAAGGGAAAGTCCAAACAAAACCCCCAAGAGTTTCCCTACCAGATGGTGCTCCTTGGCTGGGGAAAGCAATGGCACAGGTGCAATGCAGAGGCAGAACACTGCTTTGAGGCTGAATGAGGTCTGAGATTTCAGGAGGTCCAGGGCCAGGGGGATGCTCCATGGGAAACAAGCACAGTGCCAGCAAGGCCAGAGCTGTGGATAAAGTCTAGATTGCCACTGTGCATGTCCCACTTGATGCTGCTGCTGTGTTTGCTTTAGTTCAAGCACCTCCCTGAGCACGGGTATCCCTGCTTTCCATATAATGGAGCACATAGACACTGACTTTCCCAAAGTCACCTGAGAAGGTGATAAAGCAAATGAGCTGTAACTGCTCAGCCTCCACAGCCTCTTCCTTACTGGGTCCCTAATGAGCTGTCACAGAGCCCACATCCTATGGGATTGCAAACATTGAGATAAAATTTATCCCTGAGGTTTAATGCAAACTTTGATGCAGCACGAGCAGATTGCACAACCTGCTCCAGGTAACAGAGTCTTCAATGTCCCAACAGAGGAGCCAGCACTGCACTATCCCACCCTCACACTCCCTTTCTGCTCTGCCTTTACAAGTGTGTCCTGCACTTTGGTCTCCAAGACCCAAACCACAACAGGGATGTCCTTGAGGCTGTTGTGAAAGACTTCAGGGTGAGGAAAGAGCACTGAACCCAGCCGATGTGCTGGCAGCTCCTTGCCCTGCAAAATCACCACAAGTGGAGGTGGAGAAGTGTGTGTGTATGTTTGTAGGTGAGAAAAGGTGTTGTCCCACGTAGAACTATCTCAGGTCAGCTAGAAAGAGGGGGAAAGAGCCCCATTCGCTGTAACCACGGGGCAGTTCTATGCATGTTAATTCATCCACAACTGTACATTTCTGCCTTATAGCTCCTTGACACGAGGCTCAGACAAATGATTCTGGGTGCATGTTTGCCTGTGCAGATGCAGACAGCCCCCTTCCTGCTATAGATCTAGGAACCTCACCTACGTGTGGGTCTGCCTCTGAGAAAGGCAGAACTGAAATACTTTGATTTCTGGCCAAACCCCTACAGTTTGTCCCTGGAATCTCTCTGTTTTCGCTGTAAAAGTTCATACTTCTGTGCATGAGAAGGCAGGAGACACAGATTTTCTTCAGCAACCCCTTGTGACAGGCTTATGTGTTTTCTCTCAGACAACATAACACACTTCCCACTGGAAGCAGTCTGTATGGGGTGGTAAAGGGCATTGCAAAACCCCGAACATCCTTATTGCTTACTGGACCTGCCTGGCATTGCTTGGCTCCCTTATAGGTCTGAAAGCTGCTGTTTGTGCGTGGTTTTCAGACAACTCATGGGCAGAGACAGAACAGGGAGATATGAGATTTTTGTGCTGACTGATCTCATGTGATGCTCTTGTACTAAACTGGGTGCATTCTTGGCCGGGGGTCTTTCCATGTGCCCCTTTCTGAGTCTCTCCATAGAATTAGGCTCTAGAGACACCCAGGGGATGAGAGACCCTCCTGGAAGGGGGGTGATAGACCCCAGGGAGAAGATGGGGTGAACATAAGCAATCACTTTCTCACCCCGACAAGCTTTTGCATTGGTTCACCCCGCTCCATAGCCTGGCTGCCTGCTGCAGGACACTGCCTGGTCCTCCTCTTCCTCGGCTCCCAAATGGGGCTCTTCGGAGAGGGGTTTCCTGGCTGTTGCCTGAAATCCCGGTGGGATGCTGTGCATCCACGGCCGGGAAGCTGGAGGGAGGGAGGGAGGGGAGGGCGGGCTGGTGGAAGGACAACATTCCTTGGTGGATGCGAGGCGCTGCCGCCATCTAGTGACATGGGGATGCACTGGTGGCGCTGCCAGAGCCTGCGGTCCCCGTAGAATCAGAGGATCAAATAGGTTGGAAAGGCCCTTAAAGCTCATCCAGTCCAACCATTGCCCAGCACTGCTGAGGCCACCACTAACCCATGGCACTGAGGCCTCGTCTCCACGCTGTGTGAACACTTGCAGGGACGGTGACTGCAGCCCTGCCCTGGGCAGCCTGTTCCAATGCCTGAGCACCCTCTGGGGCAGGAATTGTTCCTCAGCTCCATCTAAACCTGCCCTGGTGCAGCTTGAGGCCGTTTCCTCTTGTCCCATCCCTTGTTCCTTGGGAGCAGAGCCCAGCCCCTCCTGGCTCCATCCTCCTGTCAGGCACTTGTAGGCAGCCATCAGGTCCCCCCTGAGCCTTCTCTTCTCCAGAGTGAACCCCCCAGGTCCCTCAGCCGTTCCCCATCACACTTGTGCTCCAGGCCCTGCACCAGCTCAGTGCCCTTCTCTGGACCCATCCCTGGGGATGCTCTGCTGGGTGTGTGCAGAGGGAACCCAAACCCAATGCACTGCTTGTGCCTGGGACACAGAAGGGGGCCATTGCTGGAGAGGAGAGGAGAGAAGGCTGCTCAGCAAACACAGAGCCGAGTGTTTCAGTGCTCTCCTGTGAGTGCTACAATGCTCTGGGTGAGACCTGAAATACGGGGTAAGGTGTGCAGGAACATGTGCTGTATGTGCCCTTCTGCTTCCTTGGTCCTTACCATGCCTTTTGTGCAGGGAAAGGCTGAGGAAATTCCACCTGGAGGGATGAAAACTGACGCAGTACAACTAAAAGAGCTGGCAAAGTCTGAGAGCAGCCTTAGCTAAGGTTTGCAAATACAGCCGATTCCTGACATGCGAGTCCAAAGAGTCAGAACTGCTCAGGAAGAGGCAAGGTCCAAAGTGGAAGTGCAAATCCCAGCAGGAATATGGAGGCATTGAGTAAGACCAGGTTAATTAAAGGCTATTACGTTTTCCAGCTCTGGATCTGTTGCTGCAGTGGATGAGCCCTGACAGGCTGGTGTGCAGCAGCAGCACAGGGCCTCCATTCCCGTCCTTCCTTTTACAGATCCAGGTAATATTAAAGCAATAGGACTTTAAACTCAAATGGATGGAAATTGCAGGGCTAAACATGGGAAAAGCCCTCCCAGTGAATAGCTCTGTCATCCCAGTACATGTCCTACGTGCTCCCCCTATGTTCTATACTCACTCATAGCTGCCACATAAGCAATCCCTAGCATCAAAGCACCGATCAATAACCTCATTAGCAAGGGCTATCACTGTTGATAGGCCCAGGACATAGATAAAGCTGGGGCAACAGACCTGCTACCATTTCCTTCTGTCAATGGGAAGCAACGAGTGACCTGATTTAACCCATTTTCCTATTGCAGGGTTCCCATATGCACCCTGCAGGGTTCTAATGCTAAAGGGTTCCTAAGTTTCATTATAAGCTCTTGACATGAAATAAATACATACATTAGATGAATCAGTGGTCTCACACAGGTAGTGTGCACATTGAAAGTGTTAGATGTAGGGTAAATGAATACCCAGAGGCATAAAGTCTCATGGTGGTGGGAGTAGGGAGGATGCGCTGTGTAACCCTTGTGGAGACAATCAGATGCTCATTGGTGATATTAAAGTATTACATTAACAATAAAAGCTATCAGCTTGTGCAGCTTTCCCCATGGATTTGATCCTTTCCTTGTTCGAGCCTAAATTTGAGCTGGGTTCAAAGCCTGCTTTGCCTCTGCATGGGCAGAGACTGCTGCAAAGGAAGAAGATCCTGACTTCACCTTGGCACTCTGTCATGGGAGAGGTCAGAGGAGGCAAAGTGCTGTATCCTGCAGCTTTTAGCATATTTCTAGTTGATTATATTCATTTCTATTTTGTATTTTCTTGTATTTCACTGTTTCTTTTCCAGAGATGCTACTTGAAGAGTATTGTGTCAGCTGCCACTGGAGCATGATGTGGAGCTAAGGCTCCATCCTGCGGACATTGCCCAGTGACCCTGGAGGCTTTTGGTGACTCCAAGGATAGATCTGGTGAGGTTTCACCATTGATCTAAACATCATCTGTGAAGAACAAGGTCCAGCTCTGCTGCCTGTGCTTTCTAGTGCCCTGTGAAGGACTTGGATGCACATCTGGAATGAGAAGGGACCCCCGTTACAGGTTCAGCATCCCACTACATGCCAATGTGCCAAGAGGACCTGGTGGCTGTGGGTGCAGAGAGGACCCTGGGGTTACAGCAGGTTTGGGTGGCTCAGGCTTCATCTTTGCAATGTGATGAGAAACACTGAACACAGAGATCTCCCTGCAATGGGGAGATATGGGCTGGCTGGGAGATAGAATACATAGAAGTATAGGCAAGTAGCTCCATTTCTAGCTGATTTCTTAGAGGTGGTCAGAAAATGAGCAAGCTTTTTATGTGCTGGGCTTAGAAAAGCCAGTTTCCATATCAGTGCCCAGGGAAAGGACTGGACTGCTCTCTACCAGAGACTTTTCTCATGGCTCTGGTTACTCATGGGAGTAAAAGAAGGATTGTGTGTTGGGTTGGACTTTGATGCTGTGGTAGTCATGTATCCCTCACTGCAGATGTGGGCTTCCTGAGTCACATCTGGCTGTTACCAGCCATGCTTTGTACCTCAGCATCTTACCTTCCTGCACCCTGGGTCCACGCAGTCACCAGTCCTGTGGTCCTTCTCCTTCAAACAACACTTCTTTATTAAGCTAAAAGGTAAGAAAAAGGATGCACAGCCCTTCCCTGCAAAGGAGAACTGAGTTTTTTACACAGCCCTGCGTATGCCCCCTCTTTGTCCTGTGCCTCAGTTTCCCCAACGGTGGGATAGAGCTGTTATCACATCCCAGCCTCACCGTCTCAGCTGAATACAGACTGGTTTTGGTTGGAAGGGACCTCTGGAGGTTTCCCACCCAAACCCTGCTTTAAGCAGGTTCAATCTCAGCTTCAAACCCAACCTCACGGTTAAATCAGGTGTATCTCAGTGCTTCTCCAGCTGTACTTTGAGCTCTAATGGGGTCACACTGACCACAAGCTCCTTGTGCCCTGTTTGATCGCCTTCATGGTTAAAACCTAACTCCTAACACTGAACCAGCTTTCTCCCCTGCTGCAGCCTGTGCCTCCTGCCCGGCCGCACCAGGAGCAGCTCAACTCCATCTTTCCCACATATTCCCATTCCCAGAAGCGGTGTGGGAGGACCGAGTGCGCCGAGGGGAACATTGACCTGTGGCAACGGGGGGGAAGTTTCCCGTGAGCACAAGTGCAGACAGAGGCTGCCCGGTTACAAGTGCTGGGGGTGAGTTTCGTGGCTGCTTTCCCTGCCTCTGCGTTGGGCTCAGGAAGGTTGTGGCCGTGCCGAGGGGCTGCTTGAGTGTCCGAGGTGGGAATAGCCATGGAGATTCATGGGATTCAGGGGGTTAAAAGGGGCTTCTGGCGGCATGAATCCAGAGGTTTAGCTCGGCCTTTCCTACACTGAGTTAAATCCCATCTTTAGTGTAACCCCTTTGGCAGACTCAAAAGCCCCAAGTCGTTCCCTTCCCTTTATCTCCCTACTTTTAAAGCTCCAGGTTTTGCAAGTAGCCCGCAGGGGACATGACGTGCTTGCACAGCGACTTCAGCGCCATCAGGGCTTTGCTTAAGCCGGGGAGTGTGTCCGGGGCATGGTGGGAATGGCGCAGGGAAAGCGGGATCGGGAGGCTCCGTGCAAACCTCAGGCAGCGTTTCCAGTGCCTGCAAAACCATGTGTGCCCTCTGCCAGCCCCGGCTACTCCAGCAACCTGTGGCTTTTGGGGGGAGGAGGCGGTTTCCTCCCTGAGGATATTTGTCTGCCCGCGTGGGAAGTTCTATAGAACCATAGGATGGTTTGGGATGGAAAGGACCATGCAGTTCCACCCCCTGCCATGGGCAGGGACCCCTCACAGCATCCCAAAGGTTGGGATGCGGGACTGTTCCGAGTTAGGGGTGCTCAGGGCCTTGGCAGTGATTGCGGTGTCTCCCCAGCACCACCATGGAGTACATCAGCACACGGGGAGGCGCAGGGACCGTCGACTTCGAGAGGACCCTCTTCTCCGGCTTCGCATCCGATGGGGGCCTCTTCATGCCCAAGCGCATCCCCTCTCTGGATCGGGACACCCTGCGGAGATGGAGCAGCCTCTCCTACGTGGAGCTGGTGAAGGAGCTGTGCTCCCTCTTCATCACTGCTGACCTGGTCCCACGGAGCACACTCAGTGGTGAGCCTCAACCGGCTGCTCGCAGGGATGCGAGTGATCAATGGGGTGATCAATGCATCTGCCTGCCTTCGCTCCATCCTCTTCACAGCCACTGGAGTTTGGAGCCTGCTGCATCACTCCCTGCTGCTTTCTGTACCCTATTCTCTGTCTGGGAGGAGAATCTCCCCTTGCTGGGAATTGCTACCTTGTGGAAAAGGTGTCCTGTCTGTGCAAATAGGGATTCTGGTGACTACAACAGTGATAGCTGATGCTGTGGCCCTGCTTGCTGCGGGGTGCTCCAGACCTGCCCTCCACCAGGGCTTTCTGCTGTTGCACACTCCCATTGAGACTGGTTTTTAGTGGTTTCAGCATTTAACAGCTATCACTGCACCAGGGAGCAGCTACAACCTCTGCCGCAGTAGCACCTTATGGCAAATCCTGGTTTCCTGTGTTTTATATTGTAACACAGCTTTGATTGTGTCAGGTATCGGCTGGGGTTACTTGTGTACAGCTGTCCAACACAATGAACATGGGCTGGTTTACTCCCAATAGCTAGGAATAAGTTGTTGGGTATCTATCACCTCTCCAGCAACTGAGAGTCTTTGGTTGTGTGTGAATGGTGCAGGAAGGCATGGGTCAGAAAAACGTTCCTCTACCCAATCTAAGCTCCTTTAACCATCTTCCCTACAGACCTGGTCGACAGGGCCTTCAGCAGGTTCAGACACAAGGATGTCGTCCATCTATCCAGGCTGAAAGATGGGCTGAATGTTTTGGAGCTCTGGCACGGGGTTACTTATGCGTTTAAGGACCTGTCCTTGTCCTGTACAGGGCAGTTTTTACAGTACTTCTTGGAGAAAAGGAAGAAGCACGTCACTGTTTTGGTGGGTGAGTGTGCCTCTGTGTAGGGGAGGTCTTTACCTTGATTGCCATCATCCTATGACCCTCCCCATAGAAGCCCTGGGTGATGTTGCCTCATAGGTGGCTGGTGAATGGCCTGTGGGCAACGGCAGGGTGGCTGCTCCAGCCAAAAGCATCTCAGGGAACATCTCTGCATCTTATTCTTCAAGTGCAGTGATGCAGGTTTGACTGACACATCAATTCTTTTTGCTCTTCTTGGTTCTCCCTCACTCGAAACAGGGACTTCAGGGGACACTGGGAGCTCAGCCATTGAGAGCGTGAGAGGACAGAAGAACACAGACATCTTTGTTCTGCTGCCCAAGGGGTTGTGCACCCAGATACAAGAGCTTCAGATGACCACCGTCATTGAAGACAACATCCACATCTTTGCTGGTTGGTGTTGCTGTTGGAATGCCCAGTTTATGGCTCTTCTGTGTCAAACCATGACTCTAGAAGTCTCAGGGAGTTGCAGTTTTAGTAGCTGCAGCCATCCAGGTCATTGCCACCATGGTCACTATGCCCAGATATCTGGCTAACTGGAGCCTGTAGCACATATCCTCAGTTTGATCACCAAGTGGTTCAAGGCTTCCTTTTCTCCTGGCCATAGATCAGAGCTGCTTCTATGCAGGTGATTGGTGTTTAGCTGCACTGAATTAGGACCGTTTCTTGGTACTAGAAGGATTGAAGGTCACCCCTTCTCCCGTCCCCTCATCTTCATGGTGGCTCATCCCTTACCACCATGCTGTCCCCATGGTTAGGAATTACCTCTGGGCTCTTTGCTGTCCCATGGATGCCTCTGCTCAGCCAGGTCTCACCGTGTCATCTCATAGGGGATGCAGGTATTTGCCTTCCTGGCTAAGACATACTTGGGATAAGCAAGAGCCTAGAGTGCAACGTCTGCAGAAACCATGCAGCATCCATGCAGTGGATGGCTCAACCACTGGCTCCCAAGGCGGGTGGGCATCTCAGGACATCCTTAGCTGCAGCACACAGCAGGGCTTGAGGCTGACCCCATTTCTGAGCAGAAATACCTTGTGCCTGATGCACTGATGTTGGCAGATCTAATCTTCCCTTTCTCCCTCCGCCAGCTCATGGGAACAGCGATGAAATTGATGTGCCCATCAAGGAACTGTTCGCCGATGTAGATTTTGCCCGAAAATACAATCTGATGAGCTTGAATTCAGTCAACTGGTCCAGGATCATGGTGCAGATTGCTCACCATTTCTATGCTTACTTCCAATGCGCCCCATCCCTGGGTACCACCCCGCTGCCAGTGGTGGAAATTGTTGTGCCAACAGGAGGAGGAGGAAATATCACAGGTAAAGAGGGAAAAAGATAGGTTAGATAAGGAAGAGAGTGCTTGACCTATGGACTAAAAGCACATTGCAGATGCTGTGTATTGCTGTTTATACACCCACTCTCTGGTAGGGTTTCTTCAGCACCACTTCTGTTTTATTACTCATGGATGGTTATTAGTCATTCAGGGGTCACTGAGGATTTGGAAGGTGCAGGAAAGCCACACCACCCTTTGATGACTGTAGCTATCTTGAAGATGGGCACATTGGAAAAGGATAAAATGTGTCTGATCCAGAAAGGAGGGAAAATACTGCAGCTCTGTTTTGTGTGGAGTCCTGCCTAGTCCTGCTCTGGTTTGCATAGAGTACACTCAAGAGAACCACTCTTTATTGCATAATCTGGCCTTCTAAATGTGAGTTCTTGATTGCCTCAATCCCAAAAACATAGAATCATAGAATGGTTTGTGTTGGAAAGGATCTTAAGATCAGCCAGTTCCAACCCTCCTGCCATGGGCAGGGACACCTCACACTAGAAAATGGACCTAGAAGTGTCTTATGAGAGCAGTAAAGGTTTTGATGCACCCAAGTGCATTCACTGCGCTTCCAGGCTGCCCATCTGAGGCAGCATTAATGAGCTGCAAGAGCCCAAAAGCTTCATCTCTCTTGTTTGTATAGCAACTGCCTGACCTCTCAGTCCTCTTCCCATCCACCTTCAAAGGCGGAGATGCCCAAGGGTCAGTGTTCAATGGCAGGTGAAGCATTTCATCCCTGGGCTTTATAATCTGGTGCTCTACCAAAACATTAAAACCAGGTATCTCAGAGTCATAGAATCATGGAATAGTTTGGGCTGGAAAGGACCTTAAGATCATGCAGTTCCAGCCCCCTGCACTAGGGAATGCCATTTGCATCTGCTTGGGAACTATATGCCCAATGAATCTGTACAATGACTTCTTGCTAAATCTCCTCTGAATGCTTCTTCATCAAGTGTTTGTTTTCACTTCTTTTTCCCCGAGCTGGATGCATTGCCCAAAAAATGGGTCTCCCAGTTCGCCTTGTTGCTGTGGTGAACAGCAACGACATCATTCACAGGACTGTCCAACATGGAGATTTCTCACTGTCAGAGAGCGTGAAGCCTACCTTAGCATCAGCCATGGATATTCAGGTATGGAATGAACTGACCAAAATGGGAAAATATCCAATATGATATGTTTTTCCCCTTGTACTTTGTTCTACCTGGTTTACGAGAGCAGAATTCTGCCACTGGCAATGCCTCTCAGTGAAGCATGAAGAGGTGTGACTCATATGAGCATTTATGCTGTGGACTGCTGAGCTGAGATTGATCAAATGCCTTCTTCCTCACTTCTCAATGCTTGACTTTGTAGTCTTCATTCTGGAATGCTGGTTCTGGGGTTTCATTGGGGCAAGGTTAGCAAGAGAGGGATGTTTCCTCAGAATGTAGCACTTGGAAAGCTGTAAATCCCATTATGTCTCAAGGGCTTTGTTGATGCTTCTGAAAGGAAGAGACCAGGAAGAAGGTAAGGAAGCCCAGAGATGCCTCCTCTATGGCCATGTGCAGCTTGCTCAGAGCAAAACAAGTCTGAGCAGGCAGGCAAAGGCCTCAGAAATGAAAAGTCATGGAGGTACAGAAACCAAACACCTGGAAGCAAATACCTCCCTTTTCATACCTACCCTGTGATCCACGGGGATTGGACCTGCTTCCAAACAAGTGATCAAAGTGTGAAAGACAAAGACTTGGTGTTGTATCACTGTGGCCTTAGGCTACCTGGATTTTCCAAGAGCTGTTCAAACAGCCGGGGAGGACCTGGGAGCCTGGGGGAACTGCCATACTTTGCAGTCAAAAAGTCATTACGCCCCTATCACCAGGCTGTTGTGGTCTGCAGCTTGACTTTCCTCCTGAGGCATGGATTTATGGAGCTCTTCAAAGCTCAAAGGGTAGCTGGGCTACTCTCAACCCATGTACCTGGGGCACTAGCTATATTCCAGACTTTGGGATCATGAGGGAAGGCAGCTGAGTGGGGTGATGCCCAGAGATTCCCGAGGAGCTGGATGGGTGGACCCGTCTGCACATCCCTCTCCACCCGTCATGGTTCAGCTCACATCTGAAGCATCCATGCAAATATTTCCACAGTTCAACAGTTCATTCATGCTGGAATTCAGGGCTTTTCTAGCTGGGACCTGCTCAAAGCAGGGTCAGGCCTGAGGTCAGACTGGGTTGCTCTGGGCTTTGGCCAGTTGGGTGTTGGAAACCTTCAAGGATGGAGAGTGCACAGGCTCTTTAGGTTGCCTCTTCTGCAGACTAAGCTAAAGCAGAGAAAACTTTCCAATTAGATGCTAGCTGAAAAGATGAAGGTGAAGCAGAAAGTCCAGCATGAATGAGCCTTGTAAGGAGCTATCTCAGGAGAATCACAGCAGATGCTGTTTCTTTGCGTTACTTTAAACTAACCAAGGGCTGTTCTCTGGCCTTGAGGTCAGAAAGTACCACACAGCTTGTATGTACATGCCAAAACATTCCCTGGGAGCAGTCCCCACCATGACCTGCCCTCCTACGCAACTCCAGAGACATAGGACAAAATCAGACCAGAGAGCTGGTTCATGACTTAAACAGCAAGGCCAATGCTTGTACCAGTGTCCTGGCCCAGTTCAACTTCCTGGTGTCTATGTCTATGTAATGCTCTGCAGTGGAAACCATGAGGCTGGTATGAATGGAGGGGAAAGGGACAGGTCTGGATGTGGGAGCAGCAGAAGGAAGGATGGGAGGAAGTTGTGTCAGGAGGGTGCTGGAGGCACCTCCAGTAGCAGTTCATTGCAGTCCAAGCACTCTGACACGTAGCTTCTCAGGACAGCCTAAACCAGGGGACAGCCTAAAGGAAAGGGCTCAGCCAAACTAGACTGAAGATTACAGGCTGGAGGCTCTGGGATATGATGATGGGAAGATAAAGAACAGGACTGGGGCCATAAGCCATGCAGATAAGGACAGGAAAGGCTGAGTAAGTCCTGATGACTCACTAAGGTAGGTCAGGATGAAGAGACAAAAGGTCATAGGCATTGCCAGCTGCTAAGAGGTGTAAAGAACTGAACCAAGACCAATGCTTGGACCCAGGAGATGTGATGAGGACTTGGTATTGGTACCCCTTGTCCTATCTATCCTTACAAGGTTTCCTGGCCAAGGTGAACATTCACCTGGGTTAATGTTTCTTGGTGTGTGTGAGCGTGCAAGAATGAGACAGCGAGCAGTGAATTGAGACCCTCTTGTATGGTCTTGCACCGAGTTTTGTTGCAGTGTTGCAACACCCATTGCTCCATACAGGCCAGTCAAGTCTTATATGTGCCTTGTGTGTTCATAAAGATCATGGGTCAGCCCTTCAGGGAGCTGCAATGCTGCAGCATTGAGTAAACAGCTGGATATTTCGGGTTCTCAAATACAGTGTGTTATTAGACTGCGTTCCTCAAGGTGATTGCACTGATGTGGTCACTCCTTAGATTTATCAGTAATCCCTTTATTAGTTTTATTCTCAATCTGATGGTCACTGCCAGACTGCTCTGACAGGTCAGAGGTCTGAAAGACATTGTGTTCCCAAAGACTTGTCTTGGAATATAAATGTGCAGGGGGAAAGGCACAAAGCCCACCGCCGCTTCCACCAAGACAAATGCATCAGCAGGACCTCAACCCTCATCAGACACCATAGAATCCACACAGGTGCTCTGCCATTGAGACAAGCGCTTGGATTTCCACTGCTCACCTCTTGCCTTGTTGTCCCAGGAGCCTTACAACGTGGAGAGGGTCCTCTGGCTGCTCTCAGGCTCCGAAAGCTGCCTGATAAAAACGCTGATGGAGCAATTCAGCGCATCAAAAAGCCTGAAGCTGCCGGAGGATTTGCACAGGAAGGTCAGTTCCTCACTCACAGAATCACACAGAACCACTGGGGTTGGAAAGGACTCTGGAGATCATCCAGTCCAACCCCTCTGCCAAGGCAGGGCCACCCAGAGCGGGTTACACAGGAGCACGTCCAAGGGGGTTTGGGATGGCTTCAGAGAGGGAGACTCCACAACTCCCTGGGCAGCGCTCTGACACCCTCAACATGAAGAAGTTCTTCCTCATAGAATCATAGAATAGTTAAGGTTGGAAAGGACCTTAAGATCATCCAGTTCCAACCCCCCTGCCATGGGCAAGGACACCTCACACCAAACCATGTCACCCAAGGCTCTGTCCAACCTGGCCTTGAACACTGCCAGGGATGGAGCATTCACAGCTTTCCTGAGTAACCCATTCCAGTGCCTCACCACCCCCACAGTAAAGAACTTCTTCCTTAGATCCAATCTAAACTTCCCCTGTTTAAGTTTTAACCCGTTACCCCTTGTCCTGTCACTACAGTCCCTAATGAAGAGTCCCTCTCCAACATCCCTATAGGCCCCCTTCAGATACTGGAAGGCTGCTATGAGGTCTCCACGCAGCCTTCTCTTCTCCAGGCTGAACAGCCCCAACTTCCTCAGCCTGTCTTCATACGGGAGGTGCTCCAATCCCCTGATCATCCTCGTGGCCTCCTCTGGACTTGTTCCAACAGTTCCATGTCCCTTTTATGTTGAGGACACCAGTACTCCCAAGTGAGGTCTCACGGGAGCAGAGTAGAGGGGCAGGATCACCTCCTTTGCTGGTCCACCTCATGTTGAGGTGGAAATTGTTTCATTTTAGTTTATGGCCATTGCTCCTCGTCCTGTTGCTGGGCATCACTGGAAAGAGTCTGGCACCATCCTCCTGACACCCACTTTTGAACTATTGATCTGCATTGATGGGATCCCCTCTCAGTCTGCTCTTCTCTAGACTAAAAACTCTAGATTCACACAGCACTCTATGTGTGTGTATGAGGAGATCTACTGCCACCACTTGTTCTCAACTTATTTTTGGATTAAAAAAATCATAGCAGAGAGTTTCCAACCAAAAACATGTGAGATGAGAGCAGAAGTTTTCTATCTATGTATGTGCATGGAGATGTTAAAAACCCATTTAATTATATTTTTCTAAAGAAACATCTTTCTTCTTTGAAAAACTAATGAAAAAGACCTACAATTATTTAAGTAAGATATGAAACCACGCTGTCCTTGTCCACTGCAGCGCCAGCACGGAGGCATCACGGAGCAGGAGGCAGCACAAACTGAGGGTGCTTTTTGGGAGTCGCCTGTGTAATGCTTTAAGTGATGGGTTTGGTGCTGCAATCCAGCCTCGGTGTTACAGCACAAGGGAGCACAAGCACAAAGCAGGAATAGAGGTGGAAGCCGAACTTTTAAACTGGGAGGTTTTGGGCCAGATGCAAAGCTCTGCCTCTTCCCATCCAACACACACTGTTCACCCTGAGCATCCTTTGCCCAGTGCCCACTCCTGCTTGTGCAGCAACAAGATAAATACTGAAAAGCTGCATTATTAAAAGAAATAAGAGCCTATGAACTGAGGTGGGTTTTACAAGCCCTCAGAGACTCCCTCCGAGCATGTAAACACAAAGCAGAGCTGAGGAGCTTAGTTCGTGCTCTGAGCACCTGGGGATGGAAAGCCCCTGCTTGCACCCCATCCATTCCCAGCAGTGCCTCATTCCCCAGCTCCAGCAGCAACCCCTTTTCCTTCAGTCCCTGTGGAACCCCACCTCAAACTGCTTTGCTGAGTGCCCATAGCACCAGCCCCACTGGGAACACTTGGGATGGTGATGCCCTGTGCCAGCCTCCCCATTTCCCTTGGGTCCACAGCTCTCTGAGACCTTGCGCTCATGCTCAGCCTCAGATGAGGACATCGTGCGAGCCATGCGGCGCTGCTGGAAGGAGAATCACTACCAGCTGTGTCCTCACTCTGCTGTGGCTGCTCACTATCACTACTCACACCCAGACAGGTAAGAACAGCGGCGACTGGGAGCACTGGGAGCAGAAGCACCACTTGCTCCTGCAGCATCTCCAGCTCAGGACTCGTTCACATCAATCATTTTCTTCCTTTCCTTTCCCTTTCAGAACGCACCGGTGTTGCTTAGCTCCAGCCTCTGCAGTCAAATTCCAGGATGCCCTGCTCCGTGCTGGCCTGGTTCCCCAGATCCCCCCTGAAATCACTGCCTTAACAGCGATGGAGGCCAGGTCTATCCCCCTGCAGCGGGGACAGGACTGGGCACAGGCGCTCAGGGAGCGGATTGAAGCTGCAGCAAAGCGGTGGGAGGCACGGAGCAGTCGGTTGGGATCCCCAGGACAGCAGGAGATCACCAGGCAGGGGGTCACACAGGCCTGAGATACCAGGGCAAGGCCAATGCCTCATAGGGCTCATTTTCCATTCCCAGGAGAGCCATGTTTTATGCTCTCTCTATGCAATGAATTATTAGCAAGGACACACTTAATTATTGACTTATATAGACTATTTCATAACATTTTCAGTAGAACTCTGCAGTTGTATCCTCTTTTTCCTAGTAGTTCATAAAAACTGATTGAAACTCTGAATAAACTCACCTATTCCATCATTACCGGCTACTACAGAAAGCTTCTTTAGTGCTACCCACAGTTGGCAGCTTCTTGAGGGTTATTCAGTGATCCCATCCATGCTGGGATGTTCAAGCCCAGCAATCCCAGCAGCATCAGGGATGCTCAACAGGAAGTGCGTGCAGAATTGGAGTGGATCTGTTTTATCCATGCCTGTAATTTAAGTAGTGGCAGGAATCATTCCCAGGCATCAATACTTGCTCAGTCTTAAATACAAGATGTTTTCCCTGAACGTGTTTATATTAAAGAGCTACTTCCCAGTGCCGTATCTCACAGCTTTTGGTCCTGATCCTGCTGCAGACTCTTCCTGGGCAGTTTCCACTGAAACAAATAGGAAATGGGAAATTCCCCTTATCTTCTGCCTGAAACTTCAGGTCTTTCAGTACCACGTTTGCATCATGTACATATAAATATATAAATACCTTGTGTGGGAGCTGCCTCCACAAGTCATGAATCTGGCAGGGATCTCTTGTGCCTAAAAAGGGGGGAATTTAAAAAAGGAATAATTACATAGGGGGAAAAAATCCTCCTTTGCCATCAAATAAAATTCCCCCTTTGACATCAAAGGAAGTCCTGTGATGGGAGGATTAACTTGAAGGTTTAGTGGCATTCAGCAGGGTAAATGTGAGGTGAATCAGCATGGGATGCTGCAGAATGTGTGGGAAGCTTTGCCTGGGCTTCCAGCCACCTTGCTGGCACCTCGGCAGCCTTTTCCTCAGTTCCCCCGCAGTGCAGTGGCCCCGTGCCACCTCCTTCCATCCCACCAAAACCCTGCGGGAGAGGAGGGTCCTGTGCCTCCTCCGAGGTGGCTCCATCACGATTAACAGGGATGATGGAAACAGCTTAGTTGAAAGTGATGCGAAAACCCACAGCGCTTGGATGCTGGATGCTTTTAACACTATCAGCATGGGTTGAGCAGTTGGGAAGAAAATGCTGGTGATGTCTGTGGTCTGATGCTTCACAAGGCCATTGTCCGCCTCATTTTAAGAGCCAGACCACGCAGCAAAATACATTTAAGCAGTAACACAGCCTCATCCTCAGCAATCACCTTGTCCCAAAGGGTAGCTTTGCACTGGGAGCAGTGCAGGAAGTCAGTGGTGGTGCCCATAAGAGAACCCCTGATCCCATATAACCCCCACCATGGGCCTCCCCTTTGGTTGATGCACACGTTATACTCGTTGGACTCAATTACCTTTAATAGCTGCCTCCCCAGACCTTGTGGTTCCCGGTCAGGGATGGCTGCCCAGTTGTAATTTAGCTCTTAATCATAGCTTTAGACACCCTATAAAGGGGGAGAGGCCTGAAATTGCACCCAGCTCTGCATCCAAGTGAGAGGTTGCAAATCTGGCTGAGACCAGAGTAGAAAGGGATGGTGAGGGGGCAGACCCAGACCCAGACCCCCTGGCTGGAAAGCACTGGGAAGGATGGGGTAAGGGTGCTGAACCTGCAGCCCACCAGAGCCCTGGTGTGTTTTGCAAGCAGAAAGCATGGTAAATACCTCCCACTCTCCCATCCCAGTGCCCTGAAGCAGTAGGATGGGTAAAGGGTCCAGCTTTACTGCAGATGATGCCCATATAAAGTGAAAAGGGTTTAATTCTCAGCTATCCCTAAGGAGTGAATGTGCTGCTTCTCCAAACCAGATGCTCTCTGGGCAGGACTCTACAAAAGCTCTCTCTGTGACTGCTGGGGCAGAAGAACAGCAGGAAAAGCCTGTTCCATGCCTGGAGCGGAGGCAGAGGGAGCACAGACAGGCTCGGCTTGCAGGGCGGCCGTGCTCCCGCAGAGGGCAATGCACGGCCACGCGTGGCAGCCTGGGTGCTCCGGGATGAGCATGGGAATGGTTCACCCAGCTCAACCCCTGCCATGGGCAGGGACACCTTCCACTAGAGCAGCTTGCTCCAAGCCCCTGTGTCCAACCTGGCCTTGAACACTGCCAGGGATGGGGCAGCCACAGCTTCTCTGGGCACCCTGTGCCAGCGCCTCAGCACCCTCACAGGGAAGAGCTTCTGCCTAAGAGCTCATCTCAGTCTCCCCTCTGGCAGGTTAAAGCCATTCCCCTTGGCCTGTCCCTACAGGCCCTTGTCCCAAGCCCCTCTCCAGGCTTCCTGGAGCCCCTTTAGGCACTGGAGCTGCTCTAAGGTCTCCCCAGAGATTTCTCCAGGCTGAACAACTCCAGCCCTCTCAGTCTGTCTCCAGAGCAGAGCTGCTCCAGCCCTTTGAGCATTGTCTCAGTCTCCTCTGGACTCACTTCAACAGCTCCACATCCTTCTTATGTTGCAGGCCTGAGGTGCTCAGGGCTCTTCCTGCTTCTCCTCAGGTCTCCAGCTGAGACAGAAACTGCTTTGTTTGATGCAAAGATGGAAAAGAGGGAAAGGAAAGTCATGCAGAAAGGCAGTACCTCCTCACCTGGCACTTCGATGGGTGGCTGCGGGCCCTGTCAGCTTGACGTGCTCCCAGGGTTAATGATGTATTAGCCCTGCACCTTCCAGAACTGATCACAAACCTGGGACAGGCTTGTGAAATAATTCATCTCGTACAACACTGCTTAGGCTTTTCTCCAGAAAAAAAGTCCAATTTCAGGGCCCTCACCCCAGGCAGATCCAACCCACATGATCCAGGAGACAGTGATGGCCATGAGCCAGTGACCACCTTCCAGCATTGCAGCCCTTGGAGACATTAGCAGCAGAACCTTGATGTGGTTCATCACCCCAACCATTAATAGTGCTATTAATTTAAGGGGGACATGGCTGGCTGGCTGCAACACTGGCTGAGCTGAAATCCAGAGGGATATAGAAATCCCCAGTCCTACAGATGAGGATGCTATTTCCCATGAGCAGAATGGTCCAACCTTCCCCCATGCTTTGCCATGATGTCCATCCCCATCTTCCAGCTTCCACTCACCCCAGCCCTCCAACCTAAAGAACTGATTTGGGGGCATTTACTCCACTGACCGTGGTGTCACATCCTTCTGCTGCAGCCTTACCTTTATGGGAAGGAGAAGTCCGTAACATGGTGAATTATAAGCCAATGCTTTAAAACAGTGTTTTAAACAGGAGGTTTGGGAATTGAATTATTATTTATAATGCCCTGGGGGCACTGTGTAATTTATGGACAGGTATGAAGACAAGTAGGCGCTCAGACGTGGGGATGAGCCCAGTGTAAATGCCGAGATAGAAAGATAGATGGATAGATGAAGATAAGCTTCTTGGCCAGGAAAGCTGGAGATTGAAAAGCCTGCTCTTATAGATCTCTGCTCTCCTAGGGTAATACCTGCTACCCCAATACTCTCCCTCCATATAAAGTCATCTTAAATCTGGTGTAAATCATCTGTTTACTCTTTTTTCTTTAAATTAATTTATCCCAAGTGCAAGGAAAAAAAACCCAGGACTTGCTTTGTTGTTGCAATTTGCTGCTGGGCATTCCTATGTGTGCTAATGATAAGTATTAATTAAATAGCTTGCTGTTGTCTTTTAAATGCAGTTCTTTCAGGCTGTAATTAAACACAGACACCCAGCCCTTTCTGTCTGCATAGAAAGAGGCAGGCAGGCCTCCGGAGCTCTGCACTCCTTTCCTTGTAACAGGAGAGAAGTGGAAAATGAAGCAAAACCAGTTTCCATTGGAAACTCACCTCTCTGTGCATGTCCTTCCCGGGGAAAGCAACCAGCTAAAGGAAATTAAAAGAATGTGACTTCCAAGATCCCGGCCCTGCAATCAAAGTAAGTTTGTATGCCCTTAAGTCCTTCCAGCTGCATACATTTGAAAGGCAGAGGAGATCATTTTGTTTGATCTCCCGTGCGACACAGGGCGTTGAGCATCACTTTGCCATGTTCATCGAGCCCAGCAACTTGCTGGCTTATGAGCACCTCAGTCTGAAGATCTGGAGATAGGAGTCCATCCCTCTCACTTGCTTCCTGGTATCCTCAGTTTTTCTCACCCTTGCTGTGAAAAAACATGCATTGCTGTAAATCCCCATCCCCATGTGCTCCTGCCGTCAATACCCAGTGTAGGATGCGCTTCCTGGGTAGACCTGAGCTCCCACCAACCTTGCTGCCCTCTCTTCTCTCTGGTTTCAAATAGAAACTCAGCACTAAAGCCCCCTATGCAAATAAAGAAGTCAGATGCTCACGTGATGGAAAACAACCCCAAATGAAATTTATTATATGCCTACAATGCTGAATGACACCTATACCCAATGTTATTCCTGCCCTCAAAGGCAACAGGGCTTCACTTATCTACAATGCTCCTTCTAATCAATAAATACATGAAGAGACTCTGGCTGGCTGCTGTACAACTTATAAGAGTGGTAAGGGAAGATGCAGCTCGTTCAAATGATGCCCATTTCAGAGCTGGACCATGAGAGACATGTTTCTGTCCCACAATCACTGCAGGGAGCCCGGAGAGCATAAGAGGAGGTGTAGGGGAAACAGGGCCAGCTCCTGCTGGTCACCAAATCCACACATCAGCCTGTCAGATAGTGACAATGAAGAGCTTCACCATGGCAAAGACAGCAGGAACTGTGTTCAGCAGCTACACATATGTTTTATTTTGAATGGAAACATTTAAGGATGCATTTGTGTATTTTATAACCCGAGATCTGTAGAGTACATGTAATAAATATATGCAGAATATAAGACATGCATTGCCTGCCTGCAAGGGGTCCTCAATTTGGGGCAGTGCAGCCCTTAAGGCACCCTGAGTGATGCTTCTTTGCCTTGATGATCCCTGAGGCTCCTATCAGCTCAAGGCTGGATTTGCCATGGGCTTTTCCTGTCCTCCCAGCCCCATGTCTGGGCCTGTCCTGTGGTTTTGGTGTAGCCCAATGGGTACCCACAGGGAATGGGGAACAAGGAACAGTGTCCTGGACTCTCCGCAGGCTCCTTCCGTGGTGAAGGGAGTACAGAGCTGGGAGCATCCTTGGGGCTGTTGATGTTAGCAGCAGCAGAATTAGCTCAGAAGAAGATTATTCCTAATTATTTGTATTTCAGAAATGGGGGAGACAAATGAGAAGGGAAAAGGGGAAATGAAAAAAACAAAGCTTGCGTTCAAAAATTAAATATTGATTTGAAAATGAATTTGAATTTCTTTGGATTTTAAAAAAAAATGTTTGTTCCATCAAAAAATGAGCTGACTTGGAGCAGAAACTTTAAAAAACTATTTTAAGCTAAAAAAAAGGAGGATATTTTGAAGCCAATTTAATCATTTTTTGACCAAATAGTTAAAATTGTGTTTGAGTTTTGAGAAGGAAATTTAGAGATTTTGGAAATTTTAAAAAACTTTAAAACACCATAGAGCAAAAAAAAAACTGATATAGGGGAAAGGAGAAGTGTTGCCTTGCTAAGAAAGAAGAGAGCCAGTGGCTGCCCTGCGTGGCTCTGTCCTTGTCCTGACACCCCTGAGATCACCCCGAGCACTTTAAGATCATGAGATACTGAGAACAAAGAGTTTGTGTTCTCTTTTTTGCTCTTTAATTTCACACTTTGGGGGCTCCCAAAGCTCTTCAGCATTTTTAGGGCAGGTTAGAAACTGCTTCTTAAAGAACGCAGCATGGAAAATCACATATAATGTGATGTTATCAGAAAAACAGCAAAAATAACTATTTCTGGGGGAAAAAAGGTAATTAATAAGTGATGAGCACAGGAGGACAGTGATGTTGATGCAATTCTTTATTATTCATCTACTTGCTCTTGCTTTGGAACTTCTTGAGCAGACAGCAGGGTGGATGTTTGCACCTTTTGCATACTACTATGATATAACAGTGGGATGCTGCAGGGAAGGATGGGGAAGGCAGAAGGGGCAGTGTATGCAGACAGCATTCTTTTGGTATCTGACATATGGAATAGAGCAGGACTCACAGTGCTGGACCAACACGGAAACAGAAGGATGATGCTTTTGCCATTGAAGTTTGCTATCAGAGCTTTAAACAAAAGAGTAGCTTTTGAGGATGGGCCTTCTCTGTTGCTGACTCTGCATGACCCTGAGGAGCATCAAGATGGGGTGAGGACCAGGGGAACTCTCCCACAGCCCACCCAGCCCTTGGCACCAGCCTGTGTGCTGCCTATGGGCATCTCCTATGGTCGAACACTGTCTGTGGACCAGGCTGCTGCCACCTCCTCACTGCAAGCTTGGACCTCGGCAGATCCATCTGGTCCCTACCTACCCAGCAAAGCACCAGCATCCAGCCCCTGGGATCTCCTCACTTCCACTCCTGCAGGATGCTTGTGGGGATTAACCAGGCTATGCTCCCTAAACCCATCACATGCGTTTCAATAGTTTTAATTGTTGCCTTTAAGATAATTACAGGCTGGAGAGAGCAGCCAGGAAGAGCCCTGTGGATTTGCACTGGGGCTTGGGCGCGCTGTTGTGTATGGTACACATGGGAGATTTGCCTCTTAGCAGTGGTTTTCCTCCTTGTGAGAGCAGTTTGCACACCACAAGGAGGAAGGACCACAGTACTCCACTCCCCAGGGTTGGAACAACTGGAGCAAGCAATCCTCCTGCATCCCACTGGGAGAGCATCCCCCAGCACCTGGCTCCGTAGACACTGACTCTTGCTCATTGAATCCACAGCTTTTTCCTCCTTCACAAGCCCATTCAGAAGGGAATGGACACCTAAAGCAAGCAGGATGCCAAAATCAGACTCACAGAGAGGCAAGGAGCACCCCTTGCCCAGAAATGAGGCATTAACTGCACCCAGCCCCAGCACTCTCCTTGGCTGTTAGTGAGATAGGCCGTAGTTGGGGTTTCTTTAGGATACTGTGGTTTGTCCTTGTCCATCACTGGCCATTATCCATCCTCCATTGCCAGAGAAAACATCCTGCTGATTTTAAAGGGAGATGTCTCAGTCTCTGCTGTAGCCTGGAGTAATTCAGTTTTGAATGAGAGGAGCGCTGTGACTGCTTTTCCCCTGTGTGCAGCTTCCTTTCAATTATTTTGTGGGAGCTCCCCACCAGGGAGCAGGATAGGCCAGTTCTCAGGGTTAACACGACTTCCCGGGTGCTGCCAGGCCACTGACACCCCTCAGAGCATCCAAGCCAATCCATGTAGACTCACATGCCCAAGGGCATCACTGTGTTTTGCTAGCCAGGCTGTTGCTTTGCCATGGTTTAAGGTGCTGCTGCTCATGAATGGTTCATTCACATCCCTCTGATGAATGGGATGAGCCTGGTAGTTGAGCAGCAATGGTGGTGCATGATGCGCATCCATCTGACTTTGTGCTGAAGAGGATGAGGAACACCTTCTCCAGCAGGACATGGGAAACTTCTCAAATACAAGTGAGAAAACAGCCCAAAAATCCCACTTTTTCTCAAGCACAGCCCAGTGCCTCACCATGAAACCCTGCCAGGTGTCCTTGTCCTTGCATTTGTAGTAATCTCTTTGCCACTGATGCATTTTAAAATGAAGATAAGATTTCATCTAAACACAAGAAGTTGCTCTAGTTCAACCTGCAGGATGTCTCATGGCCGGTGTGGTTTGCAGGATCAGGCTGGTCACTCACATGCATCGAAACCAGCAGTTAATGAAGGGGTAATGTGGGGCCCAACACACTGAAGGCAGGATTTAATTTAGTATCTAACCCATAGAAACCCATTTAATAGCGCTTCTCCTAAATTACTGATCCTTTTCCACCCGAACTCCTAACCTGGAAATGATCCCAGCAGGAAAGAAGGGGAATAGCTCAAACATGAAAATGCAGTGAGGGTGAGATGGCTCCTGGGTGCAGATGGAGGGGATGGATGGGTCCTTCATTGGGATGTATTCTTGCCCCCGTTGTGGACTTCATACAAACATCTGCAGGCAGTGCTCTATGTGTCAAACCCATGCCATACCCAGAGATGAGCATCCAAAGGGGCTCTTTGAGGATGGGATATTCCCCTCCATGAGCTGCTGGCTTTGCACCAGCAGTTCCTCGCATTCCAACCCTCTTCTCCCTCTCCCCTTGCCCCTTCCCTCCCCCTGTGATATGATGCATTGGCAGTGAAATAAAACAACCAGCTATTGCATTATTACTTTCCACCCCTACTTCCCTCCCGGGCATCTGTATTTCTGCAAATGTTTTTAATATTTGCTAATAAAAGCAGCTCCAGTAGTGACATGCTCTCTTCCCAAGACAAAATTGCCGGGACTGGCCTTATCTAACAAACTCCTTTTGGCACAAGCACGGCTCCTACGAGCCATTTCTGCCCATTCACAGGATTATCAGCCATCTCTGCAGCCAGCCCCAGCCCTCCTCTCTCATTCCTAGTTAATTGGTGTGAAATTGGAGCAAGTTCTCAGGTGATAATGTGTTTGCATTTACTGCTTCACTGAACCACCCTAGCCACTCAATCCCAGCTTCATTAAAGCCTCAATCTCAGCTTTTGCTCCTGGCTGTGAGCTTCAAACCCTATTTCCTGCGTGGCAGACATACAGCCTAACACATGTCAGGAAGACAGCTTGAGCGGAGCTGCTGGGAACAAGCAAAGCTACTGCCTGGGCGCCGCTCCGGGGGAATCACGTTCACGGTGGGAATGATGCTCGGAGTCCCCGTGATGGCTTCATGCTGGGTTGGTTGGCTCCCTGCGCTTGCAAAAGGCGTATTTTGTGCCCTTTAATTATCTTTGATTAATGAATTAATGTATTTCTTCTTTTTTTTTTTTTTTTTGCTGCAGCACTTTGAAGATAAAAAGCCTTCGCCTGAATTCTGTGATTAGTATTTAAAGACTCGAGCGAAATATTTGGAGGCAGAAAAAAACCCTAACCGAGGAATGCCTGTGTTCAAACATTCAATAGGGCCTATTCACAGGATCGGATTCCAGGGTTATTATTAGCAATAAGGTTATCTTTGGCATCATCTTTTTATGCACAACATGCTACTGGATTCCACCCTCCCCTTTCTCTCGGGCCCTGGGGCAGACGGTATACAAATTAGAGCTGGTTCAAGCCTTGTGTTTTTCATGCAGGCAGAGCTGAAGTTAGGCGAGGTCTGCCGCAGTTATATTTAGGACCATCCATAAGGCTTTTTGGTGTAACATACATGTCTAAGGATGCTCCAATGCAGGGGAAAAAGTGTTGCTGCTGGGGTAGCTTCAGCCCCACCAGCACATGCTGCTGCAAAGCTGCCATCCATTAGGGACATTGGTGAAACCCCATGGGGTGACCCTTCAAACTGTGCATGGAAAGGGATGGGTTGGGCTGCTCCTACTCCTGTAGGTCACGGAGGCGGCTCCGAGCATCTTCCCCGGCGCGTGAGATCTCACAGGTCTGGACACAGGTCTGGGTTTGGACAGGTCTGGACATAGCTGGGGAGAATGAACCCCTGCCAGATGCACCACAATGAGAACCTCTCTTTTGGGGAGCCAAAAGCACCTCTCGGCCAGATTGGATGTGCCCAAAGGGTCTTGCCTGCTCCCAACCCCTGTCCCAAGAGACACAAGGGTGGCTGGGTGGGTTGTGGGCACAAAAGCAGAGAGCAGCTGCCTGCTGCCTCTTAGGTTGGGTGTATTCCTAGCTGCTGGAAAGCTGCAGGTAGGAGTTGGGGTTTTGCTGCTGTTGTTGTTGGGGTTTTTGGGTTGATGGTGGGTGTGATTTTTCAAACGCGCTCCTCTTTGGCACATCTCTACCGGCGACGTCAGTGAAAGCCCCGGGATGCCTCCGCCAAAACCCAGGAGCACCTTCCTTTGAAACCCGCCCTGTGCGTCTCCCCACATCCAACCACCAGGAATTGCTGGTGGGAGGAGGCGAGGCCACATTCAGCGGCCATCCATCACCCCAGACAGCTCTGCTGCTGCACCGAGTCACCCTAAAACAGCCTCCAAAACCCGGGATGCTCATGCGTGACCAGGGTCTCCATCTCGGATGCAGGCAGAGCCAAAACACATAGAGGCACATTAAAGGATGGGCAGTGTGGCTTTGAAATGGTGCAGCAATCCCCTGTAGCCTAGTTTTTAGAGAAAGTATTTTGTAGCTGGTTATTCTCTTTGTGACTAAACATGGTTATTAGGCCCCAAGTGCATCATTAAACCTGTTATTAAAAGTAAACATGTAAAGGGGAATATACTGGTGTGCAGCAAGCTCATTCAGGGCGCTGGACCCTCTGAAAAAGTCATTAACATTTGTATGTAAAGTGAAGGTAGTTAAGAACATATTGGGCTAATTCAGGGCCTTAGAGCTATTAAAATGAACTATCATTAAAAATAAATATGTAAGGCAGAATATGTTGCATAATTAGAATTATTACAGTGTTTACTCCGATTGTTTTTTATGCTGGCCTCTCACTTAAGAGGTTATTTGTATGTATGTATGTGTGTTTTCTATATATATACATACACAGTAATGTTCCTAGCTATATATATATTTGGTTATCTATTGTGTTAAAATGACCCTGTAGGTTAAATTTGACTTCCTTGTTGCAGGATGAGACAGAGCCCTGGCAGGATGAAGCCTTGGATAAAACCTGGTGTGGGGGGGTTGGAATAACACGTAAATCTTGGCTCTATGTAAGTGTTGTGGCTGTGGTCCAGTGTCTGCTGAGTTCAGTGTGAACCTTTCCTTGACTTTTTCCGTGCTGGGTCAGACCTCAGGAATGCGCCTCCTGCTTTGATGGTTTCCATTGGAAGGTCAGCTCGGAGAGTCAGAAAATCAGCAGCTTTGCTTTCCATGGGCAGTTCCCAAGCCCAGCTCCACCAGGAGTCAGGCACTCGTTGCAGCTGGTGCCACCTCCTTTTGACCCAGTCTCCTGTGACTTGCGTGTCCCTAAGGAGGTGGGAGGGTGGGATCAGCTCCCTGTCACTGGGGTCTTCCCAGCTGGGTCTTGGTGCTTCCCTGAATGGGAAAGGATACTCCCAGGGAAGGGTTTTTCCCTGCAGTTTTGGACTCCCGCTTTTCCAGTGTCTGAGACTGGTGTATGTCCTGCCATAGTTCCTGCGTAATATATATACTATTTATATAGTATATATATAAATACATATATAATAGAATCATGGAATAGTTTAGGTTGGAAAGGGCCTTTACAGGTCACATAGTCCAGTCCCCCTTACAATGAGCAAGAACATCTTCAACTAGATCAGGCTGCTTAGAGCCTCGTCCAGCCTGACCTTCGTGCAACCTCATGCATCCACACCCCTCTAGACAATCTGTTCCAGTGTTTCACCATCCCCATCATAACAAGTTCTCACTTATATCTAGTTTGAAACTCCTATAGGAACCATAATGCTGACTGTAGTTACCTCCCAGGGACTAGTATGGGTGCTGAGGCTTTCATGAGGCTGGGGAAGACCAGTAAAATAAATCTCAGCCCTTACCATACCATCCAAGGGACTTGTTCCAAAAACTCCTCCAGGAGCATCACCGCACAGGATCAGAAGAGGAAGGACCAGAGATCAGGGAGGAAAAAGCTACACTGAAGAATTGTATGGGATGGGAGATGACTCTCAAAGAGCAGCCTTTTGGAGGGGCTTATCTATGTTAATTAATTATAGTGAAGGGGACAACCCTGTTGGGTGTCAGTGACCACCACCTTCCACTCCATCAGGGGTGCTCAGGGTCTGCATCTCCATTACCCACCATGGATGTCTGCAGGGGTCTCAGGGTACTGCATGCCCCAGCCCTGTGTGTGGGTCACTCATGGGGTTGCCCCACCACCATAGCCCTTTGTGAGTGTTTCTTGAGCTGGCATGACCCCGAATGCCCGTGAGCATCAGGGAGATAAGCACCCGCCCCTCGCTTTCTAGGAACAGAGTTATTAATGTCAGTAGATGGCACTATTTCTTCTGCGATAAATGGAGGTGGTTCCCACCACTGCTCTGAGCCGGGAGCTGGACCTGGCAGGAGAAGTACCAGGCTGAGGGCAAGCTGCTTCCCAAGAGTCCCAGGAGCTAGTGGTGGGCTCCATAGGGGCTGTAGTGGGATGACGCTGGCAACTGGGCAGAGTCTCCAAGGTCCCTGCAGAGATCTGTCCTCCTGGAGGTCACCTTCCCATTGGGTTCGGTGCCCAACAGTGAGTCGATGATCATCAGCCCAAACCTCAGGCAGTGCTGCCAAACCACGGCGCTGCTTGTTTTGTATGGGCTCTGTTTTTAGGGTTGAAATGCAGTGTTTGCTGCTGATTTGCCAGGTGGAGAGAGAGGAGACAACAGCTTCTGCATCTCTCCCTGCTCCAGGTGACACCATTGTGATCACCATCCCCGGATGCTCTCAGCTGCAGCAGTCCCATTCAGCCAGGGGTCTCATTCAAACATGTCTCTAAAGGGTACCACTCCCTTTATAGTCCCTATAAGCTTCTAATATCAGCTGAACCATAGGGCTGCTAACTCCTGCCTCATCCATCAGCACCAGATCTGCTCCCATGGGTGCCAATGGGCTCTTGGCCATATGCGTGTTGCAACCATTGGCCATTCAGGGGTCATTCTCCACCTCACTGAAGTGAACTGCATCTCGAAGAGGTGCTACAGAGCACGACTGAATATTTGAATACTAAAACGAAACCCTGCTGGTGGGAGTACAGCTGCTATTACACCTATTATTTAATTGTGGTGCTGTTTCAGAGCCCTAGGCATGCACCTGGACCCCTCGTGCTAGGTGCTGTACAAACAGGACGGAGGAGAAGGCTTTGGCGTTTAAAGGCACTGAGTCATTCCTTCGCCCTCTCATCTGAAACCTCAGCTTTGTCTAAAACCTTCAGGATTTTGTTTAATGGGTGCAGCTAATGGTGAGGTAATCAGGGAGCCTTTTGACACAAACCCGAGTGATCAGTGGGTTGGATGCCTTTTGATCTCGTTGAGGAGCAAAGGCGCTGTGAGGAGAAGACTCGTGGTGGGGTACCTGGTGATGCTGTGCCAGTGGGTGGCAGAGACCAGCCTAGAGCTGTGTCTCCTACATTGAGCCCCTTGTGTCAGGATCCTACATCACCCTTTTGCCATGTTCTGGTGCACACTGGGGGCTTGTGGGCATATCCATAAGACTGCTTGGATGCCACACAAGAGATGGGGACCTCTAGGGATGACCATTCCTCTGTTTCCTGAAGAAAGGGGATGTCTGTGCAAGACTTGCTGCTGATAGACATCAATTTCAACTTATCCTCCTTGAAGGAACCCAAACCAAGCAGCGGGTGTAAGCCATGCCCTTCCCAGGCTTCTGTCTGGCCAGCTCCATAGCTTTGCTTCCCAAAGGATAACCATGAAAAGAAGAAAAGGTCCAGAGTAGGTTCCTGCAGCAGAATGGTGACCAATGGATGCCGTAGGGAAGGGTGGATGGTCTCTGCTGGGTGGTCAGCCCAGGCTGTCCCTCATATGCTATGTGTACGGTGCACAGCCAGGCCAGAGCTTGTCTTCTCCTCTTCTGAGGGTGACTTCACCCGAAACCTCTGCTGTGTGGCAACATCTGACTGGGGTGTGAGCCGGGACGATAGTTCTGCAATGACAGAGGCCCCAAGGTAAACCCATGAAGTTAGACTTGTAGGTACATTCTTTTGCACTGATCTTCTGCCTGGCAAGCTGGTACAAGCTACACCTGCAGGTCTCCTTTCCCTTCCTGCTGGTGTGAGCTAGGTCTAGCTCAGAAGGTCCATGCTGGCACAAGGCAGGTGATGGGGGGACAGCAACATGGTGCTGCTCCTCTACCATTATCTGGCACTGGTGGCTTGTTGTATGGGCTCAGGGGTCATGTTTGCAGCCCCCCAAGATCCCAACCTTGTAGAAACAACCTTTTCCAACTCAGCTGGGACCAAGCCCTGCCAGGTTAGAGTTCAGTTGGATGAGCCTCTGCATGGTCACAAGGAAGGGGACAAGAGAGTATGGATAGGGCAGGGGACAGATGAACTTGGGTTGAGCACACAGCCTTCTCAAGGCTCAAGCTAAGGTGATATCCTTTGAAAGGACCTTAAAGTAATGTGTTTAGAAGAGCTACAATAGAAACAGGAGTTCTGAGGGGCTCCTTTTCAGTGGCAGCCAGCTCATGTGAGGGGGGGGAAAGGGACTGATGGAGGTAGATCTGCTCCTGCTGGTATCAGATTATTATAGAATCCCAAACTGATTTGGGTTGGAAGGGACCTTAAAGCTCGTTCAGTTCCAAGCCCCTGTCACAGGCAGGGACACCTTCCACTAGAGCAGGTTGCTCCAATCCCTATCCAACCTGGGCTTGAACACTTCCTGAGATTAGGAGGCCCCAGTCTGTTTAGGAGGTGCAATATAAAGAAGAACCTCCTCTGCAGTGGCCTCACCTAGCTGACAACCAAACATAAATGATAAAATGTCTAAATTGTCATTTCATCACAAGGAAATTGAATGAACAGGGTAATGGAGGGGGTAATACAACTCCCAACTGCAGCTAAACATATAGCTGGCAGCAAGAGCATGCTGTTCAGTACTGGAAGGGAAGGTTTGCTGATCTGCTTTGCATTAAGCATCATGTGTCTGCAACACAGAGATTCCAGGCTGGATGACCAAGCCACTCACAAAGATACTTCTCCAGCAAATGTCATGGTAGTCCTGTCTGCCCCGAGCAGTCATCAGCACAGATCCCATCCAAGCAGGGACATGCCTGTGAACCACATCAACTTTTTCACCCCAAAGCCCATTTTGCTGATCTTTCTCTTGTTCCAGCCATGGGGCTCTCACCTACCTTGGTTTCTTCTCCATTAAGACAAATCCTTATCTCACCCAGCTTCAGTCACTAGGGGTGGGAACTATATGACTAAATGCAGACAGCTAAAAGGCCTAGAGGTCTTGCTATGCTCCCTTTTATAGTCGATGGAGATCTGATCTGTACAGCCAGGGGAATTTAGGGTGCAGTTCATCTTGTATTAAAGCAGTTGCAATCAGGCTGGGTGAACTGCCCCTCCAGAGGGCCTTTGGTGATGACAAAGGGTGCTGAGGTACCCACTTAGCTCCACAAGTCAATGCTGCAGAGACTGGTGAGTGATGTGAATGCCACCCTGGTCCCACTTGTCTGCCTGGGCTCCTCCAGGAGAGAGTAAACACCCATGTCCATATGGCAGCTCAGCCTACCTGCCCTAGATACATCTCAGATGGAGCAGGATGGTCCTCTGTAGCATCCTGTCACTTGCTGTGGAGTGTAGATGTGCCACAGATAGCTTCTAGGAGGTAAGTTAGGAGATGAGCATCCTCCTTTCCTTTAGTCTAAGCTTGCCACCTCCCACCAGGCTGCTGAAAAGCTTGTGAGTGTGGGCCCATCACTATGGCTGCAAGAGGATGACTGCAGAGTGGTCCAGAGTTGCACATTGCAGGTGGTTCCTGTGTCCCACCAGCACTCTTGGTGTATCCCAAACAGGGCTATGTCTCTGGCCATGGGAAAGCCCACCTGCAGAGATGAAGCTTGTGCCTTGCAGAAGGGTGTGAATATGGGGAGATATAGCCTAACTTGTTGGGAGGGTCCAACATCTCCAATAAAGAAACCTTGGGGACCAGTGCAGGCCTGTAGAAGGCATCTTATACCTGGTTCTCTCTGGTGGTTTTTCTCCCTGGATCCAGCCAGATGACACTTGGGGAGTTACATCATCCTCTACTTCCATGCCTGTGTGGCCAGGGTGGTGGTGTCCAGGCCTGAGATCTAACAGACCACTGAACTCATCCTTGGCTTCCGTTGACATCTATGGGCTTTGGGCCAGCCCTCAATAACAGCAGGGCTGCAGAATATCCCAGCAAGGGAGAAGGGCAACAACGCAACCAGAGCCAGGTGATGGGATGCTTCTCCCAGCATCTCCCCATCTCTCCTGCTTTGAGCATCTCCTGCCAGGCATGGAGGATGAGGTGCCGTGCGAGTGTCCCAGTGCTGGTGCTCTGCTCTCCCTTTATCTGCACATCACGCTATGCTAACGAGGCACACGTACAATGTTTGTGTGTGCATGTGAGAGACAGAGCTCTGACTCCTGGCCAAGCGAGGAAAATCATTAGTTACAGGCTCTGCAGGACTGAACTTGACAAGGAACTTGGGGCTCTGCCCCGACAGCGCTAGGTGCTGGTGCATTATTCAGGTTGTGGCTATGTTGATTTGCAGATCTAATCGCTCCAACAACACATACAGAAAATTAATTTGGACGCGGGCCTGGTTTCTAGAGAAAGTTGGACCTAAAGGCGGGAGGTTGGTCGTGTGGCTGAGGCAAAGGCCCAGCACGGGGAATAGCTTGTTCCCAGCTCTTGAGCCTCATGGAGGAGATGGGATGGGGATGGGGCAGAGGAGCCACTGAGGTTAGTGGCACTGGAGTGTGTGATAAGTGGGACCTTGTCCCTGTTGTGTCTTCCTAAACCAAAGCCTCAGTCACCCAGGGCTTTCTGTGTTGATATGTCTTGTGCTGTGTTCATATGTCTTGTGCTGGTGGGAGAGGAGCTGGGTAGAAGGGGTGATGCTTTCCTCTCCCCAGACAAGGATTGGCCCACAAGGAGTATTGATTGAACAGATCAATTGAACCAACATCTAAAAGTACATCTGTTTAGAAAAACACTGCTATTGAGAGTCAAACCTGATGCACTGCCAAAGCCTTCATCCCCTTTCCTCCTCCTCACCTCGCTAACAGCTCCTGCCTTCATTAGAAATCAACGTCTCCTCTCAGTGGTGAAACGAGCAGTCCCTGGCACCAGAGATTCCTCCATGGAGAAGAAGCCAAGGGTTTGGGGTGCCCCCAGCTTTGTGGAAATGCTGCCTGCCCTCCTGCCCATCCCACATGAGCCGATGCTGTGAAAGCCAGTATCTACTCAGTCCCCCGGCCCTTTTGAATGACCTGGCCAGCATTCTCCCTCCTTTTGAGGGAGCACCCCTTAACTTTGCCTTCAGTCAGGGCTGTCTCAGCCCTGGATGTGCTGAATGGCTCCTTTTAAAATGGGATTTAAGAAGGCATTAGGGACTAATTAGGTCTAATCAACAGGAGTGGCTGTTTTAGACCTGGTGCCTCCAGTTGACATCAAAGGGTGGAGGGGTTGGGGTGAAGCAGCAGCAGGAAAGATTTAGACTCTGTGAAATCCCCCCCGGCAGGGGTTTTGTGTCCCTAATCCCTCTGTACCCACTGGGCAGGGAGGCAGCGTGGTCCTCTCCCATTGGAGACTGGCGGGCTGGAGAGGTCCTGCATCACCATCACTGTCTCCTGGGGTCCATCACCTTTGCCACCCCACTGTGAGTGGCTGCAGGTGGATTTGGGGATGTGGGGCCACCCCAAGATGCTGGAATCCAGGATAGGTGTTCCTAGCTGAGGAACGGGGGAACAAGAGTAGAGGCAAGGGGAGACGGGGATACACTCAGGGCTGGGGGAAGAAGGGAGACAGCTCTCTGCCTCCCCTGGAGGCTTCCTTAGATGCAGTCCGGGATGAGTCAGGGCTGCTCATGCACAAAGCTACTCATTAGCAATGTGAAGTATGTTGGATGCAGGACCCTGAGCCAGGTAGGGTTTATCTGCCCAGCGTGCAGCAATAGCAGCTGATTCACACACAGCTTACCCAAAACATACAGCTTTCTCATCATTTTCTGCATCTCAGAGGGACATTTATTGCAGGGACCTGTATTGTCTAAATCACACAGCGTGGTCTGAGGGCACCAGCAGTAGGTACCTGCCTCCCATTCAAAGCACCACCAGCCTCTTACAAGCTCTGCAATGATTCAGGTGGTTTCAGTGGTGCTGGGAAGTCAGGGGTCAGGCTCAGCATCACCTCTGCCAAAGCCAATGGTCCAGGATGAGAAAGATGGAGTTTGCTGGCAGTGATTCTCCCCACGATTCAGTTTACACGGCAGTATCGAACAGCGGTTTAGTGGAGGGGGGATGGATGTTATGGGTATCACATCCTTTTAATGGAAAGTCAGATCTCAGCAGACGGCATTTTGGAGAGCACACGGAAAACAACAGCTATTTACAGGGTTATGGACGCAAATGCCCTTGAATGATACAAACCGTCTTAAGGGGAATTTTTGCGGCTGATTAAGCGTAACCACAAAGCTTCAAGAAAACATGTGTTTATTTTAAGTAAGTGATGTTGATTACTAATGAGAATACTTAGTAGATATGATCAAAGGTAGCTGAAGTGCCGTCATGATATCAAAGACTGGGATGGAACGCTTAATTTAGATGTTGAAAAGCCAATCTAAGGTGAGCGTCTTGAAAGTAAATATCATTAACAGTATCTAGATTAGACCAAGGTATAAAAAGAGTTGGAGGTAACAGCTTTCAAATCTCCCGTATAAACAGGCAGGTGATGCTGTAGCTGGGGGAGGAGAGTCAGACACGGAGCCTGGGGTAGGGGATGGAGTGTGCATCTGGCGCACGCAGCCCCTGGCCAGGCTCCCGGCTCTGCCCATCGGCATCTCAAGGAAGCTGGTTCTTGGGAGCCAGCGTGGCTCCTTTCTGCTTATCCAGAATGGGTCCTCCTGCCCCAGCATCTCCAGTTGGGCTCTGGTTGAGGAGGGAGGCCTTGTGCTGGGAAGGGGATGTCCCCCCATTGGCTTGCCACTGCTGGGAGGCCAGGCAGACGGATGGATGGGGCTGACAGTGCAGCTCAGTGCTCAACATGCTTTGCTTCCTGCTTCTGAACCCTGTTTTCCTCTCCCATCCCTGTCTTGCCCTGTTAGCCACGAAGTGCTTGGGGAAAAGGGTCTGCATGTCCCCAGTGTCACCAGCCCTGCTCCTGGCTCTAATGTCCCTGCAGTGAAGCACTGATGGGATTTGGGACAGGTAGGAACTTATCTCCTCCCTTCTCACCAGCTGTGCAGTGAAAGAGGGGATATGTTATTTATTTATCCTGTAATCATCCCAAGTACCTAGGCTAGAAAGCCTGCCAGCATTAACTGGACAAAAATGAGGATGTGGATGAGCCATCATCCATGCTGTCCTGTGCTAAAAAACCTGGTCCCTGGTCTGGTCACCTCACTGGTGTCTTTAGGAGATGTCTTTCCCCACTATGATCTCCCCAGGACCATCCCTGCTCCCACCACCAAGGAAGGCATTAGCATCCCCCTAACACTAGCAGGTCCTCTCCAGCCCAAATGCCCCACTGATGGCTGCAGCCCCTGTTTCACTCCCACCTCAGGACTACGCTCTGCTCTGCACGTTTCCCTGGACCAAGCCCCTTTGATCGAGCCCTGCGGGGCAGTAAATGGGTGCCAGACTTTTGCCCTGCCTTGCGTAGGTTGGGAGAGCTTTGCCTTCCCATTCAGGGCCTGGGGAGGGCAGAGGGAGCCTGGAGATGCCACCTGCATCTCGATGTCTGCTGGGCCGGCTATGGGTCCAACAGGCTCTTGGTGTGTGAATCATCACCCCTTTCCCCACTGCATCGGTGTTCCCGTGCAGCACTGGGAATGCCAGAGCCAGTGAGAGGTGTTTCCCAGGGATGTGTCTCAGAAGGGTTAAAGGAAGGTGGCTTTGGAGCCAGAAGTGCCTGCTGATGAGGGCAGATACCATTTGAGGAGCTGAGTGCTGGTCCCCCATGGGCTGATGCTTTCCTGCATCGTTAAAATAATGTTAAAAAGGGGGTTTTCCAGAGCAATAAACATGAAGCCTCCATGTGCTACTTTCAAAACATGGACTCAAACCCCAGCCTCTCAGAGGAGCTAAAGATAAAGGGCACAAAGCTCTTCAAAGCCATGGTGTCCCTGTGTCATGGTTGATACCCTGCACAGACCACTAGGGCACTGCTGGACACAGCAGCTGCATCTCAGCCAGGGCTGGAGCATCTCAGCTCTGCCAAGCAGTAACAATGCTATGCCAAGGTCTTACTCTTTGCTCCCAAGTGTTTTGCAGACTCTCCAGTTGTAACAACAACAGAAAGGTACAAAAGGTGGTGATTTAAGTAGCTTGAGAACAAATCACTTCCCTGTTTGCCCGAGTGTCACCTGCTCAGGATCTGCCCTGTGATACAGATGTGTTGTTTTCTCTTGAGCAGTGAAGATCTGCATTTCTAATACCTTAGGAAAAAAAAAATAATAAAATCCAACATGAACAAAGTGATTTCTGGCCCTCTTTGCATATTACAAAGGAGCAAGATGGGCACGGACCCAATTCCTTTGTTCTTTTCAGATCTCTGCTACTGCGAGCAATATTTATCAAGAGATTTGAGGCTGCAGATGAAAAGTGCTACCTACGGACCGAGTATTATTACTGCTTTAAACTCACACCCTTCAAGCCAGCTGGCTGTCCCTGTTTAAAGGGAGGCGTGTGGCCAAACAGGTAGGACAGACACCGGCTGCCAGGATGCCCTGGGTTCTTGGCTTGTCCTCACCACTGACTGCTCAATGGCCGTGGGTGCATGGACCCTCACCATTGTTAGCACTGGGGTGGTAGCAAGGAATGCAAACGTGGGGCAGGAAGCTGCTGAAGAGCATCTTTTTAAGAGCTAGGTTGTGAACTGGAGCTAAAGAAGCTACTTCAGTGTTGGCTTCGGTGGGTTTAACACCAGAAGGTGTGTAAGTGGGGTTTGGTGGCATGATAGTGTTAAGCAGGATGGCCTTGGATGGAAAAGTAAGGAGGCAGGATCTCTCCTATTGCTACTTGGAAATTGCTGGGCTGAACAATCCGGGACCAATGTGCAAGTGCATTGGGATGAAGGATTCGATTTGATTTGTCACCTACACTGACAAAACTGCTGCACAAAAGCAGTTGGAAGATGCCCCACCATGTCCTACTGTCACATCGGGCTTCAGCCTGCAAGCAGGGAGCCCTCCTGCTGTCCCCAGTACCAACAAAGAGAAACCCATCCATGACATTACGTCCTGCACAACAGCAGCTCGGATTAGGAAGGGTTTTCTTGTGCTGGAAACTCCATGAATAAGAATGTTAGGAATTGGCTTAAACCACCAGTGACATAATTAGAAGGCTTTTGATATGCCAATTTGGCTGATCTCAGTTACTTCCCCCTGGTGCTGGGGAGTGTCAGTGGAGGGATTAGCCTCCAGTCACTTCCTGACACTCTGCTAAATCTTCTCCTTCTTTGTTCTTCATCCAAGACAGGGGAAAAAAGGAAAAACAGGGAAGCAACTCAGAAGATATTGAAGCGAAGCAGTGTGCGCCGAATCCCTGACCTGCCTTCAGTTTACACTACAGGCTCTCCTTAGGGGTGTAATGCAATTACAGCTATAACTGGGTGCTATACATTTTAATCCCATTAGAAACAGCCCTTTAACAGCTCCTGACTGACTATAATATGTAATCTCATTAGAGACACTACCTTTATACCTCGTACAAGAACATCCAAGCAGAAATCAAAGGCTGGGATAAGGCTAACAAGGTTTTCTTCTTTTAAAACACTGTCCTGCTTTCTTGCTTGTGTTTGGGATGCTGGTGCACAAGGGGAGCATGAAGGGTTTGGTGAGGTCACTCTGCATGGGGTTTTGGGGCCGTGCCTCTTCCAGCATCCACCCTGCCCTGCAGGGATGTGGTACTGCTGTGTTTGGGGGAGATGCACAGCCCTTGTGTCTGCCGCAGGCCGTGTGGGGACATGAAACCACCCTCACTGACCCTGGGGCTGGCTCCATGCAAACTCAGGACAAAAACTGACCGAGGCCGGGCCAATGCTGCAAGGATTTATCCTGCCGGAGCGTGTTTCTCTGCACTGCCTCCCACGATAACACAAGCTACGTTGACCAAAGCCCTCGTGTGCGGGTACAGCTGTGTCTACACCACGTCTGCTTGTGTTGCACTGCCAAAGAGGGGAAGGAGAAAGGGAGGGGTGATTTGCTTTTAGCTGTTTTCCTCCAGGATCCATCAGTTCTCAACCCTCTCCTCTAACAGCAATCTTTGAAGCTTTGGGCCAACTTCATGCAAACCTTCAGCAGGGAAGGCGGGTTTGAGGACATTCAGTTGATACTTCTTAAATGAAAATAGACTCCTGGGTAGTTTCCAGGTAGATTTGACCTCAGTAGAGATCAGTAGAGACAGTGTAAATGTCCCAAACATGGGTCAAAATGTGGTGGGGTTGTGCTGCCTACCTGAGAATCCAAACTCTCAGTCGAGCATCTGACTGCAGACGGATAGGGGTCCTCCTATCACTCTGGTCCTGATTCAGCTCAGATGATGTTGAAATAGCAGCTCAGCCTAAAAAGCCATGACGGAGAGAACAAGGCTTGGTCAGAGCAGCAAAGGTCAGGGATGGAGGACAGAAGGACAGGACAGACTTGTTGCGTGAAAACCTGAGGTACTGCAGCCAAGATCTAGCCCTTGTCTCTTGCTGAATGGAGAAGAGCTGCCCCATGCTTAGTCTGACCTGTGGCATGAGCTCACATGGACTAGGCTGGCAACCAGTTACTTGGGCACAAATCTACTAACAACAGGGGGAAAGGTGCTGTTGAGCTGAGCCATACATCAGTCTGGTGTTTGGGGGTCACCCTGCTTGTCTTTCTGATGGCACTTAGGAGATCTTGATCTTTGGGATCTTTAATGACTGCAAAGACACTTATTTTTGTGAGGGGGAATGTTAATCCCAGCAGATTCAAAGGGGTGATAAAGCACTTTGTTTCTTGCTCTACAGTAATTGCAACTTCTGACAACTCTGATAAACTAAAATGAGGTTCCCAAAAGCATCCACCCAAGGCTTTGTGGGGCTGCAGTCAGGGTTGTATTTAAATGCCCCTAATGAGTACCTACAGCAAATGGGAAAGACATGCAAATCAGATGTCTAATTGAATGGGCCTTTGAAGGAATATCCCAAGCCGCTGGGTAATTGATGGGTTATCTTTCCACGGGCTTGCCTTGATTGCATCTTCTTCCGCATTAGCCTTTCCTAGGAGTCTGGTTTAACAGGAAAACTGCTGCACCAGGATTAAATGCAGATCTTCATGGACTGGACGAGGGCATTTGCTGCCCAGCAGCACGACCCTTCTGCAAGGCAGGCATTAAAATCTCTCTATACAGGTGTCTCTTCCAGGCATGGAAGGGCTTTATCATATTGCATCTGAACACTGCACTCAATAAACTGCCTCACAACCTGCTTTGCAAAGTGAAGTCATGACAGATGAAATAGCTTTCCTGTCAAATTTCTTGGGCCCACTTCTCCAGGTGTGAATTGATGTAACTACCTTCATTTGCATGCAGTGATTTGCCGCACATGGAAATGTGACTTGTCTGACCCGTCGACTCAATTGTTGTCTCGTGAGGATTTATCAGTGTTGAATATATGAATTCTGCTTTGCTTAAGAGCCTTGTGTCTTGCCTGTGCAAGAGCCAGTTGCTACCAGCCACTGCTATGGCCAAGACAACTTGTGGCTCTGTAAGGGGCAGGTAAAAGTTTCCCCAGATGGAGCATGGAGTTGCTCAGATCCTGAGTAACCAATCCCAACGTTTGTGGACGTTTCTATAACAGAGCTGTCTGGGCCACAACAGTTCTCTCAAGCATCTCTACTGACACTGAGGACCAAATTTTGCCAACCATGTGGCACCTGAGGGCATTTGAGAGGTGCTCGGTGCCTGAGGCATCTTTAAGGGCTGGCCTATGTGTCCATGGGAGACTGGTGCTCTTCTGGACCCACATCTTGGGGCTGGGGAGGATACTTGGGTGCATGTCAATAACCTCTCTTAAGGCAGCAGAGTTTTAGCCAGTCTGCTTCTCAGCTGAGCATAAAATGACTGTCATGTAGTCCCTGATGATGACAGAAGGGGCAGATTTTAGCCATAGCTTCAACTTCCCTGTGTATTTCTAGTGCTTTCAAGAGTCTCAGGGATGCTGAGCTAGGACTGTCCCTGACACCCATCAGTTAGTTTATCTTTAATCCTTACAGGTGCAGACACCCCCAGTTCAAACTCCCACACCCCAACATCACCTTTGAGCATCAGGATCTCATCTGCAGCTTGTTGCATTTGAAGGGCACAAACACATTTAGCTGTACCCTGGCTTTACTTTGCATCCCTCCATCCACTGCCCAGTCCCAGACCCACGGCTCTCTCGGGCCTTCAGCTGCCTTTGTCACTTGTCATAGTATATCATCCTATTCCTGGCTACATTCTTGCCCGTTATTTACTCTTCCTTTCTAATCCACACCTAAATAGCATGCTTTGCTATTCATCTTTAATTTTCCAGGTCAAACCAAATTATTAATAGCAATAAACTTGCAGATTTCCCATCTCCAGACTGTGCATGAGCAGCTCTGCCTTTCTGCCTTCTCCCTCACAAAAAGACTTTGCTCTTGGGTAGCCCTGGGATGGGGTAGTACGTGCAGGAAAGGTAGAGCATGGCCTCTTGCTGGCACCTGGGTGCTGTGACTGTCTTGCCCAGTGTTGGCTTTGTCCTAGTGCCAGCGTGGGTTGGCAATGCCAAAGCACCACATCCAGGGGGTGCAACACAGGGGCTTGGTTTAGGTCCATCCCCATGCAGGATCTCAGTCCTGGTTCCTCCCCAGCAGCCCTGATCTCAGTGCTGGACCACTTTTGCTCTCGTCAGTTCTCTTGCCAGCGTTTGCCACCTGGCTGCTCCTCTGGCCCCTTTCCTGAGCAGCGTGCTTCCCACGCAGCCTTCCACCAAAGCTTTCACCCAGACTGTCCACACACAAGCCCTGAGAGCCAGGGTTAATGCACGGTGTGAACCTGGCCCTATGCCTGCCTGGGCATATAGGTTACAGCCTGGGTTTCGCTTCAAAGCAGGCTTTGACCTGCCTACTGTGCTGCAAGGATGGAGTTAAAACCTGGAGAGAGAAGCACTGATTTGGGTAGCTCGCCAACAGCAGACACAGTTCACTGGGACTGGGTTTCTGACCTCTGTATCTGTTCTTTTGCTTCCCAGACATCAGAAATTGCTTGCTGCTTTCTGATGTTAGCCCAAAACTCTCGTTGGAGATAGGTCTTGACATGGACAGACACGTGGTGGACACCAAAGTGGTCTATCCCAATGTCTCTGCTTTTATGAGAGGGCATTTCCAGCCTGGCATCAGCAGGTTCCCCTGGTCAGAACCAAGATGACCCAGTTACAGATGCCTTGAGATGCCGTTGATTTCACTTTGATCTCTTTGTACCCTACAGTATAAACGTGGGCAACCAGGGGGAAGGAAGAAAAACGTCATCCTTCATCTGTAATGGAGTTGAAATCCTTCCTGGCTGGGATGAGTGAAGTAGGGGCTACAGTATTCCATGAGGTGCAGAGGCCTTGGAAGAGTCATTCTCTCTTCCAGATTTGGAAGAATCATTCCCTCTCCCAGCTCTCCCTTTGCCAGAGAATAAATGGTCCCCAGACACTCCAGCAGCACTAGTAGGAAGCCTGACGTGGGTTATCACCACTTCATCCCAACTGGACTCAATGATGAAACTCAAAATCCCTACTGCTGTGAGCTGGGGACTTGCCAGCAGCCAGCCCCAAGCTGGTTAGCCATGTCCTACCACCACCTGGGGTAGCCAGCTCCTCAGTGTTGCTGCGGTCTCCCTCAGTTCCATGTCCCAGTGCTGGCAAGCACCGTTGTGTGACCATCTCCTCCTGAAGCGGATTATTGCAGAGGTGTCAGCAATGTCATCAAGGCTCTGTGTCTTTGTGATTGCACCCTGCCATGTGCCCTGTCCTTCACCGCTTGTGCCTCTCCATAGGGGAAACCATGCATTAAAGCAAGAATCTGGGTCTTTTTCCTTCTACACGAGCTTGCGTGATGCTCTTATGCATGGTGTTTGTATGGTAACAGCTTATTATTGCTGCTTCCTATGGGAGAGCTTCATTTCTAAGATTATCAGCCATAGAAAAGTCAGATGCATGTCCTAGTTGGAGAGGATTACACTATAGAACTGCCTTTCTCTATGTACTATATGTAGTGGGTTTGGACTGCTTTCACACGTATGCCACCCTAAATGTACACAAGGTCAGATGAATGCCACCCTAAATGTGCCAGCTTGCCTTCTGTGTTCTTCTGTCACCCTCTTCGGGTGTCCCTTTTGTTGGAGTTAGATGGCTTTTCTGGACCACTATTCATGCCTCTTTCCACACTGGTTATGCTTTTCCTTCTTCCCCCATTTTTGGAGATCAGCTGATTTATCAACACGCTGTTGTCTTTTGTGCTGAAGTCACAGGGAGGATGTGAGATGATTTCCAACACTGATCCTTGGGGAGCCCCATTCATGATTTCCCTTCTCTTCAGGCCAATCTTTTCCTGCACAGGTCACTGCTCACTTGCTCTCAGCTGGGTCCCTGCTCCCCTCCAGCTCATGGCAGCACCCATCTCCTCCAGAGGAACATGACCCGTGTGTCATCCCAAAGTCCTACAACATTCGTCAAGTCTCCAAAACATTTATACTTTAAAATACCTTAAAATACCGTGTACTATATACATTTATACTTTGTACTGTCCCTGCTGGTGGCTGGGAGATGGTCTGGCACTCACCACGCTGTTGATCCCAGGCCAGAGGACTTGGCTGGACAGACTTTCCTATGTGCTCTAATATAGGGATCGTGGGCTGTCCTTCAATTGAAGGTGGTCTTCACTTGTGCCTTCCCCAGCTTGACAGGCTTTGCAGGATGAGACAGCCTGGTTCCCTGCACTTGAGCACATCAAAGACTTCCTCAGACGTGGCCACTTTCTCCTCCAGACTCCCTTTGTTCCCTGTGCCCAAAGTCTGATCCCTCTGGGGACTTGGAGTGAAGAGTCACTGGATGCCTCGGGATGACTTGAGCTAACTTCCCTTTACCTGTCTCTTACGTCAGCCCTTCTTTCCCTTCTATTTTCATTTAAATAGATTAAAAAAACACCCCAAAATGTTACTGGTTGTTACATTTCCAGCACCTCTCATATTTTTTTTGCCTCTCTGTTCCTTTAAGTTGTATCTTTCTTTGTTGACCTCTCTCTTTTTTCTTTCTCCCCATCCTTCCTGTCTCCACGGTAGTATCCCATTTCTCCTAACGTACCCAACACCTGCCCATGGGCTCCTGCAGTAACCGGGGAAGCACAGCACTGAGCCTGCTTTTGTTTGAAGGTGAAATGAAGCACCATTTCGCCAATAAAAAGTTCTGACTGTCAAGCAGTGTGTTACTCAGGGCTGATGAATAACTTAGAGCGAGATCAAAAGATATTAAGCTAAAAGAATTATTATACAGGAGCCTACGGGACCACACAGATCTCCTGTTCCAGCTAAAAAAGTCCCAAATTAACCCCCCACACCTCTCCCCCTGCGAAAAAAAAAAGCGTGTGTGGTCTTGAACGGCAAGAAGCAAGCCATTATTTGTAAGTCTGCTATATAAAGCATAATTATTATCCTTTTTATCATCCAAGTTATGGGGCAGGCTTTTCCATCTTTACTCACGCCAAGTAGCACCTCGTGTCAGAAATAGCCTCGCTGGTTTGAAGGGGATGAGTCATCCCGCAATCAGGTAGGAGGAGAACAAAGATAGACACGACTTCCCGGACTGGATCACCCCACCACCGCTCTCCCTTCACCCATGCACCATCTCGCTCCACGGCACCTATCAAAGAGCAGCCGCCGGGAGCGGTGGTGGTGCACAGGCGCGCCTTCCCCATGGCCTGCAGGCTGGAGGCGGCCCACCAGAGCAATGCATCTGGTCCGTGGCTCCCTCCTTCCCGGCTGCTCCTCAGATGTGGGCAGCAGCACGCTGTGGGATGGATGAACTGCTCTGGCAGACGGCGGTCCCGCTCGCCTCCTTTCCCATAGACCCGTAAGCAGCATGTGGCCATCGCACAGTGGGAGGACTACAGCTGGCTTGCTTGACAAAGAGGCTGCTGTCTCATCATTAAGGGGTCCCGATGGTGTCCCACCACATCCAAGAGGGCAGGCACTGCTCTATTAGGGTAAGGTGAAAATAAACAGTGATCCTATGGCTCCAAAAACATGTATAATGAATAAAAATCATTCCTGACCATTACCAAGAGGTGCCCAGGATCAAAAGCCTGCTGTAAAGAACCCAGTTCTGCTCAATCTGAGAGCTTGGAACCAAAATTTAGACTTTCACCACTTTTTAACCATTTGCTTAACAAACAAAGGAATTCCGAAGGGGAAAAGGGCTGGTTGTTTCCTTTCACTCTCCCTCGCTGTTACAGTTTGAAACCCTCATCTGGCATTCAAAGAGTTGGGAACAGCTCAGAGCCAATGGATAGAGCTGATGAACCGCCCTGGGTTTCGGGGGAATTAGCTGTTTGCCCAAATGCTCTGGGGTAGCTCTTTAATATCCCAATGGGAATAACACTACTAAAAAAGGAAAACCCATTAGTGCACGTCTGCTCTTGCAGAGGCTCTTCTGCTCCTGTGAAGGTGAGACCTTACAGAAGGCTCCTGATTTGTTATAGGTATCGCCTTGGATGGTTCTGACAATGAGCAATTTTAGGGCAATTTTAATCCCAGCTACCCCAAAACATCTCCGCAGCCCTTGCAGTCACTACCATTGACTATTAGAAGTCACTCTAATTTCATCAACCGGTCTGTTCACTGTGGTGAGTGCTGTGCTTTGAAGATGCATTAGAGAACACGTAGGGAAGCACTGAGTAATGCAGGTAGATAAGCAGCTGTGTTTAAAGCTGAGGATCCAAGGAGCCATGGAGGAGAGCAGAAGGCACATGAAAAAGGTGGCGTCATCCCAGCTCCCCGCAGGAGTCCTGAGGGCTCAGATCTTTGCCCTTGGGTACGTCGGTTGCTCCATGCTCAGCATCCAGCCCTGCCTCCCGATGTTACATGCAGCGGCTTTTGTCCCTCTGTCCCTCCTCTCCTTTGATGATCCTCTGCTCCATGGCAGGGGCCAAAGGTGGTGGCCACTATATTGTCTCCTGGCCAGTTTGGGTGGAGGAATGGGTGAGAACAAACAGATCTGGTTGCCTCTATGCTGTAGTCCCTGCCTTTCCTTGCTCGTGTCCTCAGGTTCATTTCTTAGCAGCTATAGTTCTACTAATGCAAAGCCAAGAGCAGAGCAAGGCTGCCCCAGGCTGGCTCCATGTGAAGAAGAGCTGAATACCAAACCTGCAAGTGGAAGATCACACACTTATCAGAGATATTTGGACCCTATGGGGATGTACATAAGTGTAGGAAACTGGACAGACTACCCAAAAGTCCTACCTTAACACAATGACTAGGGTATGGGGACAACTACAGGAAGAGCACTATAGACTCCCATAGAAGAAGGGTCACCATCATGGGATCTTAGAAACTGTGTGATCTTTAGTCTCCCTCTATGGCCATTGGTGGCCATGGGTAGCGGCTGCCATTGGGAACTAGACTGGCAAGAAAGAGCTTAATTTTGAGCACACCATGTTGCTCAGTCCTTATTTTAGAGCAAGAAGAGCAAAACATGGGAATCCTGGATCTAAGGAGGTACAGGCCTCTCAGCTTCTTTCCATAAGCCCATTTAATCTGCTATGAACCATACCCAGACCACCCCAGAAAACAAATTATGAAGACCATCTTCATCTGGACGTATTCAGGTACCAGTCTGTCTTGCAGCACATCCCACAGCTCACATAGGACCAATGGGTCCCAAAGCAGGCTGCAGGACATCTCCGAGAAGCTCCCCGATGCAATAAACATCCCCAAACCCATGAAAGGCAAATCACCTCCTCCAATACCCGGGTGCTTTTTCCATGTGAGCAGGTGCAGATGTTTTCTGGCTTGTGCCTGCCACCGGGCGTAGGTTCTGCAGGGCTGTTATCTCTCTCATCAGATGATACAAGTTCGCAGGCTCATCTCCTTCCAAGAATGCAACTGACTTAAAAAGAGTTCAAAAGAAGATTAGGTTTCAAGGTAACTGGAAGCTATTCAGTCAAAGCCAAGCTGCATAAAACAAGGGGAATCCTCCTTCTACCTCCATGGCTGCGCGAGGCAAGTGGGAACATGAGGAGGGAGCTGAGAAAGTGTGTGTCTTCTGCACAGACACAAACAGGACTGCAAATTGGAGACAACCACTACAAATTTAGCTAAAGATGCTTCAGAAATTGCAGGTTGCCAATGTTTTGCTTATCAAGCTGAAGTGTTTGCCGGCAATTACCCAGGCAAAGCGAGCACGAATACAAACACATGGGATCTCATACCTGGTGCTCCCTTCTCAGTGGGGAAGGTGGTGCTAAGGATGGCATTGTGAGACACAGGCATCAGCAAGGTGAGCCGTTCAGTTCTCAGGTGGTGAAAAGCCTCCAACCTGCAGCTGTGAAGTCCACGGTGCTGTGCTGATGGCACATGGGAGCTGTGGAGTGGGGACTCTATCTGCCCATCCCTAATTGTCTCATCCATCCAGGAGCAGCAGGAGCAGCCACCTCCATTCTGCCATCATCCTGCCCTATTCCTCCCAAAGCAGGAGCACACAGCCTCAACCTACCTCATCCTCTGGCCGGTTTTGGTTGCCCAACTGAGATGTTGTAAACCAGCTCCATGATAGAAATGATCTGGGGCAAGAGCAAGAGAATTACGAGATATCAGACAAGGGGAAATAAACACCCAAAGGTGGGGATGGTTGGAGCCTGGTTTGGAGGACAGCTGTGGCATAGGCAGGCTGAGGGCAGACCTGTGTGGTGTCTTGCTTGCTTGGATGTACACCCTCAGGATGCAGCGGAACCAAGTTCTTGTGCCTGGAAACATAAAGGTGCTTGACTCCTGGTGAAGGCCCATCCATGGACCTGGGCATTAACTCTCCCATACTTCCATCATCTAACATTTGTTTTATCATGGGATACTAGTGCACCGGTTGAGACCGTAGTGTCGTTATATCAAGAGACAGTATGACCCAAGCTCTGTCTGAAGGAGCTTTGGATATGGCTTCATGACAGAGCAGCACATGATGTGCATCTCTCTGCTCCTGCTGTCACAGGGTTGTTCCTCAGACCATGGGATAGTTCAGGTGCTCATCTAGTCCAGCCTCAGCTCTCCAAGGCCTGGCAGCAAGCCCTGGGGCAGCCTGACCCAAAGCCTTGCTTTAAGGTTGGAACAGATGATCTTTTAGGTCCCTTCCACAACTCTATTTGGAGATGTGCAAAGGACAGCTTTGCCATACACCATCAAGAGTGCTGGCCCTTCATGAGCCTCAAAGCCTTGGCCACCATGAGGGCACCTGCAGCTGACTCCATCACTGAGGGCTGAGGACACGCAGCACATACCTGTTTGGGCAAGCCAGGCCCTCCTATAACATGACTGCCGGAGAGGTGTCCACACCCTGGGTTATTTTAAAGCTCTCACCCATCACCACCAGCCTCTCCAAGCCCTGCCCAACCACAGAGCACCTGGCGGAGGAAAGTTTAATCCCACAGGGCTGGACAGGAGGAGAAAGTGCATTTGGTGTCCAAAAGCCAATGGTGCTGCAAAGATGCTGCTGCAGCCAGTGCCACCCAACACAGCTGGTGCTGTTGGACCCTGCATTGCTGATCCACGCCTTACTCAGGGCTCTGCTGGCTGCTGTGCAGCCTTGATTGTATGAAGGACTCATGCTGCTTTCATGACTCTGCTTCCCTCCTCTGGCGCCTGATGCCAGGGTGATGGGTGGCCATGTCAAAGGGACTGGTAGGTCTGAAAGCCATGGGAAGTGTTACAGAGCTGTCCCGTGGCTGAAAGTGTCACCCATGGGAGATCCTCTACACACCTCTGCTGAGCATCTTCTCAGAGCACAGTCAATGGTGCTCCCGTCCTTCCTTTATCAAATGCTGGGTGCTCAGGGCACTCAGTGGGCACCTGTTTGCCCTCTCCAGGGGTGGATGCTGCTCTGCCCTGCTTCCACATTCCCCATCACTAAGTCACAGCTCTTTTCTTCTCTTCCTTCCTCTTCTCCCCACCCAATCTGGGGACAAACATCCCTCCCCACTACAGCTTGCTCAGGGCTGCTTTTGGGGGTCCTGCATGCAGAATCCCCTGCAGTAGCCTATGTAAAAGCTGTAACCCATGCGAGTGAGCTGCAGGCTGGTACCTGCAGCAGTACTTCTCATACTGACTAAGTCTGTCATCCCAGTCCAGATTTTCTTTTAGTAATCAGACAGGAGTAAATGATTCACTCATTGCCCATCTGAAGTTTTCTTTTTCCCCTCCTGGAAACCAGTACTTTGGGAAGGAATGGACAGAGCCAGCCAGCCCTGAACTGCCCCTGTTTCCCAGCACTTCTGATGGCTGACCATGCTGACAGGGCACAGGATGGGCAGCACAAATCCGCGCTCACCTTTGTGTGCCTCCCCTGCATGCTGTTTAAAATGAGTTCCTTCTATTTCAATGTCTCAAGCCTCCTTGGCCCATTTTTGCCCCCTTTAGTTCAGAGGACCCATTCCATCACCACCCCAAAGACAAAGAAAGGGAGGTTTAGCTGCCATAGCGCTCTGGCACAGCACCTCTGGAGCTGCCTTCCTTCCCCAGAGGAGTGGAGTGTGAGGAAAAGCGTTGCACCCGCTGCTTGTGTCTGTTTATTTACGGTGTAAACAGCTCCGGTGCTGGAGCTTTGAAGAGGCTCCGCACATTTGTACACTGAGATCCCTCCATGTGATTTTACCCAGGTGATCTGAACTCTTTGGAGAGGGAGGTTGCCTCCATCCCAGAGAGGATGCGGAGGCCCAGAGTGATGCAGAGCCCCAGTGAGGGGTAAAGCCTTCAGGAAGGGAGGTTTGGGCTGAATTACCCTGTTTATGGTAACCTGATGCAGCTCTGCTAACGAGTAGTAAGTTGGTAAATCCTCATTAGGCTGTTGACCACGAGCCCTAAAGTGACTCCCGGGAAGTGGTGGCTCCCATGAAACTCAGCTGAACTACAGGAGGAGAAATAGCTACATGCCTGGACCGAGTGCCGGTTTGGGATAAAAATAGAGAGATAAATAGATAAAAAGATAAATATATAATAGACACAAATAGTTAAACAACTCCAAGGTTTGTCTCCCAAAATAGTCGGTGCGTCAGTGATTTAAGGTGCTATAGGGCACGCTGCCCATTTGCAGGGAATTATCACCACTGCAAAATCAATCTTTGCTAAAATCTCTTTGCTAAACTCCAGAAAGCCTTTTAACAAAGCGAAACCACGACAACTTCTCACCATGCTCACAACATCTTGGGTTTGACAGAAGCAATGATGGATGTTAGGAATCTTATCTGAGCAAAACAGCTCTTAACAATACCCTAACCCCTGAACGTGATTGTTATCCGCTAGGTTGCCTGACTTAACCTATTTACTATAAGCTATAGGTATGACCGTGTGCCCCATAATAAACTCAGGCTACTTCATTCTGTTGGTTAAATATTAGATTTACATCACTTCAAAATTAGGAATGGGATTTAGGTCATCCAGCAATTACCAAGACTTGGTCTTGTATCTTGAAATACTTGGTGTCAACACAACTGTGACCCAAGGAGACTTGGTGCTCGGATGGTTTTTACCTTGCAAAGTGCTCAGCATACCATTAGCACTGCTTCCTTTTTCCCCTTAAAATGGTCCAGGGGTCATGGTCTAGGGTGCTACGCTGCTTCACATAGGCTGAAACATCTCCTTTCTACTCACTTTGTCAAGAGCTGAGTTGCTTTTTCTGCTGTACTAAAGGCTTTAAGACAGATAGGGTTTAAGGCTTTAACTGTTTTCTAGTGGATGAAGAAATAAAATGGGTATATTCCCAAATCCCATCTCCTTTGGTGAACTCGCATGGATTTCCTTCTCACACTCATGCTTCCACTGTCACTCAGGAGGCTTTTGCTGTGTCTGGGACAGCTAAGCCCTAGTAGCTGGGACCCTATCGCAACCAAGCCCACCCACTGCATGTGCTCCTGGGCATGGAGGGATGGAAGCACCACTGGGAATCACTGGGTGTTTGAATCAGAGGGGCATATGTGTGGGTCAAGTCATCCCTCTCCTGTAACCCTGCTTGCCCCAAGGCTTCATCTTTGCCTGCTAACCTTCCAGTTACACCCCAGCTCAAGCCCTTTATGGTGCTTTTATGGAACATCCCTGCTGATGGACCTCCAAGAACCTCTCCTGCAGCCCCATGCCTGACCTTCACTGGGTGTGCAAGGGCTCCTGAGTGTCTCCCCTCTCCCTGGCTTTGGTGACAGTTACAAGAGACCTACCTGGAGGGACGCAGTGATGCCCTGGTGTGACTTGTGCCTCACAGGTTGCCATTAAGCTGATGCACAGAGTGGGCAGGAGAACGCAGGGCACCAAGCACCCATTGGTCTCCCTGAAGCCTTAGTGCTGCTTTGCAACCATATATGAGGTGTGAATGTAACAGAAACAGTTATGCTGATGTACCCCAGCATTGCTTTCAGGGAAAAATCTGACAGTTTCTGTGCTCACAGGAGAGACCCTGCAGGAGAAGGAGACCAAAGTAGAGGCATGTTTTCACACCAGTCCTTAATGCCAAGCCCTGGGTTGAACCCAGGCTACCCTATCAAAGCGAAATCCTCCTGGCCTTGAGCTCTGCCACTGGAGAAAGGGGGTTGCAAAACCCCCATTACCCCCTTCATCTCCATGCCCATGGGTTGGAATAGGCGATATTAGGGATGGAGCAGGGGATGCAGCAATCAAAGGCTGCTGTGTGTGGGTGAAGCAGCCTCAGCCTGGGGACCGAGCGGTTAATTTGTTTGTTTCCTTTCTGTATAGGATATTGTTACCAAAAAAAGAGAAAAGGGGGTGGGAGGTGGTGTGTGGGGGGTGGGATAAAGCAGCAAACGGCTGAGGCTGAATGATGAAAAGCACTCTCTCCTTGCAGCTATGAAATCTCACCCGGAAGGCGGCGAGGGGAAGTGTCTTCCAGCGGGGTACAAAGTCAGCAGCACAGCTTTGAACTCGGGGGAACTCCGGCGGTGCAGAGCCCTGCCAGCGAGCCCAGCTGTGCATACCTCAGCCGCAGCTGAAGAAGCCAAGGGCCGCATCCTGCACCCTGCCATGAGACCAGTGCCGGGATTCGGATCTGATGCTGGAAAAATGGGGTTTCTGCTGGATAAGCAAGAGAGGGGCACGTTCCCAAGGCCAAGACTGACCCACACTGAAGTCCTATCTTGTTTCCATAGAATCATAGAAAGGTTTGGGTTGGAAAGGACCTTAAGATCATCCAGTTCCAACCCCTTGCCATGTGCAGGGATGCTTCACACTAGATCATGACACCCAAGGCTCTGTCCAATCTGGCCTTGTTTTAGGGTGGGTTATCCTGAGCTGCTGTTGATGGGAAGCCTCCAGAGCATGGCCAGCACCTTTCCCTGGTCCAGAAGGGGCTCTGCTGTCCCCTGCCAACTCACAGGTTCCCCCTCTTCACCTCCATCAGACTCTGAATTCACCCAGTTCCCTTTGCCACAAGTGCTCCCTATACACCAAATAGGGAAAGGTTTTACTCAAATATGGTAACCAGAAATCCGGTGTTTGGAAGAGATCCCAAGTTACCTGGGGGAATTTGGGCAATTATCCCACTGTGCCTTTTTTTTTTTACATTTTAATTTCACTCCAATGATTTCAGAGGTACCTTTTCCCAATCTCATTTCCAAGGGAAAATGCTCAGTTACTGAACCAAGGAAGGAGTTTTACAAAGGATTTAGATGTCCTAAACTGAAAATAAACTTTGAGAGGAGCAATAGGCTCTGGTTGGAGCTGGAAGCCAGGTTGAGTGCTGCTGCTGGGCTTTGCTTTTGACTGAAGTGTCCCTCACCCCGTTATCAGGCCTTGTTGGATCCCTGTGGAAAGCACATGAATCTGTGGCCCTATTTATCGGAGTGGAACACAACTGGGCCAAGAAGGAGGAAAGCAACACGATGAGCATCCGGGCTAGGCGTGAAGCAGCACAGCATAGGGCTTGGAGCCTCTTGTCCAAATAACCCCCAATATCCTCAGCAACAGCCTGTGCTGCAAGGGCCTTCCAGCTGCAACACTTCTCCCTTATCTGCAGCTAATCCCATAAACAGCCATTTGGAGGAGATTTTTGTGGTATTTGCCCATGAAACGACTCCCAGATTTGCTGTTTTCTCAATGACTTACAGCTGCTGGAACATGCTGGTGCTCCCAGGGATCCGGTGACAGGCCCATCTCCGCCCCTGGGAAAACACTGCCCAGACCAGGAGGGATGAGACGCCACAAAATAAATCCCCATGTCGTAGGTATTTCTTAGGGCTGTAATCCCTGAATAAACATCCTGCCACTTGAACCCGTTGTGTACTGCATGATGGTCACAATCCCCAGCAAAAGCTGCCACCATTCCAGGGATGGGGCAGGAGGATGGAGGTGCTGAGCACAGCTTTTTGGGTGTTTTGGGGATGATGGTTTGTCCTGTCCCAGTACTGAGGAGCAGTGCCACAAGGTTAGGAAAGTTGCGGGGGGAAGCAGTGCCATGATTTCTGGTGTACCCACACTCTACAAACAGTTGTATTGTTGGAGCTGAGGAATGAAGTCTGGAGACCCTGCAAAGGATGGACAAAGGAAGCTCACCATCCTTGCACCATCAGTATAGTGCAACTGTTGTGCCTCTATTGCTCATCCCAGTTCCGTCTGGTGCAGACCCCAACCCCATGTACAGCCATTAGAAATCATCTGCCTTACAGCATCAATGCAGGGACACCCTTGTAGCCACCTGGAGATGGATGGAACATCCCAAGAGCCCACACCCCACCAGTACCAGTGTGGGAGCACTGTGTAACACACAGCTTCCATCCTCTCCCTTGCACTGACAGAAAGGAACAATGCCATCATTTGAGCAGGGTGGTGTTTAATTAGCTTTCACTTGAAGGAAAAGGGGGTGGATGTGGATGGAAAGATGTTGGAGGGGGAGTGAAGCGAGAGACCAAGAGAAAATCCCCTTTCCTCTGTGTGGAAAGGGACGTTGCCTGGGTGCTGCGGACCGAAACACCTGCTGCCCGGAGGGAAAGCGAGTTCCCAGGAAATGCAAGAAAGGCACTTTCCAACGTGGAATATGTTGAAAAGCAAAGAGGAGGAGAAGAGGAGGAGGAGGAGGGGGGGTGGAATGGCTGCGGAGATGCATGAATATTAAAACGCTTGTAGCGCTTAATAAAGCACCGCACAGGGGAGGAACAATAACAGGTATTGTTGGCAAGCCTGATGCGCAGCTTCCCCTTGATTCGGTGGGGTGATAACCATCGCTGTATCTCTTTCATGATCCCTGGCTCTGTATCTCTTGCAGCCCGGCAGAGCCACACACATTCCAAGGGAGACTTTGATGTCTCTCACAAGGATCAGACCTGCCAGCCCTGGGCTGCGGTGGCTCCCCCAGCAAAGGGAGTGGGCTGTGGGGGGCAAGGGGTGCTGGGGAAGCAGCCAGCAGAGGTTCCCCTTAGCCCAACATGGCCCAAAGTATCCGGTTCCCTCTTTAGGGTCCCCGCTAAGAGCTGAAACCCCAAGAGATTGGGTTGCTGAACACTGCGATCCTAGGAGTGTCCTGTGAGGGATGCCCAAAGGGAGTCAGCCAGGAGGGAAAAGAGCACTTTGTATTCCTTTATCTCCATACACAGGCCAGGGTCTGGGATGAGACCCAATTGAAAAAAACAGAGAGACCCATTTAAAAAAAAAAAAAACAATAAAAAAGAGCAATTTAGGGATTTTATATAAAAGATTGAGCAGCACAGGCTGCACACCATCAGGTGAGAGTTGGGGTGGGTGAGCAAGCCTGGCCTCAGGGTTTTATCCATCTACATATGGAGCCCAGCAATGTATTCTGGGGGCTGGCAGAGCAAGCCCTTCTTTCTACCCTGTGAGGGGGATACAAATGTGACTTTTGTGACCAAAGGGATGAGCTGGTGGCCACAGCACAGAAAGGCACAGCTGTATGTTGGTGGGATCCTTGGTTTGGGCTGATTTAGTGGCCAGTGCAAAAAAGGCACCAAACTTTCCCCAAGAGGAGAAGAGGGCAGATGGGCAGGAATGGGAAGAGACCATGGGATTCTCTCCCTGGAGAAGAAGATGCCCTAAAAAGATGCTTAGCATGGACGGGCGGTGCAATTGCACCCATGAACACAGCATCTCCCATGCATTTGTCCCTGCTCTCTCTGATTTTGGGTCAAGGTTGCCTTATTTTGGGCAAGGCTTTGACCAGCCTTGTGTGTATTGGAGATGGTGGAGTGGAGCCAGTGCCACTCAGCAGCAGCTACCCAAATGCTCTTTTGGTGCTAAATGAGAGAGGGAAAGTGCTGCTGTAACCCACCTGCCAACTCCAGAGGGTCCTATTCCATCCATGGATCATACCCATGTTAGCCATCATTTCTCACCCCTTTTCCCTCTCTCCCTCCCTCCCTCCCTCTGTCTCTCTGCCCATCTGTACGAGCCAAACTATCAGGGTTCCCAACCAGAAGTGCTTGCTTTGCTGTTTCCAAATCAAACTCCTGCCGGTAGCTTAGCCCTCACAGTTAATTTCCTTTAATTGTTGCTGGGTTATTTTTTAAATGTAATTATTGGTTTCAGAAAGCAATAGGGAAAAAAAAATATTCCAGCCCCCTTTTTTTCCCCTTGCATGTTCATGTTTTCTTTCTCATGGGAGGCAGCCACAGGGGCTTCACCCCTCTGTGGTTCTGGATGGAGAGCAGGGGTGCTGCGATCAGGATGGAGCCTGAGAAAAGCCACCCCAATGCCTCCATCCTCCTTGGCACAGCCAGATTGGAGGAGAAGAGGCCGTGATGCCTTTGATGCCTGCTCTTCCCCCTGTGAGACCGTGCCGATAGGGGTGTGTGTGTGCCTTTGCGTTGGCTCTGCCTTTGAGATTTGCCCCTGGTCATTTCTGCTGGGAGGGAGCTGAGGTTGGTGCTCTGATGTGGGTGGCCCGGAGTTTGTTACCCGAGGACAGCCGGCTTACCTCTGAACTCCTGCCTTCCCAACGGTTGTTTCTCTTGCTTGTGCCTGCTTGCAGCTTTGCCGTGTGTCTCCCTGGTGTGCATTGACCAAGCTAAGGAGAGCTGTTCCCTCGGGAAGGGGCTTGGGGTGGTGGTGGGAGCATCTCCCACCCCAAGGCTTCCAATCCTTCGCACACACTTGAAGGTTTAATTCGGGTGAATCCAACACCCATAAGGATTTGGAGTTGAATAGGAAGGACTTAAAGGCAGAAAACTCCCACTGTGCCATGAAGGGAGAATGGGAGATCAGATGGAGGCAATCAAAAACCCCAGGAGAAAGGCAGCCATAAGCAGCTCCCACAGCCTCACTCGCTGTGGGCAGTAATGGGGACCTTCCTTAGGGATCCCATCAACACCTCTCGTTCCCCCTCTAGTTGTTCACAGCTATGCAACACGGCAAAATAAAGGGAAGTGTTATAAGAGCACAAGAGCGTTTGAGGTGAAGCTCAAACTGCTGATGCTGAGCCCAGGAGGGGAGGGAGAGCAAAATTCCTCCCTGACCCTTCAGGCAACCAGCTTATACCTTGGTGCAGAAGATTTGATTGCCTTTTACCATTAGCTCTGCTTGTGCTAGTACAAGGAGTTATAAAAATGATCCCCCCAAGCACAAAAGTAGAAGAGCAGCAGCTCACAGACCTCCTGACAGCCCCAGTGACCTGCAGCAGAGGGAGAATGGGGATGGGGATAGGGAGGGGGGCTGGAAACACAGTGAAACAGAAGAAGATTGACCCAATATCACTCAGGCTGGAAGGACGTTGTTATTCCATTTAAACCCACTGAACAGTGCCACAGCAGGGAATCTGTCTGTCTTGGTTAAAGGTCTCGCTGCCAGCCCAGCCTTGGAAGTGCCAACACTAATCTGCAAATTGTTTCAAACCCTAAAGAGCGGCGGAGCTGGGAACCTTCCTTCTGCCCAGACCCCCATGGGTTGGGATGCTCATCCCCATTAACGTCGCTGGGCAGGCTCGGTCAGGCATCGCTCGCTCCAAATGGGCTGTAGTAGAATTCCCGGGCATTAAAATGCCAGCTCCTGCTGGCAGTGGGAATGGGATGTTTGCCACTGACAGAGGTAAGATTCAGCCCAGGGAAACTCTTGTGTGCTCTGCACTAAATCTGTGCATGTCTTTCTGATTAGTGTCTTCCGGCAGGTCCCCAAATAGGCGATGATTCCCTTGTCCTCTTCTGACCCCACAGATCTCATTCAGAGCCCGTAGCTGAAATGCCTGGGGTTTGTCCTGGAAAATCTCTGGTGCAACCTCTGGTGTTGGCCAGGAAGAGGGTTGTCACATGTGCTCTTAGACTAACAAACAGCACTGTTCTTCTAAGACCATGGGTAGCAATAATTCAGGGTCAGTGGAAAGGGCGTATCTAATAAGAGGACCTGGTATAGAGTATAAAAAAAGGAAAGAAAGCAAGCAAGCAAGCAGCTAAAAAACCTGTCTAGCGTGATGGAAGGAGACGGATGTAGAAACCTGGCTGCAGAGCTGGTGACAAGCAGCACTGGGGAAAAGAAAGTGAATCATGGAGAGGGATTATGGATTGGGAAAGCCTGGGCTTAGCCATGTAAATCACAGCACTTCCAAGATCCCAGGCGGGTAGGAGGCTGCAGCATGCCCTTGCTGCACACAACTTGCTTAGAGGGTCCCTATAGTGTCTTCATACGGTGCTGATTTTTGCTCAAGACAAGAAGTTAACCCAAGGATGAGATCTGAGTCCAAATAAAAGGCCGGAGCTGACAGAGGTGGGGAACAGCTATTCTTAGTAACCATATATGTTATTAAAAATATCAGTTGGAATGCGAAACACGAAGAGCAAATTTAGAGGAGCATGAATTCTTTTTGGCAGGAGCTGTAGAAGCAGCCGGGGTTTTAGACAGGTTTTTTGAGGTATGCAATGAGATGCCAAAAAAAAGCACAAGCATTCTTCAGAACATTAAAAAAAAAACCCAAACTGAACCAAACCTCCAGTCAATCATAGAAGGGAAAAAACACAATGTTACTATATAAAATAAAAATGCACAAAGGAAAAAAAGGCTCCTAGAGCATTATCCTTAAGTCATGTAAAAATCAAAAAACCACTATGCAAAAAGCAACCTGTCTGCACAGAGGCTTGCTTATGCATATGACTGTAGCGTGTGCCTTTGCTTGTAGTAAACATGCCCTTTGCCTTCCGCTGATGACATGACACTGGCATGTCACAGCTGATTCATAAACACAATTGGATTTTCAATCTTCAGGTCTAAATCCATGGCGGCAGACCCCAGCAGGCAATGTATCTCTGTTTATCTATAAATACCAGTTACTGTGCTTTCCTGGAGAGAGTCAGGTACAGTAAGATGTTGTTTATTTTTACTTGCAAGAAGAGGAAACAGCGTTTGGTATCAGTCGTCATCGTGAGCTAAGTGGCTGCAGGGCTCTTTCGAGGGCTCTGAACTGCATAATCAGAAATGCAAGCAATGCTCTGCAGTGAATCCTTCAGCTATCGCTGGGGACTCACACTGCAGCTCAGCAAGACTGGAGAAGAGGAGGAGCAAGGAAGGAAACACAGCAGTGATCAAGTCTGAGGTGCAGGTTGTATATATTCCCAAGCCATGCGATTCAGTGGGAGGTGCCATGTCCATGAACTGAGGTTCCCAAGCAGCAGTGGTTCATATGGAGTGGGTAGGGTGAGGTTCTCAGACTCAGCTCCCAGAGGTCTCTAAAGGGGTTGATGCTATGTAGTGCATGTAGGGGATGCAGGTTAATTTGGTTCCTCCAGCATCCAGCTCAGGATCACAAAGGCCAAAGTGACAGGACACTGCAAGTGGAGCACTGGAGAAACATGCCAAATTGCTCATCCTCAGGTATTCCTTCTGTGAGGAAGATCTGGGCTTCAGCAAGCTTTAATGGACCAGAAGCAGATGCCTAGGCATGTAGGTTGAAGGTGGAGAGGTAAACCCAGCTCTAGTTTTTCAGTCTCCCTGTTGCAAGACATGAGCAATTAAGCCCTGAGACACTCTTCTCCCACCCCACAAAGTTACTTCCCTTGGAAGCTACCAGGCCTCTGGTTCCAAGCTTAAGCTCAATATACAGACATCCCTGCTGTTAGGATCCCATATAACCTGACATGGGTTTGGGGAACCTTGGGCACCTGGGTCTGGCAGCATTCCCTGGGCTTGCAGCATCTCCTAGGCTCCCCCAGCAGGGAACCAGCTCACCTCACAGCCTGCAAGCCTGGAAATCTTCAATCCACATGGAAAGCTGGGAGTTGCTCAACAAAACGGTCATCAGGGCTAGAGCTCCTGTAGATAAACGTGGTGAAGCATCAAGTTCATGTAGTAGGCACCAGGGAGGTCTTTGGTCTGCAGAGCTGCCCATCAGAGTCGAGAGGAGATGAGCTTTTGCTGTAGTCAATGTGGTGAGTACTTGGCACGAACAGAAAGAGCACGAACGAATGGGCAAGGATTTCAAGGTGCTTGAAAGAGACTGAGTACAAGGAGAAACAAAGCCGGGACACAGCCCTTGATGGTCCCTGAGCTGTTTCTAAGCGGTTTTAAAGGGTTTTGGTCAGAAAATTGCAACAGATTAGAATTAAAATCGAGTAACAGTGGCTATGTGTAGCCCTGTGTGGCTGGATGAGTGTGAGCATCAGAGAGAATGTAGACAGGATGGTTTGGTTTTGGCAGAGGAAGAAGAGGAAGGAAACAAGAAGGAAGAAGTGTTCCCGAGTTTGGTTATCAGGTTGTCCATGGAGTGTCTGATTCTGATTCCAGGACATGGGTGGGTGTATGGCCAGTGGGTCTAGTACAAAAGAAGAGCCTTGGGTTAGACAGAACTTGTCCCTGTGTGTGTCCCTAGAGGGTTCCAGGATATCCCAAGGGGTCATCTTCCTGGTAGACCTCAACTCTTCCTCAACTCTGCACTGCAATAGACAACACCAATTGCACATCAAACCTGTGACCTGCCTGTGATGTGTGTCCATCCTTATCTTTGTGAATGTAGCTGGTTCTCAATGCCCATAGCACCATATTAAGTGGCAAAATCCCAGTGGATTCTCTGGCAGTGATAACAAACACAAATGCCACAGGATCCAGCCACTGAAACAATGGCATGAAAGGCAGCTCAGATAGACTTGCCTCTGAGAAGGAGCCTTCCCAGACTTCATGACACAACACCAGCCTATGGGGGGAGGACACCAAACCACTGTTTAGATAAGGAAAGCCCTTATCAAGCAGAAAGGAATGTTTAATGAGAGCTCCCGCCGACAGCTCCATGTTAACAAGATTTTCCCATAAGCGGTGATGTTTTATATCTAAATGTTTTCTAATGTGGTAACATTCCCAGAAAACATATTTGGAAACAGCCATAGGTCCTTAGGGTCTTGCCAGATGGAAAATAACAGCAATAACTGCCTCGGTCTAAGAAAAACTTCAAAGCCTTGGTGTCTTCTTGTCTGTCTCATGCAAGATTAGGAATGTACATGCAGGAGAGTGTGAAAACACAGTATGGGTCAATACACTGCAGAGCATAGTCCCTTCCTGAGGAACTTCATGCATATTCCTAAGGAACTTCATATATATTATCTGCCAGCATGGCTTGGCAGAGAGATGGTGGGATTGCTCCTCACTCTTTCCCGGTTTTATTAAGTGATCCTGGATATATGGCTGGTGTCCCATATCTTGAGACAATCTGCCTGAATCATCCAAAGAATACAGGTTTCAAAGTCTTGTCCCAAGTTAAGTGTCTCCTGAGATGGACTCAGTATCAACATGCTTTCTTGGATGATCTCTCTGTGGATTTAAGTCTCCTTAGACAACATCCATAAGTATGTCACCGTATCAAAGTCCTTTCACTCACTGTGCACTGATGCTATTAGACTTTCTTCTGCTGCCACCAGACCTTTGTTATTTCAATGTTTGGTCATTAGGTTTAAACCTTGTAGAGAAACTCTCCAGGAGCTGCATTGAGGTGAAGGGATAGCTCAGGGTGCCTGAAGGCCCTCACCTCATTGCCTAGGAGTGGTCTTGGTCATGCTGGGGGCTTGCCGAATGGTGGACACCAGGACAGCCAGGCAGCTTCTGTAGGCTTGCAAGCAAGCGAGATGATAATAGCCAAGAGTGGAGCAGGCCAGCCCACGTACTGAATGCAGGCAGAGAATAGCTCAGCAGGTGAGCTGCACACAGGCAGCACATGGCAAACAAACAAACAACTCGAGCAAAGGCCATGCGAGCAAGCCAGGAATCACTGCTCCGCACTAAGGGTGCTTGGGCCAGCGGTTTGAAGACGTGGGAGAAGCACATCTGCATTGTCCATGGGGAAAGCTATTGCGGCTGGACTGCAATGGGGTGTAGACGGACGCATGGACAGCCCCACATGGACACTTGTAGATGGGTGTGTGAGGCAGCTTGGGCATGCAAACATGTTCATGCAAGATATGGGCGTCTTCAGCAATGCGCCCTTGGCACGAGCCTCCCTCCAAGCCTGCTCTACCTGGCCATGCTCTTTGTCAAGGGGGCAAATGGTTTGGCCATTGGGTTGAACAGTGAAGAGCATGAAGCTACCACAGAGTGAGCTCTGAGCCAAAGCCCTGCATATGACATGCTTTGTCTTGGAGCAAGGCTGGTTACATCAGAGGGAGGAAGCCGTTATCATTATCCAGATCCCAAGGCGTCCACCCAGTGGAAGAGGCGGGTTTGACTCAGTTGGGCTAAACCCTGTGGAGCTCCCTGGGGTTGCTGTGCCCTTCGTACTACTCACCCTTGGAGATTTCAGGGTGAGGGGCATCCAGCGATGGGTGGGACGTGCCTCTTGATCACGTTGCAAGAGTGGGAAGCCTGGAAGAGGAGGGCTCTGAGATCACAAAAGCCTTTTCAACATCAGGAGAGGGGGATTTTCAGAGAACACCTCAAGCAGAGAGAACGTGTGCTGTTTGGGTGTAGGACTGGATCTCCAGCACGTTCACCTCTGGCGTTTGTTTTGGGCCCATCTCTTCTCCCCAGGGGCCATGAGTGCCGTAACAGGGAGCCATGAAGTGAGCGGAGCCAGCCAGCGGCAAGGATTTTGTTAGCGTTTGGAGGAGAAAACGGGGAATTTCCACATATGGAAAAATGTTCCTTTAAACTGTGATTATGTAAAAATACAAAGCCACAACTGATAGTATCTCTCACTCTGGGGAATGATGGAGAGTGTTTGTTTCTTTAATTGCATTTAATACTCATGAAAGTTACCAGCTTGCCACCACTGCAAGCGAAGCTCGTTTGTTGGATTGCAGCACGCACAACACCAGCTTCCTTTCCATGCTCCTTCAGCAATGCATTTTGCCCTCGTTATGAAAAGGCAGCTCTTAATTTGCTGTGCATGTTTGATCGCTGGTGTTTTGCCTGCAAATTGCCTGTAGAGGTGAGAACTAAAATTAGGGGTGTGATGAGCTGCTAAATGAGGACCCTTGACTAGTCCACAAGCCAGGCTCTGACACCTGCCCCAGGCGAGCATTCCATGTCTTATATGGTTGTAGATGTTCTTGTTATCCCTCTAACGGTCATCATCTCCTTGGATCTTATCCATTTTTTGGTCTTAAATTTAACAACTAAACAGTTTAACAACTGAACCAGGGCCTAGGTGGAAAAATATTTCCCCCCATCAGTTTTTGGATGTGCCACCTTGGGATTTTGCTTTGATTCCCGTTCAGAAGCTCCCCATCCTCCTTCCCTCGGTATGCTTTTATCCCATCCTCTCCCGTATGCCTCCTCTTTAAGGTAAATGATTTGGGCTAATGTATAAAGGGATGAGGAGGAAATTCACAGCGCGGGCAGGAGCCTTTGAGGGCTGACACTGGCTCCTGTTGCTGCTTTAATCCACCAGCATTCGAGCACGTAAAACCAGGACAGTCGCTGAAGCTGCAGAGCATGAATCATCCTTGGAGAGAAACGTGTCTCTGCGTGCTCCGACAAGCCCTTCTTTTCAAAGTGCCATTGACAAACCTGGCTTGCTAAGAGCATGGATTAAAAAAGCTCTCATTGCAGAGGTAAATTATATACTGATCCCTGCCTGGAGTTTGGTGCTGTGCCAAATAGGTGCCGAAACCTCCCAGTGAGTCATATAAATCATAGACCAAAACCCCGAGGGAGCTGGATTAATACCGGATCAATGTGAACGCGCCACAAAGTTATTTGATCGCTACAATGCTGGTATTGACTGTTATACACCTGTTGTATCATTACGGATTACATCTGTTGTAAACATGCTGTTTGATGTTGCAGGCTGTGCTAACCGCATGCACCATAATCATGGCTTGTAGATGCTGTGGTGGCCTCAACATGCCCGAATGATGCTAATTTTCTTGTTGTGTGGGGTGGCCCGACAAAAGAGGTTTGTTCAGGGTGAGCCTGTGCAGAGGGAGGGATGGGAGAAGGGACGGGACGACAGACTGCATTGTGATGGGGATGAATGGGGAGGAAGGGTGGGAATGAAAGTAATACCAGACTGCAGCAGACACCAGCTAAAGGGGGGTTTCCCAGTTCTGGCTGACATTTATCACCAGGATAAGGATGAAGGAACCAAATAAGGATGGGAAAATGGCTGAACAGGCGCTTAGTTGCTGGAGGGGTTGTTGGTCATGGGAAGGAGTGAAGTGAGGTTGTTCAGGTGGGGGTTCACACCATGATGGGGTGGTGAAGCAGACTCACTGATGGTTCACTAACACCAACAGCAGTAGCAGCCTCAACAATCCCTTCAATCAGTAGTGTGGGCCTGCAATTTGGGACCTTGATTTTGAGTTCACTCCAGTGGTTCCCAGCACAGTATCAAACACTTCCTTGCTGGGTGTATTCCTGTATTTCTGTTTTGGCAACTTTACACTTTCTTAAGCCTGAGAGATGAGTTGCCTCATGCTGTCAGCTTACCTAATCCTCTTTTTTCCCTCCCCCTTACACTCCTGCTTCCTGACCCAAACACAAGCCAGGCTTTCTCCAGAAACTATCTCCACAACGTCCTTCACTGCACATGCTGATGACAGGACTGGGAGCCAACCTCCCCAGGTTTTTCAGCTGAGCATCCAACACAGGGGAAGGACCTGACCTAAACCTCTGCATTTATATTAGCCATGTCATGACTTCAGTGTAGTGAACAAGCTGTCCATGCTTCCAGATGGTGGAGCCGTGTAGGATACCCTTTCATCTCCTATATCTGTGTGAGGGCCCAGGCCAAGGGCATGTGATTATTCTGTTCCCACATGGATTCTTGGTACCCTGGACTATAGTGCCACTGCAATAACAGGGCTCAGCCAGAAGAAGAGGATATGAAACACCAAGGATTAGAATTGGCATCTCAAAGAAAAAAAAAAAAACAAAAAAGGATCTCTGAAATATTCTTTCCTTCTACCTTTTCCATAGACGTACGGCCCAGCCAATACCTATAATTTTCTAAATTCAATCCTTTCTCTCAATTTCCATCTCACCTGGCTTTGGTTTTTAACTAGCATCTGCCTAGGGTTAACCCAACACCACCTGTAAGACTCATAAGACTTGGGGAAGAAGACAATGCAGAGGTGTTCCCAAATCCTTCAAAACTTTGAGGTCATTATTTGCAGCCAGTCCCAAAATGTTTTTAGCCTGAAACTGAAGAAGAAAGATGCTTCCAAGACTTCTGAGCTTGGAAAAAGGAAGAGTCAGCATCATTTTTTATTCCCCTCTTGGAGGTACCTAGCGAAGTGTTGAGTTGGCTGCCTGACACGGGTGGACACTCCAAAGCTGTGCTGGAAACAGCGTGTCTGAGATTTTCTGCCCAGCTCTGGTCCACATTGACCCTGCTCCAGGCTAGTACTTTCAGAAGTAGCCTTTGGGTTATACTCTCCTCCTCTGCATCCAGAGGTCAGTTCAATGATGTAACATATTGGAGGCTGGAAAGAGAGAGAATAAATGTGATATTTTGGAAGAAGAGAGAAAAGGACACCTGAACAGGGCCTTGCATGGTGCTAGCAGTATCATGGGGCTTAGAGCAAGCCCTGCCTAAAACATTTGATATACAACATTGAGGATGAGAGGAATGATGTATGAGGAGGATGAAAGTCCTTCTCTTACCCCAGCCCCTTAACAGTGGCTTAACAGTGGAGCAAGAAGTGCTCTGATTAGGTGGGAAATGCTGAGAAACCCCACCAGCTATGAAGAAGAACACCTCACCTCTCATCCCATCCCAGGTAAGCTTGAGCCAGGGTTGCGGAAGGCTCGGAGAGCTGTAGTGTGCAGACATGTGTGGGATTATGTTGGACAATGTCTCACTGGGGCTCCTGCCACCCCTCCATTCACCTACTTCTGCAATCTTTTCCAACATATCAAGAGTGTATTCATCAGTCCAGGTTATCTTTCTGACCTTTTCCTGGGTATTCCCAATGAGAAAATGCCCCACAACTGTTGAGATGTCCTGGAAGTACCACCAGAGCCCTTCAACCTGTGACAAGGATTTCTACTGAGCTTTGTTCCCCCAGATCAACAGACAGCCAAAACTGGAATGTTTGAGGGCCTTTAGGGATGCTGGAAAGGGGATCTTCCTTAGGGACTATAGTGACAGGACAAGGGGTAACGGGTTTGGATACAAGGAAGAAGTTCTTTACTGTAAGGGTGGTGAGGCACTGGAATGGGTTGCCCAAAGAAGTGGTAAATGCTCCATCCCTGGCGGTGTTCAAGGACAGGTTGGACAGAGCCTTGGGTGACATGGTTTAGTGTGAGGTGTCCCTGTCCATGGCAGGGGAGTTGGAACTGGATGATCTTAAGGTCCTTTACAACCCTAACTATTCTTGGATTCTATGTTTTAGCTTTTACCCAGCATTAACCCAATGGCTACAACACCCAAAGGCTGCACTTTGAATTTACCTCGTTGCTGTCAAGAGAAAAACAGGGATTAAAATGTCCTGAATTTCAGTTTGGAAAACAAGGTTTTGAGTATCACCTTCGTGAGCCCAGTGGCATCCCTGCTCCTGCCATTGCCTTGAGCTGCTCACACAAGGCAGATGCTTGGGGCATGTCCACCTTGGCTCTGTGCATTACTAAGGCAGTTTGGAGGCTGTTGGTGTGGGCAGTGAGGGATTGCAAAGGATCCTGTGGCAGCAGAACTGTCCCCTCTTTGGTGGTCACCACAATCTCTCCTGGACCAGGCTCTTCCTGGGTCATCATCCAAGAGCTGTGCTGCAGAAGTCAGAACCAGGGACTTATCAAAGTGATGATCACAACAATCAGTCCAGCCTTTGTCACCCAGCACTGTATTACCCAAGGATAAATTGACACATCAGGCAACTTCCTGGGTCTTTTCTGCTTGTCCAAGCAGTGCAGAAATACTCTAAGACACCTTTCTGGAGTGCCCTGGGGTCTTCTTCATGCCAGGTCCTGACACACAGCAGAAGCCTCACATCAATAGCTGCTCTGCAGCTATTGATGTGGGCTTACCCCCCATAACAGAAATACAGTTTAACTGCTTCATGCCAGGGAGAACATATATATGCTCTAGTTTTCTGAGAGCTCTGACTCAAACTTTGAAGCAACAGCATCCTTCTTCCATGCTGAGACCTTACCACAGAGCTCCCCATCACCCTGGCATCCCAGCAGCCTTTCCTCCAGTATCTGAAGGAGGGCTATAGGGATGCTGGGGAGGGACTCTTCATTAGGAACTGTAGTGATAGGACAAGGGGTTATGGGTTAAAAATTAAACAGGGGAAGTTTAGATTGGATATAAGGAAGAAGTTCTTTACTGTGAGGGTGGTGAGGCACTGGAATGGGTTGCCCAGGGAGGTTGTGAATGCTCCATCCCTGGTAGTGTTCAAGGCCAGGTTGAACAGAGCCTTGGGTGACATGGTTTAGTGTGAGGTGTCCCTGCCCGTGGCAGGGGTTTGGAACTGGATGATCTCAAGGTCCTTTCCAACCCAAACCATTCTATGATCCTATGATTCTATCACCTTATTTCCACGCTTCAGGTACCTGGGTCCTCCATGTGCTCCGAAGATGACCATGACCCCAAAACCCACATTCCGCTTTCCCTTGTCCTCCCTCTCCCTTGCATCTTTCCCCCCTTCCCCCACCTGGGGATGAATGAGATGCTCTCTGTGGCTGCAATATATCATTCTTACTATTTGTTATGAGGTTTTAATGAGTGCGGAAGATTAGGATGTTTGCAACAGCCTAACAATAAAATACATATCTCGCTCATTCCTTGCCAAAAAGTACTTACAAATAATAAAAGTGAGGCTAGCTGAATGCATAAATCTCCTTTCACAAGCCCCCACCCACTGTGCAATAATTAGTACAAAGTGCAGTGCTAATAGATCATCTTACTTGTGTGGGAAACTTGACATTATGCTTTGTTTATATTATCCCTTTGGCAAGAATCTGCATGGCAAATCCTGGCAGCCAGCAAACAAGAGGCTCTCAAGGAAGGCTTCCAGACTGTCGTGCAGAAAAGCAAGCCACAGGATTGCGTGCTGGTCAGGATGCCGAAACCAGCTGGGGAGCTGGAGCGTTAGATCCAGCTTTTATGGAGTCGAGCTACCGAGTTTCCAGCTGACTAGGAGCAACATCCTGCGACTGATTTGCAAAGGGCTGTTCCCACCCCAGCCACAACAAACCAGTGTGAACCTTGGCTTCTGGATGGTGCCCTTTGCTTAATTATATATTCAGGGCCCAATTTACTGCCTGGGCCTCCTAATGGGAACAGACGGGGTCGCCCAGACTTGAGACAGGCACCGAATACGGCTCCCGCAGGCTCTGGCTGGATGAGTAGAGGGTTTTCAGCCAATGCCCGAATAGCTCCAGCTCCCAAAACCTTATTCCTCAATAAGCCCCTATGGAGACCTTGGCTGATGTGGGAATCACCTCCATCAGGATATCTGGCTCTGTTTTATGACTTGCTCAGTCCATGAGAGGGCTCAAAATGCTGCTGGTAGGCACAAGGGCTGTCTTCATCTCTCTCATGAGCAGTGGGTCTATGTGCTGAGTCGAAAGCCAGCCTTCAATCCCCATGCCTGCTGCTCTTCACCCCAGAGCCCCTCTTTCCTTGGTTGGGCTGAAGTCCCTTCCTTTTGCTTGTTCCTCCATCCCAATGAGCAGTGGGAAAACGAGAGCCCAGTGCCTGGACATAGCAATGCATTCCTGCCCAATGAATCACATGCCATTAGCACCGCAGGTCCAGGTATATTCACAGGAGGGCACATTCTAGGCAGGAAAAAAAAGGGTTTCTTGCCAGCTGGGAGAATGGGAAGGGAAAACTTTCCTTTCCCAAGAAACTTGGGAGTCACCTGCAATCTGGCTATTTTGGGAGCTCAGTGAGGGATTGGCACCAGACTGGACCTTGTCCTAACGACATATCCCAACAGTGACAGCTTGTGTGTGCAAAGACCTTACAGTCATCACCCAGTATCTTCCTCTGCTGAGGGTCTTCCCAAGCTTGCTCCTCAAGAAGCTTTTTCCCGTATGGTGTGGGCAATAACAGGAAACCACCAATGCCAAGCTACATGTTTCCATGTGGGCTTTTCCTCTGCTGCCTTATAAGTGCCTGCACAATGTGCCCAACGTGTCCTTGTGTGCTGCCATGTGTGGTCCTGGAGCATCTACCCTTGGTTCAAGCTGGCGTTGGCATGTGCTGAGCATGGTGTCCTCAGTACCCTCCATCTTCTTTGTTCTGAAGGGCTTGAAGGACTATCCTGTGAGATGAGGCAGACAAGCCCCAGCACCCTTCATACCAGCAGGTGGGTCTCACCTTCAAACAGGCTCTACCCACGCAAGTCCAGATTTATTCCTGCTCTGGCAAAGCCTCAGAGTGTGCTTGACTCCCCACTTCCCTGCTGGACCCCTTCTCATTGCATCCCACCCACTGCTCCCTCTTAAGACTGGTCTTCCAAATACACCGAGGCTGTCCTGCTTTGTGGCTGAAGAATAGAGACAAGGTGTCTTATCCAGGTGGAGAAGTGATCATCCAGTGAAACACAGAGCCAGTTGCCCAGTACAGGATGCCCTCTGCCCTTCTCCTTCAGCTCTGTGGTAAAATCACCAGGAAAGGGAGCAGGTTTTTACCCATGGGCCAAGGGGACATCTTCATTTGCAAACATCCTGTTTGTCTTTGATTTGGATGTGCATTCTCCCATGGGTTCATAACAGTGTATTCTTCTGCTGGAAGAAACCAAGAACCAGTTCTCTGATCTTGCATGGTATTTTTAAAGCTTTAAAATAAGAGTTGGCAACTGCATGGGCATGACAAAGAGCTGGCTTTGTAAAGCATTGGTCAACTGGGAAGAGTATCGCAAACATCATTGCTAGAATCACCTCAGATCTATTTATTTCCTTTACGCTGAGGGAATCCTGGTAACATGCAAGTAATCCTGAACAAAGTGTGAAGCACAGGGGCAGCATCACCGTGCACAGAGGCTGGTTCAGACAGGAGGAACCAGGCAGAGCCTTGACATTTCAGTGACTGATGAGGTTATTTGAGGGGAAAGCATTGGGGTCACGGCATCTGGCAGCAGCCTGTCCTGCTGCCCGTGTTGACTCCGCTGGCTCAGGACAATGGCAAACGGGCTGAAACATTGACAGTTTCCCCCAAAGACTCTTCCCAGAGTAACTAAAATTAACCTTTTTATTCCCCCCCAACTGGAGGAATATAAAGCTTTTACTTCCTTTAACCTTTCTTTCCCACCCAGTGGGCAAAGGGTTCGTCAGATCTACAGTTAAAATAATATATTAAGGGTTTCCAATGGTGCAAGTCAAACTTCGCATTCCCTAATGACTCCAGATGCCTTTTTTGTCCTCAGACATTTCAAGTTAAACCTCTATGAAACTGACCTTTTGGCTTGTCAGGCTCTGTAAAGACCCCAGAGATGAAACACTTCTTTCAGTCTGTCACTACTGTCCGTAGACCACCCCCCCACCCTTTATCCCACCTCCTCTATTTTATCAGCAAAGAACCCATAATTGAGCCCCTTGACAATAGCAGGACTGTGCATTTCTTTGTCAACAACAATGGGCCGTCCAAGTTCATTACTGGAGATTGTTTAAAAATCGATTCATGGGCCAGTAGTAGTAGCTTATTATACAGCATAAGTGACAGTGTGATCTGGATGGAGGCCGAGTCATTCTTGACCAGTCATGTCCAATTAGAAAGAACATTGCACACATTCCTGTTGGAGCCACATTAATGAATTAGTCCTACCACAAACTGAGAGAAGCTTGCGGGACCCTAATACCTTTTGTTCCTAAGGATAATTCAGTAATTTATAAAGAGAACAGTGTGGAGCACATTAGCAAAAGAATAGTCGTAGCAGGGCTCAGTCCTTCACTTGTCCTTCCTTTCTGGTTTCTGATGAACTCCATTCCCTTCAAGCTCTATGTTTCCCATCTAGTCATCCCCACAGCTCCCAAGGCTGTGATTGCAGTGCTGGTAGTGGCCAGGGCTCTGCATGCCTGTGTGCACCTGAACTTGGTCCAACATCTGGCATCCAGGCTCTGCTTCTTAGGATAACAGAGCAGCCTGGGCACACGGTATGGCATCATCAGGCAAAAGGCACATCCAAGCGCTTTAATGTGTTGTGGTGCTTCCTCCTTGCTCTGCAAATAGGTGCTGGTGTAACTGTGCTGCGTTGGCAGAGTTATATCTGGCCAGCACCTTGTAAAACATAAGAGAGAACCATTCAAGGCACAATTTTCAAGTTTAGAAGTCTAGAATTGGTGTTTAAGCTCTTAAATCATCCCAAAATCAGTTTAATTTTCAGGGAGCAGCCCCCTGGAGCTGAAAGAATTCAGTGGATTCGGGACATCAGAACTCGGCACTGAGGACAGTTTGTGGGTCTAAAGTCCTTGCAAAGGCTCTCTTAAGGGGAAGGATAGAAAGAGGTGAATGTGTCCTGATGAAGTCCGTGAGTGGAAGGTAACAACGCTGTCAGCTGACATCTGAAGGATGCTGAGGAATTTCTTGTGTAGGTACAAGCAAATGCAGTTCATGGATTGAATTATTTCAGCAGAAAACACTTGTATTTGCCATGGGAACCACAGAAAGAGTGCAATGGAAATAGAATCATAGCGTGGTATATAAGTATAAACTCCCAACAGACAGAAGGATAGAAATCTTCTCCATTAAAAATTGTCTCCCAAGAGGAATCCCAGTCCCCAGGGATGTTTAGAAGTTAATTGCACAAAACACAGCTTAGTGCTACCTACTCACTGGATGTGGTTACTGCCACCACTGTCTTCTATATAACAATTTTGATGTGGAGTAGATTCTGCCAATTGCTCAGTACATGTCCTCCATAGCACCACATTTTTGGTTGGCCCATTTGTCCTTAAGTAGCATTAGTGGTCATATAAGTAGTAGCAGTACAGTAATACTACCTTCCTAATGCCATAATAATATTTGGACTTCTAAAATCCACCTGAGCAGATGAAAACTGAGCAATTCCCAGACAGCAATACTGAGCTATGCTATTTTAATATGAATTGTTATTTGTCATCAAGGTAGACTTGTTGCGGTTGTAATGTTCATGTACTGTCACTCAACAGGCTGTGAAATTCTAATGTTGACAACTTCAAAAGACCTGCACATTTCTGTAGCTGGTAATCATTGATCTCCATTCTGCCTGCCTAGGGAAGGGTTTGAAAATATGCAGTTCATCATTTGTGTTACATCGTACCTGTCTAAGTCATGCAGTTTGAACGTTGTGTAAGCAGAAATGCAGTGAATGTCGAGATGTAAATGACTGTTCATTTGCCAGTGTCTCAAAACCCAGAAGAAATGGCGTATAAATTGTCATCTTAACACAGTCACCATTAAAAATGTATGCAGTTGGAAGTTCAGTGATGATTCACGCTACTGAAACGTGTTTACATCTGAATGGAGCCTGCATTATCCTGAGGATGCCTAAATAAGCATTAACCTTTGAATGAGAACAAATACATGCTGGAAAAGAGATTCTACTCTGCATGTGGTACTGCACCATCACCACCAGTCTGAAAATGAGTATACAAACACACATACATTCACAGTAGAGAACTAAGAACACACACATGATGAAGGCTTTCTGAACTGCAGGATTATATTCTTGTTCACCATTTTGATAAGACAAGGACTTAAGGGGGGACTTCAGCTCCTCTTCAGATTCAGGGACTTTTGGGTTTGTAGTGTGGCTTTATAAATGATGTCTTTTATATCATGGACTGGCAAACCATGCTGCACAGATAATCTTAAAGCTGTTATTTTATTTCTCCCTTGGTTAAATTGTCAGCCCAGGGGCATGAATTCTACCATCTGCCACTTAAAAATTATAGGGAAAAAAGTGCAGAGATATTAAAAATCCCATTCTCTAGTCAATGTGTCAGGTTTTGGCATCACCATTGGACTGGAAGGGACTTCAAAAAGTCTATCTCCACACCTCAAGGCTGTTTCATAGGCTAGGTACACTTCCTGAAGGTGTCCAGTGATGCAGGCATCCCATCCTGCTGAGCCAAACTACCCCACTGCTTCCTGACCTTACTGCTGGAAAGGTTTCCTAATGCCTAACATGACTTCAGAGACCATTACTGCTTATGTTCCTCTATGGACATGGAGAACAGACCATTCCTTTCTTCTCCACAGCAGCCTTTCACCTATTTGAAGGCCATCAGCTATTCCCACTCTGTCTTCTCCTCCTTATGCTAAGCAAGCACTGTTTGTCCACTCTTTCCGTGTACGTTATGACTGGTAAAGGCATAGTTTCTTGTTAACAACTTCTAGCATCTCCCCAATGGCCCACATCTCCTTCGCATGGTTATTCTGAGTAACTGAAACCCTATTCCAGCAAAGCCCCACTGGTGTTGAAGGGACTGAAGGATTGCCTCAAAAGGCTAGTGTTTCCACACCCCAACATGATGCTCATTGTTTTCACAATGTGCTGACTTCAACTCTTCAACCAGCCTAATTCCCAGGTCCTGTCACATAGACTGCCACCTAAGAAGGCACCATATATTTGTGTGATTAAAGCAACAACATTTTGTTTTCTGTAGATCATCTGAAAAATGTTCCAGGCTATTCAGGTGTGATATGATCACAACCGTTTGAGTTGATTTTATAGAGCCAGGAATGAAAACTGAGCATGGGCTTTCCCATGTAAGTGAATGACAAGGAAATCTGGACCTGTATGGAGATCACCAAACTAACGCAGAATGTTGGCTGTGTGCTCACATTCACTGGGCATATTCCTCTGTATTCTGATGTTCTGTACACTGAATGATCATTTGGAAAATGCTGAACATGAACAGGAGAATATTTTAAGGGTATTAGTCCATTTTGTGCACACTTTTTAAGTACAGGAAAACATCAAAACCAGTGAACTTTTTAATAGCTGACCCCCATTTTGCTGCCTCACCAAGAACCTGCTTGGAGGCACCCTGCTCCATCAATACACCACAAGGCCTTTGCAGGGGATGTGCTTCTTGGATGGACAGCCAAATGAAAGTATGCTTGGAAAAGGAGAGAAAGGAAATTGAAGTGATCTGGGAACTGTAGGGAATTTTGAATGCCCTGATTCCTGCATGAGCACCAACAGCCAAACACACAAGGGGAAGGCAGGTATCTGTGTGAGAAGAAACTCAGATGGTTACTGTAAGGGTGGTGAGGCACTGGAATAGGGTGCCCAGGGAAGTTTTGAATGCTCCATCCCTGGCAGTGTTCAAGGCCAGCTTGGACAGAGCCTTGGGTGACATGGTTTAGTGTGAGGTGTCCGTGCCCATGGCAGGGGGTTGAAACTGGATGATCTTAAGATCCTTTCCAACCAAACCAGTCTATGATTCTATGATTACATGTATTTTGAAACACCTTACGGTTCCAGCATCTGCAATGGCAGAGAATTTGCTCATCACCATAGATGTGGAATCCAGCTCAATTATGTGGGCTCGAGATATCACGACTGCACACAACCCATATTGGAGGTACCCGTGCCTGGGAAGCACGCTGACTCTCCTATCTGACCGTGAGCAGTTCTCCCTAACTATACATCTGCCAGCTTCCCCATATATATCCTGTTGAGGACAGGTTTTAAAGAGTGGGAATTACTGTGCAGGAAGGGATTCAATACTGAGCTGGAAGCAGGAGTCTCTTTATACAGACAGGTGAATCTGGGAGAGGTGTTCCCAGCCTTGGAGCAGAGCGTGAATCTCAGGCAAGATCAGGAGCAATGTTATCTAATGTACCTTGCTGCCAAAGCCTCCTTTCCCTTTCTGCTCTAAGAAGTCTCTCCTTACCCTCTGCGTTGAGTAGTGCGAGTACTTATGCGCTACGAACACTGAGTTTCCTCTGAGCTGATTGAGGCTTTGCCAAATAGGGTATTGTTCCCTTTTGGCTTGTTTTCTGATAGCTTTACAGCAAAGGTGTCACATCTTTTCTTTAGTTGGGTGTGTTACATTTGGTTGTATTAAGGTATATCTGATGGCACTAGCATACCGTAAGATTCAAAGTCATGCAACATGTTCCGGCACAGACAGCATTATGAATTTACACATAGTGCTGTTTAGATCTTGTATCGAATATCCTCTGGCATCAGATCTGAAACGAATTGTATATGGTAACCAAAGAAACACTCTATCTGTCTGAATAACAAAAAATAAAGATGGAAAGAGCTGTGGTGTATCACTAGCTCTGATCTGGACAAATGGCAAGCATCCCAGCGAGCAACAGACAGGAACCCACATCGCTGCAAGCCTTCCCATAGTCACCTTTTCCCCCCCCCACACCTTCCTTTCCTCTTTCCTTCCTGGACTCCCTTTCTGTCATGAAGGACATTCCAGATATCCATGCTCCACCTTCCTGCAGCTAAACAATGGGCTTGTCCATTGCCTTCCCCTGGTTTGGATGATGATCTCTCTGGACATGCTCAAGGCTCCCCAGCTGCCATTCGCCACGTCTGTTAAGCCTCTGATGTTAAGTTAAGCCACTGTTAGGATGTTCTGAGCGGAGTTCTAGGGGCACAGCAGGCAGAGTGGGAGCCCAATGAAGGTGAGAGGTCTCACTGCGGTGAACAGGATGCCTATGCCTACCCCTTACTCAATGAGCACACAGGGAGAGCACTACCTGAGGCACAGACACCAGACCATGTCACCCAAGGCTCTGCTCAACCTGGCAGTGAACACTGCCTCTAACAGGTGCCCCTGTATATGAACTAATACAGCCTAATTTTGCCAGTTCTTTATTTTACATAATACCATCAGTCCCCAGAATCCCCTGAGCTCAATCCGGACCTTCCCAACGGGAGTCTCTGGTGTGGAAGGTGACGTGTGAATGTAAAACATCATTGTTGGCCTGTCTGTAACGATACAGTGGAGCACTAGAATTTTGTGTTAAAGTTTCCGAACATGATTTCAGACAGCGTGTTAAAGGAGCTGGGTCATTGCTTTGATAGCTCTGACTGTGAATTGCTTGGGTCTGCTCAAGCATGCAACCCCTGCGTGAGCCACTCTGTTTTTGACAGTGTCACAAGCCGCTGGTTTCACATCACAGCTTCTCCAGTTAGACCTCTCACTGGATAGTGTGCCCCATAGAACTGCATTGCCCATGGAGGAGACCCAGGTGACCAGGGTTTGATGAGACCTTGTTGCCTTGTGTCCCTCTGATTGAGGAAGGACCCAGCCATCCTTCTCAGTGCGGGACCTGGTTCATAATCAGCCTCAGATGGCTGCTGATCTCCTTCCCATCCCAGTTAACCATCAACTTCAGGACCAACTTAAGCCAGCTGAGCAGCTCCAGCTGAGTCAAGGTCATTTCTTCCTCTGCCATCACAGAGGCCTGTGAAGAGGCCAAAAGGAGAGGTGCAAGCACAGCCAGGGCTTTCTTGCGGCCACTTCTAGTGCAAATTAACTCAGCCCTTGCTAACTTCAAGTGCCTTGGACATCCATGCTCCCCAGAGAGGCTTCTCTTTGTGTCTGAGATGTGATTGGAGATGCTTTCTGCAGTAAGGATCAGCAACTGTGCGGATGAATTACAGCCATGGGTCAGGCTGTACCAGCACCTCAACCAAGCCCACTGGGGAATTGCTTTATCTCGGAGCTGGATAAACCAGAAGGGCTGGAGAACCCCAAGAGCAGGTAAAAGAAAGCCCTGATAAATCACTGCTTTTCAAAGACCCTACCCTGGAGCTAGCTAACTGATCCTGTTAGATCTTTCCTAAGTTAGATAAGAAAAATAACCTGGCAGTAGTCATCAAAGGCAGAACAATGCATTAAAAGTCCATTGTGGGGAGACCCTGGAATCAAAGGCAGAGGGCTTGCAGACAAGACTGGTGGGACTCATGAACACCAGCCCCATGGGGATTTCCACTCCCTTCCTGGTTGTAGGAAGCAGGTTTGCCCCACTATATTTGACTGAGAGCTGCTCTTCCCATTGATAGCTAACACCTCCTGCCTTCCGTGTCTCACATGGTGACTCTCTTCCAGGGAGCTGGGGATGAAGAAAGGAAAGGAATGGCAGTTAAGGGAATAATCAGTCCTTTATTTATTATTTCAGCTTAGTGGGAAACAAGTGAAGGCTGCATAAAGGTAAAGACAAGGGTCTTGCATTATTTTGATACCCCTTTCCCAAGCTCCTGCTCTTGACCTTGTTGGAGACAGATGACTGAGGCAAAGGGGTGATCTGAGCTAGACTGGTTGCTCTTATGTTCTTCCTTTCCATGATGATAAAAAAAATATCCAACTAGATAATGCTTTAAAACATTATCTGGCTTTCAAACTACCCTTTGAGGTAGATAAAAGAGGTAAGTATCACTATCTCCATTTACAGTTTGAGAAAATGGGATAAAAATGTTCTCTGAGATGCTTTATCCCTCCAACAGATTAAAGCAGTGTGGCTCTCGGCTGTCTAAGCAATATTTAAGTCATAACTGGCTAAGGAAGATTGGGGCCCTCTCACTGAAGGCCTCTCAGATGAGAGATGAAAGTAAAATCCAGGACAGTTCAGCAGATATGGGAGCTGTGCAAACACAAGGCGTTGCTATAGGATCCACCTCGTGTCTTGCCAAAATGCCCATAAGCCAGAGATCTTGTCTGACATTGCCATATGTCACACACTACACATAAATCAGTTTGGTTTTGGCTGCCTGCTATTGTTATAATCTCTTAGGTATCTTTCCATGTATAATTATAAGTCAAGCCCTTGAAGGAGAAGGAAAGTCATTAAATGACCCGCTGGCATTTCCTTTGAACAATGACTACATCTGCCGCTTGAGATGTTGGAGAAAGACCTGGAAAAATGAGAGATACAAATAAGGTGGAGAAGCTACATCTTTAGTTTAAAACCCAAAGATGAACAAGCAGTTGTCTTTTGACTCTACCCCCTACCTGTCTGGAACTCAATTCCAACAACAATAAAACCATCCCACCAAAAACCTATGGCATGAAAAGCCACCATCAGTGAGGAGGAAGAGGTTACAGATGATTGTCCACCCTCTCCTTCCTTCTGAGATGTTGGTTTATCTTGGCCACCAAGAAACCTGCAGATGACCACAGGACTCCATTCTTGCTTTGCAATTGTTCTGAGACATCAGAGTTGCTCACCCCCATACTGAGAGCAGGGTTTCTGAACATGACCTGCACAGGGTCACTGGGATTTCTGGGCCAGTGGTCTTTGGGATTCCTCAAGGGTATGATATGCACATGGGATGAATAATACAGGGTATATATGCAAAACCCATGAAAAGATCTGCTGTTAGTGGCCCCTATAGAGTTCAACTGGAGCTGCACACACACCAGAGTTCCCATGGCTTGAGTCCCCACTTCAGTTGCACCCTGAAAGGGATAAAAGCTTGAGGAAAGGCAACCTGCAGTGCTGATGTCCCAGATGTAGAAAGTGGTAAATGTGATGGGCAGTGCCCGAGGAACTTTCCTGGCTGGCATTTCAGTGGTTTTCCAAGGAAAAGGAAGAGGATTAGCCAAATCAGTTGTAGATAGATAGTCAGGACTCATCTTTCCTAATTGCAGATCTCTTTATTGTAGGTGTCTACTTCTGAGCTGTCCTCCCTACCTTTCTACCTCCATAAACAGCAAGGCAAAGTAGAGCATGTTTCATCAGTCAGATGCAGATGTTGAATTAAAGAGTGACGGAGTCAGGCTCTGAGAAATCCAGTTTCTCTCCCCTGATGAGAAGAGAAGCCTTGGGGCTGGCTCAGATGGAGGCACAGGCTGGATAGACACCTACCTCTGTTGGGATGAGACTCACCTATTTGGTCCCTAAGTGCACTGCACCTCCATAGGTGTTCCAGAAGCAGAAATATTCTTTAGGAAAAGAAGACTCCAGGTGGAGCAGGAGACTGCTCAAGAAGCCCTGATAACAATGTCCCTGTAGTGTCCAAACCAGCCTATGCAGCACCAGCACAAACTCACTGCGCCTGGAGCTGGCAAAATCCAACCTGCAGGAGACACTAGAGGGGAGGAAGCCACAGCAGCTGCTAAAGACCAACAGGTCCAGGTCCCAGGCATGAACATCTGCTGTCAGCAAGAGGAGGGGTTTGCTTTTAAATGGTAGATCCTTAAAACAGAAACTTTTCTTTGGGGAGGGTTCGTTTTTACATTTTTCCACAATCATTTCTAAGTCTCTTTTGAGGCTGGCTTGGTCCTGTTTTGCCATTTTCTTATCTCAAAAATAATTGCCACTTTATAAACCATTTTTAATTGTTTTCCTAAGGAAAACAAGTAAAAGCAAACCATTTTGGCTTGAATTATTATTTAGGGTGTTAAACCACTGATATTTTGGAAAAAATATATTGAAAATAAGTCCACATGTTGGCACTTTCCATTTATAAACATTTTGCAGGGTGTTATTTCCAGGAAAATTATGATAATTTGGGGTTTAATTCCAGTTTTACAAATAAATAATTGATACAGGAGAATTCCTGTTTTTCTGAAGAGGTGTATTCATGACTGAATCAGTGTGGTACAGAAAGCCCTAGTCTAATTTATGTAATGACCCTAGCTAATAGTACTGAGAGATCTAGCGTATTTAGATGTTATTATAATCAAATAGTGATTATTCTCTGTCATTTATAACATTCCTTCCATTATGCCATCAAAAGAGCTCGTAGGCCTTGTTAAACTGAGGTGTTCTCACTCTGTTCCTTTTAAATATTGGAAGGTATTTTGAACTCCTGAGGGAGTCCATATTAATCAAGAGTAGTTTCTCAGTTGATTTTGTGTTTACCAAACTCGGGTCTCCTTGCTCCATGCTAATCATGAGGGTTGCTAGATGATGTGTTTGGAGAGTTTGATTGTTTGTTTCCAAACAGGTTTAAGGATCTTTTAGAATGTTTGATAGAGGAAAATGACCTTCTCACTGACACCTCTTTCAACATGCCTTTCTTTCTTACTCATTGCCAGTTAACAGGGCCCAGAGATTATAACCCAACCAAAGACTACAACCCAGTCAAAGCATTTAGACAATGCTTTTTATAGCATTTCGTCTTTCAAGACTCTAAAGACCAGCCTGAAGATATTAGAATATCAGGGAAAATCATTCTGGAATTGTTTTAATACTTGGAAGAGGAACATTTTTTTGCCATCATGATACACAATGAATCAGGGAAAACTTCAACCGTGGAAAGAGTCAGGAGGTTTTCCTTAATCTGGTTCTATATGATGTGATGCTTAGCAGGGCATTTCCAGATCTCCCCTCGGGAGCATTAATTAGAACAAATGCAATTAGTCTATAGCATCCCTATTAAGGCAGAATTATTACATTAATCACTAGAAGTTTTGGTGAATTAAAGGGTTGTCCCAGATCTTCCCATAAAACAATACTGACTTGGCAAAGGAGACAGAAAGGATTTAGAGCCAGTAAAATCTGTTGAATGGCAGGAAGCATGAACTGAAACTTGAAGTATTAGCATCATCTTTATCCTGTAGTAGATCTCTCCTTCATGCAAAGGTTGACACGAGCTGCCTTCGAGGGAGTTTGTTAAAGTGTTTGTCTGCTCATGGAGAGCTCATCTCCATTAGCTAATGGTGTGATCTGAAAATTCCCAGACTGGTGGGACTGTGGCTCTCTAAGAGCTCCAACAAGAAGGATTTCTAGGCAGATGTTTGGATTCTTAATGCAGAAATTTAACGTTAGCTCTCCCCTGGCACTACCCATGGGGTGCTGTAGGAAAATGCTAGGTGGTGGCTCCTGCTTTGCCACTTTGAGCTTGCATTGTGACCTGTCCAGGATTCACCACAGGTTCGCAAGGGAGGTGACACTTGCTGTAATTCTATTTCCCCTGTGTTGCCACCCAAATCAGGCAAGGAAGAACAGATACTAGCACTGTAAGAAGGATGATCAGGAAGAAATTCTTCCCTGTGAGGGTGCTGAGGCACTGGCACAGGGTGCCCAGAGAAGCTGTGGCTGCCCCATCCCTGGCAGTGCTCAAGGCCAGCTTGGATGGGGCTTGGAGCAAGCTGCTCTAGTGGAAGGTGTCCCTGCCCATAGCAGGGGGTTGGAACTGGAGGAGCTTTAAGATCCTTTCCAATCCAACCCAACTCAACCCATTCTAGGATTCTATGACAGCACATTGCTCTATCCCATATTCCCTTGGAGACCAGTAGGTGCAAGATTGCCCTCAGCCTCACGAATCTGATAAGGATTCATAAGGACACAGATCTGCATATCACAGCATCACTGGGTTGGAAGCGACCACAGGACATCCCTAGCCCAACTTCCTGTTCCAACCACCTCAGTAATGGATTCAGACCTTCTTATCCAGCTGGAGTATAACCAACAGGGTTGCAAGAAAATGGATTAAGTACCTTGCAGTTGGGATCCAGTTCAGCTTTGAGAACACACCTCTTCTTCTATCTGCCTTCCAAGCAGCTACAAGTTCATTAAGGACATGGCCTGGCTTCAGCAGTGTGCTCTGTGTGATAGGCACTTACCCTGAGGATGCCAGGATCGTCCTGAAGAGACCTTCTTTTAGGACTGGGGTCCAAGCTTGTGCTGCTTTCCTGCTCTTCCAGCACAGATAGCTCCTCTGTGCGACTTCCCTTGGAAATCAGCAAAGAGCAGGAGGAAATGCATCAGTCTGATGTTTCCATCCAGCTTGGAAAAGCCCATGCATGAAAACAAGTTAGATTGAAAAGACCGGTTTTGCTCCTGGGGTGACACTCTTGGGATCCACGTGAGGGAATGAGAAAAGCAACTTTTTGTGTGTATAAATCTTAGGGTGGAAGACCCCAATCCCCAAAAGGGTTAATGCAACCTCTCTTTTCCCCCAGTAGCTTCATGGCCCTAACAGCTTTCATTGTGAAATGGGTGCAGGTGTGGGCTATGCTTTGTTGATCACAATCCCTTTTGCAGAGGAAGCTTTGAATATGTTTGACATAATCAGCTCACAGCCTTTGCCCGCACTCTTTCATAAACAGGCCATTTTCACATCCTTTTCATGGGATCCGACAAGCGGAAAAATAATTAATGTTACCTCAGCCTAACAGTGACCCAGCTTTGATTCAAAAAGACGGCATGTTGCATAAACTAACCATTTAATTGAGTGATAGAAAAAGCCCACATGTATCAATTCTGCCTCCACGTATTATGATTACTGGGGCTTTGCGAGGATTGTGCTCCCTTGGTCATAAAGCAGAGCTTAAATTCGAGCCCATGAAGTGGTTTCAGAAAGACTGATTGAGCATGAGCTGGGGATTATCCGTGTTTACAGTGGCAGGATATGGGAGCAGGGGAATATGCGGGTACCAGCCATCATGGTGCGTGTGCAGCTTAAATCCAGGTTGTGTCATGTATCCTTGTTTGAACCGACCATAGGAGACCTTATCCAACCACAGAACAGTTTGGATGCTGATGGCACTAAGCTGCCACCTTGCCATGACCTCAGGGAGAAAGCTAACTGGTATATAGCACACGTAAGACTACACGTACTATGAATAGGACAGAGTCACCCTCGAGGTAACCCACCAAAAGGAAATGTCCAAGAAGGATCTTAGTTAAATTCAGATAGGGTCTTGAGGCAGCAGTGGCTCCTCTAGTGGGTTTAAGAAAGACAGGTCCTTCTTGACTAACCTGATCTCCTTCTATGACAAAGTGACCCACTCAGTGTACGAGGGAAAGGCTGTGGATGCTGCCTACCTAGACTTTGGTAGAGCTTTTGACACCGTTTCCCACAGCATTCTCCAGAGGAAACTGGCTGCTGATAGCTTGGCATCACTGCCCCTGAAGGTATTTAAAAGGCATGTAGATGTGGCACTTAGGGACATAGTTTAGTGGTAATGCTGTCTTAATGGCTGGATTCAGTGCCCTAAAAGGTCTTTTCTAACCTAAAACATTCTATTAGTCTGTGATTCTAATGAACCATTTCCTTTGGGGGGTCGCAGAAAAGTGGACATTTCAGTAGAAAGTGAATGAAACCAGGAGCTTCTATTACTGACCACCATAAGTGACCACGAGTGCAGCATGGAGGTGTCACACATTGGTGGAGCAGTGCCCTCTCTGTAGTGGTTCAACACAAGCCCATCAATGGCTCGCTCAAAACCAGTGTTAGTGAAGCCATTTGTAGTCTCCTGGTCAAGGAGGCTCTGCAGACTTCTGGGCATCCCTTTCTCACAACATCATGCTGTAGGAGCAAACAAAACATCTTGAAATGGCTCTGGTTCCTCTTTTTAAGCCAATCACAGGCATAGAACATTATGCTCTTACGCTGTTCAATGGAGGGGCTTTCATGAAAGCAGCCATCCAAGCAGGTAAAACCAGGTATCTTACCAACTCTTACAATGCAAGGGCAGAGGAGGGTTTCCACAAATTCAATGGGAAGACATCTGACTCCAATGGAAGGAAAAGTCTTTCCACACGGCTGCAGCTGGGCTGTCAGCTCTATTGGGCATCACTCTTGCCCAGAGCTGCAAAGATTTAAAAGGTTATTGACAATTCTTATGCTCACAAGAATACCCCAAATTAAAATGGGCTGGGAAAAGGGGACTGAAATCCTGAATAATAAAGAAGAACTGGGCCTTGGTCTGATCCCAGCAACACAGTGACTATGTTCCTAACCCATCCTACTTATGGGAGTCTCAGGATGCTCAGAGTCCTTCCCCTGATTATTTGGTATCTGTACAACCTTGCTGGGCTGGCAACCACCTACGCCAAGCCTGGGTCCAAACTTCTGGGACTTGCAAGCACAGCACCATTGGCCAAGCTCGAGTGAGCTCCTCCTGGCACCTCTAGTGCTTTGAAGGTGCACTGAGCAATTAGGCTTTCCTAGATCCACTTCAAGGAGAGTATCCAACCCCCAGCATGCAGTCAGAATGAAGCCTCGGGTTGTCTGGAGACCCTCCAAGAAAGGTCCAGGTGAGTGGCCAAGTAAATGCCTTTAGCTGCAGCTGGCCAAAGACCAGGACGTGTGCTTCAGGTGGGAAGACATCCAGGCTCCAAACCCTATTTCAGAGAGCAGTTGCCTTCCCTTTTGATGTCCAGCACTGGGCAGGCAGAGGGAATATCATCCCATGTGAGCCAGCAAGAGCAGTCCAACCTGCTGGGGAAGGAGAGACTGAAGAAGCAGCACTGATCTCTGGGTGTTCACTAGTGGTGGTGAGGGTAGCTGTGGCCACAGGAGCCAAGATGTGGTTCTTTTACTGGCACAACCCATGGAATACCATGGAGGAGGCCTCCACTGTGCATCTTCTCAAGGAAAAGCTTGATGGCACTACAGGAATGAGACCTAGGACTGGTTGCTCCAACTCCCACATCTATGCTAAGACGGGGCTAGGTGACTTCTCCATGTCTTGAGGACAGACATGACCTTGTATCCCGTCACTGCTATGCATGCTGCCTATAAAGTCAGCCTGCACAGGCAGGGGTTTTTACTTCTCTGCTCTTCAACCTAAAATCTGTGTCCAGTGTGAGCATACCATGTAGAAACCATCCCAAGCTTTGCTGCTTAATACTGCCCTCCTCTGAGCTGCTCTCTTCCCTTATCATAGGGCCATTGGCCAGAATCATAGAATCACAGGAGGGTTTGTGTTGGAAGGGGCCTTAAAGCTCCTCCAGCTCCAACCCCTGTCACAGACAGGGACACCTTCCACTAGAGCAGGTTGCTCCAAGCCCCTGTGTCCAACCTGGCCTTGAGCACTGCCAGGGATGGGGCAGCCACAGCTTCTCTGGGCACCCTGTGCCAGCACCTCAGCACCCTCACAGGGAAGAGCTTCTGCCTAAGATCTAACCTGAAGTCCTATGTGATCCAGCTGTAAGAGCTGTCCTTTGCCTGGAGATGGCTGCAAGGGGGAGCTTGCCTGGGTGAGCTGGGGTGCCCCATGAGCTCCTGAAGCTCAGAACTGAGGGTATTGAAATGACTAGATGACTCCCACAGCATGGAGGTGGGCAGAGACAGACAGGTTTGAAGTCCTGTTTCCATGTAGTTTGAAGTCCTGTTTCCATGTAGTGACGTTCGAACGTTCTGGGAGAAAACTACTCAGTGTTTGTATCACGAAAACTCTACAGTGACACAAAGGGAGAGCTTGTTTAAACCCTGTCAGAGGCAGACCTGCAGCCTACCTGCCCGCTCAGAGAGTGCACGCTCCTCTCACCTGATTCATCTTTATTAGTTCTTAATGCACACACCTTCTCCGAGTACATCTCTTTTATATAATCAGTCACCACATAATTCCCATTTACTTGTATTTGGGAAGTCAAAGGGCTTCAGACTCGAATGCTTTTAAGTGCTTAATTCTGCTCTCATAGGAATAAAGTAAGGACAATGTGAGGAGCTCTGATTTACTCCTTGGAGGGAAACAGGCAAAATCCTGGCCCTGGTGAGGTTTTATCCTCAGTTGGAACCAGAATACGCTTTGAGGCATGAACTGCACGAACTGTCTAAAAGCGGTGCCATCACGTTCACCTCTATTTTGGAGGAGGCTACAGATTTCATATACCCTGCAGTGATGGCAGCTTGCTCAAGGACCAACCCTGCCAGCCCTTTTTACAATGGGTATTACCTTACTCTGCCTCTTCATTCCCGCAGAGCGCTGATAGAGTAGGATGCTCTTCAAGATGAAGGGATCAGCCCTTGGTATTAAGAGGTTTTAATGTGAAATAAGATCAAACATCACTGCCACACCTCTACCTCCAGCAGTTTCAGCCTACACAAGAAAGGGGAACGTGCAGAAGAGCAGAGTGCTAGTAGTGGTGTAAGTTCTGGAAGGGTTTAGTGGGGGAAGAGAAGGGAATGGCATGGGAAAGAAAGGAAGGGAGAGGATAGGAGAGGAAAAGAGAGGAGAGGAGAAAGAGGAGAGGAAAAGAGAGGAGAGGAGAAAGAGGAGAGGAAGGTGGAAAGGAAAGGAAAGGAAAGGAAAGGAAAGGAAAGGAAAGGAAAGGAAAGGAAAGGAAAGGAAAGGAAAGGAAAGGAAAGGAAAGGAAAGGAAAGGAAAGGAAAGGAAAGGAAAGGAAAGGAAAGGAAAGGAAAGGAAAGGAAAGGAAAGGAAAGGAAAGGAAAGGAAGATGGAGAAAATGGAAAGATAAAAATAAAAAATAATAAAAAAGAAAAAGAGAAAGAGAAAGAAAAAGAAAAAGAAGAGAAAAAGGGAACATAAAATAGGGACAAGAATGTCTGGAGCTGCAAAGGAAATTTGGCTCTTTAATAACATCCATGGGCCTAATTGGATTTACTGGCTGAGTGCAAGAAAACTTGAAAAGATTATGGAAAGAGAAAAGAATTTGAGATTAACACAGGCAATACGTTTCAATACAGGTGGAACAATTAGAAATGCAGTTAAGCTTTGGAAAATCTTGATAAACCTGGAACAGATTTAAGTCTGGATGTGACTTGGGGAACCCAGCCCTGATTTTTCTAGAGCAGCCAGGTGCTGGGAACACAACAGAAAGGATGGTTTGGGGGCTCTTCCTCCCCTCCATTGAAAACCTTGAGGAGAGGGGAGGAAAACACAGAGGGCTACACTCCCACTGGGAAGGATGAAGGGATGTTTTACCTTTACCTTCTAAAACTGGTGGTGATGGACTCCAAGCAGCAGCACTGATGGAAAGCCTGCGTCGATCAGAAGATAAGGTCACTGCATCCATCCAGTGAGACACAACAGCCCATGCGGGCTGTTTCTCTTCATTGCTTGAGTGGCATTTAACAATCAGAGTTATTGAATTCTATTTCTCAGTGTCAGTCAGTCAACCTGGGCCCAGCATGGCTCCCTGTGCTGCTTTCAGAGCAAATGAAGTTGTCCATACCATGAATAGCGGGATGCATCCAGGGGAATTTACATCAGAAGAGGGACTTGGCCTCATTCCTTCAACAGTTGGAGAAACGCAGTGGTTTCTGTGGTGTTAGAGCAAGAGAAAAAAGGACATTTTCCATAGGCAATGAAATAAATGAATGGCTCCTGATGAATTTGTCTTATCTTGTTTAACCCCTCCACATCTCCCACCTCAAAGCAGCATGGTCTGAAGGCCAGGGCTGATGAAATATAACTGTTTCCCTGAGAGAGACTAATTTGGGTCTCTGCCCTCCATGCACTTGAATGGTTTCATAGTATTTGTACTACTGCAGAGAAGGAACTGATCTGACTAAAGCAGATCTGCCCCTGTTTGCAGCAGAGATTTAAGGACTGATTCATCCATTCCTGAAGGAGACCTAAAAAACAAACCAAAAGCAGGTGCATTGCCCCATTTTCTCTGTTTCAGCTCAAAAGGGAAACAAGGGTGACTAGCTCAGATGTAGACATCTGTGCTGGAAACACCTGAAGTTGGTGGTGAAACCAATCCCACTCTTAGAAACAGTTGAGTTTTGGTGAGTATCTGTCAGCCAGACGTGTAGGTGGGCAGGGAGGGCAGGATGCAGCTTGCAGAAGACACTGAATCCCACGTGTCTGCAGGTGGGTGTCTCTAAGTGAAAAAGGTGTCCAAGCCCTGTAAGAAGCAGGGAAATACGCTTTGTACAGTCAGCGGAGGCTGGGGAGTGAGTCACACAGTGCAATGTCTGACATAGAACCGTAGAATGGCTTGGGTTGGAAAGGACCTTAAGATCATCCATTTCCAGCTCCCTGCCATGGGCAGGGACACCTCACACTAAACCATGTCACTCAAGGCTCTGTCCAAGCTGGCCTTGAACACTGCCAGGGATGGAGCATTCACAACTTCTTTGGTCAGCCTGTTCCAGTGCCTCACCACCCTCACTGTAGAGAACTTCTTCCTTATATCTGACCTGAACTTCTCCTGTTTTGGTTTGAACCCATCCCTCCTTGTCCTATCACTACAGTGATGAAGTGAGCTGAGGCAATTCCTCTGCTGCAAATGGACATGTTTTCTTAGACTTACTGAACCAACACCTCCTAATAGCTGAGGATCTAGTTGTGGTGTCTTGGCCAAGCAAAGTCCACTTCTGAGGCCAGTTCAGAAGTCATCCCTCCTGCTTCCAGCATCTTCCCCACAGAGGCACTGAGCATTGCTCTCTTCTAGTGAAAACACATAGCCAGTGGCATGGGAGGAAGCAGCATTCCTGCATCCAAAGTGTTTCATCGAACCAGAGGTCAGGAACTCATCTATCCACCAAAAAGCAGGGAGAACAGTCCCTCCACTCCTGGGAACAGGGAGAGCAGATGCCCTGGGTGCATTGCAGCAGCTATGTGGAGGTGCACAAGTGCAAGCAGCACATATGACGTGGGGAGCAAGGCTGCTGCTTGGAGAGGGCTCAAACTGGGTGGAATCAGATCGGTATCACTCCTGGATGCAAATATGATTGTACTGGGGGTAAAGAAGGGACCTGAACTGCGGTAATTAGATTATCAGATCTCCAGAGCAGGATTCAGCTCATAACACATTTTAACCCTTTCTTCTAAGATTGTGGTGTGCAAATTAAACACTGCTGCTATGCACCCTGAGCAGATTTGTGATGTATGGAAATGGGAATGGGAATGGATCACAAGTTTTGCTCACTGCAGCTCCCAGCTGCTGGTATTATTTCTGTCAGGTTCAGCACACTTGCAATTGTCCTGTGGTTAAGAACAGGTCTTGCACACTATGAAAATCTCTTGGGAAACAGTCCCTGGTTGTGCAGGTGACTTGTGAGGTTTGGAGGCAGGAAGATTAAACCTACTGGGTTCCCTAGGCAGGACCCATGCTCCTGTATAAAGCAGATATAGGTAAGATTTATAGGTAAGAAATGCTGTGATTCATTGTGCCTTCCTGCAACAGCACCAAGGGAGAACGAGTCTGGAGCCAGTGTTTCAGGCTGACTCAGCATGGCCAGTTTTGTGATGGAGGCATGGGTAAGTAAGGATTTGACACCTAACTCTGCTATAACATTGTGTGACCTTTAGCAAATCTCTTTCCCATGGTGTTCCATGACACTTTGCAGTAAAACAGGGCCAGTAACACTCCCTTGGTCATACGTGTCTCTTTGGATTGTCACCTTTCCAGGGTAGCGAATGAGATTTCACACTGTAAGAAGCAGCTGCTGCCTGGCAAGAAACAGTTATGATAAATGACCCAAACATTCATGACATGCTCATTGCTCTTGTCTTCCTGCTGCTCACATACTCCCTGCCAGGGGCAGTGAAAACAAATACAGTCCCTTGTTCAATTACAATAAATGAATTCCCTGATTCTTTGAAGGGTCTCCTTGGTCTGCTTCCCTGCCGTGCTGCCAAGAATAACCTGCAGATATTGGAGGGGAAGAAGGCAGCAATGTTTTCTCCACTGAAGTATGACAGCTCTTACTATCTTTTGACAACAGATACCCACATTTACGCACTCACTGCCTTGGCTACGCAATCTAGTTGCTCTCCGTTAGCATCGGTTTACATGCAAGCAGGGATAAAGTGGTCCCCACCTTTCCTGTGAGCTGAGCTCTGTCTGAAGAGACTATGGTTTATTTCCACCTGTGGGAAAGCCACAAACTCACATTGTCTTCACTGGATGTAAATCTGTTTCCTTGACCTTGAAGATGAGCTCTAGTTTAATGAAGAGCCCCACTGAAGCTTCACCAGGGTGTCTTGCCATAGCTCTCTCAGGAGTGTTGCTCTCCTGTTGCCCAGCAAAGGTTGCCCAACTTTTTGCCACTGAGACATCCGATCGTTTTGCTGCTACTGATCAAATAATGATTTGGGCTCATGACTTCAAAGCTGCTGCTTCAGGTGCTGGGGACATCTTAGGGTGCAGTGGAGCTGCAAATCTCAGTGCAGCACAAATCTCACCTCCTGCTGTCTACAGCCAGGCTGCCCTTTGCAAACAGCTTTTTCTATGAGGAATGCAGAGCAGCCTGGTAGGAAGCACTATTTATTTCCCTGCAAAACCAAAAGCTTTACACTTAATCAACAGTTCTTGGTGTAGGAAAGAGAGAATACACATGACCTATTGATCATGTTGCACTGATGGAAGGTGCCTACACTCATTATGGCAGCTTGTCAACAAGAATACAAGGAGTCAAAAAGCTCATCAAACCTTTCTGTCTCAGCTCAAAGGAAATTCCCTCTAACTGAATGTACCAAAGAGATGCTGCTTCATGGGAGAAGGAAAGGCTGTGCAGGAGTTTTTGTTTGTAACTCTCCCATGAATAAGGAGTTATAGATTAGACACGTGTCTTGCTTTGAAACCTTCTTGGATGCCTCCATCTCTGATGGCCATGGTACTGTTTGTAATCAGATATAAGACCACACATGACAGATGCCTCATATCTGCAGGTATCCATGCATTCCTGCCCTGAGGAAGTCTAAACACTTGGCCTAAATTAGCTCTTCAGGCTTCCTCTGCATTGAATGGAGAGAAATAGGCACCTGTAGAGAGCAACTTGTCTGCCCTAACTTAGCCAGCTTGTTCTTAGGGTGAAGAACTGCTGCAGGAAGCAGTGTCTGGGATTGGCCAGAGCTCTGGATCAGCCTGTACTAAGATGGAAATGAAATGATGCTTTCACCTTCACTACTATACATATAGGAACATAAAATTGTCCAGTTGGATCAGACTGTCAGACTCACTGTCATGCCTCACAGTGCTGCAGAGTGGTTGCCTAGGGAAGGCTATACATATACATATATAGGTATGTATACATATATATACACATACACAAAATACATTCCCAGGCTCCAGCACTTTGTAGTTCAGGAACTTTCTACCTAAAGACAGGGATCTTTACATCCCCTAACTCCTTCTGGGTTTCCTTTCCATGAACCCTTCCTATCTTCCTACAAGCTTCCATTCTCCTGAAGCAAGGAGATGACTAGAGCATCTCTACCACCAGTAAGGCAGCCCCACCTCCTCTGGTCTGCTTTGAGCCTGTGGCCTGGCAGCTTTATTAGCTGTCCCTTGTCTAGACTAGTAGAACACTTAGATGGGTGTAAGTATCATTTCCCCCCACATACAGTATCATTTTCTCCATTTGAGTACCATTCGCTTTGCCGAAGGAGGTCCAAGCATGGCTCTGCTGTTAGCTTTGACTCCATGTTCTTGGAGCTGCGTGTTTCAGGATCACTCTTTGTGGTGGTCCTGAAGTGGTAGGACAAGGTGTGGGTTCTGCCACTCTCCAAACCAGCCTGGGAGGTAAATGGCACAACTCAACCCCACTATCCACTTTAATTAGATATAAAATCAGCACCACTTGAAGGGTCCGAGGGCAGATTAACCATCAATCCTGACCTGATTTGCCACTGCTTATTGCAAACGTGGGCCGGCCGCATGGCGAGAACTGTGCTTTGTCAATAAATCCCGGACACAATGGGTTGCAGAAAAGGGAAAATGATCCAAGGAGTCCGGGCAGACGGGGGGAGATGCTTCCGCTCCCCTACAGCAGCCAATTGCCTGGATCAGGCCTAGGATGTTTAATTCACAAACGTGCAATCTTTAGCTCCTTTTACGTGTCCCCGGGCAGTCTCATAGACACCACCTGAAGTATATTAGAGCCTGGCTGATTATGGGTCTGCTCCAAAGCCCTCTGAAGTCAGTGGGAGTCTTTCCCCTGACTTCACCATGTTTGGGGCAGGCCCTGGATGAACATCCCTCGGGTTAGACAGTTTAATCATCCATTCAGCAGTACACAAAGCAGATCACATACACTTTTAGCCTGCATTGTATGGAGTTATGAAACGAGAAGATTATTTGATATGATTCAGAGATAGCTCAGGTATAAGGTAAAAAAAAAAAGAGAGAAATAACACCTTTGATGTTTTACATTACACTTCAGTTATTCCTTGAGGGGCAAATTCTCGTCACCAGGTGAATATTGCGCTCAGTAATTTGGTCAAAAACATTCCACCAACCTCCTTTTTAATAGGAAATGTTGTGGGGTTCAGCTTGATAGGTAAGTCCATGTTTTCCTTCAGCAATCCAAGAAAAAAAATAACATTGGGAACAAAAAACTGGTTTGGAAGGATTTTCTAACAGGGCAGTAAAACTAATTGGGTTTTGGGGGTTTGGGGTGTTTTTTTTGCCAAAGCCTAAGGAGAAACATGAATTTCCCACCAATTGCAGCCTCCTTCTGGCACAGCTATTTCTAGTTGAGGCATCAGCCGTCCATGTACCATCAGCCAGGACTGATCCTCATCTTGCTTCTCTTGGGTCAAGTTGAAAAGCAAGGCTTTGTCCCTCTTATGTGCTATCAGAATGAGACTGAGAGAACCACCTTCCACGAACAAGCAGGGCTGAGTTTAGGTACAGCACATTCAGAGTCAGGCTTGATCTGTGGGGCCTTCTCGACAAGTCTGATGAAGATGTTCCAGGGTTGGAACTAGATGATGTTAAGGTCCTTTCCAACCCAACCAGTTCTATGATTCTATTGCTAGAAATACAGAGAATACAAGGGGAGGATACCTGTAGTTTCCTTGAACACTACTGCATCTTTTGAACTATTCCTAAAGATTCCAGGGAAAAACCCCCCTCTGTCAGCATAAAAAAGGCAATAAAACCTTCCATAGGTGCACAACGTACTGTGGCCAACTTTCATGGACTCTGTGAGTGAGAGGGCAAACCAAAACCCTCCTCCACCAGAGGAGATGCAAAGCACAGTCCATGGCCAGTGGCAGTAACTGAAGCCCTGCTTCCAAAGGAGTTGGCGGGCGATGAAACCCAGTGCGGATGCTGCGTTCCTGCCTCTTGAATCCCCTCCCACAGCCCCGAAATACACTCTGGTGTTGCTGGGGGTGGGGGGTTTAACTTCACTGGCACAAGAGTTGCCTTTGTTGATGGGAGCTGGGTCTCCTTTAGGGGACTCGGCTGATCCAGCTGTACTGGCAAAGCCTTTGTACTGTGGAGTAGCTCAAGTGCAGACCTGCAGTGGGTGCCTGCCTGAACCTTTGCTGGCATGTCGATAAGGCCAGCGCTGAGCAAAGTTAAACGACCCCGTGCTGGAGAAGTGCCACACGTAGAAGCCAGCAAGGATGTGTGTTACTGATCCAACGCTTCTCTTGAACTGCCTTTGGACTGTACTTCTTTTTGAGCAGGGACTGCCTTTTTTAGTAGTTGTCAGTATTTAAAAATATGAACTAGATGTAACTGATGCCATTGTGTTTGCTAAGCATCTGAAACTAGATTTGCAAAGCTACCTCAGCAACCTTTCTGGGATGTTGACTCCATTGCTTGTTTCGTCATCGTTTTTCTCTGTTTTTCTGCTTCTCAAAGTGTAAAGAAAGGGAAGCATTCACTGTGCAGACCCAGCAAAGTCTTCATCATCTCTCCCCTCATGTTATTGCTTGGAGTATGTGGACTTTGAAGGCAGCAATGTTTTACCAGATTTTCAAGACTTAACAGCGTAGACTGCCTGAACTGAAGCGCTCAGATGGAGTCAGCTGTATAGTTATAGTGTTGCTGTTTACCAGCATCTTAGATTTAATTTCTTTATCTTCAGCATATCATTAAATATTTAAAATCTACATTACCTTTTATTTCTGAAATTACAGAGAAACAACCTTGGAGAGTTGTTGTAGCTGATAGACGGTAGCTGTATAGGGCTGTATATTCACTGGGGCTGTTTCTTCAGTGTCCCAGACTCCCTTATAGAATCATAGAATAGTTTGGGTTGGAAAGGACCTTAAGATCATCTAGTTCCAAACCCCCTGCCATGGGCAGGGACACCTCACGCTAAATCATATCACCCAAATTGTGTGTGCTGGAAGAACCATAGTCCCAGGGCAGGGGTACCACGCAGTTGGGCTTGCAGTCATCATCATGACCACAGTTTTACATCAAGGCCTTCTGCATTGCATCAGTCTTGTCCAGCTGAAGTGGCATCTTTCTAGATGCCAAGTGGGGAAACGAAGCATAGATAAGACTCCCTGGGATACTTTGCTTTAACATCCAGTGGTTGGGATCTATGGGCTCCCATGAAATCACTGCTCCCTCAAAAGAAGTTATTTTACAGGGTGGCTCCTATGGCTGCCAGAGCAGAGAGGATGGAGGCCTGAAATTTAAGCCTTACGGACATCTCTCCACTGACTTTCCTGGATATGCTGGGGGCTGCTGAGCTATCACGGGGCTGGGAAGGGGCTCATTGTCATGGAGAACTGCCCATCCCAGGCATGGCCTTGGCATTTAGAGCAGAGTGGGGACTCTCAGAGTGGGACCAGCAGGCTAATTGCCTTTGTCTTCCCCCTCCTTCAATGGAGAAATCACAGTAAATCCCCAAAGCCCATGACAATAGCCCTGCTGCTTTTAAGTGCTATTTAAACTCTATCCTCTAGCCCTCCCTCTCCCAAGATCTGCTAAAAGAAGAGTCTCTTTTAATGACAAAAGGACACCTAAAAGGCTGCCATTAGCTCATTCACTTGGCTCCTCTCCGCAGACTAGGTGTCTATTTGCTGAAATCTACTCTCAAGTGTCCCTTGGGCAGGTCGATTTATCATGAACACACCAGCTTTTGCGGTGGTGTGTCCGCAGGAGGGGCCACATCTCCTGCTTCCAGCTCAGGGCACACTTTACCTGGAGGGAGCAGGGTTTGGGTCTAACAGCAGAAAGGTGCACTGGGGACAGATAAACCTCCTTAGACCCCACCACCATCCCTTAGGACCGGGGCTGGAGCACTGCGGTGTGTGAATCCTTCCCTGGCTCTGCTATGCCAGGTTCTGGCTATGCCACCACCCAACTGGTGTGGCAAAAGGTCTATTGATGTGTGGGATACTGGCTGAGGATACTTTGCCACTGGTTTGGGATCCTCAAGAGCAAACGTTTATGGGCACTGTCTGCAGAAGCATACAGATGATGGAAGTGGCAGAAGGCAAATGTTGAAGCAAGTCTGAGTGGAAGAACATGAGCTGGACGCTTGCAAGTGCCCCACACTGGCCTACTGCTTGCTAAGGTCTAGCTGGTGGAGCAGAGGAGGGGTGTAATGGTCACTTAGGTGTGTGAGTAAGCAGTTCCTGCCTTACTTAAGGGCCTTCTTTGGAAGGTGTTTGGAAACCCTCCACTGCTTGTAGGTCAAACTCAACAGTCCAACTTCCAGATCAAGTTATCCCACTCTGCAACTAAACTCGAGCAGGAGACTGACCCTCTTGTCTTTTTGCTAGTGGCAGTCTGCCCTTTCCCTTCCATTACCATTACCACTGCATCACCTGAGACACAATTAAAAACCAAGACATGGAGGAATTACCCCTAAAGCCAGGAAGATGCTATCTGTGCTGCGATGAGACACAATTAAAAACCAAGACATGGAGGAATTACCCCTAAAGCCAGGAAGATGCTATCTGTGCTGCGAAGGGGTGAACGAGGGGGATGAAGCAGGAATTGCCACCCACCCACCCGTCTCGGCTATTGCACAAATGGCGGTTGGCCAGTGCTGGGGCAAGTAATTCGTCCCAATCCCATGCACATGGAAGTCATCTGATGTTTCATCATGGCTTCATTACATTTTGGATCAGGGCAGTGCTTTGTCTTGCATCACCACCCTGTGTGTTACGCAGGTAGCTCTGCCAACAGGTTTGTTTTCTGAATAGCCTGCAGGGATGGCCTTACATCACGGCAGATGCATATATGTTAAATAGCTGCAATTTCATGCTTAACTTCATTACTAGTGCTATATTCCTCATGGAGACATTTATATTTATGTTCTACCCACACACAGCACCCAACAAACAGCTTTATACAAACAGCAAGAATTGGGAGTTGATAGCGGCTGCTCTAGGATGGATTCTCCTTTCCCAGCAGCATGAATCAGGGAGGATGCTCAGCAGATGCTCCTCTAGCTGATAGCTGATGGGGATGACTTCTCACTAGACTCTTATTTAAGCATATGCAATCCTATTGGAAAGCCTGATTTGTAAACTGGATCAAGCCAACAGCCAAGCTCATGGTACATGCTGCTAGCCAGCACCACGCTGGAACCAACCCTGCTTCTCTTAGTTTTGCAAGCTTTTATTGTTTTGTTGGTTTATTTTTTTACTAAACCCGGATGAAAAAGGACAGTTTTCATTCAAACCATTGACAAAAACAAACATAAAAAGGCCCGGAATGCCCACTCTGCACTGTGAGACTATGGGAGGCTGTAAGTGAGTTCAGATGTGCCTTTGGGCACAGAACAGTTTTCTTCTGTCTTACTGCACAGATGAAATTGTTCATAAATCTCTGCACCTTTTATCCAAACCACGTGAAAGCAAAACCTGTCTCCCACAGAGCTGTAAAATACCTCAAACATACTGAGGAACAACCAGGCACAAAAAAAAACCCTAACAACTGTTAACGTTTTATTCCCAAACAGCTTGTTCAGCCTGAAAAGGTTCAGTAATACACTAAGGAACGAGAACGAAACAGACCAAAACAATCCAAACCAAATAAAACAACAACGTAAAAAGAAAGGGGGGGAGGGAAAGGAAGTAAAATAAACTTTAACAAAGTGTAAAACACGTTATAAATAAAGTACAGCTCCGGAGCATAATTTACAAATATAAAACCACATAGAAACATATGTACAGAAGAGTTACATTACGTACAAATATGTATAAAAATACCCCAGTGTTTATCCTCGTGCTAAAGCTGCATGGCTACAGTGATCTTTGGTACTAAGCTCAGGGAAAAGGATGACAAGACACAGCCCTGGCTGTGCAATAGATATGCCACACACAGGAAGACCAGAGTGAACCTCCGAGGTCTGGGGTGGATGTTTCCCCCTTGTGCATTGCATATTGCAGGTTCAGGGCACAGAGCAAGGGCTTACAGAGGCAACTGCTGGCAGAAGAGTTTTTTAACACATTGTACAAGGCACTTCATAAGAAATCTCTTCATTTTCCTTTCTCCTGTTCTCTTCTAAGGCTGGGTGCCACTTGGCTCTTGCTGATACTGCTTTATGGTTATAGTTTTTAAACTTAGTCTACATTCAGGATTAGAAACATCTGAAAACATCAATTCGAGTTCGCTTTCGCCTGCAGAATTTCGACGGCAAGCCATCTAAACCATCTAACGTTTTCCAGGATGGGGGAAAAAGACTTTGCATCTGCCTTCTGCCGGTGTTTAAGGGCTGTCCTTATCTTGAAAGGTGAGATTTGTCTTCCTGGAAGAGCTCCTGGGAAGTGTCCACATTGAAATGCTGTTTGCAAAAGCATACGGTCCTCCATGCTGCAACTCCCATTCCCTTCGCAGCGCTGACCCCAGCATCCTACACCTCCGTGCCATCCCGGGTGTAGATGAGGCTGTTCACGGTGAAGTTGTAGTAGTGGTTGTACTGGGCTCCCTGGCTGCTGCTGCTGGGATGGAAGGAGCTGTAGTAGGCAGGCGAAGGTCCCGCGACCCGCTGTAGCTGGTCCGGTGAAGGCACCTCTTGAGAAGAGCTGCTGGAAGGGGTGAAAGTGCCACTGCTCAGCTGTCCAGCAGAGAAGTTCCTGTGATGCAGGTCACTGCCCAGAGCCCCTGTCAGCCGGCTGCCTCCGCTGCTCAGGGAGCTCATGCCACTGAAGAAGGTGCTGAGGCAGCTTGGGGTGGATGAAATGATACCGGAGGGAGAGGAGCTTTTGGGATGGTCCCTGGCAGAAGGCGAGGGCTCCAGCTCTGGGGGGGGGCTGTTTCCACATGGTTTGCCTGCGCTGGGGATGGGTCGCTCTTCCTCAGCCTTCAGGCTCCCCAGAGAGGATGCTGCGGATGCGGTCGCAGGGGCATTGGGCTCAGAGCGCCGCTTGCGCTTGCGGCGGAAGTTCCCGTTGTCAAACATCTTCTCGCAGTTGGGGTCTAAGGTCCAGTAGTTTCCTTTCCCTGGTGGAAAACAGGAGAAACAGGAGAGAAAGTCAGCTTCTGTGACAGTGACACCGCAGACAGATAAGCAACATCCACGTCTTGTCCCGTCGGCACAGAACCCGCATCTCTCCTACACCATCTCCTGCTCTGTCTGTTGTCCATAGGATCCAAACCATGTCTCCAGAACATCATCACGTCCACCCCGACGATGCCTGAGTGAACCTTAAGGCCACATAGAGGAGAGCATCCCTGTCACATAGCATAAACCTCCCTGGAGGATCTGTACCCCTACCCTAGACCTGGCCAAATAGAATATGAAGCAGGGTTCCCCGTGCTCCTTGCATGCTCTTCACAGCAAGCTTGGACGCTTGCAGCTGTGTCACCAGCAGGTGACAAGGTGGTGCCCCCGCCATGGCTCTTCTCATAAGAGCTGATGGAACATCTGGCTGGCACATCAAGGCACACTGAGGGGACAACAGGACTGGGCTGTGGGGTTGCAGACAAGCGCCCCACACCCGGACTTACTACAGGGGGGCTGTGGAGGTTTTATCTGTCCTCACACGCCTCTGTCCTATGCCTGGGCCTGACTGGAGCAGTGACCCTGTAACGTCCCCTCCCCGCTGGGCCGAGCCAGCGCTGTCCGGGCGCGCCCCTCCGCTGTGCCCCGGGGCCGGCAGGGAGCGGAGCCGTGAATCACAGCTGAAGGAGCCGGCCCTTGCACAACCGGCACTGCCGGGGAGGGGGTGAGCGCTGGGGCCTGCCGCCCCTCGACGGGGCGGGCGCCTGGACAGACCGGGGCGGAGAGAAGCGGCTCTCCCCACCGTGCCCGGCTGGAGGGGACAGGGACCCTCGGTGCCCTCACAGTGCCAGCCCCGATGGGGACAGCCTCCTCACAGCACCCGGCTGGAGAGGACACGGGACCCGTCGGACAAGGGGCCGCTCCCATCACGGTGATGCCAGTTTGCGCCCGCCGCTCCCCGCATCCCTTCAGCCCAACCTCCCGCCCTGCTCGGCGGCCTCACCGGGGTCATCCTCATCGCGGGGCACCTTGCGGAAGCAGTCGTTGAGGCTGAGGTTGTGGCGGATGCTGTTCTGCCATCCCGCTTTGCTGCGCTTGTAGAAGGGGAAGTTCTCGGCCACGTACTGGTAGATGTGGCTGAGGGTGAGCTTCCTCTCGGGCGCGCTCTGGATGGCCATGGCGATCAGCGCCGAGTACGAGTAAGGCGGCCGCACCAGCTTCAGCAGCTCCTCCTGGCTGGCCAGGCTCAGCCAGCTCAGCTCCGCGCCGCCCGCCGACGGCGACCCTGGAGCCGGGGGGGACCCCACCAACTGCCCGCCCCGGGAGCAGCCGTACGAAGCCGGCGGCAGGAAGGGAGCGGCGGCGGCGGCGGCGGAGCCGGGCGGGCCCTGCAGGTAGGGCGCGGGGCTGTTCATGCCCCACAGGTAGCCGGCGTTAGCGGGCGCCCCGTAGTCCCCCAGAGCGTACCCGCCCGCCCGCTGCCCCGAAGAGGCTGCGGCGGCGGCAGCGGCGGCGGCGGCCGCTGCGGCGGCTGCTGCAGCACCGGGCGGATGGAGGCTGGGCTGGGGGTAGACGCTGAAGTTCTCGCTGCAATAAACCGCCATGTCGGGGGCTTCCTGGGCGCTGCGGGGCTGAGGGGGCGCTGGGGCGGCCGCCGGCGCCGAGGCTCTGGGCTGCGCTTGCTGCAACTCACCGGCGCTCATAATCCCTGGCCATGCAGGGCGGCCGGCGCTCCCCCCACCCCGGATCGCTCCGTTCCCGTTGATACCCCCACCTCCGCCGCTGGCGGCCCCGGTGGCCCCAGACCAAAAACTCCCGGGGGGCTGCAGCGCGGTGCCCTTATAGGCGCTGCCGTGCGCCCGGTCTCCCCGCCCGCAGCCGGGGCCGGGGCTGGGCGTGCGGCGGCGGCGCGCAGGGAGCAGCCAGTAGCGCGGCTCTGCGCTGGGGAAGGAGGCGGAGGGGGGCAAGGCCGGGCCCCAAAAGCGGCGATGGGGGAGGGACCGGAGGGGGGGGAGCTGCGGGAGGCGCCAGGGGTTTGGCTCCCGCCTGAGCGGGGGCAGCATCCCTGAGCCCGACCCCCGGCCCCGGATGGACGGTGTGTCCCCCCCCACCTCCCACCTAGGTCTCATCTTGTCCCGCGGGTCTCTCCGCGCTGTCCCGCTCCCCCTTTCCCACGGCTCGTCCCTGATCCCTTCGGCCCCGAAACCGGCCCCGAAGTTGATGTCTAGGGGGAGATTAGCATCGCTGCGGTTGCCCCGATGGGAACGCGAAGGGTGAAATTCACTTAAACTCCTGTTATTTATGGGTAATTTTGCCGCCCGTCTCATAAAAGCCAGGGCTGAGATCGCAGTTAATGAGCTTTGGATAAGGAATTGACTGAAATTAAACAAACAAACAACACCGGCGTGTTCGCTCGCAGTGCGGGAGGAGTGGGCTGGCAGCGCCGGCACTGATTTAATGAATAAAAGTTGGTTTTCGCCTTCATTCTTCGGAGGAGCTTGAGGGAAAACGCATCCGTTTGATGAGAAAAAGCTGCCGGTATTCGTAACGATCCCAGCACCCGGGATTTATATGGGGCAGATCCGGCAAATCCTTCTCGTCCAGGGTAAAACACGAGATCGAACTCACACGTATAGCAAGGGAAATACGGTCAATGGTGAGGGAGAATTTAGAGTCTTCATCAGTCGCTTAGATGTAAATCCCGAGTCTTAAACGGGGTTATTGTTTGTTTTTTTTTTTTTTTGCTGATAAAATGCCTAAAAATCCCCCTTCCAGGTGCAGACGCGAAGTCTCTCCCCAGGGCTGCGGGCACCGGGGGTCTGCGTCCGACATCAGGAATTTTGGGGAGAGGGGAGCGTTTGGGAAGTGTCTTTGCCGTTTATGTCTTCGATAAGAGTTTTAAACGCGCATGTAAATCAGTGGAGCTGAATCACGGCAGCTTTCCCGGGCTACCTGCAGCGCCAAATGTTCATCCCTCGTGTGTTCTCAGCAGGGATGTAATAACAGGGCGCTTTTCACTGTTATATTTCGTTTGAAAACAGGTGGACAGAGAGTTTGGAGACAGAGAATCATTTTAAAGCAAGTGTGATAATGAATTGTGACTTTGTGCTTCCTCCTTCAATCGTAAGGGGAGGTGTTTGGGACTTTTTGTTTGAATTTATGTGGTGTTTTGTTCATTTAGATTTTTTCTCTTGTTATTTTGTTTCTGTCACTGTTGCTGATGATGAATTTATTTTGCCTGTTTGGGAAAAAGAGCTTCCCATGTGTATCCGGATAGCCGGAACAGCAGCAGAAAACTTTCCATTATGCTTCTCAAGGTGTCTTTCCCCTTCTCGGCTTCCTTTGCCTATATTATTTAGAATAAAATCAATACAGAGCACTTCCGAGCCTCTTTAGAGAAAGATCACACTGGAAAATGCTGATCTGAAGTTTGACCGCACAACAGGCATCTAAAGCAAGGAGTTGACGGGGAAATCCCAGACAGAAAGGGCAGTTAAAAGACTAAGAAATGGGTAGATTTATTAACAGCAACTTCCCCCTGTGTTTGAAGAGCTAAATCGAAAGTGTTACTGTGTAAAATCACAACAGATCTGCGTTTATCCGTTTGCTCCAAACCCCCGCGATCGTTGCAGGAGGGACAGGAGCAGCCGCTTGTATGGGTCGAAATTGCGATTTTCCACGGGGATTTGATGTATTTCAGGCAAAGGCAGAGCCATCTAGAGGAACAGCCCGGTCATGACGATCCTTCGGAGGCGCGGTGAGCTGCCTTCGAGCTTCTTTGAGTTCATTTTTCCGCTTCCAACCAAGGAAATGGGTGAGAAAACAGTGCTGAATTAGCTCTAATAAAAACGCGTGTCCTCAGAAAACTCCCGCTTGCTTTACCAAATAGTAAGGAACGTGAAACAAAAATAGCTTTAGAGAGGTTATTACACAGCTGGGATGGCACGGATGTGCAAACCAACCCTTAATTTGAAAAATGGAGAGAATAAAGCTTTGATGGTGTGTCGGCTGTAAAAGTGCTTAATTCTCTTAAAGCATTTATCCTGCAAGCAACATGCAGCGTTGCCTCGAAGCATCATCAGCTCTCAGTACAAACCTGTTGTTATTCTCCTCTGCCAAGGTAAGAGGAGAGCAGCATGAAGAGATCCAGCACTCTTCCCCCCCTGCTCTCCAAATGCTGCTTTCTTGCAGAGAGATCTGGGAGACGTTTGACTTTTGGAAATGCACTCAGAAGAGAGATGCTGAGACACAGAACTGAAATTGGTGTCCAGGTAAGGGTTTGGGGCTGCTGTTTGTCACTGTGGACAGATTCAGGCTTGAGCAATGCAGTGAGATGAACCTGGGGACATTCATTAGCATTGGCATTAATAGTGTGGCAGTGGGGTCTGCTGGGGAGAGCAGCCCATGGCACCTGGGAATCAGGATTAAACCATATCCCCATCCAGCTGTGATTATGTGTAAACCTCTCTAGCCAGCTGCCTTGGGAAGTGTTTTAAGGTTTCCCAAGGAAAAGTGCTGCAGGAAAGCGAGGTCTTCCCCATCCTCCCCTCATGCTAGCCACACCATTCCCTTTGGTGATGGGCTTCTCCTTGCCAGGCATGCAGCAAGTGCTTTTCGCCCTGCTAGGAAGACACTGGTTTTGCCTCTGAGCCCTGCTCCTCTGAACATGTATGTACAGGCTTTACTTTCCTGTTGTGAATCTCAGGTGTGTACAGCTGAGCACGGAAACCAGAAAATGCTTCAGACCTGAGCACCCACCTTGCAGTGGGAGCTGATACCTGCACCCACTTTGGGCTCTCTCTGTTTCCTGAGGATGCTGAGGTATAGGAGCAGAGTATGTATTAGAGGACTGAGGCATAATAGTTCATATTGGCTGCTCTTCACTTTACCAGTAGGAAAGACAGACCAGGATCCTTTCCATGGCTCTGAATTGCTGCAGTGAAGCAGGACCCACAGGTTTGATTTGTTTTGGCTGCATTTGCAATAGAAGTGTCACTTTTTCCCCAGGGCTGCCAAGAGGGAAGGCAGTTACGCTACGGCCCACGTACAATCTGCACATAAAGGTCTTTTATATCTTTCTCCAGAGTAATCAATGAAATTGGGAATAAGTTCTTCATCCTCAGGGAAGAGATAGGAGAATTATCTTTTCCCTTGGAGTGCTCCAGTACAGCGGCTCCACTCTCAACAGTATCAAGGAATTGACTAAGAACAGCTCAAATTGAATGTAAGCTCTAGTACCACTCCCTTATTGACAGCTAAGCCTGTTCCTTCCTAGACTGGGTGCTTTACACCTATTACTATGCTCTGAGAAAGTCTCTTTTTCCACTCAACCTCTGATTTGTCCTGCAAATGGGTACCAGAGAATGTCTGATGGCACGCAACATGCGTTTCACTGCCATGGATTTGGGAAGGTTGTTCTGTGTACGTGTATACAGGTTGAAGTAGTTCTTATCCCTTACCTAAGGAGAATAATGTATATCCCTCCCTCCCTGTATCTAGTCATCTATTGGACTGAAGTTCTGGTGATCAAATTTTGCCAACTTACCTTATGATAAGATCAGAGGCTTTCAAATCTCTTTTTCAGCCCCTACAACATTTCCTGGGGAGGTGTCTTCATTCCGTGATTTTCAGGCGAATGACAAAAGGCTTGGTTTGGTTTGGTTTCTTTTTCCTGGTTTCCATAAAAACACTGCTGGCTGCTGACTGTGAGTGAGCATTTTAGAATAGCAGATATTTTCCTGGTGTGTTTATATGGTGCTGGGCGTGATGGAGCCCCTGGAATAAATCAGCAAGGAATAAATCACAGTTTATCACAAGCTGTAGTTACTCCATCACTTCAGGCTGTCAAGAGTGAGCACCATCACTAAAAGAAGCGGTTCTGTTCTGTGTCCACTCCTGGCTGCTGTGTCTATGGACTGGGGCATGCATACAGGTTAAGAGGAGCACCTTCTTCCCAATCCTTTTCTCCTTTTTCACTCCCTCAGGTTAGTTTTAGCTTGGGCCTGCCTCCCCTTCCTGAATGAGAGCTTGTTAGCCACCGATTAGCTGGAGTTTTGATAAAAGCTTCATTGTTTGGAACCTCTGTAAGCTACCCAGAGCTGTGCTCCTAATAAAAGTGGGATTAAAGAGACACCTTGGGAGTGAGACTGTTACAAGTGGGAATTTCAGAGCCTGTGGGGTGGATTTGGCCAGGCTTCAGTAACTCTGTGTAGCAGAGGAGGTTTTACCAACACTGGGAAAGAAGCCCGTCTTTTGGTTCTGAAGGGAGAATAGGAGCCTGGTGGGAGACAGAAGGATGTCAGCTGTTTGTGAGTGGATTAAGCACACGTTCCAGGTGTTTGGAAACGTTTGCAGGAGCTCTCAGCACCCTGCATTCCTCCTGCCTCTCCTTGGGCTTAAGATCCATAAAAGGTGTTTAAAATTCCCCGCTCTGATCCCACAGATTTAATCCTTCCTCATTTCATATTTTCAACAGTAAAAAAGCCCACCTGACAGTGAGGTGGGATTGACTTGGTACTATTGGATCGCGTCTTGTCCGGGAGGAGTGTTAAGCAAGGGGCCTGATCCCTCCTGCTTAAAGCTAGAAGCTGACCTGAAATAAAGCAACATCTTTGTGCTTTTTATGTGGTGTTGATGCATAATGGGATTTTGAAATGGAGCTCGATGCTTTGGGCTGGTTGCCTGCTCCTATAGAGTAAGGTAAGTGGCTATAGAATAAGCTAAATAAGGCCAATATCTTGTGGTTTTAGCTCATCTGAATAGGCCACCTCTGTCCTGGAATGAGTAATGGAAGTGGCCAAACATAAAGATAAATTTATGGTTATCTAAGGTAAAAACAATCGAAACTATAAGCAGATAAAGGCAGGAGCTGCCGTCACCTCCACCACAAGGAAATGGAGGAGCATTAAATTCGTATCTCTTTTCCATGTTTGTCTGGGGGAAAATCAGATGGTGTATTCATATCGGGTGTTGGTGAAAGGGCATTTTGGGCTCCATCAGTGAGGAGGGATTATGTTAAATAGCAGCCACATAAGTTAAATATTTTATGACCAGCCAGTCCTGGTAGTTCACAGCCAAGAGTTTCAGAACTCCTGGAACCAGGAACATGCAGAGTGGGCCATTAATGCTGACTTTCCATTTTGGGACACTAGAAAGATTTTAGAGGACTAAGAAAGATGGTAGTGGCTCATTATGTTAAAGGATTGGGAAGATGATTTGGGTAATGCTAAAACTGTCAATGTTAAAGGCAAGAAATAGTGGGCACATCACTTGATTCTTAAAGGAAGGCAATGAAATCACTGCAAGTGAGTCTGTGTATATAGAAAACCAGCCTTGTCAAATCAATTTGCTGTTGTTCTCCTGTAAGTGAGCAACTCTTGGTGAAACTGATTTCTGAAAGTATTTGGTTGACACCATCCTGGAATTGGATATTTGAAATACAGTATAAAAATAACATAGGGAAAATTAACTGATTATAGCTGGTTAAATGGAGATTTCAGGATCTCACTCTGGAAAATGAATCCGAGTCTCTTTGCAGGGAAATCCTGCGGAAGCTGGTTCATCAGTCTGTTTCTGTCCTGGATTTAGGGGCAGGGGAATAAAGAATCGCCTACCAAACGCGTAGGAGTCTAAAACTGGGGCTGTGGAGTGTTAAATAATGAAGAGAACAGTTCACTGACACTGACTTGCCTCTATCTCTGCATGGGAACTGGGAGTAAATGGACAGGGTGCATTTCCATATGGAGAAGCCAAAGGAGACATTTAGGAAAAACATCTGAGATGGTTTATCCATCTCAGGAATTAATAATTTGTTGTGGTCCTTGTGAATAATCAGCTGTTTCTTGTGATCTTGGGGTGAATGAAGCAAAGGGATAAGGAATTATAATAATTCATATTGGTACTGTATCACATTATGATGGCACCTATAAAAGCATGAGTAGCAGGGTAAAGTAACAGAGATGAAGTTGTTTATTAGCCAGTCAAATACAAGAGCTATGGGACATCAAATAAAACTGGTAGGAGCCATGCTCCTGAGGAGATACCACTGCACACAAAACGCAGCTATGCCTTGAAGCTTCCCAAAGAACTCTCTTTAATTACTTATGGGAAGGGAATGTTATGGATGACTAATTTGCAGTCCATAAATATCTATGCAAGAGCAGAAGCATGAGGATAAAGGACAAAGTCAGAACAGGAATCAGTGGCCTGAAGTGAAGTGGGATATCTAGTCTAGGTCATTCTTTGCCTACAAAGATTGGACCAGATGATCCTTGAGGTCCCTTCCAACCTGGGATTCTATGATTCTATGACTTTTTTTAATACATAAAGAAGACAGCTACTAAGAGAAACCTTAGCCTGGATCCATCTGCACACATGTGGGCTGTCCACAGTGGTGTCCTATGTTCCCATTTTCCCTCCATCAGTCCTACCCCGAACATGGCACTATACTCCAGGTCCAGACTCAAAGTTTCCCTCAGTTGGTTTGCTGTCTTTGCACTGTGCTTATTTTGCCTAGTACAGACAAATTCAGTGCTGATTCTGTCCAGGTTTTATTGCCCAGCTAGGAGGGTGATGTTGGTAATCTAGATCCTGCTATGATACTCGCTCTTGGAAGTATGGCTCTTATTAGAAGGGCTGAGCAACGTGTTATCACCTAAACCTAAAAACCACTCGGAGAGAGTGCTCAAAAGATGTAGAGCAACATATGCTGAGATCTACAGGTCTCATATAGCCATGAAGGCTACATGCAAGAAAGGTTTTAAGGCCTGTTCAGTCTTCTTGGCTATGTAGATGCTATCTGATACCTGTAACTAGGTCAGTGTTTGACGAGGGGAAGTGGTCCAGGGAAAGGATTGCTGCTAATGGAAGCTTTGGCCAGCAGGAATGGGAATCTGAGATCACTTTAGGCAAAACCTCACAGCTAAAGAGCAAGTTAGAAATGAAGCAGCATAATACAGTGCCTTTTGAAAATCAGGTGGGCAGACAAGGTAACAAGGCCATATGGGAAAAACCTTATTATAAGGCAGTGGCACAAAACACAGGAGAGGCATCAGCAGGAGTCACAGTAGTAAACAGACCCCCCTGATAGACTTTCAGAAATCAGCCTTTCCATATGGGGCTGTGGAACAGGTTCTGTGTTGCTTGTGGACACATGGGCTCCTATGACAGATGGTGAGGAAGAATTTGCTTGATTTCTTTGAGGAATTTCAGGCGATTTTCCTACCAGTCAAGGCATGCCTAAGCCATACCTTGGGAGTGAACCATTTATATACCCGGTGACTGATGTTTGTGACTGATTGGCACATGCCAAAGATTGGCAAAGACAAATTAACCAGGAGCATATATGGCAAGTGCCTGCAGGCTTTCATGAGGCTCTACATGTGCAAAAAGCGGTGCAAGTGCAAACTAAACATGCAGCAGAGCTGAGAAGTCCTGATTGGCATTTAGGAAGACCAAAATTAGCAAGCAGAGGAAGAACAAGCAGTGAGTATCCCCTGGAGCAGTGGTCTCCTGCAGTCATAACCTCATCCTCTGTCTCAACAACATTCATCTAACATGGCTTGGTGAGAAAGAAAGCAGGTAGCCACTGAGCCTGAGTGGTGGAAGACATTCTCCACCTGGCTGGTGCTAAGCAGAATGAGTAGGTGAAAAAACATACCCATGCTCAGAGCTGGGCTAAAGTCAGATAACAAGGACAGTCAAGGAGAATTGGTTTAAAAAGGAAGGAAGCCTTAAAATGTGCTTGTGAGAGTCCAAATTAACATGGTTTGTTTTATAATAGACACTAAGGGAGAAGAATCAGTGTATCCTCCGCAACATTAGCGTTGAGGAGAGCTCCCTGCTTTCAGAAAAGGACAAGGCTGAAGAGATGGGTGAAATGTTAGCAGGGGTTTTACAGATGACCGATCAAGAGATGAATGATTCTCAGTGTTTGGGAGATTATAACGCTTCAGGAGCAGGATGACAAAAAGAATCTTGCTAGCAGAGGCTGCAAGGAAGGGTCAGGAGACAGGAGAAATTTGAGGGGCTGAGAATGGATCGATGGGGCTACAGCATGGGTCATTGAGCCAGCCAGGCAATTGTGTGTTGTCAGGAAAGAGGGAATCATAGAATTAGGTTGGAAAAGACATTTAAGATCATCAAGACCAGCCATTAACACAGCACTGCCAAGTCCACCCCTAAACAAAGAAAGTGACCTTCAAAATTCTCTGTGTTTCCCGACACCTAAGCAAATTCCTCACTGTGTTCCTTGCTGAAGGATTCAGAAGGTAGATTCAGTATAGCAAAACCAGTGCAAGGGGCTGGTCACTGGCAAGTTCTGAGATATCAAGGAGAGCTTCAGTTGCACAATTCCAAAGTCATTTGACCCGGTGTGTTGCAATAGGTGTGTGGAGTGTCCTAGGGCTATATGATATGTGTAAGAAGCTGCTGGAAAACATTATGAAGAGGTGAGGTCAGCAGTCCTGGTCAAGAGCAAGCTGAACAACTGGTTCAGCACAATGACTGGTAGCAGACAGGGGACTTGATAATTCACTGTAACTTCTGGAGCTGCCTGTAGAAAGTGAAGGATGGAGTCGGAGTCACCAAAGACTTTGGGCAAAGGCAGACAAGGAGATCAAAAGCCTGAGGATGATCGCATCTTCAGCGGTGGTGCCAGTTCATCAGATGTGTCAAGTCAGGCTGCTGTGTCCCATGATGACTGATGCGTATCAAACCTTGGCGTGAGCCAGACAAAGAGCAGGAGGAAAGGGAGAAAGGATGAGAACTACACAGGGAGGTAGCAGCCGGGTGGACAAGGTGGACAGCTCCATTTATCTGAGAGATTTCACCACACAGGACAGCAGAAAAGCCATGTACAGAGATCTGCAGGAGGATGTAGCTGGGGCATGTGGGCATAGATCATCTGAAACAGTCATGAAAATATAGACAATTCATGGAAGCAAAAATCAGGCCACTCAGTAAGTCCCTGTCCTTGCTCTACGTGCAAAGAAATGGATGGTCAGGAAGGTGAAACAAAAATAGATAGTTGGTCTTTGCAGTTGGAACTGCAGGATCTTAAGGTCCTTTCCATCCCTAACTATTCTATGATTCTATGAGGCGTTACAGATGGTGAGACTGTGTCAGAAATGGGGCAGTCAGCAGCAGGATGAACAAAAGGGACAGTCATCTGCGTGAGGAAACTCTGGCTGCGGGCTGGATAATCACTGTCAGGGTACCCTGTTCTTAGTTCTGGTAAAGGGAAGAGGATTAAGATCCCAGTGGTAGGAGCAATGTGATTTGTGGTTTCATTTTGATTTGTTTGGGGTTTTGTTTTATGGTGTTCTCAGCTGAGTTGTGGACCCCCACATACTGAATTGACACCTACCTCCGGAAACTGTTACTTCTTGACCCTCCTTCACAGACCCTTTGGGTCTGCAGTTTGCAGATTGAAATTGTGGGTGACATAAGAAAATGAGTCTGTGTTTGCTGAGCACAGTGGAACACTCTAGAATGGTTTGTACCTGTCCTTTATGGCCATTAGGCTGCGGGACAAAGGAGCAAACCTCTCTGAAAATGGAGATGGCAAAGACAAGGGAGCTGAGAGGGGAAAGGAACAAACAGATTTGTGCATGCAGCAGTTTCAAGTTGATCCTTGATCAATGAAGCCACTTCGAGTTTCCAAACACTGGACCTATGAGACCAGATCAGTCTCATGGGCCAGGCAGACAGAGCCCTGCCAGGCAGCAACCAGCACCAAGCATTGCAGAAGAAGAGGCAAAATCCAACTCAATTTTCCACTGTCTCCTCTTGGTGAGTAATCTGGGTCTTTACAAGTCAAAAGGTTTCTGCAGAGCAATGAATTCACATTGAGGAGCCCCAGAGTTTTGGATGGGATCCTTAAAATAAAACATCAAATATGCAGGATGGAGAGAACCAGAGGATTTAATGTGGGTTGTAGGAAGGGTGAGTGAGATAGAGGTGATTGAGCAGCATCAAAGGGTGACAATCAATTTGAATTTCCCCAGAAGTGATGTTGATGCCTGTGCTGCTTCTCCCTGTGCTTTTTCTTTAATTAAACACCGAATGTTCCATTAGCAGTTGGAATAACACACTGTTCTTGGGGAAAAGAAAACCCAAGTAATCCCTTTATCTGCTAAAATAGATGATTTCTAGTAGATTAAACAATGGCCTTTCAGCTACCAGAGCATAGTTCAGGCCATAATTGAAGTTCCTCTCCTTGGCCTCTCCTCAGTACCTCACAGCCAGTAGCCCGTAGAGCCCCATCATCAGAAATAACCTCGGTGACTCTTGTCTGCAGTGAGTGTTTCTCCAGATGAGGAGATTAGTCAGAGATAAAGCATATTACCTGAAAATAATCAGTGATTACAGTCCCGGACTGTCTCTCCACATTCATTTCATGCTGGTTAACCCTTGCAAAACTGGCTGCTGGGAGGGTTTAGGTCTTTAAAGGGGAGGGAATGTGAAGGAAGGTTTCCCATGTCTGAGTGGAAAGGGAGCTGTGCCTTGCAGTGTCCTTGCCGGGTGCCATCACCCTCTGCCTCCTGTGCTGGTCAGCTTGAAGCTGTGAGGGCTTAAACCATAACAGCATAGAAGAACACTGGGTACCCAGTACCTACACACTGTGTTTCCACTGCTGCATTAAACAGAACCAGGTCATGGACCCAGCCATTGACTTGGAGAAGTCCATGCTGTTAAATTATAATAACATATATATATATACACATATGTGTTATATATATAACATATAGCATGCATGGACCAGGCATGTTTGGGGGTTATCAGTACTCTCCCATGCCTAGGCATGGTTCAGAGGCTATCAACTTCTCAATGGGCAGTTTCCATAGGACCAGTCTGCTATGGGCAGTGCTGGCTGGGCTGTGTGGATGTGAGCTTAGGGCCATAGAACAGTTCCTGGTATATTTTTCCAGCATGGATGTAGCTATTCTGACTTGACAACACAAACCCATTTATAGCTTCCCTGTTCACTCATCAACAGGAGACACAGAGAAGTACAAAAAGCTCCCAAGGTTTTTATAGCAAATTGTCAACATGTCTAGGAAAAGAAATACATTCACATATTGTGGGCTTCTAGAAATTCAGGTTGGTTGCTAGGTAGGATGGAGAGAAGAAATGTAAAGCAAAACTCAGGCTGAAGAAAGTCTCTCAAATCTGCTTAGGCGGCATTGCTGTTGTTATTGCTGCGCTGCAATAAGCGGGTGTCCTAATGGGAAGATCTTTTCCTTGGTCTCCCTGCAAATATTACCGGTGAAATCCTGGCCCCATCCAAGACCTAATGATTTCATTAGAACCAGTGCTATTTCATTCATAAAAGCCATCTTCCCAGCTTGTGCCATTACAGCATCCTCTGTCTGTCATCAGGCTGGTCTCTGTGAGTGAGGGGCGAGCGGGTTCATCCTTCTTCCTCTAAATGCTTCATCAGCCGCTCCCTTGAAACCTGTAAATAAAGGCCGCTGGGGATAGCTTTTCTGCTTGACCCCTCACCTGAAATGAAAATAGAGGTGGCTGGATTTCATCCTGATGCAGAGCTCCTTCCCGCGCCGGCTCTTTCCCGTAGCTGTTGACAGTTACCTGCCAAGCCCCATGGTTACCTTTGATTTCGCCGTAATGACCTCTCAGTGCTTTAGGATGGCTCTGGGACTGTAATCCTCTCTGCAGCCTTAACCAATTTATGGGGTAACCTGAGACCAGGCTCTCTCTTCCCCGTGATTTCTTCTCTTATTAACACTCACCAAAGGGATCAACAAACTAGATGCAAAGGGGTTTATTTTCTTGCATGCCCAGGGTTGGCAGATATCTGCATGCACGCCCGCTGTAAAGCTCTGCTTTTGGAAGGGAGCTGCACGTGCTTGACACATTGAGACTGCACAGTGTTTTTTTAGCTCCAAGTGTGAGGCTAAAACAAATGCTTTGTTAGCAAAACCCAGGCAGTGCTCCAAGGAGCTGTTAAGAGAGGGTTCAACGACATGGGATTTATCCATGGTTTTGCCACAGATATGGCTTTATCTCAGAGGGCTTCATCTTTAAACTCCTTCAAGTCAAAGCCCTTTATCTGTCTTGTGTGTTTAGGCTGCACGCTCCTCAGGGCCAGGGCTTCTTTGTTTGTGTGATAGCTCTAATAGCAATTCTCCCCTTATCTTTAAGGGACCTACCTGTGTGGGTACAACAGTTAGGGCAGCCTCATCTCCCGTCGCATGGGAGGAGGACTCAGGTCCTGGTCCCTGCTCCCTAACCTGTATTAATTGGCTTTCCTATAGGAAATCTCAGGGCAGATGATTTACACTGCAGCGGAAGTAGGAGGAGGATCCCTGGGGAAAGCAAACACTTGAGACTTCAAGGTGGGATGATTTCAGTGGCACACTTCTCTAATGACCATCTGATCCAGGAGGTGCCCGCTTCCTAAGCACAGATCAAAGGCAAAAGGTGACTGCTGAAATGACATGCAGCCACCTCTCGCATTGCTTGAATTCTCTGCTCCTGCTGGCGTTTGATCTCCCTTTACTTTTCCTGTCACCTGAAGCAGGTGGTTGCTTTATTCTTCCCGACAAGTTTGGATCAGCTGAACTGCTAATGGCTGCAGTGGGAAAAGCTCCCGGTTTCATATCCAGTCCATACCTTGGTGCAGCCAGTGGAAAGTCTCCTCTTGGCTGTAGTCTGTTGTGGATGGGGTCAGGATGAGCTGATCTGGAGTGGTTGTGATCCTGCCAACCTTGTCTTTAAGAAGTAGATGGGGCTGTGATGGGAGGTGAGACTCAATGGAGGTCCAGCTGGCTGAAACCCGTGAGCTCCTCCAGGCATGTGGGCACATGATGATTTTCCATGATGTGCTATTTCCCCTGTATTTATTGATAGCAAAGGCTCCTGCTTGTTTTTCTGGGCTCTCATCTATCTCTGTATGGTGGCCCCACTGACTGCTGGTAATAACATTAGGCTCTTGGCCACCATGAGTTGTCTGATGAATGTGATTGCAAGTGTCAGGATTACGTCAAACCAATGTTGTATTATAGCCAGAGTTGTGTTAGATCATGAGTATCCCTGAGACTTGGGTCACTTTCGTGTGCTGCCCTGAATTTCATGTTACTCCTATTCCCACATCACACAAGATGCGGTCCTGCCGTACTCATGTGAGCCTATCTCTAATTGTAACCTACTCCTTCCAAAGGAGAAAGAGAAGCAGTTTTAAGCTACTCCTTCCAAGGAGAAAGAGAAGCAGAATTTACCTAACAGGCAAGCTCTTAACAAAGCCTCGGATATCTGATACACATAATGGTCCCGGAGGCATGTTTACTTTGGACTGAGTGAGTGAGTGAAAACCATTTTGGAAGGACTTTTTCACCTCTAGGGACTTAACCTAACGAGGAGAAAAGTGATGTGGTTAAAGGGCTATTTAAACAGCATTAGTGAGCAGATTTGGGTTCTCTGACAATACAGATATATATTTGCCTTACCCAGGTGCATAAATATGCATTGATTTGGATCACAGGACACATTGCATAGGCAGTGATGAGATTTCAGCCATCCTCTGCTGATGGATACTTGGGGGGGGGGGGGGGGGGGGGGGGGGGGGGGGGCAAACAGCTGATTGTTTTAGCAGGTTACAGCAGAACTGCCCAAAGATTTGGGACACCACCACTGAGTTCACCAACTGCTCTTGTCTTCTAAAGGGGAGGAATGGCTGTGCAACACACTTGAGGGCTTAGCTCTGTAAGTGATTTAGATGACTGGATGAGAGCTACAGGTGCCTCAGGTTTAGGCTGAAGGATGCTGCTTGTTTCTGATCACAAGATGCCATAAATGCCCCAATTTATCAGAAAAGCTGGAGAGAAGCATGGAATAAATAACCCCATGGGAAACCTTCCCAGGCTGGACTGCTGCATTGCCACCAAAGTTCATGTTTTTAGACCCAAATGGATGACTGACTTCACGCTGACAGAATGGGCTGTCAACACTCGTCCCTTGAAGAAGAGTCTCCCCTTTGCACTTTGTCTCCTCGTGGTGATAGCCTCAATGGAGATTCACAGATTACACCCTGCCTCTTTCATGCGATGGGGGTCCTGCTTACCCATCACTTCCCTCTTTCAACATCCTCACAGGGGCAATGAATCTTATTCCTAGCCCAAAGAGCACTTGTCAGAGCTGGGTTGACAGGGAGGTATATCCTCCTTGGCCACGTTTTCTTGTGGTGAATTAATAGCTGGGATGGTTCACCTGAACCCTGCTGTACCCAGTGCAGCACCTTGCACAAGAGCCATACAGGCTTAGATAGCACCATTGCCGTTTCATAAGTGAAAAAAGACTGCAAATATGAGAAGTGAGGGCCAAAAAGATGTGAAATTCATCTTTATGTCACATCCTAGATGCTTACTGATTGACTTTTCAGAGGTACATAGGTACCTCTGAGCACAGGGAACAGAATGTCAGAAAGGAGCTGCACAGAGCAGGTACACAAATCTCATTATTTCACATTATAATTAAGGTTCTTTAATTGAATTTAAACTCTTCCTATCTATATGGTGTTAAAGGACCTGAACTCAGCTGTTGTGCACTTAGACCCATTGAAAAGTTCTCCCAAGGTCCTACTAAAACACATAAATGTTTGCCTTTGACGATTGGGTCCCTGCTGGTTTATTGTAATTTCCTTGTATCCACACACATAGCATGATATGGTGAAGACAAAAGCACCAGCACCCTCTAAAAACCTCCCTGGGTGTTTGGGGTGATCATTGCCTTGAGAAACAGAAGCACTTCCATTCAGGTCTGTGGTTTAGGTTCCTAACCCTGGGAATCTCTACAGTCACCTCTCTGGAGTGCTGTGAGAATAAACCTGTTATTTAGGAACAGTTTTCTCCTGCAGGTGTTTATAGCACAGTTGGCCTTTAGAAAGCAATAGATTTGGAGAGGGACTTTTAACAAGGACCTGTAGGGATAGGACAAGGGGAATGACTTTGAACTACAAGAAAGCAGACTGAGATGAGCTCTTAGGCAGAAGCTCTTCCCTGTGAGGGTGCTGAGGCGCTGGCACAGGGTGCCCAGAGAAGCTGTGGCTGCCCCATCCCTGGCAGTGTTCAAGGCCAGGTTGGACACAGGGGCTTGGAGCAAGCTGCTCTAGTGGAAGGTGTCTCTGCCCGTGGCAGGGGGTTAGAACTGGGTGAGCTTTAAGGTCCCTTCCAACCCAAACCAGTCTGGGATTCTATGACTGCTTCAACATCCATGAGGCGCTGGCATGGGCATGTCCAGTAGCCCAGCAGAGTCTGAATGATCACACAGTGCTTAATGCTGTGGGGAAGGGGCAATTCCAGATGATGTGAATCCAACACAGTATTTCCATTCACTCCATTTGGATGTCTCCCTCCTGGTGCTTCTCATGTACAGCCTGTGCTGAATGCTGTGTGTGGGATTGCCAGGGGGGAATATGATGTGCAGGAGCATCCTTCTGCTGAGTTTCCTTGTACTGGGGAGCTCAACAGAAATCTAGGACCATTGCAGGGAATTGGTATCACAGGAGAGAGAGCGGCACTGCAGCCCATAGGTATCATAGAATCCCAGAATGGTCTGGGTTGGAAGGGACCTTAAAGATCATCTAATTCCACCCCCCTGCCATGGGCAGGGACACCTTCCACTAGAGCAGGTTGCTCCAAGCCCTGGAGGTTTAAAAAGAGTCCATGTTCCTGGTTTTCATGTATAAAACCTCTTAAAAATAGGCATGTGGCTGGTTCAGTTTTTCTCCATATCTGAATCAGCAGCAAGGAGGCAAATGAGCTCTCTTGAATGTAGAAGAAGATGAGAGCTGGGAGTTTGGTTCCTACCTGCTTCTAATTGGGATTATGCTGGCAACAATCAGCTTCCATCGTTTGATATTTGGGAAGAAGAAATGGGAAGCTGAACAGCAATAGTGGGCTGCTCCTGCATAAGCTACCCTGGCAAAATGCCTTTTAATTTCATGAGAGCTGTGCCTGCGAGAAGGCGGAAGGATCAAACCAGCATCAAGGAAGATGAGGAATTGGAGCCAGGTTTTGGAAATTGTCTCTTATCTCGGTAATGAATCAGACACCTTAGGTGAAATTCGGATCCTACTGAATAAGCATTTTGCGTTTTGAGTTTAGCAGGGCCAGGATTTCATCTCTAACTTCAAATATATCCGAAATCTGCTGTGCCTGCAGCTTGGATCTAGTTACCAATGTTCCATCCTGACGTTGTATCTCATTTATATTAATTAGTCCTGTAGGACGTGATTCTGCTCCCCCTGTAAGTGATGGCGGTTTGGATGCTGAGTTCAAGAGGATGGTACTGTTCCTACTTTACTGCACTGCTTTACAGAATTACAGTGTTTTAAAAGTCAATTTTCTTAATTCATATTATTCCTAGTAATTCTGGAGTGCAGGCAGGGTTTCATTTACATCAGAAATAGGATCCGTTTTCCTGGCCCTGCAAGGATGACACTCTCAAGGGCTTACTGATATTTGTGTGTTTGACTTTAAGGCAGAAGTTTGTTCCTAATTAATTGAATAAGTGCTTTAATCCCTGGCCTGAGGGCTTCCCATAGAGCATTAGCTGTATTAAGAAGGAAATGGAGTGTAATCCCTTTAATATAAGCACAGGAGAACAGGAGAGTTTCACATTTCTGGAAATAATTTCTTTCCTTGTTGCATCATTTACACTAATGTTAATTTACATAAAATACAGCGGGGATAAAGGGATGCTGCTTCTGCGTGACTCCAGTGCTGAGCCTTTAGCAGCACACGGCCCCTGCAGAGCCCTGGGGTCCAGCTCTACGCTGGTGTCTAAGAGTGTGCAAAGAGAAACAGCTCCAGCATTTCAGCTCCTTCCCACACTGCGTGTGAATACAGGTCCATGACTGACTTCTCTGTGGAGGATCCTGGAGCTGAGATGTTGTCTTTCTGACTCGTGCACCATCACCAGCCTTTACGACTGTTTGCACTGCAGTAGTGCCAGAGGATCTCGTTTCTGAACTGACAGCCAGGCTCATGTGTAGCTATAGAAATTGGACTCTTGGATGAGATTCAACTGACCAAACCCAGGCTTTCTGAGAAAACAGTTTTCAGGCTGAGAGAACTGGAGTTGTTTAACCTGGGGAAGGTAGAAGGGAGACCTTAGAGTAGTTCCCAGTGTCTAAAGTGGCCAACAAGAAACCTGGAGAGGGGCTTTGGACAAGGGCCTGTAGGGACAGGCCAAGGGGAATGGCTTTAACCTGCCAGAGGGGAGACTGAGATGAGCTCTTAGGCAGAAGCTCTTCCCTGTGAGGGTGCTGAGGCGCTGGCACAGGGTGCCCAGAGAAGCTGTGGCTGCCCCATCCCTGGCAGTGCTCAAGGCCAGGTTGGACACAGGGGCTTGGAGCAAGCTGCTCTAGTGGAAGGGGTCCCTGCCTGTGGCAGGGGTTGGAACTGGATGAGCTTTAAGGTCCCTTCCAACCCAAACCATTCTATGATTTAATTCCCAAGTACATAACTATATTGTTTAAATGAATTGGGCTAAATGAGTCAGGATGCCAGGAAGGGTCAGCTCAGAGTGAGACATCTTTGGGGACATGCTAAAATTAGATTACAAGAGATTACTCTTGTATGAGGTGCATCCAAACCTTGTTAATCCTTGACTTTCATTAAAGAGTAAATGCTGCTTTGCGGATCTGGTCTGGTTCTTGTCCATCCATGGGACAGAAGACTACATCTGAGCATCCCCTACTGCCTTATGCTTCAGGTCATCAGAGGATGAGAACTGCAGCATCTGGATGGGACAGTTCAGGTGTACTCAGCCACCCTCCAAGACCAAGCATAGGTCCCTGATTGCCTTACTTCTGCAGTGTTTCCCACCCTCCCATGGAGGTGGGAGACCATGAGGTAAGGAGACTGCTTTCTTCAAGTCAACACACCCACAAAGTAGGTCCAATCTCCCCAGTTTCCCCATCTTTTACTCCCATCTTTATCTTTAGCAGGAGCTGGAGATGCCCCAAGAGCCCTAAGGGCTTTATCCCACTCTTGTCCTGACTGCAGCTGAAGGAGTGGGTATCAGCTCCCCCACTGTGACCATGGGGTGGCTTCTCCTCCAAGAAGCTCTCACCCCATGCTGTCAAAGCCCCCATACTCCCACCAATGCCTCAAGGGTTCTGGAGTGTGGATGTCTCACAAAGGGGCAATGTTTTCCCTCGTCATTGGAATCACCGTGGCAACGCAGGTGTTGGTGGATCCCATTGCACACGTAACCTATTGCAGGACAGGACACCCATATTCACTCCCTGGAGCTGCTGTTTGTGTGGTGCTGTCACCTCTTGCCTGCTGGGTCCCACAGGGCTGACTCCCTGAGGTGTTCGGCTCTGTCTGTTCTGTGAGTTGGGCTGGATGGGTGCATTTTGTATTGATGAAGTTGGGGTGCACAGGGGCCTCACAGCCCCAGATGAACCCCCTTCCTATTGCCAGTTCACATCTCCAGGTCTCTAGATCCCTTGGGGCGGTGTGGAGGAGAGGATCTGGTTTGCTGGTTGTTAACTGAGTGACTTTCCTGCTCCAGGTTCCTGGCTCACCATGGTGGACACAGTGGGGAAACCGGAGCACTCAAAGGTGAGGCATCCTCACTGGTGTTTGAGTAATGGGTTTACAGGGTCTGCCAGGCTGGGAAGCTAATGAGAGCTGGTGACAATGAGATCCACGGGCAGCCACTGGTTTGGGAAGCCCGGAGGAGAAAAAGAGTGAAATGATAGAAAAAAGAGAATATAAAATATATTCTTTGCCATAATGGGTGACGTTGAATAGGCACAAGGAGCTCTCCCTAAGGGCTGTTTGCTGGGGCAGTTATTGATTCCTTGTATCATGGGGACATGGGAGTGCAGACCCAGTGGCCAAGCCACCCCGTGTGGTGGATGTGTTCATGTAGCAGCGGAGATCATGGTAACACCTTCAGTTACTGCACAGGAGCTTATGTCCCCCAGCCATTGCCATGCATTGACACATAGCACATTTAATGCTTTAGCATTTCATGGGCCAACCTGAAGGCTCATCTCTCCCTGTTTCTCCACTCCAGCAGTGCCCATGGTAGATGCTGAAGGGGAAAACACAAATACAGGTGCTTTTTCCCTCAAATCCTCTCCCCATATCCAGAAGTTTGCACCGCACTGATTTTTGGTGTTAGGGCAGATATCATTGGATTAATATCCCTTGGCAGAGTTTTCCTCCGTAGGTTTTCCAACCACTTTGGAGAGTGAGTATTGACAATAGCCAGCACTTAGCTTTAAACAAGCATGTGATAAGCACATAGGAAATACTGCTAAAACAGAAGATGGAAGCACGTGCTGCTTTAGCCTGAGTGATGCTGGACCCCAGCAGCTCAACAAAGTATTTCAGCAGCTTTATATTAGTGCTCTGCCTGGGGGGATCTGAGCAGTCAGAGGAGGCTTGAGAGAGACAGGAGGAAGGTGTTTGTTGCAGGGGGCTGCCTGGGACAAGAAGAGCCCCAGAAGTCATTGCCAAATGATCATAGGGCCTTCCTGGCCACCTTCTTGGGGCTTAACTGAGCAAGGCATTGCTCCTGTTGGACTGGCTCTGGGTGGCTCAGGGGACACAGGCAGCTTATCTTCTCCTGAGCAGTAAGAGAGCATTTGGGTATGTATTTCCACTTTGGAACTCTTCCCTCCAGCCCTAGCTGTTCCTTATGTTTGCCTCTTCTCCTTTCAGCCACCTGTGTCACTGGACATGTACAAGAGTTTGTACAAGAAGGACTATCAGTGGTGTGAGGAGTACAAGCTACCCAGCGACATACAGGTACCATGGGCTTTTCTTTGCTTGGCTCTTTAGTATCCACTAAAACATCCATGGATCATGGATACAGGACAGCTGGGGACCCAAGGGGGCAGCAGGCATGGGTCTGCTTTGGTCCCCACCTCTATGACCCACCAGCAGGTCTCATCACACCCTAATGCCCTTGGCTTGTGTCCCCATCCCTTCTGTGGGAAATCCTCCTCGTGCCCTGCAGTAAAGCTGTTTGGGGTGGGTGATGCTAATTACACTCATTAAGTCAGGGCACTAACGACTGCTTGCTGAACCGGTGCCTAAGCCTTGGACTCCTCTTGCTTCCCGTGGGGCTGATGGAGTGCATCAGGATTAGACCCATCCCGGTACCACCTTGAGGAGGGGGATCTCATGTGGGATGGAGATGGCTCCTTGCCCTGCCACGGGCCTGAGAAGACTTCTGCAGGGGAGCTGTGGGCTGTTGTGCTTGAATCCCCTTGCAGTGTGAGCAAGCCCCTGAGCTATTTAATCTGATTTGCCTTGCTCTGCCTGCCTGGTCTAATTGCTTGTGGCAGCCCAAAGGGGACCGCTGTGGTGTGCACCAGGGCCACTGCGGGGAAGTGGCGGGGGGCATGTTGGGTTGATGGAGTGCTTTGGGCTCAGGAGAGAGGGGAAAATAGAAGGTTCAGCCTGGGGAGCAAAAGGAGGGGGGACAGCAACAGAGAATTCATTGTGTGAAGGTGCCTGCTGGGGCAGACCCTGTGAGGATGCTCCTTGCTGGCCCCAGCAGCCTGGCAGAGCTCACAGCAGGGAAGTCTCTTTTGGAGCCCCTAGAAAGAAGCAACTGGCTCATGAGAGAGCTGGAGTGTGCAGCTGATGAGGCTGGAGCCAGCAGACACCCCAGAGCAGCCATGCCAGCAGCCCCATTAGCCCTTCCCTGACATAAACCCTTGGAGCCGTCAAACCCGTCATCAAAGTTCCCTCCTTCTTTCCTTCTGTCCTCCTGAGTCCCAAGCCGTAAGATGGGCACAAAGAGGAAGCTGTGATGGTCCCTGCATTCGTAATAACAGTTAAGGAGCTGCTTTGTGACTGTTGTATCCCCAGTGGAGCTGACCTGACCAAAGCCCAGGGCAGGTAGCATTGCCTAATGATGCTTTAGCAGCTGTCCTTCCTTTGTTCTGCAGAAGCTGCAGGTTGCAGATGCCCAGCTAAAAGCCAAGGAGTTTGCTGTACCCCAGGAGAGGCCAGTGATACCCTACAGCGACAGCGTTGTTAGGCAGAGGAGGGAAGTCATCCCAGCACCGAGCGTCGAAGCCATCAGTCATGATGATGGTGCAGGAGGGAGGATGCCAGACAGCAGCAGAGCCTTGCGACAGGGAAAGCACTTTGCTTCCCTCCTTCCTGCTGCAGAAAGCTACCTACCAAAGCACTACCCTGCCTCTCAACTGGCAGAGAAGGCAGAGAAGCTGCAGGCTCTCAGTGAGCTGGAGAATGAGCTGTCTTGTTGCCAGCATCTTCCAGTGGCTGCTCAGGCTGCTGGGACAGCAGGTAAACCCCACACCAGCTGCTCACAAACATGAATGGACATATCCAGCTACCCCAAGGGATGTCTCCTGGGTCTTTGCTAGCTGAGCCCCCCTGCCCATGGTCCATGTTGTCTGGACACACACGATGGCAGCATCCTGATAGAGTGTTGGTGCTGGGTTAATGCTGATGAGGATTAGCAGCATGGGCACAGCACCCTGTCACCATGAACATGCAGCTCCCAGCCCAGCTCTAAGTGCAGGTGTAGTGAGTGGAGTCTTAGAAACATCTACAGAGCCATGCTTGGTGTATGAAGAGCCCTACTAGCAAGTCACTGGCATGGCAAAGTCTCCTAGAGTCTTATCTTCACTGCTCCTTTGGGACAGAGGGAGATGTGGTTAACCCCATGTTGCAGGTCATGAACAGAAGTGCAGGGAGGCAAAAGGACTCCATGGTCGAGCATGAGGGACTTGGGTGGTTCAGAGCAGCAGCAGCTCTTAGTGCCCTTCTGCTAGGGATACCTGATAGGCAGCAAATGCATCGAAGGCACTGGTAGCCAGCCCTCAGCCATGCCATTTAACAGCTTGCTTACATGGATTAAAATGCTCCTGGAAGTCAGGAAAACAAAAGAAGCTGTCACCAAACGTCACCCAGCCATGCTCAACCTTCCCAAAGCAACGGAGGTGTTCCTCTAAGCTCCCTTGGGAGAGGGAAGGGGATAGTATTGCTCCGGAATCAAACATGAGGACACAAGCAGGGATGTCCTCTCTGCTCCCTGAGTTCAGCATGGGATGCCTGTGTCTGGATCCTTTCATGATCAGAGGGGAGAAAAGACACAGCCATCTTCTGCAGCTTAAGTGCTACCTGGAAGATGAGGTGAAGTAAGCCCTCTCTCTACTCACTAGAAGGAGAGTCTGGACAAGCAGCTCAGAGTGACATGTCTCCATTTGGACAGTCAGTTTAGACTCCTCTTAACACCTGAGGGCTTCAAGCATCTCCTTGCCAAGCCCCTCTCAAGCTGTCTTGTTCTAATGACAACACTACAGTGGGCTTTCCCCTTACTGCTCTGTCCTTGTGTAATCTAGCAGTATTTCCCTCAAAGTCTTTCCCTTTCATACACGAACCTCCTGCAGGGGGTCTCAGCTCCTTTTAGCACTCCAGGGAAACACCGAGACAGCATGGCTCCTTCCACTTGCTTGCTATGACCATAAATCATAGAATCATAGAATGGTTTGAGTTGGAAAGGAACTTAAGATCATCCAGTTCCAACCCCCCTGCCATGGGCAGGGACACCTCACAGCAGACCATGTCACCCAAGGCTCTGTCCAACCTGGCCTTGAACACTGCCAGGGATGGAGCATTCACAGCTTCCCTGGGCAACCCATTCCAGTGCCTCACCACCCTCACAGGAAAGGATTTCCTCCTTAGATCCAACCTAAACTTCCCCTGTTTAAGTTTTAACCCATCACCCCGTGTCCTATCACTACAGTCCCTAATGAAGGGTCCCTCCCCAGCATCCCTATAGGCCCCCTTCAGATACTGGAAGGCTGCTATGAGGTCTCCACACAGCCTTCTCCTCTCCAGGCTGAACAGCCCCAACTTCCTCAGCCTGTCTTCATACAGGAGGTGCTCCAGTCCCCTGATCATCCTCGTGGCCTCCTCTGGACTTGTTCCAACAGTTCCATGTCCTTTTTATGTTGAGGACACCAGAACTGCACACAATACTCCAAGTGAGCTCTCACAAGAGCAGAGTAGAGGGGCAGGATCACCTCCTTGCACCTGCTGGTCACGCTCCTTTTGATGCAGTCCAGGACACGGTTGGCTTTCTGGGCTGCAAGCGCACACTGAAGCCGGCTCATGTTCAGTTTCTCGTCGACCAACACCCCCAAGTCCTTCTCCGCAGGGCTGCTCTGAATCTCTTCTCTGCCCAACCTGCAGCTGCGCCTGGAAATCCTGTGCCAGTAGGAAATCCTTTTCCTACTGGTTTCTTGAGCCAAATCAATGCACAAGTGATGTACCTCAGCAAAGCCCTGCTGAAGTGAGTGGCTCTGCCCCGATTTATACCAGCTGAGGCTCCAACTTGCCATTGCTGTTCATTTGCTCCCACCCAAGGGTATGTTTTGGGTAACTGGTGGTGCTTCCTGACTAATGCACCCTCTTGTTCTCAGGGAAGCTGCTCCCCAGGCGGAAGCTGGTCCCGGCCTGGGCCACCTACCAGCAGTTCATCAGGGAGACCAGCCGGAAAAGCCAGAATAATGGTCTGCAAATCAAGCTCAGGAATGTGGGCTCCTCTGTTCTGGCTGGAGGTCAGTGGATGGAGGTTGTGGCTACTGCCCCATGAGGGTGACTTGTGGCCTTCAGCCTGCCTTTGGGAGTCTTAATTTAATGCAGGAAGAGACTAAGGAAGAAGGGAAGGTGAATGACACAGGAAGGGTCCACAGAGTCCCTGTAACTCTGCCTATCAGTAGGGAGATGAAGGGCAGAGATGAGGTTGGAGTATTGTGAGTAACATTTCTTTCATCCCAGTTTCCATATGAGCCACCCCATGCAGCACAGCCCTGCTCAATGTGGGAGTAAATCACAGAATCATAGAATGGTTTGGGTTGGAAGGGACCTACAAAGGTCATCTAGTCCATCCCCCTGCAATGAGCAGCATGAGAGCTGCTGCTGTGACCGCTTGGGTTGCATGAACAGCCTGATGTGGTCATACACGTGTGAAATAAACACCTGAAATCTCAGCCTCAGTGAAAACAACAAAGATACTTCACTAATGACTCATTATGGGAAGGTGTCATTTTGAAATGCACAGAAAACCTGAAGCATCTACAATTGGTTCTTCTTTGGGTGCCCCCCGGCTTTGTTGTGAGAGGTGGCAGCATGTTTGTCCACACGTTTCTCTGCTCAGTCAGAAGGACATGCACATGTATAGATGGGGCATCTCTGGAGAGCAGGATAGGAGATAGCATCCCTTCAAACCAGCTACTACTGGGGGGAGATAGCACAGTAGATGTTATGGTCCTCACATGGGGGTTAAGTGGATCTTGTATCTCTTCCAGGGAGAGATGTGTTGCTCTGACATGATGAAAGACAAAATGTAGACAATAGGGAAAAATATGTACTGGCTGACAAGTCATTGTCCAGAAGGGAAGAGCACAATATTGTCAGATCTGCCTTGTGTGACTTCCATCATATATAAAAGGCTGTAGAAAAGAAGGGCTGAATCATAGAATGGTTTGAGTTGGAAGGGGCCTTAAAGCTCATTCAGTTCCAACCCCCTGGCCACGGGCAGGGACACCTTCCACTAGAGCAGCTTGCTCCAAGCCCCTGTGTCCAACCTGCCCTTGAACACTGCCAGGGATGGGGCAGCCACAGCTTCTCTGGGCACCCTGTGCCAGCGCCTCAGCACCCTCACAGGGAAGAGCTTCTGCCTAAGAGCTCATCTCAGTCTCCCCTCTGGCAGGTTAAAGCCATTCCCCTTGGCCTGTCCCTACAGGCCCTTGTCCAAAGCCCCTCTCCAGGTTTCTTGTAGCCCCCTTTTAGGTACTGGAAGGATGCTTTTAGGTGTCCCTGGAGCCTTCTCTTCTCCAGGCTGGACAAGCCCAGCTCTCATCTGAAATCTCATCTAAAAGACCTTATCCACGCCAGGGAAGCACTTCTTGCACCTCTACCTTGGCCAACCCTTTGGTCATGGCGACTCCCACATTGAGCTCTGAAAGCATAAGCAGCAATGGAGCTTGGAAGAAGGGGGAACACTGAGGTTCTGTGATGCAGGAGTTAGAGATCCAGCAAAGTCAGTTACTTGGACTCTCTTTCACCAGACTGCTCTGCCCATGACTGGAGAACTACCTACAACACAGATTTCAAGCGCAGGCCAGCCTGTGGTGGACATTGTAAAGGACATATGAACCTTTCTCACATTTTCCTCAAAGATGTGCTCCACAAGTAAGTGAGAGGTGGGTGAGGAGGGGAAGGGAGGTTGGAGGGAGTAGAGATAGGGTAAGAGCGGGTCAGGGGGTGTTTGGAGCTGGTTAGGGTTGGAAGGTGTTTCTGAAGCATGTTTCTCTGTGTCTGTGTTATGCAATGAGCTCGAATGGTTTCCCTTGGGGCCAAACCCTTTTTCCAAGCCTGCTCAGCCTTTTCTTGAGCAGTTATTGGAGGTGTTGGTGCTGGTGTTGATAAGAGTGAGGAGACCTTTCATGAACAGCCCCATCCCCATGCAAAGAAGATGCTGAGGTCCCTGTGGGGCTGGGAGCGGGAGGCACGTCTCAACATTTCCACAGCCAGGCTTCCCCTGGGAAAGGGCTCTCTTGGATCAGACAGGGCAGGAGCTGCTTGCGATGTGACTCACCCGCACACTATGAACAAACAGGCATCAACTGCTCCTGAGCTCCCGTTTCTCAGCGGAAAGGCAATTCCTCCCTGCTGCCTCATCCCCCTCATGCACAGATTTCAGCTCCGCACTCAAGTCTTGATTTAATCTATGATCCTGGAGTTATGTGTGGGTTGGAGCCCAGCCTGGGTAATGGCTGATCTAGGTGGGAGATTGGTCCCAATGAGAGCCATGTGCGTCTCAGCGTCTGCATGATGGAGACAGGCTGGTCTTCCTCCCCACCTTTGTGCTTTCCTTTGCTCTACACTGGCTGGGTGACAACCCCTGTGAAAAGGGAGGCAAGTCCCCTGTTCTGGTGCATGGAGAGGGTGGAGGCCTTCTTCTTATCCCCTTCTCCGTGTTCTCTGCAGGAACCACTGGGTATCCGAGTACAATGACGCCTATAGCATTTTCTTGCGGAGGCTGAGATGGTCATCTGAGACCTCTGATATGGGGCTGTGCTCTGGGAAAGGGATTGAGATGGACGCAGCCCAGTGACTGGTGCTGCAGGTGACCATGGTAAGCACCGGCATTACCCATTTTTGGACTGGGAATAATGGATTTCAGGGACTGAGGCGGTGGGAAGAAGTATAAACAGTTTGAGACCTGGCAGTGTTCAAGGCCAGGTTGGACAGAGCCTTGGGTGACATGGTCCAGTGTGAGGTGTCCCTGCCCATGGCAGGGGTTCGGAACTGGATGAACTTAAGGTCCTTTCCAACCCAAACCATTCTGTGATTCCATGATTTTTGGGCTCTTAGAAAGTGATTTTCAAACCAGATCTGATCAGGAGAATACTTTTTACCATGACAGTGGTCAAACACTGGCTGGAGACCAGAGAGGTGGTGGAATCGCAGGGGGATGTTCAGAAGGTGATGAGACAAGGTCTGGGCAACCTCATCCAACCTGGCCTTGCTGGGCCAGGACACCTTCATTATCCCGTGATTTTCAATGTATTTTGTGTTAGCTACACTATCCCATGATTTTCTCATTTATATTCAGATGCCTTACCTATGCTGTTCTGTGATTACAGCTCCTTGTGCCCCAAAGCTGTCTGTGTGATACCGTCCATCAGAGATCCTGAAAGCCTGGAAACCTCCTCTCTTTCTTGCAAACCACCACCGTGTCTATCAAATGTGAAATGTTTGTCAGAGGCCTTTTGAAGCACATATTATTAAAATCTTCTCAGAACCCCAGCTTTTTTTCATTGTCAGAAAAGGCTTTTTTTGGGGGGGAGGCAGGGGTTACAGCACAGGTTATGGAGCTCAAATCACTCAGGCAGCCTCAATTTATGTAGCTGAAAGAAAACTTGCCAATAAACCAAACAAAGCAAGAAGTAATGTGTGTAAAACAGCATCGCTTGTGTTAATTTACTCCCTGTAGCCTTGTATATTCACAGGGAGGGGAATACCTGTGTTATGAAGGGCAGCTGAGCACCAGCCTTGCAGAGTTCCTTCCTCTCCTTTAACACCATTTCGCAGGGTTTGGCCATCAATATCAGCTAATGCTGGGTAAGCCGGAATTGAGCTCTGTCTTTGGGAGATTTCTAGGATTTCTGGAAGGAGCAAGGCTGCTCCCAGCCTGAAGATGGCAATGCAGAGCTAAGATCCGAGACCTGATGTCCCATCGCAGCCTTTCTGCTGAGCCCTTTAGTGATCTGACTCAGGGTCTTCTGAATTGATGCTAAAATTAGCCTGGAGTAGAGAGTTTAGAGAGCCCTCTCGCTAGCAGCTAGAAGGTATTGCTTTTAATACCTTCAAACGTCCTTGACAGTAGACATCATTGCAGTATCCAGGGATAAGCAAGAGATTATTAACAGCAACAGCCAAAATATCGAAAGATAATAATAATGACAATGAATAACTTATTTTACAGTAATAATAAGTAATATATACAGACTATATCTTAATTAGATATATTAGATTACTTAGACCCAAGGGGTGACAGGGCTATGTATACACATTAGCACACTGGTCCCTGAGGAGTATATCATCAAAGCAAATCACCTCTCTTGCTTCCTTATACTCATGGAACACCCTATACTGATGGATGTTTCAACCCTTCACCACTTACCCACAGCAAATGTCACCACTAACTTGCTGCAGGACCTTAGGAAAGTCACATTAGTGGCTGTGTTTCCCTGCAGGAAGAGAAGCAATGATGGATTTAGCAAAATGATGCCTGGCAAGGCCATGCTCCAAGCTGATGATACAGGGAGGTACAAGGATCTGGTGTTTCTGTGGAGCTGCTTGCTCTTCCAGTCCTGGCATGGGACATTTCTCATGGCAGCCCATGTAGCCTTTGGGTGGCAGAGGGCATTTGCTCTATGGGTAAGTATAATGGTCTAATGACTGCAGAATTCAGAGGGCAGAAACAATGAAACCACCTTTAACTTAATAGCAGAGAGAAAAGCTTATTTGCATCAGAGGCTCCTGAGTAGACAAAGAGTTTGATTTCTTTGGGGAATGAGACCATGAGAATAGAGGTGTTCCCAACGGGACATTTTGAACCATTTAAAGTTAATCCCGTGGCCTCACTGATAGTTTTCTCTTATGAAAAAACATCGTTATCCTGCGTCCCTGTGCTGGAGACAGGCTCCTCAAGCTGAATTTGACATTGCTTAGCTACGATGGTTTGTTACACACTGACAGGGGCTGTGTCTAGATGAACGCTTAGGGCACGTACACAAGGTAATTTCAAGCCACCTTCACTAGGATAAAGCACGTTGCTAAATGCTAATCAAAATGGGCAGCCACGGTGGAAAGAAATGACTGAATCAGAATGCACGGTTGTGATACACCCTGTCAGGCACACTAATGAGGATATTCAATCAGGCAGATGGATGCTGGATTTGCTAGCTTGGTCCTTAACCAAGGGAGAAGGGGAAGCTGCTGCTATTGAAGGTAAATGTTCTTCCTGGATATTCTGCTTATTTAGGCACTTCCTAGCTTTGGAGATGAGGTTTAGAGATGGGGCTTTGGAAACCTGCACTCGCACCTTTCAGCCCCTGCTCCCAGGATCCAACCTGTTGCATCCCCATCTCCTGCCATTTATCTTCCCACAATTATATTTATTATCTTTAAGACCTTTGCTTCTCCAGCCTTCATTGCCTCTTCCCAGTATTTTATATTAATCAGATATTATATTATAATAATAATTATCAATCAGGTATTCCCAATCCTGACTTGGCAGTGATTGCTCTTAGTGCTTTTTTCCCCCTGCACCTCCCTGCTATGGAAATGATGATGGTCCGAAGGCAGTTCAAGCACACAAAAGGGTGGTCAGTGGTCAGCAAAGTGTGCCTTTAGCAAGCTCTCACACCACCTAAGGGAGTCACAGCTCTTTGTAACATGGAACGCTGAGACCTCATGCAGGTATTTCCAGATGACAGAAGGGAGCAGCCACGGTCAACCTCCCCGTTTCCCTGATGTCTCCAATGATGCTCCTGGTTTTTGGTGGATGAAGCCTCTTTGTGTGAGTGACACAGGCTTAACACAGAAGAGCACTGCGACCAAAAAGAGGTAAGAAGCTCTAGCTAATACTGGCATTACCTCCACACCATCCATTGTCAGACTTGGGCTCACAGCACCAGTTAACACCAGTCAACACCAGTCATGAGCTCACCAGGATTCCGAAAGCAATATGGATGAACATTGGGTTTTACATTAGCAACAGAACCCAAGGAGGGGGGGAACCCAAACAAAAACCAGCACAGGGAAGCACGCTGGGTATGAATCAGGCTGTAGTTGGAGATTAGGAGATGTTTTCCAGGACCATGGTGCCTTCTGATTGTTATAGTTGACCGTAGGCATATTTCTTCAAAGCATTTGGTGCTGCCTGTGTGCAGAACAGAGGAACACTCTTGGATTGAATCTGCTCCGATCCACCAGTTCTCTGGTGGGAAACTCACTGGACTGGAGCCATAAGCAGGACAACCCACTTCAAATCCAGGTGACAGCATCCACAGAGCAATCCGAAATGTGTTTCCCCATAGGATGCTCACCTAGTCCCATCACAAGGTGCACAACCCATGAATGCAAACGTTGCAGGTTTTCTCCCCAGCACACAACTTCAGGGAAAACAGGTTTTGGGGAAGACTGAAGTGATGCTTTTTGTGGGGGTGCCTTAGTGCCATCTCCTGGGTGGAAGGGGGAATTCTCACTTTGGAAGTGCAACGTGTGGTCCAAACACTCTCGACCGTGCAGGCTCAACCATTTAGCCATTGTGTGTGTGTGGCACCAGGATACCTTCCTCTGCCTCGTCTTCCTTAGGGTACATAATGGAGATGTCTGTTCAGGGAAAAGGGTGCTCTGAATTCATCCCTCATGATCACCATGAATTTTCAAGTAGTGTTTTTCATCTTTCATTTGTCTTTTATATTCCCCAGCATAAAAGAACAGGGTGAACGCTAAGCTTATTTCGTGCATCCTTTACTGGAGATTTCATTCAAAGTCATCAGAGGTTAACCCAATTATGGCTATTTCTTTACTTCCAGGCTTTCTAGATCTCTCTGCAAATTATCTCGTTGGACATTAAAGACATAAAACCTTCTTATTGCATAGTTGAATGAGTTACATAGTGCTAAAAGACAGGATAAAAATGCATCTGTGACCGTACTGGTCCACACTACAGAACACCTACTTCACCAAGGAGTGACTGAACCTTCAGATGTGTTTGATGCTGTCTGCATGGGAATAGGCAGAAATCCCACTGCAACAGCTTCCTTGGAAGAGCATGGTTAGGAAGAACCAGTGGTTTGTGACAGAACAGGCACAGATTTTCAGAGGTGTTTGTGCAAATGTCATGAAAAGCTGAATTTAGCCCAGCAGAGTCAAAACATCAGTGCTTGGGATCTTGTTGGCATAACGAAGGATACTCCACCTGCAGTAACACTGCTTGGCCACCTACACCGTGCAAGCGGTGGTGCCATCCAGCCAGGCCTATCCTCCTAAGGAGTCAATCTTACATTGAAACAAGCCTGTACGAAACATTCCCTCCTTCTTTCTAACATTCTCAAATTGAAATGTGCTATAATACTTACAAGTTCAGTTCTCACCCTTCCACGGCCAGCTGGGCATGTAGCTGAATGAGTTAGCAGCAAAATGAGATACCAAAGCAATAGGAAAAAGGAATAGATCTCATTTCTCTACAGGCTGCATATCTGGGGAAAATATTCCCACAACTGGATGATCTTAAGGTCCTTTCCAGCCCTAGCTGTTCTATGATTTCCAGCCTTTGCTTTTCTAGCCCTCAAAGCCCCTTCCCAGAACAGGTTGCCCAAAGAAGTGGTGAATGCTCCATCCCTGGCAATGTCCAAGGCCAGGTTGGCCAAAGCCTTTGATGACATGGTCTAGTGTGAGGTGTCCCTGCCCATGGCAGGGGGGCAGAATTGGATGTTCTAAAGGTCCTTTCCAGCCCAAACCAGTCTGTGATTCTACGATACAGGGCTTCTGGGTTGGTGATAATGAGCCAACTCATTAAATAGATCAGAAGGGCAAGCAGTCACACCCGAAAGTTCCTGCTCTGATCAACACATGGGAATCTTCGAGCCTGGCTATGCCACCTCCTCATGCTTCCATCTTCACACTATGAGATTTCACTGTATTTACCCAAGGAATGTGCATGTAAAATGCCATAAATAAATACAAAAAATGAAAGCTAGCACTTACTTATTTCCTTTCAGTCTCACTGTCTCAATGCCACATAGAAGAGCAGATACAGGCTGAGATTTGCTACCGTGTATAACTACCTGTACCCTTTTCAACTCAGCTGTGATATATTCCAGTGGAAAACTGATTTATGTGGAAGTCCAGATCAGCTGCATTGTGCTTCCTAAAATCAGACTGCATTTCTCACTATGGCGTGATCACCTTTGTGCCCTCCTGCAGGGACAAGTGGGTTTACACACATTGAAAGCTGCATCCAAAGGCTGTTGAATTCTCTGGAAAGATTTCCACTTACTTCAAGAGTCTCAGGCTTTATAGCACTTAAATAAACTGTGCCAGTTTGGAACTGGCCCATCACAGAGGCCCCAAACCTACAAACATCCCAGTTGGAGAAGTGCAGGCTTGTGAGCTGGGGAAATTGCTTCAAGCCTAGCAAAGAAGTGAGGAATAGCGTGAAGTATTTGAGCAGCAGCTGATGTGCTTGGGGAATAAGATGCCCTCTGATTCTGTGCAGCATTTAGAGACTGCGTGGACACTCAGACATCTTATACAAGGGTGAGACCTTGAGCATGGAGGAGGATGAGGGGCTCATTACAGGTGATGAAAAATCCTTGTGGGGACACTGGGGCAGTGACAGTGCTGCCTGCCCTGGGGATCCTGATGTTTGAAGGAGCTTTTGATGTGCAGGAGGATGATGGAGGACTGGGTATGGTGGTACATGTGCCTGAGCCAGATGCTGGTGATGGAGCTCTTAGTTACATCAGTGCATTTGTGCATGTACATTGCTGCCTTGATACCCAGCTGGTGCACACAAGTATCCAGCAGTAGTGTGTCTTCCATCAGTTTCCTAGTATTTGCCTCATACAGAATAAATGGGGTTTATTCCAAATGGAGTTGTGCAGCCAGCCTGGGAAATGCCAGCTCTGATCCCCTGGCTTTACATACAATTCTTTCTGAACCCAATACTGTGTTTGCAGGGAAAACATCAAAGCAGTATTTCTGCAATCCCTGGAAGTGACCTCAGTCCAGTCCTCTCTTTAGGTCATACTGGAAGAGGTGGGACATGAGGGAGGAGACTATAGGAAGATCATTTGGAGTTCCTCTGTTGACTAAGAAAAGGCTGGAGGGCTTAGGAGAAGACGGTGGTGATGTAGATCTGTGGGATGGAGAAGGATTCGGTGATTCTCATGCAGCTGGGAATGGCTACAGGGCATGGGGACCAGCCCATCCTGGCTGGGAGTGGGAGTGCTAAGATGGAGCATTTTGTGGTTTGGGGAGTAAATTGCTACAGGTTAAAAGAAGTTTGGGATTAGCCTTTGAACTGGAATCGGGCCTTCTCCTTTCACTGCCATATTTCTAGTTTTTAAGGAGGAAGACAGCAAAGCAGAAAACTCAAGAAAAGACAATATTCCATATTTTAGGAAGTTATAACCACCTTTTTCTGTTCATTTTTGACCTAACCTGAACACCCACCTTTCCAGGGCAGAGTCAGCTGTCCCTACAGTCAGCATCATCCCAACCATGCTAGCGCATGATGTTTGGTGAAACTCATCTGGATTTTTACATTGCTTTGTGGTCAAAACACTTTTTCGTCCTGAATGAGCACTGCATTGAAGTGGACCCCAATTTCACCTCTGGGAAGAAGGAGAAACTGTCTGAGTGTGAGCCCCAGACTTGCAGGCTTTCAGCTGCTGGGGAAGCAAGGACAGGGTGGATTTGGGATGCTCCAGGGGATGGGGCTTGCATGACAGGAGAAAATCTCAGAGGCTGGAGATGAAACTCTCCCTCTGAGTCACCTCAGCTCTGCAATGCAGGTGCTTTCCCATCCCCATCGCTGTATTCCCGGCTGTTTTGACCGCACTTCCAGGGATGACCAATATCTGAGTCATCCTTCATAAAGCTGCTCCTGGATTCACGTTTTCCACGGTTACTGCACATAATAATAGATGTTTTCCTATTTAAGCACTGTTGGGTTTTTCTCCCTTGGTGTCAGCAGGAACCCACTCCTCTGTCTTTTGATCACTCAAAACCTTGACCAATATGACTAAATAATAGACTTATCTGGGGGATGACATTGAAAACGGTTTCCCACACACACACACATTTAAACAAACCATGGATAAGGGGTTTAAAAAGAAAGCTGAAGGCACATCTATACTGCTAAATGAATGGGGCTGGGAAATCAGTTGAAGCACAGGACCACTGTGGTCCACAAAACTGAATTGGTGGGTTAATCCATGGCTCTCCAATACAAACCTTCTACAGGGGATTAGCCTTATTTAGTATGGATGAAAATCAGTTCTTGTTGCTCAGCCTTGTGGCCAGGGTTTGGTCTTGACCATTTTTATTTAGCACTGTGTGTATATAGATTTCTCTGTATGTATGTCTTGACCTAATTAAAAGTACTATATTGCATTTGCAGGAAAAATAGCATGTGGATCCCTGCTTCAGATATCTGGCATCCAAAGCGTCCAAATTACATCTCCTCTTAGTCAGCCCCTTGTGCATCACACGGTACCTCCTGCACCCGGTTGCCATCTGCCATTTATCTATCACAAAATGTTCATTAATACAAGGCTTTTATCCTCTTGCTAAGCACCTGGCAAGCTCCAGTAATTATCAGCTTTGGGAGTTTAGTTCAAGCTTTAATGCCATGCTTGGGTATTTTCTGGCTGCACACCTTCCTCCATTCAGTACCAGTTACTGTGGGCCAAACTTTGATGATCTTGTGATGCTCTATAGACATTTCTTAAGAGATACGCAGCAGTGATTAACATTCACCTCTTCCAGCCTGCTCTAGGTCTCGTTTCTGGCAGCACAGATAGCACAGAGCTGGAAACGGATGGTTACATATCTGATGCAGCATGGGAATGAAGTGAATTTAACTGCCAGAAGCACAGTGGTGGTCCTTGCATGCCCTTCACCTCCTCTTTAGCACTAATTGCATTGCCAGGCTTGGCTGCACAGAGCAACACGCAGTGACAACTGAAATCCCTTTCCTTGTGAAGAAAGATCAGCTATATGAACCAGCTGAATATAAATCTCCACTGTCAACTCATGAAAGCTGCTTTTCTGTGGCCAGAAACACAGCACCCATATGCTGCTGAAGCCTGTTATGGGTCAGTGGGCATTGTGCAGTAGGCACTTGCTTCAGTCAGTCTATTCATTGTGCTAAGGGCAAGACGGAGCCTCAGCTTCTCGTGTTGTGAACTCCTGGGGTTGTGGTTTGTTGCATGAGGATGCCATGTGGCAATGGATAACAAGAGAATTGGTTTGGTCTGACACTGAGCTGGGAACTCCAGGGCAACTCAGACATTATCCTCAGCCTTTTTCTTACCTTCAGCCTTTGGCTCTTGTTTTTAGTGCAGAAGAAGTCCCAGGTGTGGACCACTGATGACCACCAACACAGATGTGTTTCACTGCTGTGGGGTTTTGCATTTAAATGACCAACCTGTAGCAGTGACACAATTTGGCAAGGCATCACCAGATCACCTTTGGAGCTACACAGGGCACAGTTTGAAAACCAGGATGTCCATAGATCTCACTGGGGCCTTTGGTTTATATCAGGAGTAGTGTCTTCCCTGTGAGGGTGCTGAGGTGCTGGCACAGGGTGCCCAGAGAAGCTGTGGCTGCCCCATCCCTGGAAGTGTTCAAGGCCAGGTTGGACACAGGGGCTTGGAGCAAGCTGCTCTAGTGGAAGGTGTCCCTGCCCGTGGCAGGGGGTTGGAACTGGGTGAGCTTTAAAGTCCTTTCCAACACAAACCATTCCGTGATTCCATGATATTCAGGCCACGCAAGAGCCCTGTGAGTAGGCTTAAATCCTTCATGCATCCCTATTCAGACTCATGGCTTGTTTTTCTCTAGGTATTCCCAAGCTGCAATGAGCATCTTGCCTGTTGCTTGTAAGGCTGATGGTAGGATGTGCTATACAGGGCTCTGTCATGTACACCCTAGGCAGACTGTACTTGCTGTAAAGGAGCAGGTACTCCTCTGTGGAAGGGCTTGGAAAGCTGTAGGTCAGTCCTGCTGGGGAGATAGGTGTTGTTTCTGAGAACTGATCTCCGAGTTCCTACAGGAGCCATGCGGATTCCAGCAGATTCCTCCCCCTTCTTTGTTCATCCCCATCTGACATACCAGCTGACCACACTTTTAGGAATTGTCTGGTGCATTTGCTAAAGTAATCAGGAAGAAAAAAGGAAAACAAGTTTGAAATCCTTTTTTTTTCCAATATTGAAAATGTGTTCTCTACATGTGGGTCACTGCCCAGAGTGCTCCGGTGACTTAGAGGTCAATGGCTATGCCACAAAGTACAGAAGTCCAAATTATGGCTGTGAAAGATGCACATGGGCAGTATTAGAAGGCATCAACAAAGAAAAAGGATCCTGATTCTTAAGGGATGCTCTAAATCCTACAATTCACATAAGGGTCATCATTTGGGACTGATGCTCAAACCTTTCCAATAGGACACTTCCTTGGACATCTGCAGAGACGGCAGAGGCTGGGAGCCAGGTTGGGGTGGTGGATGCTGTCCAAAACCTTCTGCTTTGGTGCAGTTTCTCTCCACACCAAGTTCCTACCACTTCAGTGCTTGCAGGGACCTGTGGCTCCCGACACTGGAAAATAGTTGAGTATGGCAGCAAGGTGCTTTTTGGTGAGGGAGACCATAAATGCACAGAACATTTATCTCACAGCACTGTTATCCCCTTTTAGTCATGGTTCTGCTTGAGTTTGGTGCCTTCAACCACACTGTAATGCGAGGGGGAGAACTGGGCATGCGGCAAACGTGATCCAGAAACAGTGGGAATGAGAAGCTGCTGATCCTGCCCATGAGGAGATGCTGAGCCCAGCCTTTCTCTGGGAAATGAGGCAACTTCCCCCATTTTGGGTAGGCAAGAAGAAATTTGTGCTCTTCATGGCCTTTTCCATGTAGCTCAGCCTCTTTATACTGGGATCTAGTGGTGAGGGCCATGGCTGGGAGGAGATGACACTCAGATAGCTGTGGAAGAGCATCTGAAAAGCTTACTCTGTTCATTTATTCACCAAAACTGATTTCAGATAAAGTAAAACATTTGTTTCTCAGTCTAGAAACAAACACTCTTTGGCTTTCTCATTTCCCAGTTGTTTTTGCCAACTTGAAAAATTTACCAGTTGGCCCCGTTTAAAGGGATAGAGAATGATGAATAACAGGAAACTGAATCTTCAGAAAGTAAAGAGGCCTTTTATCTTTCCAGCTTAAACACAGAACTAGGGAGGTAAATTTAAAACCCGAGCACTAAGTCAAAACAGGCAATTTTTCATGTGTCAAAGCTTGAAATGAAAAATATAGATTGGCTCCAGCTCCAGTTTTCTCATACCACATTTATCCTTGGTAGGGGTGAGGATGAATCATGGGAGAAGGATGCTACTGCAGAAGTGACGTTGTCACCAGTAACCTATAAATTACAGAGGGACAATTGCTGCTTCTTTAATCTTATCCCCAAAGCCAATCAATGCATATTCTAGTTTGCATTGATGGAAGCTCACGGGCTCTCCTGGGTACCTTGGCAGCACGTTTTGGGTGAGCATTGCCTCTGATGCTAATTCCCTACTTGCGACAACGCACTTCTGCCTCCGCAATGGATTTTCAGATGGTTGCAGTGAGATATTGTCATTATTTTATGTTGCCATGAAGAGGCACTGCCAGTTATTTCTACCAGAGGAGTTTAGAAACCTATAAAGATGGATATTTTCCTTCTTTGAAAAGATATGAGCACCGGATTTTCCCTTTATTGCTTTCATATAGATTCGGTCTTACAGAAAAGCAATTTTACCTGACTTAACTTATCTTTACAAGATATTCCTGTCTTCACTTCAGAGGTGGTTGTTTTTCACTGTGCATGACTTATTTTTCCACGAAACTAAAAAGATTTTTGCATTTTAGTTGGATTTTTCACTTTCCAACTAATATATCATCAATCTATGTTCAATAAGGCTAATGAAGATCCAGATATGTTTCCCTTTCTCCTCTATCACACACAGAAAACTGTTTTTCAGAGTCATCCTGCTAACAGCAATGTCTTCTGTAACCCACTGTCCCGTTGGTATGGGATTCTGTGGCTTTTGAGTCAGTACGGAGCTATAAGTAGCCTGAAGTCTGCTTTTTAATCGATGTTAGCAGCCACCTTCTCTGGACCCCTTCTGTCTAACCCCTCTCTCATTGCACAGAGGAGACTCTGTAACTCTTTTATGTTCATAGAATCATAGAATGGTTTTGGTTGGAAAGGACCTTGAGATCATCCAGTTCCAAGGGCAGGGACACCTTCCACTAGAGCAAGTTGCTCCAAGCCCCGTCCAACCTGGCCTTGAGCCCTAATCTATCTTCTTTGGATCTCTTTAAGCGTTTCATGCCATGCCCATTGTAGTTTTTAAGTCCAATCTGTTTAAAACATGCATTATCATTCATCGGCAGAGGGCTCAATTACTGAACATGCTCTGGCTTTAATAGCCTAGCTGCAGCACTGCAGATATTGGCTCTGCAATCCACAGAAGCACGGTGCCCACAGATGAGATGCTGCTTGTTTTTCAAATGACAGCCCAGCAAAGGGACCTGGGGGACATGGTCAATACAGAAATCAGCACATTGGGAAAAAGAAATGAGAGTTGCAGAGTTCTGCTCTGAGATCTTCAATTTTGTGAGTCATGCAATTCATAAGCAAAGGTTAAAAATGTTCTTGGGCTTCTTGTTATTGTAATGGGGGTTGCCAAATTTTCCTGGTTCCTGTGTCTCTTTAAATGAGAGAAATTCATATGCAAGATTCTCCTCTTGCTTGATAAGAAACTCAATTGGTTTGAGCTGAGTATATCTGAACTCTGGGAAAGGAAATGAACATTTAAAGTTCCCTTGAGGCCATGTAGTCAGATAAATAGGATTCTCTCTTAACAAAAGTGAAGGCTTTAATGTGACCCCACTTGCAGCACCGTGTGAGTGCTGGTGTCCTCAGCATAAAAAGGACATGGAGCCTTTGGAACAAGTCCAGAGGAGGCCACGAGGATGATCAGGGGACTGGAGCACCTCCCGTATGAAGACAGGCTGAGAAAGTTGGGGCTGTTCAGCCTGGAGAAGAGAAGGCTGCATGGAGACCTCAGAGCAGCCTTCCAGTATCTGAAGGGGGCCTATAGGGATGCTGGGGAGGGACTCTTCATTAGAGACTGTAGTGATAGGACAAGGGGTGATGGGTTAAAACTTAAACAGGGAAGTTTAGATTGGATATAAGGAAGAAGTTCTTTACTGTGAGGGTGGTGAGGCACTGGAATGGGTTGCCCAGGGAGGTTGTGAATGCTCCATCCCTGGTGGTGTTCAAGGCCAGGTTGGACAGAGCCTTGGGTGCCATGGTTTAGTGTGAGGTGTCCCTGTCCATGGCAGGGGGTTGGAACTGGATGACCTTAAGATCTTGTCCAACCCAAACTGTTCTATGATATGGTATAATACCAAGACCTGTCAAACAGCCAAAAGCACAGCAGGCAGGACAGACAGGTCTGACCTGGGCAGTACGGGGAAACCTGGGCCATTGGTGAGGCTTTTCCTTTTGCCAGAAGCTCTGGTTTCTTTTCTGTTCCCCTACAATTTTTCTCTGGTTTTTGTTTTTTTTTTTTTTCTTTTGGCTGTTGTCTCTATTTCTATGAGGTTTTTTTTTCTTCTTTTCAATGAAATAGCATTTCCCAAGCAGTTGCCTCGCTGGGAAGAGTGGGAATAGCTCTAATTACTGCAGCCTTTGAGGACATCTTGTGTTTTCATTGAAAGAGGAACCACATACGGCATTCTCCATCCATGCCCTGTGCAACGTGAGCTCTATAAAAAAAGAAAAACCCCTATTATCAGAAAAAAACATTTTCAGCTTCCTCTTCCTATTCTGCAGTAATCCAGGAAGTGTGTCTGACAGCCTAAGAGCTGATGAGACATCAAAGGGATGTGTTCCTCAGGATGAAGCTTCCGGAAAGGCAGGATTCTGTATTTGGGGAGTGGACTTGTGGCTAAATCTTGGCTGGGTCTTCTACCCAAACCTTAGACCTTGGGAAACCACCTACCAGAGGCCAGACCCCAGGGATGGATGGAAGGTAACTGAGAGAGCAGAGACCCTGCCCCATAGTCACTTAGAGCAGAAGAGCCAGAGCTTGGCCTCATGTAGGTTCTGATTTTAGCACATCAGAAACACAAGTCATCCATTGCCTGGTCTTCCTCTGTAGACTCATCCCCAAGCTGCAGGGAGGTACTTGTCATTCAGTATTAATGTAGCAGAGAATTGAAAATGCTTTAGATTCAATCTCTGACAGGAGAAGTGTTCAGATCCTCCCTGTGATGCTTTGAGGACTTGTCTATCACTTAGAGCATCAGAACTGAAGCAGGCAGCATCCTGTCGCTGGTAGTGTCACAGGGAGGATCTGAACATCTCTCATGTAAGAGGTGGAATTTAAAGTGTTTCAGTTCTGCTCCTCAGACGTTTTGCCATGTACTTAAGCTCCTGAGTTAGCTGCTGATCTCAGAAGGTCGTTTAGAAGAACATTGGGAAAATAAGAAGAAATAAACTCCTATTTTGGATGAACACACATCCCATCAGAGACAAGAGCTACCGCAGACCTCTGATATCAAACCATATCTCTGTATTGTCATGCATCCCTGCCTATGTACATGTACATCCCAGCTGAGTGGACCATGTGGACAGGAAATCAGAGGACAGCATGCATTTTTGGTGTTATCAACCTTTATTTCCACATGCAGGGATTGGTTTTCTATTGATTTTGAGACAAGACCAAGCTATCACGACAGATGGATACATTTTCTCCAGAGCTTAGACGTGTCTTTGGTGAGAGGTGGTGAATGAAGAATACCTGAGGTCTATATGTTGTCTAGTAAAGGAAAGGTCTGCTTAACTCACTGAAATTGCTTTATCCTGGGCTGCATCCTACTTATGGGCTTGCTACAGTGAGGACAGAGGTGGCTGTCTGGTGCTTTGCAAGAGGATGCAGATGTACAGCTACCAGGAACTCAGGCAAACATCACCATATGAATGGCTTTTCAGCTATGGAGACTTTCTAATGAGCATGAGGAATCTAAGATACAGCAGCCCCCCAGGTCCTCTTCCAAACTAAGCTCTGCCTATACCTGTCTTGTTGCAGTTCAAGCTCTATGGTGCTCAGCCCAGTGAGAGGAGGGAAGGGCCCTCAGTGCATGGCTGTGATTCCTTTGGGGTTGTCTCTACTGACTTTGAAAGGGGAGAGCTGCACAGCCTGAGCGATACGATGCAGAGAGTGAAGCTTTGCTTCACGTAGTGTCAGCGGTTAGATTCAAACACGACGGGGCCTCTCTGGTGAGCCTGAAGGTCACTCTGCCCTTTGCCTGCTTCTGTGGATGTGCCTGATTTGGGAAATGTCAACTTTGTGGCGTCATCGGAGCTCGAAGGGGTAAGGACAACTTCATCATAAGGACCAGAAGAAGGTAGTTTTGCAAAGGACAGGAAAGATGTCAGAACAACTTGTAACCTGTGTTCTTCTTTATATCTGGTTCCTTTTCTATATTGAGATTTTACCTAACTCGATTAAAGCTGATTCAGTAAAATTGCTAACGTGAGTAGTCCAAATACCAGTTCTTTGAATCCAACCTGGCATAAATCATATTGATCTAGCATAAGCCGGTGTCAAATAAACCAGCATAGCCTGACTCGCATGAAGTAGTATTATCGAAGTAGTATCATCCCTATCTTTTGCACTGTCTAGCTGGATTAAAAGGGGGTATCTCTGTAATCACCTTTGAAGATAGAAGAGGGATACATATCACCAGGGCATTCCTTATCTGCCAGTGCCTGCTTTTCCCTCCTCTAATGCTGAGCTATTTATGAGAGCTTTCTAGTGATTTTGGTCAGAATTATGCAGGTCAGCTTAAACATAGCTGATAGATCTGTACCTAGCAGCTGATTTTGACTAAAATAGGTAATAGTGTGCACACTCTTATGAAGTGAAACCAGAGTTTTCTTAGTGAACACACACACATACCATAAATACATCACATCTTTGAATGCTCCATCTTAGACATCTCAGTGATGATAGAAACTCAAATGCCACAAGCACTTAAAATGAAAATGGGAGAAAAGTGCATGTTCTCTCATTGAGATGACAAAGGTAATCAGCAGAAATAAAGATTTCCAAAGTCTGTTTAGACCTGATTGCCAGAGCTGAAGTCAGTCATGAAAAACAGAGTAACCTAAAAGTAGGTAAATCTGTTTCAGTATTCCAGAACAAGTAGTGGAAAGCATATAGGCATATAAGACATATTCCTACATGTGAAAGGAGGTCTTTGGGGGTCCTTAGGACTCAGTCTGGTGCAGTCATCAACAGAAATTTATTTTTGGACTTTGTTCTTAAGTTGTTGGCTGCATAAAGTCATTTGTGTTATAGATCACACCTATGACCACTGCCTTATGGGAATGCCCGGGAGAGAATGACCAAGCTGGAAGATCAGGGTCACAAAAGCACAGACAAGAAAGCAAAGAGTTGATATGGAGATCTCCTGGATGGGTACAGTTCACTGTCAGGGCAATGTACCCCTCCATTTCTATTGTCCTCATCAATGATGTTGTAAGGTTTTAATTCCGTTTCCCGCTTCCTTTACATTTTTTCCTGGAAAGAAGAGGGTTTTGATGAGATGGATTTTTGTCTTGCTCCTCAAATGCTGTGTATTCCATCTCATAGTAGTTCATCTCATTAGCAGATAGGATGTATTATCCTCTATTCAGTCTCTTTTATATCATATCCTATCAAACAAAGTTTCCCTCTCTCCTGCTCCTTCTGAGACCCAGCAGTGCAGAGGGCACATCTGGGCATCCCCAGCAGAGGTGCCAGGAGCTGCATGCTCTTTACAGCCTTTCAAGACATGCAATGATTCTCGCTGGCTCCCAAACAGGTTCATTTCTTATCTTCTTTCACTGACCTTGCATTTATATTCTAGTCCTTCACTTGCCATAGAATCATCATAGACTGGTTTGGATTGGAAAGCACCTTAAGATCATTCGGTTCCAACCCCCGGTCATGGGCAGGAATATCTCACACTAGAGCATGTCGCCCAATACAAGCAGGATTCACACATCATACCAAAAATCCCCCTTGGAGTATAACACCCAATTTCCAACACATGCTCCTGTTTTTATATTGGCCTCTTCAGGAACCTGCTTAGTAAGGTTCCATGGGATATAGCCCTAGAGGGCAGGGGAGCCTAAGACTCTTGGTTGATATTCAAGGATCATCTGGTACAAGCTCAGGAGTGTTGCATCCCAACTAGAAGGAAGTGCAGCAAGAGGGCCAGGAGACCTCCTTGGATGGATAAGGGCTCCTGAGGAAAACTCAATTGAAAAAAGAGGCTTATAATAAGTGGAAGCAAGGACAGGCAGCCTGGGAAGAGTACAGGGATGTTGTCTGGGAAGCTAGGGACCAGGTTAGGAAAGCTAAAGCCCAGCTAGAATTAAACTTAGCTAGGGATGTTAAGGATAACAGGAAGGGATTCTACAGGTACGTAGCAAATAAAAAACAGACTAGGGAGAATGTAGGCCCCCTCAGGAAGCTCTCAGGAGAACTGGCTACACGGGATTTGGAGAAGGCTGAGGTTCTGAATGACTTCTTTGCCTCGGTCTTCACTGCCAAAGGCTCTGACCAAACCACCCAAGTCTTGGAAGGCAGATGCAGGGACTGTGAGAATGAAGACCTTGCGCCCACTGTAGGAGAGGAACTGATTCGAGACCATCTTAAAAATCTGAATGTGCACAAGTCCACGGGACCTAATGAAATCCATCTGTGGGTCCTGAAGGAGCTGGCAAATGAAGTTGCGAAGCCGCTGGCCATCATATTTGAGAACTCATGGCAGTCAGGTGAAGTTCCCGATGACTGGAAAAAGGGAAATATAACCCCCATTTTCAAGAAGGAGAAAATGGATGACCCAGGGAATTACAGAGCAGTCAGTCTCACCTCTGTGCCTGGCAAAATCTTGGAGCAGATTCTCCTGGAAGGCATGCTAAGGCACATGAAAATCAACAAGGTGCTTGGTGACAGCCAGCATGGCTTCACTAAGGGGAAATCCTGCCTGACCAATTTGGTGGCCTTCTATGATGGGGCTACAGAACTGATGGACAGGGGTAGAGCAGTTGATGTCATCTACCTGGACTTGTGTAAAGCGTTCAACACTGTCCCACACGACATCCTTGTCTCTAAATTGGAGAGACATCAATTTGATGGATGGACCACTCGGTGGATAAAGAACTGGCTGGATGGCCGCACACAAAGAGTTGTGGTCAATGGCTCAATGTCCGGCTGGAGACCAGTAACGAGTGGTGTCCCTCAGGGGTGGGTGTTGGGACCGGTCACTGGTTAACATCTTTGTCGCTGACATGGACAGTGGGATTGAGTGCGCCCTCAGCAAGTTTGCCGATGACACCAAGCTGTGTGGTTCAGTAGATATACTGGAGGGAAGGAATGCCATCCAGAGGGACCTTGACACGCTTGTGAGGTGGGCTGATGCAAACCTCATGAAGTTTAACCATGCCAAGTGCAAGGTCCTACAGCTGGGTCGGAGCAATCCCAGGCACAGCTACAGGCTGGGCAGAGAAAAGATTCAGAGCAGCCCTGCAGAGAAGGACTTGGGGGTGTTGGTTGATGAGAAAATGAACATGAGCCGGCTTCAGTGGGCACTTGCAGCCCAGAAAGCCAACCATATCCTGGGCTGCATCAAAAGGAGCGTGACCAGCAGGTCAAAGGAGGGGATCCTGCCCCTCTCATGAGAGCTCACTTGGAGCATTGTGTGCAGTTCTGGTGTCCTCAACATAAAAAGGACATGGAACTGTTGGAACAAGTCCAGAGGAGGCCACGAGGATGATCAGGGGACTGGAGCACCTCCTGTCTGAAGACAGGCTGAGAAAGTTGGGGCTGTTCAGCCTGGAGAAGAGAAGGCTGCGTGGAGACCTCATAGCAGCCTTCCAGTATCTGAAGGGGGCCTATAGGGATGCTGGAGAGGGACTCTTCATTAGGGACTGCAGTGATAGGACAAGGGGTGATGGGTTAAAACTTAAACAGGGGAAGTTTAGATTGGATATAAGGAGGGAGTTCTTTCCTGTTAGGGTGGTGAGGCACTGGAATAGGTTGCTCAGGGAAGTTGTGAATGCTCCATCCCTGGCGGTGCTCAAGGCCAGGTTGGACAGAGCCTTGGGTGACATGGTTTAGTGTGAGGTGTCCCTGCCCATGGCAGGGGGTTGGAACTGGATGATCTTAAAGCCCTTTCCAACCCGAACTATTTTATGATTTTCCCCAGGGCTGAATTCTCTTTGGAGCACAATGCCACTGCCAGAATCTGATTTCCCATCACAGTGAAGCAGCATGTTTCTTACCCCGCTAGTTTAAGTGCATCCTCATTTCTACAAACACTTCCATAGATATTCAGATCCTGTGAGCAATTATCCCACATTTTCCAGTAGAACAGCAACGCTTGGCCTACCTTATTCAACTTTCCACCCGTGGAGCTGCTAGTCATATTGCAGCGTTAGTTAAGCTTAAAAAGACAAGTGATGGAATGTGTTTTATATGTGAATGCTTTATGGATTTAGCATCACCAGGTTAATAATGTTGATCCATTCTTCTTCTATACTGGCAAGGGGATGAAGTTATACAACTCTAAAGTATTTTGTAACTGTGATTTTATTGAGGTACCGAGGGGGAAATGCTCTTAATTAAAAAAAAAACCTAAATATTGTGAGATCCTTGGGTGAAAAGCCATATTAAAATATGAAATATCAACCTTGCCAGACAACACTTTATGATCCAGCCATGAATCACATCAGTAAACAAGTCTCTCCTGGATTTGAGATTAAATGCCTGGGAAATAAAAGAAGAGATTATTGATGTGCTATTGTTGTGCTCTTCAGCTAAGGGCAGTCTATGTAACGCTTGTATTGATGTCCATCCCACTTGATCTGCGTGGGTGGTGATGAGATTTGAAAGGAGATACCCCATTAAAGCTAAAAATAAACCACAGTTATATTTGCCCAATGACAAAACCTAATGCAGCTGTTTGTAGAGAGCACAGTATCTCAGTGCAGCATAGCATGGTCTGAGATCTAACAGTGTAGAGCCCAGTTCTTTTACTCTTCACCATTCCCCTGCCTACCGGAGCGTTTCTTCCTTATTTGTAATTGCCTATGTGAAACTTCTCCAAAGATCGGGCACCACCATCCTGACATCTCCCACCAGGATAAAGCCTTTGCTCCAGGCATGTTGGAAGGAGCTGGTGGAGGGGAAGCACACACATTTCACAGCTCAGCAGCCAGCCGTGGCTCCAATGGCATGGGAAAATGCTGTGCATGTGAATGAGACCAAGCACTCAGCTTTGGGAATGGGATATTAAACAGTGAGGGGATGCATTTTCAAATGGGATTGTAAAGTCAAAATGAGAATGGCTCTTGTTGGAACAGACAGGTCAGAGAGTCATGGAATCATGGAATGGTTTGGGTTGGAAGGGACCTTAAAGCTCATCCAGTTCCAACCCCTGCCACGGGCAGGGACCCCTTCCACTAGAGCAGCTTGCTCCAAGCCCCTGGGTCCAACCTGGCCTTGAGCACTGCCAGGGATGGGGCAGCCACAGCTTCTCTGGGCACCCTGTGCCAGCACCTCAGCACCCTCACAGGGAAGAGCTTCTGCCTAAGAGCTCATCTCAGTCTCCCTTCTGGCAGGTTAAAGCCATTCCCCTTGGCCTGTCCCTATAGGCCCTTTTCCAAAGCCCCTCTCTAGCATTCCTGCAGGCTCCTTTAGGAACTGGGAGGCTGTACTGCCCACCTCACTATGAAGGGGTGAGTTTCTTCGAAGTTCCCCAAGGTTTCAGAGGTAAATTTATCTATCATCTATCTATCTATCTATCTATCTATCTATCTATCTATCTATCTATCTATCTATCATTTTAATTATTTATTTATTAAAGCTTATCTATAGGAGATTCATTGTGCCAGTCGCTCCGAGACTGAAACTCTTTTGGACCCTTCTTCTACTCAGCCTGATGTACATCTCTTTGGCTCTGATCCTCTCCAGGGCAGAGGAGAAGCTGTCCTGAGCTACCCAGTGGGACCCCCATCTCCCTGTCAGGTCTGCAATGAAGTAAAATGCATTTACTGTGCAGCACTGTCTGCAGCCGTGTGAGAAGATGCACCGGGGTGAGGACGTCCAGTATCTCACTGTGCCTCTCTGGAAACCCTCCTCCCCATCACTTGGGCTTTCAGTCACCAGCCTCACCCCTGCACAGGACATGGCCATGAAGATATAATTCAGAGAGGGGTCCACTTTTTGTGTTAAAGCAGGAGGCCCAAGTTATGGCTTCACAGCCCTGTATTTTAGATGCAAGGCTGAGCTTGACTTCCTGGGTTAGAACAGGACAGCTTGATTGAGGCAGGGCAACGCCAGAGAAGCACTCAGCTTGTGTTTGTGATGCAAGTGTAGCTTGTGGTCCCATTCAGCACACTTCCCAAGGTCTATCCCAGGGGAGAAGTTCAAGTTATGATAGCAGGGACTTGATGGGAGCAAGTCTGGGCTTTGGTTTCTGTGGCTGCTGCCATTATAGGCAGCATGAGACAAAAGCCATTCCCAGGGAAGGGTTGTGTTCAAGACATGGTGTTGCCAAATGTGGGTGTCCCTCTTCCACTTGGACAATGCTGTGTTTTCATGTCTTCTGGGCTGTACAAACTGTAACAATGGGGATTGCTGTTGAAGGCACTGATTGCCTCTTAGTGGTTTATCATCTGCAGTGTTTCAGCACACAATGACCCCTGATGCCTGCTGAAATCTCCCTTCCATCTTCTCCCAGTTACTCAGCCTAATCCTTGCAGCCTGTAATCGAGCCAAGCAGCCTTGTGAGACACTAATGTGTTTTGTGGTTGTAGTTTGCTTGCTGGCATTTATGACATTTGGAAAGACAGCAGTGAGTCATGCGAGACAAATGGTTAGTGCTGTCGATTTTTTTATGTATGGGTATAATTAGATTGTGCAGCACAAGGGAAAACAGCCCCTGTCCAGCTCGTCAGGGAAACAACCAAAAGGGGTAAAGAAAATCTTCTTTTTGGCAACCTGTTTTCAGCCTGACAATGGTTTCGATGACAAGTTTCAATGATAAAGTTCTTAGATGGCTTTTTTCCCCCATAGTTATCGAATCATGTCAGCACTGCTGTTAGAAATAACATAACAGAGCCATGAAACGGAACTGTTGGAAGCAAGTAAAGATAGGGCAGGTTTTCAAAGAGATGCTGTGTCCTGACACAGTGTGTAGGATATACTGTCTTTAACCTTCCAGCCTATAGGTGTTCAGTGCTCTCCTCCCTCTTGGGATGCTGTTCTGCCTTTCTGTGCCCATTGGTGGTCTTCTCCTCTAAGGCCTTTGCAGCTCTCCTTGGTGGACGCTGCAGCAGATCTCTACTGTCTGCTCAGTGGGATTTCTCACTAGATTTCTCTTTCCCTCCCTCACATCAGACACAGTCTAACAGCTAACGCACAGCTCAGGGCTCTTGTTTCAGACCCTGCTGTTGAGTCATTGAGCAGTTTTTGGCAAGCAACGGGGGCTTGCAAAAATGTCCACTCATTTCAGATGACTCAGTTTGAGCATCTTCATATGCTTGGGTTTGACTTTCCTGAAGGTCTTGGAGAACTCAAAGCACCCACAAGGTTTAGTTACCAAACTCCCACTGCAAACCCAGCCAAGGTATCCCAATTGGGATGCTTAGGAATGGAGGTGCCCGCAATTAGAGAGCACTCTGGGGAATGTCGGTCTTACCCACTGGGTTTCGGTTTATTCCTCATTAACATGAGGGTAAAAATAGCAGGGCTGCCTCTTGACAATGGGCTTTTGTCTGCAAAACACGGTGATGCTCAGGTGAAAGTGCAGTGGTGTAAACAAGGGAGAGGAGCGTGCCCATGTTGAAAACCTGACCATCTGATAACTGGGACATGCCCTTTAACAGGCAAAACCATTTTGCTTAGAAGTACCATCAAGTTTCTGGGGGAATCTCCCCCACAAACACAAGGCATCTGCCCAGCAGCTACAAAGAGATAAACAAGCCACTTCAGAGCTGGGAATGAGCCATTTCATCAGAACGTATAGCAGATGCATGCACACTTCGATGCAAGCTAACCAGAGTTCCCAGAAAGTCTCCTGGTAGATGGTCCTATGTAAAACTCAGGATTGCTTTCATGTAAACCCAGGGATACTTTTCCAACAGCTTTAGATACTTCTGGGCATAACTGTGGCTGTTGGATTATCACTCGAAGGATTGTGATCTAGTAGCATCAGGTCTATTATCCCTCCATTGAATAAAATGCCCAAGGCATCCTGAGGGTATGATGAAGATTCAGCTGCTCCCCAGTATACGGAGTAACCCCTGAGTGTGGCTGAAATGAAGCCACAACAAGCAAAGAGCATTCAGGACCTGTCACCGTTACCAGTCACGGGCAGTGCTGCACCATTTCTGTGTCTGAACATGCTTTTGCAGCTTGTGAGCTTCAAACTCTTCTCTAGCTCAGGGCACAATCCATAATGGAGCAGGATTCGGACACATAATTCCATCTATTAATTCAGTTCAATAGCTACAGCCCTGCAGTTGAGGGGTGGGACTGATGCCTTGATCTGAAATTGCCCACAAGACCAAAACCATTGAATGCTTCCATGAAAACCTCCTGATGCTTACAAGCACTTGCTGTCATAGAATCACAGAATCATGGAACCCCAGGTTGGAAGGGACCTCAAGGATCATCTGGTCCAAGCTTTCTAGGCAAAGCACAACCTAGACCAGATGTCCCAGCACTCTGTCCCGCTGACTTTTAACAGTGTCCAATGCTGGGGAGTCACCACTTCCTTGGAGACATTATTCCAATGGCTGATCGTTCTCACTGTGAACCATTTTCCTCTTGTGTCCAGCTGGAATCTCCCCAGCAGTAACTTGTGCCCATCACCCCTGGTCTTCTCCATCTGACTCCTTGTAAAAAGGGAGTCTCCATCTTCTTTGTAGCCACCCTTTAAATACTGGAACACGGTGACAAGGTCTTCCCCGAGCCTTCTTTTCCAAGGATGAACAGTCCCAGCTCTTTCAGCCTTTCCTTATGCAGCTTCCCAGTCCTGGATCATCTTTGATCATCTGCCTTGAGACAGCTGGAATTTTCAGGATTGCTTTTCTTTTATTCTTTCTATAATTCCTTAACTACAAATCCATCTTCCTGCCTTGACTTAATGGGTGCCATGATAGTGGATACCTGATCAACTCTATCCCAGGCTCCAGTAATTCCCATGGATTTCACTAGGGACTTTGAGGGATTTCTAGTTTCCTTGAAAACCCGGAGGATCCTGATTTTTTAGTAGAATGAACAGGCTGCAGTTCAGCTAAGGCATGACACACAAAGACATGGAAGTATTTGCAGGGTTAGAAGTGTATCAGTGAAAGCATTACCAGAAGCCAAATGTGGAAAGCAGTGGGAATACCTGTACTACTTACATCCAGAGTATAACTTAGATATAAGTGAGACAGGAAAAATTAGGAGTGTATAGACCCTATGCAGCCATTGGAGACAAGTGAGACCTCTTTCAGGGTTGGAAAGGCAAGTGGAAGCAGCGTAAGACAGCTGAGCTGAATGCCTATGGCAGGCAATAGGAGCAATGCCTTGATGTTCATCTATGAGTGAAAACATCAAGGTAGAAAGATGACAGATCTCACCCGGAAAAGAAAATACAAACAAATGGGGCCTGAGGAGGGGGAATCAGAAGGGAATTTGTCAGGGAGGATCCATCAAGCACAAGAAATGCCTCAGATGCTACAGCACATAAGATGTTTAGAAAGCACAATCAAGGAGCGCAGCAGGTGTCAAGGGAACCTCATTGCCTGGGCTGATGACTAACACCACTTACCCTGAAACCAAGCGCTGCATGCCAATGCCACCTGACACGAAGCACACCTCTGCCTCTGATCCGTAGTGCTGCTAGGAAAGCAGTGGTGAGCAAGCACCGTTGGTGACTGCTGCTCAGAACCCTGTGGATCAGCAGCGTTATTAAAGAGTGATTTAACAGCAGAGACAACTGTTTGCCCAGTTTCACCCCTGGACAAATCAAGACAGGCAGGAAAGCAATTGCCCGTTTCTTCCTTGTGCTTTTCATACAGCTGCCATAGGAAAGGAGCTGGAGAAGGGGTATTGCCAGCAGGACAGGCTTCCCCTCAACAGACAGAGGAAGAGAAGACACAAAACCAAACCTGCCACTTCTACAGGTCTATTTACCCAATGCCATGTGATTTATAGGCCTTTTTTATCTGTTGTTCTCTGTACATTTGGAAATCTGGTGTGATGGGGTCATAGTAGGCCATGGCAGCATCCCCACTGCCAAAGCCTTGATGTCTAAACCAACCAAGGAAAACTAGCAACTGGTTGGTTGTGATAAGTAAGAACTCCATGGTGACTGGCACTAATGCTCCTTGGAGCAAACACCTCCAGAAAGAACTGACATGACTTACAAACTACACATAGTCAGTCTAAAAACATTCCATCTCTGACTGATGTACGTTGAACAAAGAAAACCAAAAGCGGGTTGAAGAAAAAGCCCAGAAGTGCACAAGACATCAGGAGAATTAAGCAGAAAACCAAAAGTACCAACTTAATTCCCACAAATTAGGTGATGATGGAACATCTGCCTTTGCCATATTGTCCTCAGCATCATTTGATACCATCTCGTCTTCCAGTGCAGAAGGAGATGACAGCTAAGTGTTAGTGGATGGTACAGCCTGCACTGTGCTTACTAATGGAGGAACAAGTGAAAATGAAGATGTTGCCAAGTCCTTCCACTTGGAAACATAACACATTCATTTGAGATCCTTCCATGCTTCCCAGTGGTTTTAATGATGTTGTCCAAGTGGGTACCAAGTGTAGATGAAGCCTCAGAGCTTTCCTGAGTATTCCACACCCTGCACCCTCTTATTTGGCAATTGAAGGAGATTTGTTGTATTCTACCTTTGGCTTTGGTGCTGCATGAGCACAGCTCTACCACTGCTTGGATTTTCTGACATCAAACAGCTTCTGATATGCAAACCCCTCTGGAATGTACATTTCCTATTACTCTTCTCACTGCTACAACCAGGAAGCCAATTGAATTCTACTTTTCCTAACTCCTCCCTTTCAAGGTAGCAATGCATATAACGTAAGAACAAACCCATGAGACCATACCCTAGAAGTCCCTGCTGGACAATATCCTAGAAATCACAATAAACATTAAACCATGCCATGTTTTCTGATGGTTTGTGATATGTTAACAGGCAATAGTGATCCCAAATGACATTAACACCAATGGTTGACAGAGCATTTACAGCTTTGTCAACTTTTTCCTTCTTCTTGCTGTTAGCTGTCTTCTTTGTCAGGTTTTTGGGACCAGCGCTATTACACTTGAAGATCTGCCAGCCTTTACTGTGATCCTCAGCTCTGTAAGAGCTCCATTATTCAAGCCTGACAGCCTGCCTAAATAACATGAAGATAAAGCAAACCACAGTGAGAGGATGGTCGTGATGCCTGAGCAAGGCAGAGCAATGCCCTGTGTGATAGAGCAGAGAGACCCTCCAGTGCCACACATGGTGGCAGCTGTCCCCATCAGCCACCTCCAACCCATGGCCATGATCAATTAACTCTAATCTAGGGACAGAGGTGACTTCTTCTGGGTTATTTGAACTATTTTCTTGCATTATAAATTAAGGAAGAAAGAGAGGAGGAGAAAAAGGAGGGCTCAGGAAGAAGTGCAAAGTCCTGTGCCTGGGTTGGGGCTGTATCAATACAGTCTGGGGGATGATGGGATTTAGAGCAGCCTCAAGAAGAACATGGGGGTGTTGGCTGATAAGAAGCTCAACATGACCTGGTAGTGTTCACTTCAACCCAGAAACCAACCATGTGTTGGGATATATCTAAAGGATAAAGCTCATCTACTCCAACACTGCTGCAATGAGCAGGGATGCCTTCCACTAGAGCAGGTTACTCCAAGCCCCATCCAACCTGGCCTTGAACACTGCCAGGGATGGGGCAGCCACAGCTCCTCTGCTCAACTTGTTCCATTGTTTCACCACTCTCATAATAAAGAATTTCTTCCTTATATCTAGTCTAAATTGACCTTCTTTTAGGTTTAAACCATTACCCTTGTCCTATCACAACAGGCCCTACTAAAAAGTCTTTCCTCATCTTATAAGCCCTTTTAAGTGTTGAGATACAGCCCCCATGCTCTAATGTCTCCCCTTCAGGAGCCTTCTCTTCTCCAGGCTGACCCAGCCCAGCTCGCTCAGCCTGGCTCCAGAGCAGAGCTGCTCCAGCCCTCGCAGCATCCCCATGGCCTTCTCTGGCCTCACTCCAACAGCTCCACGTCCCTCTTGTGCTGCTGCCCCAGAGCTGGATCAGGGCTGCAGGGGGGGTCCCCCCAGAGCACAGCAGAGGGGCAGGATCCCCTCCCTGAGCTGCTGCTCACGCTCTGGGGGTGCAGCCCAGCACATGGGGCCAATGCATTCAGGTGAGATTTGGGGTTGTTTTGGAACAGGAGCTACGGATGACACCCGCCCAAGCACCACAGCCAGATTTTATACCTTTTCTTAGGTATAAAACCTAAGAACCTCACCTCTTATACCGAGCCCATGTCCTGCTCAGCCTCCCCCAGGGGATGCGCGGGTAACCCTGCCCCAGCGCTACCATCAGCAGGTTCCTCTTAGAGCCAGGGCTTGTTTAGCGGCTTGGTTTACCTCACGGACACAGCGCCCGTTGGCTCCAGCAGCAGGGAGCCGATCCGACCCCGTACAGCCGCTGTGTGGTGGGAAGGGCTGGTTTGAACGCACTAAAACCAACGTTTCCACGGGGAATAGCGGCTGGAGCCGGGGATGGAGCCGGACCGGCTGGGCGGGGCGGGGAAGAGAAGAGGCTCCTCTTGCTGCCGGCTCCTGCTGCCGGTAAGTGCCGCTGCCGCCGGTACCCCCCTTCCCGGTACCCACGTTCCCGTTATCCCCTTCCCTCGCATCCCCTTCCCTGGCATCCTTCTCCCCATCATCTCCTTCCCCGGTCTCCCCTTCCCCAGCATCCCCTTCTGCATCCCTCACCGCTCCCGGTAGGACCCCTTCATAACTGGGCTCACCCCAGGCAGGTCCTGTATCCCCACGTCCGAAGAACGCCCCTTCCCCAAACACTGCATCTCCTCCTTCCCAGGTCAGGGCTCCCTCCATTCCTTCACAGCCTCCGACAGACCCCTTTCCCTGGACCGACACCCCCTGCCCGGAGCGATGCAGGGGAGATGCTCTCCAGCATCCTTACGGTTTTGCCCCCCGGGGGTTTGGGGTTTATCCCACAGGATCTGGTGGATTTGCCCCCCAAGGTTTGGGGTTTTTTGAGCCTCGGGATGTAGGATTTGACACCCCGGGGCTGGGTGTTTGCACGCCAGGGGTTGGTGGTTTTACAACCCAGGGTTGGTGTTTTGGCAACCCAGGGGTCGTGGTTTTTTGGCCGCCTAGGAACTGGGGCTCCTCACCCCGGCCCAGTCGCTCCCCCAGCGCCCATGGGCACCCCGGTGTTTAACTTTGCCTTGAGTTTTAGCGCTGTGATTGCGCTTCAGTCCCTCCCCGGAGGAGTGGCTGCGACAGGCTCGCTGTAGCTGCGGGAGAGCGGGCGCTGCTGCTGGGGCACCTCTCCACCGGCGAACTGCTGCGCTGTCGTGTGGGTGAAGATGCGATGCCCTGCCATCATCCTGTGGATCCAGGCTGGAGCAGCTCCATGGGATGGGATCTGGGAGCTCTGTGATCTGCTTTGAATCCCTCGGACCCTGCTGCTGGGAAAAGCACCGGGCTCAGGGTACTGCTGCCGGCATTCCACAGCCAGTTTTGAAGGTAAGGATCGTGTGTTTGGCTGTGTTTCCAGTCCCGGGGCTGCAGGAGAGGTGGTAGGAATTGTTCTGCTTTGATTTGTGAGCGAGAAAGAAACCATTCATGCCCTGAGAAACTCTGCCCTTCAAATGGGAAAGTTGGATAGAGGATGAGAGAGCAAAGGGAAATCACTGCGCTCCCTCACTGCATGGCCTCTCTGAATGCATGTTTTGCATCCCCAGGGATGTTCCTCCTCCTCCATCACCTCGCACCATCCTCTCCGAGTGTGTCTAACACATTACTGAGCCACTGCAGCCTCGCTGGTGGCAAAGGGGAGGAGGGAAGCGTGTCCTGAGGTCCTGGGGCAGGTATGGCTGTATGCTGCTGTGCACTGAGTTGTACTTGGTTTAGCAGAGCAGTGGAGTCTGGAAGCAAATGTATTTCCAGTTTCCATTGTACCCCTATGATTTAGAGTGCAGTCAGCCTTGAGATTGCAGAGCTTCCTTTTCCCCTCCCCTGCCAGCAAAAGATACCATATAGTGATGAAATGCACCTTTTACTCTGGGTTTATCTTCTGAATATATTAGGTCAAACTTTCTGTATATTAAAGGAAAACTGATGAAATGATGGAGTTCTGCTCAGGCAGACTGAGAGCAGGGAAGAAAAACTGTAATGTCCTAATAACAATGCAAACTCTGAGGCATCTGAGATCCACAGGAAATCTGGGATGATCCCATATCATGGCACAACTGGGCATTTATCCCGTTGATTTAAGGGGGCTCCTTATAGAAAAGGCTGAAAGACTGATGTTGGAGGGAGGCACTGTGCTCTATCAGCAGCACAACCATGTGAGCTGCTGCAGCTCACAGGAGAAATGAAGAGCTCCAGTACTGAAGTTGGGAAGGATGGCTCATCCTGCTTTGTCCCAGAGATTTCCATAGGATTGTATCATCCCCCTCCCTCCTGTACTGAAAATTCTCCAGGCAGTTCAGGTGTAGCACATCTTGGCAAGAGATATGAGTTCCTGGCTTCCCAGATGGAGGCAAAAAGGATGGGAGACATCAGGTTTGGGTTTTTGGCTCTGTAAGGGACTATGGATGAGCTTCCAGGGACTCTCTGCCTGGGGATCCCTGAAAAGGAGCCAGGAGCAGCAGGACCCTGTTGTCTGTGCCCTCAATCATGGAATGGTTTGGGTTGGAAGGGATCTTAAAGCTCATCCAGTTGCAACCCCTGCCATGGGGAGGGACACTTTCCACTAGAGCAGGTTGCTCCAAGTCCCATCCAACCTGGCCTTGAACACTGCCAGGGATGGGGCTCCAAACCTGGAGTTTCAAGCATCCCTTCTATTTATTGTTGGGAAAATCATGACTGTCAGATGAGGAGAGTCTCATTTCCAACCCCTAAGCCTGTTTTTTTGGTTATCCATGCAGTAGTATGGCCAAGAGAGTGTTTCTGTAACGTATTGTGAGTGTGGGCAGGTTTTTCTCCTATATTTATGTATTGTTGTGCCCAGCTCCCAGGTGTATCCCATGTTAAGCAACCTGCTGTTGGTTCTTGACTTGCAAAGACCTTTTACGCCAGGCTGATGGATAAGGTGGTATTTCAGTAGCATAGAGAGCTTGCAAAGATAAACACCAATAGCTGTGTCCTAATTCCACCTCAAGTTGGAGGGCAGCGTGTGCTCACAGACCAGCACCAGAGCAGCACCGTGGAAGTAATCATCTGCTTTAATTAGAGGTGTACTAACACTGATGCATGCTTAACAGTGTGAGCACAGTCAGTGTTTGCAGGAGGAGGAGGATGTGACTGCTGAACCTTCTTGGTTTAGACCTCAGAGCAGCCTTCCAGTATCTGAAGGGGGCCTATAGGGATGCTGGGGAGGGACTCTTCATTAGGGACTGTAGTGACAGGACAAGGGGTAATGAGTTAAAACTTAAACAGGGGAAGTTTAGATTGGATATAAGGAAGAAGTTCTTTACTGTGAGGGTGGTGAGGCACTGGAGTGGGTTGCCCAAGGAAGTTGTGAATGCTCCATCCCTGGCGGTGTTCAAGAGCCTTGGGTGACATGGATTAGTGTGAGGTGTCCCTGCCCATGGCAGGGGGGTTGGAACTGGATAATCTTAAGGTCCTTTCCAACCCAAACCATCCCATGATTCTGCGATTCAGTGTTCCCTCTGGAAACCCACAGAACAAATCCAGCGTTCTCAGCTGGCATCATTCAAGGCCATAGACCAAAAATTTGCCATTAATGTCTGGAAACCTGAAGACCTGATTTTTTTAAAAGCTTGACTTGAAATTGATGGTTTTGAGCCAAAAGACTTGTTTAAACCTTAACATTTGACACTGACTACATGAAACCCCGTGGGCTTTCAGCAGTGTCTGCCCAGGGGCCTGCCACAGGGCTTGATGGCAACAGACCTGCTTGCTCTCAGTGCTGGGGGAGTAGGAAAGCTTTGGTCAGCAAGTCCCAGCTCCAGTGAGGAAGGGCACAGGAGGGCACAGGAGGAGCTTCCCTGCTCTTTTCCTAGGCACCTTTGTTTGTTTATTTCTGAGTTGAATTTTTATTTTGAAATTTTCATTTTTAATATTTTAAATATTTATTTTACCTTTACTTGTAATTTTTTAATTTTCACTTTTAAATTTTAAGTTTCATAAATTTTATTTTAAAAATTCTGATTTTGTAAAATGTTCTTTTATTTTTTGTTTTCACTTTTTAAGTTTGAAATTTAAATTTTTTATTTTTTAATTTCTTTTATAATTTTCAAAGTTTTACTTCTCCATGTCTTTTTAATTTTAAAATTTAATCTTTTAAACTTTCATCTTTTAAAATTTTCTTTTTTATTTATTTTCTATTTTTAATTTTTAAAATATTTACTGTTTTTTTTTAATTTGAAGGAAATTACCAAATCCAGCAAGTCAATAGAAGTCAGTGGAGGGAGCTGAGAACTCTGAAGGATGAGTGGGTGCATGTAATACACAATTACATAGACTCAGTCTCATGGAATCATGGAATACTTAGGGTTGGAAAGCACTTTAGGATCATCCAGTTCCAACCCCCTGCTATGGAGCACGCCTCACACTAGACCACATCACCCAAGACTGCATCCAACCTGTCCCTGAACACTGGCAGGGATGGGAAAGGTCCCTATTGCTTTTACAACGGGCCTCATCATCAAACAGGAATGCTTGGAGGAGGTCTCTGAGCACGTGGATGGGGAGCACTGAGCTGGTGTGGTCTGCTTGGGCTTCTAGAAGAGCTTCATTATGGTCCCTCCTGTTTGGGGCTGTTAAGGAAACCCGGTGGTCCTCAGTTAAGAAGGAAGTCCCTTGTCTGAATAAATACGGGTTGAAAAGGTGAGGTGCAGGGGGGGAGTGGATGGCTAGTTACCGTGTGGGATAGAGAGGTCACAGGGCCCTTTAGAGGGATAGGGGCTGGGATGTGTGGGGTTCAATCAATCTCTAACTGTGGAAATAGTGAATAGTGAAGTGGGGATGTTTGCAGGTGAAACAAAGGTTAAGCAGGGCATGAAGGGCAAGGCCTGACTTAAGGGCTTGCAGAAAAGCTTTAATGATGTTCACTGAGCATTAAAATGGAAGAAGAAATTCAGCTGTGATGGAGTTTGGGGAAGATGGAGAAAACACAATTTCCTCATTGCATCTATTCTTTCTAAGGCATCGAGCTCTGAGCTGTTACTGCTCAAGAAAGAGATCTTTGGAATGCAATAGGCAGTCCTGTGGAAAGGTCAGCTCGGTGCTAAGTGCCAATCAAAAGCAGCAAACCATGTTAGGGATTGTTATGGAAGAGAAGCAGGACAAAACAGAGAACATCATTATACCCTTATATACATCCACAGTGCATTCACCTCTTGGAAATGGTTTGCAGCTCCTCTCAGAGGACCAGGAGGGGTGACCAGGAGTCCTCTATTGCTTCTGTATGAGGAATAAGCAAGTTGGTAAAGGGTCCTCAGCATGACCAAGAGATGATGAGGGGGGATGTGATGGAGATTAAAGAGCCCACCAGTGACACTGGGAGAGTGGATGGAGGTTGATCATAGAACTATTGAATGGTTTGGGTTGGAAAGGACCTTAAGATCATCCAGTTCCAACCCCCCTGCCATGGGCAGGGATGGCTCACACTAAACATGAGGATGCAGGATGCCTCATCCAATACAAGGATTGGAGGGCATCAAATGAAACCAGTGGGTGACAGGCTCAAAACAGGCAAAAAGAGGCATTCCTCTGCACAGCACATAGCTGAGGTGTGGGAGTTGTTGCATAGGAGGTCATGGATGCTAAAAGTTGATATGGGCCAAAGGGGAAGCAGGACAGCTTCATGATCTAGAAGTCCTCAAAAGCATCTTTAGAGGTAATTCAGGACCATAGGCTGCTGGAAGGAAAAACGACATTGGGGAAAACTTACTGCATGCTGCCTTGTTCTCATAACCCTGCTGAGGCACAGGTTGGCAGCTGTGAGATAAGGCATGTTGGATTACATGGATGTTGATCCTGACCCATTCTTGTGCTGCACTCAGTAGTGATGCCCCGGAGATGGGGCCTGAGCTGAGGGCACTGTGGAAGCAGAGCCCGATCACAGGAGATGTGGCAACATTCAGATATAACAATTTGATATCCGGAACTATTTCTATAATATCCTTTTCCCCCAAAGTTTTGTCTTTGTGTTCCCATCAGCCACACCAGTGAACTGTGAACTGCTGGGATTGCAGGGCAGCATTCCCACCTTCCCAGGTACCTGTGACACCATGCACTTAAAGTCTGGGAATTGAGCTGTGGACACAAGCACATGGATTTCCTCAACTGAAAGTTCCCTATTGTGAAGTTGGGAGCCCCTTCTCCCATCTGGGCACAGAAGGAGACACGAGTCTGAAGGCACTGAGACTCAATTACTTGCTTACTTGTGTTAAGCTCTCTGTGTATGGCCATTGAGACTGCAGGATGGAGCTGCCCACTATGGCAGTAAGAACCTCTGAACTTCAGAGCCTAAAGAAGTACCAGGACCATGCAGGGCAGAGCATGTGCTGAACAATGGGGTTCTGAAATCATCCAGCCTGGGCAAGCAGCCCCACTTGGTCTGTGCGTGACTAAGATGATGCTGAGAACGTATAACCATAGGATGGTTTGGGTTGGGCAGGACTTTAAAGATCATCTTGTTCCAACCCCCTACTTTGTGGACATGGCCTGTTGGGATTTAGCAGAGCTGCTTTCATTTTGGATTCCAGTTGCTTACCTGTCCTCTTTCTGCTCTCAGGATGTTTCTTTTTGTACCCCACTTCACTGATGATGCATTTCGATTCCCAGGCAGGCTTTTAATTGCCATGAAGGACCTCAGCCAGCGCTGCACGTTTATCCTCACCTTCAGGATTTCAGACACTTGTACTGGACTGATCACCATGGGACAGTGATGGCACAGACATAACCATGGGTGTGTGGATTTGTCTTGAAGGAAATGAAGCATCAGCATTATTTCTGTACTTCCTTTCTTAGACCTACAAAGCACATGCGTTAAAGTCATTATTTATTGCTTTTCCCTCTTGCCTCTCTTTCAGATTCTAACAGTGGGAAGATGCTGATGAACAGAAATGAAACTTGGCTCCCTAATTCCTCCTCTGCTGACTCATCCTTTGTGGAAGGAGGTGGCAACTTGGCAGGGATCGGCCTGCAGGAGGTGGTCATCGGCCTGGTATTAACCCTCATTGACTTGATCACGCTCCTGGGAAACACAATAGTGTTCATCTGCCCAGTGGTGGAAAAGAGGCTGCGCACCGTCACCTATATGTTTATCATGTCCTTGGCCATGGCAGACTTCCTTGTAGCTTGTCTGGTCATGCCCTTCAGGTAAGAAGTGCTTGCAAGGTAAGATCAGGTGGTGGAGTTTGTGTGTGTGCAATGGCATTTCCCCTCGCTTAGTAGCTGCTCCTTGGGTAGAGCTGGATAGAAGTTCGTGGGCTGTGCTTAGGGCTGTGCTTTCCAAAGAGCTGAATGGTGGTTGCGGTCTATATGTGCTTCTATGCCTCAGTTTCTCTATGCTTTATAGTGGGTCTACTTATGGAGAGACTTCCCAAAGGTGTTCCTTCTGTTGGCTACATAGGGATGCTGGCTGCTGATCTGAACTAGATATCCAGCCTTTGAGGTGGCTCCAGTGCAAGAAGTCCTGTCTTCCAGGACTAGCTCTGCACTGCACGTGGGGTCAACAGGGTTGCTAGAGGATTTTACGTGCTCTGAGTGTTTGGGGAATGGGAGATGAGGACTGTGACTGGTGTGTCAGCATTAAGCACAATGTGTTGCTCCTTCTAGAGTTTCAAAGGCAGAGCAGCAAATCACAGCATGTGTTTTCCCCTCATTTTTCTTATTCAAGAATGACTATTGAAATCAGTGCAGTTCAATTCTCTGCTTTCCATTTTACACTTCTTTATCTTTTATTTTCTGGTAGCGGAAGGGAGAAGTAAAACTGTTCCTTGCTAGCGTAAGAAAAGGGATGATTTGATGTTACTGACCACAAAAGGCTGTTGCAGAGGTGTTGTTCTTCATATTCTTGGTGAAACATGGAATTCTGATTGTTCCTTCAGGTTCAGGCAATGTACAGTGGGGTTTGTGGGGACGGCTGCTGACCTTGCCAATCAAACAGCCTAGAAGAAAAACAGTCTGCAGGGGGATAACAAATGGGACTGATGCATGGGTTCTGATGCGTGTTAGTGCATGCCAAACAGAAGGAAAAGCAATTATCATAGGAGCCAGTTTGACCCAGGAAAACGTGACAGAAAAGGAAAACCAGGTTGTCCCTTGGTGCCTTAATTTCATAAGAATAAGACTTCTGTTTTGTTCTGGTTTGGCTCGTGTGCAGGAGCGGTTCAGCTGTGCTTGGCTCTTGTCTGGGTACTCCAGCCAGCCCAGCTATTTCCAGGCTGAATATTTCCAGCTGCTCTTTTCTTTTGCAAGCAAAAGTGAACCACAGCAGTGACTTTGCCCATGCTGTGTGCTTCTTTGGGCTTTTATTACTCCTTTTTCACCAGCACCGTGTCCAAGCTACAGAGACCTTTTACATCAGAGAACAGGTACCACATCCTGGTACCACATCCACAGGTATCCTGAGCTGTAAAAACATCTGCCAGGTCAAGTGCATCCCACCAGATACGTGCTGATGGGAGATAGGAATCCGTGTGCAGGGATGCTCATGACAGCAGCGTGGTCTACTTCTGGAAGGCCATGGTGCTCACAACCACAGGCTTTGCAGCACCTCTGGGGATAAGAGGGCTTCTGAGGAGTGGGAACAAGGCACCCAAGTCCATTATTGGCCCCATGCTTTGACTTCTATGGGACTCATCTGTAAAAAGAGCCATGAAACCTTTCTACGTGTGTGCAGTGGGACCCTCCATGCTGCCCATGTGGAGGCTGCGTATGCTCAGGTGTACCCAGCTCTCTCTTGTTTGCATTATGTCAGGTTTTCTCCCTTTGTTTCCAAACCCTCTATCTCACCCTTTCTCTGGTTAAACCTCGAAATCCTGCCTGAGATACATGGCTATCCCTCCAGAAAACATCAGGAGTTGAAGAGAAGGAAGACAACTGCTTCACGCAGTAACTGAGTCTCAGTGACTTCAGATTTGTGGCCCCTTCTGTGCCCAGCGGGGAGAAGATGCTCCCAGCTCCAAGATGGGGGACTTTTCAGCTGAGGAAATCCACATGCTTGTGTCCACAGATCAGTCCCCAGAGTGGTGCCACGGGTCCCTGGGAAGGTGGGAATGCTGCACTGCAGTCCCAGCAGTTCACAATGGGAACACAAAGACACACCAGCATCTACGCAGGGACAGGTTCTGCTATAGGTTGGTGTTGGCCTGGATTGTTGTGCAGCATCCTATATAACAAGAAGCTCCTGGGGCCCTTCCTCACCACTGTACCCAGTGTTGTGCTCTAGAACGACCTTCACAAGTCACTGAAATGAATCACTGCTAATCAGATGCAGAGCAGGCACTGGTTTCTAACTCCTCTGCCCTCAAGCTGACTCCTTGTGCCCTGGCAGAGCCCACCTGAATGCACTGCAGCACAGCAGCACCACCTCCTCTGTATTTGCCCAGCAAGCTGTGAAGTTCCAGGATAATTAAAGCTTTGCAGGACCAAGTCATCACTCAGCCTTTCACATCGAATTCACATGCAACGCTTGTTTCAGCAGCACCCCAGGAGCCGCAGAAAGCAGGGGAAAGAAGGAGGAAGAGAATGGCATCTAATTGAATGCTACAGAAACGTGCACCAGCCTTCCTACAGCTGCCATACGCTCCTTCCTTCACTGCTCACTTCTTAAAGACCCTTCTCGACTTTGTTAGAAATGATTTTGGTGTAATGTCTGCTTTGTGGTGGGGTGCTCACCTCGCTGAGGCATTTGGGAGCTACGTAACATACAAGCTCTATGGGCTTCCTCCTAGGATTTAATGTTTTAACCAGGAGTTAGCTTTGAAGCATGAGACCAGATGAAAACTGAGTTTCTTGGAGGAGAGAGCATCTTCCATGGCCCAGGACCTGGGTGGAAATCATAAAAGCCTGCTCTACACAGGAAAAGCTGTGATAGACAAAGCTGTGCAAATATAAATTTGGGGAGCTCTAGGGGGGCAAAACACCTCCCTAAAGGCATCTGCTTGCAACACGGTGCAGGCAAGAAGCATGGGTTTGGTCTTCTTTAGCCATGCCTCACCAAGGTGCCATGTGTTGCGCTTTGAGGGTGAATCCCTGCTCTCTGAGCTGCAAACCCACCTTTAGTACCTCTGCGTTAAATCATGGTGTTACCGCCTTGAAGACATACATGCAATGAGTCCTTCCAGCTGTGATTCCCACCTGTTTTCTCTCGCAGCATCATTTACGAGGTGACGGGGATGTGGCTGTTTGGGAAGCTCTTCTGCAAAGTCTGGATCTCCTTCGATGTCATGTTCTGCACCGCATCCATCGTCACCTTGTGCTTCATCAGCCTGGACAGGTACTGCTCCGTCGTGACCCCCTACCACTATTCAAGAAGGATGTCCCGTGGCAGGTGAGTGGTGTTACTCATCACTTTGGGTCCCTCCCTATCTTGATCTATATTGGCCCGTATTGACTCAAGACCAAATGAACTATTAACAGTTGCTGCCCAAAAGCAGACTGATGTGGCAAAAGGATCTTTACACTATTTAAAGCTTTGCAGAAGATCTTCACGGGGTGCAGGAGAAAAGGGGAATGCAGCCGAGCTGCTTTGGTGGTGCTCGTGGGAATGGACTTTTTTGAGCCAAGGATGGGTTGCAAAATGGGGTAGAAACAAGTGATGTGGCCTGACTTGTACCTACAACTTGCAGGCATTTAATGGGACTAGGGGAAATGACACCCAGAAGAATGCATGTAGCAGTAGTCTTTCACCTCTTCAACTCATGATGCTTTCTGAAGTGACAGTCATATATCTCAGGCAGGATTTTGAGGTTTAACCAGAGAAAGGGTGAGACAGAGAACTTGGAAACAAGGTGAGAAAACCTGACATCATGCAAACGAGAGGGAGCTGGAGTAAAGAGACTGCAGGAATCATAGTGTGCAAAGTAAATCCTGAAACATGATGACGCTTCCCCATCCCTGGCAGTGTTCAAGGCCAGGTTGGATGGGGCTTGGAGCAAGCTGCTCTAGTGGAAGGTGTCCCTGCCTGTGGCAGGGGGTTGGAACTGGATGAGCTTTAAGGTCCCTTTCAACACAAACCACTCTGATTCATAGGGGGAAATGCAGAGAAAATAGGATGAGTTTTTCTAAGCTCCTGTCAAGGTTTTATGTGAAACATTGAAATGAGGACTGAAGAGGGGAAAAGTTGTCTAAGGGAGGACACTGGATCTGGAGTGCTTTATCAGGTGGGTTCAGGCTCTTTGGGGAAGTTTTTCCCACTGTAACTCTTGCTGCGTGCTATTTGGGAGCATAGGTCCCTAAGATGAGGAGGGAGCTGCACATCATGCTGTGGTGCAGAGCAAGCGCTGCAGTGGTCCTGAGGATCATGTGCCCATCAGCTCCACCCTATTGCTGCTCAGAGGATAATGGCTAGAAACCCAAGCTGAAACCAAACAGGAAAATCTACATGCAGTTGTTTTAAATATAACCAGAAATCCTCTGTGAAACCGTTTCTCCTCATTTTTTTCAGCCATTCCTTACACTGACCCCAGTTCTGTAAAGCACAAACAAAGTTACCCCACTGTTACAGATATTCATGTCTGGACCTGTTGTACCCCATCTTTTTCCCTTCTCCAGGCCCTGTGGTACTGCAGGGCAGTGATATCCCACATGGGTTACCATGGGGATTGACTCGTACTGCATGTTTTCAACTCCAAATTGCTCATACCCTCTCTCCCCTCCCTATTTCCTTGCACAGATGCATCGCAATGACCTGCATGGTCTGGGTATACTCCTCCCTCATTTCCTTCCTTCCTGTCATGCAAGGCTGGAACGAGATCCCCGGGGTGGACTTCGATGCGGGCAGAGAATGCATCTTTGTCACCAACTGGATTTTTGCCATCGTGGCTTCTGCTCTGGCGTTTTTCGTTCCCTTCATGGTCATGTGCAGCATGTACTTCTTCATCTACCGCGCTTCGCGGCTCAAGGCCACTCGGATCATGTCTCAGACCCTGGAGATCCACTACCACCCCAACAGCAAGCGGCAGAACCACCTGCAGCTGGAGAACAAGGCCACACGCACCATCAGCATCATCATTTCAGTCTTTGTGCTCTGCTGGCTGCCCTACTTCGTCCTCAACGTCTGGCTCGCAGCAAGAGGCACCGACTCCACCAGCACGGTCTTGGTTGAGGCATTCAAGATCATCACTTGGTTGGGGTATTGCAACTCCACTATCAACCCGATGCTTTATGCTTTCCTGAACAGGGACTTCCAACGGGCTCTGAAGAAGCTGCTCATCTGCAGGCAGAGGTCTCAAGTGGACACTGGAGAAGACATGGTTTCCATAGCCACATTTTCCAAGACTGCTCCAGACATGGAATATAGCATTACGGTGCCAGTGCCCAATGGTGCCCTGAAAGGCAAACCCAAGTAACGGGGATTCAGAATCAGCTGCTGGAGGTGGTGGTACAGAAAGTGCCAGAGCACATCCTAATGGAAAAATAATGGGTAGGAAAATAGGGGAAGGAGGGGCTGGAATATTACAGCTGGGGACATAGGGCAAAAGTGCATTTCTTCATCTTCCACAGTTTTGTAAACAAGGAACTTTGGTATTTTAGGGGCAACTTGTTATAACTAATGGAGCTAATTCCTTCCTGCCTAATTACTTTTTAATAAGCATTTCCTAAGACAAATTCAACCTTCATGCAGGGGAAAACAACATCAGCATGATAATGTGAACTTGTCTCCATGTACCTCCTGGTGATCTGCACTGTAAGGTGGGAGAGTGTTTCTCATTTCTCAAGATGCTGTAGCTCTCACCTTGCAGCTTACATTACAGATTTCATAGAACCATAGAATGGTTTGGCCTGAAGGGACCTTAAAGCTCACCCAGTTCCAACCCCTGCTATGGGCAGGGACACCTTCCACTACAGCAGCTTGCTCAGATTTGACTGGTTTTAGTAATTCTCTGTGTGTCAGTCTGTGTATGGGCATTAGGAGGGATGTGGTCAAGGAGCAGAGGTCACCTCTTTATAAAGGCACCACTCTGCAGTCTGGGCTGTTGCTCAGGGTTCAACTCCCTTCTGAGAGGTTCAGAGCTTTCAGTGGCTTTCTGTGAAATACCTGTGAGTGTCCTTACGAATTCTGGACGGGAATATCCTATGTAGCAGGCCCCAGCGAATGAGTAAGACTTGCTGAGAGCACCAAGTGCCCATGCTGAGAGCACTGAGTGCCCATGGGGCTTAAAGGGGGCTGCAGGTGACCGACTGCAGCCAAAAAGGGTACATGAAGAGGAATTACTGCGTATTCTGCACTGTGATGTCTATGCCTTACTGCCATGAGTAATACTGTAGAGTATTGCTGGACTATACAGCCATAAGAAAAGGACGATGAATGGGAATGATCACGTTTACCACTCCCAAGTGCTTGTCTGGACTTCAAACAGCATTAAACAGCACTGGCTGCCTGTGGGAGGACCATGAATTGCCTTACCAAAGGATGACCCTGAAAAGACAGGCCTGCTCCCGAATGTCTCTGCAGCATCATAGCTGTGAGTAAAAGCAGGAGTTGAGCCCACAGGATCACAGACCACTCATACAACAGCCACTGCTTCTCCTGGCATGGTTCTAATGGGGTCTCACCCTGCTTTACACAGGAGTCATTGCACTCAGAGCCTGCTTTTAGACCGATCTTCCATGGACACAAAACACTTGAAGGATGGTTTGTAAAACAGCTTCTTCCGTGTGCTTGCTCACCTACTTGAGACAGGCAAGGCTTATGCAGCCTGAGAAGCACAGGAAACAGCAGAAAGATATCCAGGTTAAAATTTAATGCTACAACTAACAGACTGAAGCTCTCAGAGGGGTGAAGAACATCACTTTGTTAATAAATAAAGGGGGATGTTAGTAAAAGCCTGAGTGCTTCTGCTCTTCCAGCTCAAAGGCAGCAGAGGGCTGTCCTCAGAGGTGTAGCAAAAAGCACTGCCTGGAGCAGTGCAGCTACTGAAGACCCTGGTACAAGCATCAGAAGTTGTCTTTCTCAAGAGCCTGGTGGAAGAAACAGCCTAGACCTGGGGTTGCAGCACTGGTACTCCTCTTCCTGGAGTGGGTCTCCCAGCTCCTACGACTCCAGTAACAACATGGAAGCGGTAAGGAGAATAACTACACAATCCTGCTTTTACTCTGGGGGGAAGCACCTAAATCCAGTGGGCACAAAGGTGGACAGGGGTGGATTTTTGCTTCTGTTACCCAGTTCATTTTGATAAAACAGGACAAGAACTGTGTTTCAGCCCCAGGAGCTATGACGGGAGGGAGCTGAGGGACAGGCAACAACCTCTGCAAGAAGAGGCTGGGACCCCAGGGCTGTAGGAATGCTGCAGAGCCTGTGACCAGAGCTCCCTCCTGCCAGGCTTTAAGCTGGCAGCTCCACGTTCAGGTGTCCCACCACAAAGTGTAGGTAGGAAGGTACACGCTGATTTCCATGGCCACAGGAAGACCTGAGCCACTCTGATTTTTGGTTTCTAGATGTCAATTAACTGAAAGAAGGAAAATAAACCTGTCCATGAGATATCAGGGCTGCTATGTAAAGACTGGGGTCTAGTAGACAAGGTAGAAAGCTGCTGCTGTCATCCATACAGAGCTGAGAGAAGCCTGCCTTCATGGCTTTCCCTTTGGGATGTGAGCATAAAGTAAATGCACATTAGATCAAGGCCTTCAGTCATGACTGACCATTCAGTCTGAGTTGACTGAAGAACATCCAGCAGGACAGGGATGGAACATGGAAGTGTAGTATAATTGCAACCTGACTTAAAGAAGGAAAACAACATGAGAGGTGCATCCTCCAGACAGCCTGGTTCTGAAAAGCTGTCAAAATTGAGCTGGTGGGGGTATTGAAGCCCAGCTGGATATTTCTCAGCACAGAGAAGCATCCTCTCTCCCACTGATGGGGCAGAGCAAGTGGAGTTGCCAAAGGCAGGGATATGGGTACTTGCAGGCAAGACTTGGAGGAAAACTCAGGTTTTTTACCTCTGAACTCAGAGGAAAACCTCTCTGGGTAGGGAAAAGACTTTCTGGAGCAAAAAGAAGGAAAGACAAGGACAACCCACTCCAGCATTCAGTGCTAAGAAAAGCAAAGCAAAGCCTCACTGAAATGGACAGTGAAGAGCTGAGCATGGCCAGGTGCTTTTGTGGCTGGGTATGCATGGCCCAGGGTGGGATTTGTACATGCCTTTGAGGGTAAGTGTAACATCCCAGAATACGTAGACATACCTAGTGTGAGCATGTATAGCATTTGGATACTGAAATGCTGCAGGGTCCTTGGAACAGGCAGCTGCTTACATCCAGCACACATACACAGGGAGTTAAAAATACCACATTCTTCATTTCCTGTGCTCCATCTGTAATCAGTGAACTGGCAGAGAAGCTTCAGAGGTTTCAAACATTGGCATTTAACTGTGCATTTATAGCTGATGCTAACAAGGAAATTCAAAGGAGGAAGACACACTTAAAACTGCCTTCTGTTTTAACCCAGCTAAACTCCATAAAGTTCTGTTTTTGATCAAATACTGCAGCATTCTGGCTTCAACTGGACAAGTCAGTATCTAGATCCAAGAGCCTTTGTAATCCACTTCTGCCATATCATAAAGCTGCAGAGTATCAGCTGATTTAATTGCTAGTCATAGCGTCACACCACAGCAGTGATCCCTTGAATCCAACATCTACTTAAGAAACTGAATTCAGAGACTACAACTTTAAGAGATTTAAGCCTGTAAAACAGGAAAATGCATTGATAGAAAACCAGTTCTAACAGTGCAAGAACTATCCCTTCTTATCATAGAATCACAGAATGGTTTGGGTTGGAAAGCATCTTAAGATCATCCAGTTCCAACCCCCTGCCATGGGCAGAAACACCACACACTAGACCATGTCACCCAAGGCTCTGTTGAACCTGGCCTTGAACACTGCCAGGGATGGAGCATTCACCACTTCTTCGGGCAACCTGTGCCAGTGCCTCACCACCCTCACAGTAAAGAACTTCCTTATATCTAACCTGAACTTCTCCTGTTTCAGTTTGAACCTATTACCTCTTGTCCTATCACCACAATCCCTCTGTTAACAGCTGAGAGCTCTGTAATCCACTCAGTTTAGAGAAATCAGTTCTCTTCTTTCTTCAGGCAGTATCTCACTTCCAAGCAGCATATTCATCTTTGCAGCATCACGTGCACTGTGGCAAGTAGGAGACAGGAAAGCAAAGCAAGTTAAGAGAGATGCAGTTCCCTTCCTTGTGTTCCAGCTACACTTGGCTGCCATCTGCAGCCTGCACAGAGCTGGCTCTGAACAGAAGCGAGTACTAAAGTGGTTTCCTTTATAAATAAAAAACTTTATTAAATCATTTAGACTTGAAAGAAGTCACAATAATTAAATGCACTCAACAACTGCAGCGAGTGCGTTCTGTACACCACCAACCCAAATGGATTGATTCTGGATTTTATAAATAAAAATTACCATATTTACAGGGAGAAATAAAAAGCATGGCATTAGGCAGTTAAATCAGCAGGTTACACAAATAGCCTACCAGTTGATTCCTTAAAAAGTACAAAATCTACAAGGTTACATACGACACGTATGACTTCATTAGGCTTAAGTCTGCAGAATCACAACATTTTCATACATCAGTTTTACTATGGCTCTTTCAACCACTGCCTAAAAAACCTCCTTTTTTGAATGGCAAAAAAAGCTCCTTTTCCTTCTCTACAGGTTTATCTGTATAAAATGCATTCCCTAAGTTCTACTATAGTGCAGAACTATGAAATGATTTCTTCTAATGACTGGCTATGGAGAGTGACAGTATGTACAACTGTGGTACTTTTTTTTGCTTTAAAAATAGTGCAGCTTCCCAGTTTAGCCACCAGGAACAAAGAGTGGAGTCATAGTTCATTTCAAAATCCTCTTCATTTCACCAAAGAGCAAGTGATCCGGAGAGATACTCACTAGGCTTAGAGACTGTAATTTGCTCTATAAAAATACAGGATTTTCATTCTATTTACATGTTACAGATCTCTCACTTACCCAGCAAGCTGATATATACAAGCTTCAAAAAACAACCCCCAGTAAACTCCCAAAAAAGGATAATGGAGCACACCATTGGCAAGCACAGTAGCTGGACCCATCCACCTAGGACAGTTAAGGTAAGAAGAATGGAATGTGAAAAGCGTGGTTACTGGTTCTCGTTGGCTTGTCAAAGGAAACCATAAATGTGTCCAACACGTCTTATACGTTAAACATGGCAAAACCCAAAAGTTGAAGTAAACTATTTCCAAAGATACACATTCTGCATCATAGGATCCTTCTGCTGAACAATCCCTGGAAAACCTGCTGCATGGAAGAAGCGATCCTGAGGATAGTTATTTGCTTGGTTGTCTGGAATGTTTGTTTCCTGATAAACTCATTGTCCGTGACCTCTGCCTAAGCACTGGTTTTGGTGGGAGTTCCAAGTCTTCAAATACAGGGTTTTCTATGATTGCTGCAGCCTCTGGTCTTTCAGTGGGACTTGGAGAGAGCATGTCCTTCACCATGGTGTACTAAAAGAAAACGCAGCGTAAGTGTTACATGCACCAATTCAAACATTCTTTCTTATTTAATGTTCTGTATGAACAAGAAGATGATGTTCCCAGTTGCTATCTGAGTAATTTGGGTATTAGTGCTTTGGCACAGTAGCTAGAAGTGCATTAAATAGATGAAAACAGACCACTGGGCATCTGTTAAACTGTCTTTATCATCAAGGACAACAATCAATTTGGCAAATCAAATCTGACCTAAGATTCAATAGTTATAAAACCTTTCCATTATTTGCAATCAAAAAACCATTTAAAACATATGTAATATCATTTGTGAGTAATTGTTTGCTTCATAGAATCACACAATGGTTTGGGTTGGAAGAGCCCTTAAAAATGATCTAGTTCCAATCTCTCTGCCACAAGCAGGGATACCTTCAAGTTTAAACCACCATGTTTTAAGGCAGGCAGGAATTCTTCACAGTGAATTAGAGGTATTCCTTTAAATATACAGGTAGTTTGAATATTTCTCTCCGATTTAACTAGAATCAGTGTCCTACTCATCACATTCCCCTAGGCAGCCTACAGCTATAAACCAAGAAAGGCTAGTCTCATTTAGCTGCTGGTCTGAAGCTACCATGAACCCTGAAAGCATCTCAGCTTCTTATTGGAGAGGTTTTGTACATCACCTCCTCTTTGTGCACAACCGCATCACTTTAATAATCCCACTAATGAGAATACAGCACAATTTGCTCATATGATTTCCTACTTGAGATATGAGTTCCTGTAGTGAGATCTCACACAGCCATGGTGCTACCTATAGTCTCCCCTTTATCTGTCTGGAACTCAGCACTTTGTGTGAATGTGGACTTGTTGCAAGAAACCATGTCAGGATGTATGTGAAATGAATGACAAAGGGAAGTCAGGTATAGTTACTGGAGGTAAATTGTGTGACAGAAATATCATCATCCACATTATTGTATAATGTTATAGCTTCGAAAAGGAGAAAAGTACAGGGATAGAGAGAGGAATCTTAATAACATGAAAGCTCTTTTTTCCCCCTCCTTTTTTACCTACAAAGCAATTGAAAAGCAAAGAAGAAAGCAACACTTATTAAAGAAAAAGCTACCATTAACAGCATCAGATGCACTTACCTCTTGTGCATATTTCTGAATGAACAATGGTGGGAAATTCAAATTTCTAACATCACTTAAGGTCTGCAAGAATATTAAGAAAAACATGTAACTTTTCCAAAATACCATTCTCCACTACTATTACTCTATAATTTTTAAAAGATATGTAGACTATTCAAACAAATCAGCCTGATGGAAGAAAAGACTTGTTTAAATGATACAGCATCACAGACTGGTTTGTGTTGGAAGGGACCTTAAAGCTCACCCAGTTCCAACCCCCTGTCATGGGCAGAGACACCTTCCACTAGACCAGGTCTCTCCAAGCCTTGTCCAGCCTGGCCTGGTTTAAAGGCTTGCTGCAGTGGTTAAAAATCAAAACATGCTTAAAATAGGCAAGTTTCTGCTTCCTTGGGTATGCAGCCTGCATTAGAAATAGTGTTACAAGAATTCTGATCTCTGCAGTTTTAAATCAGATACACAAACTTGTCCTTTCTCACTTGGGCTCAACGAATCTGTGCACCACCCATAATCCCTAAGATCATCTACACCAGTATGAAGGCACATGAACTGACCAGATCTGTCTCAACAACATAAGCACTAGTCTTTAACTCTTATGGACTAACGAGTTGATTTATGAGCAGTTTTGAACGCAGATCACGTTGTATTTCTGTGTCCTTTGCAAGGCAGCTGGTCTCCTTCTGTGTTTCTTTCATAACCAGCACATCAGCTCCACCTAGTGACAGTATTTTTCCCACGTTCTGCCACACCATTAGTTGCACCAGGCTACCTTACTCACTTAAGCGTGTTTTCATCATAGAATGGTTTGGGTTGAAGGGACCTTAAAGCTTTTCCAGTTCCAACCCCTGCCGTGGGCAGGGACACCTTGCACTAGAGCAGGCTGCTCCAAGCACCGTCAACCTGGCCTATTGAGGATAGCTCTTTATGGGGTACGGGTTCCAGTAAAACTGATTTTAAGGACATTGAAATTGGTTTCAGTGCAAGGGGCTCAAATTCAGCACTGCCATTCCTTGAATAGACTAGACTCTTTTGTACCATAAAACCCCAGAGCATTTTAAGCAAAAGAATGCAATGCCAGTGTAGGTGAAGTATTTGGTCAGGCTGCTTTCATGGTGTGGTTCAAGTTGCTTGTTACATCTCTGCTGAAAGCAATCCATCTTCACATGAGAATTTACCCCCCTCCCAGGCACATATAAATTCTAAATACAAGTTATAACGATTCTCTCTTTCTTGCATAGGCCACTGGTCATCACATACAAGAGGCTGCAGCCCCTGTTCTCTGTGAACTTGTTCCTGAGCAAGATGGATCTCGCATCCATTTTAACAGCAAGCAAGAGTTGTAATGCACCATCAAACTTCCCAAATTCACGTTTCATGCAATGAAGGTAACCAGTTAATGGGAAGATTGTGCTTGAAGCTGGGCGAGACTCACAGCTAAGACTCACTATAGGAAAAGGAACAGCAGTTTTTCACTAAATGCTCTGAGTGGAAAAGCACTGCAGATGCAAATGAAGGAAGAAATAAAAATGCACAGCATGGTTCCAATTCTTGAATGTAAATCAAGCTCGTAGGCTTAAAGTCACAAGCTATATTTGTTGCTTGAGTTCTTGGCTATCCTAGTTCAATAGTTCCTCTTACTTGGCTTGACAACAGAAGAGCTTTGTAAAGAAATTAAGGCCTCAATTCAACTGCACACATTAGGAAGACTGCAATTTATTTTCAGTGATTCAGGTCTGTACAAGGCTGACAAAGAAGTTGTGCTCCTGATTGCAAGACTTGTCAAAAGTGAAAAGAACCTCTTGCAACTGTTTCACTAAGCAAATAGCAGCTTTAAACAAATATACATACCCTGACCCTCTCCATCTGTGTGCTGAAAGGGTAAAGCAGCTCAAAGAGAATCAGTCCCAAAGAAAAGATATCCACCTTGTGTGAATAGGTGTTCCCACAGATCTGGAAATTCAAAATGAGGGTTAGGTCAGTCAAGCCACTCACTGTATGTGATTATGTACAACACAAACAACACCTTTCAAGTTAACATATGGAAGTGATTAGCCCTATGCAGAGCTGAAAACTAGAGGACAGGCACATGAGTAAGGAAGGTCCCGATCACCAGCTCCTCTTTACAGACCCAAATGCAAAGCAAGAGGTTCCCACTTATCTTGCACAATAGCGTGTCCTTGCTCAATTAAATTCAGTGTTACACAGTTATCTAGTACATGGAAAACAAGGTAACTGAAAGCGTCCAAGTACAAATCATTACTCACTTTTTTCCCCTATAATAAATGCATACATTAAAATATTAATTTTGGAATTCAATTTAGTTCAAAACTCTACTTTGATGACGAAGAATTTAATTAACTTGATTGCAACAATTTACTGGAAGGAATTCCTGATCTTTTGAGCTCCCAGGAATTCAGGTGACTTCCAGGCACTGCCAGATACAACTTTAGAGCACAGAGTACAAACCTGTTCTGGGCTCATGTAGAGTTTGGTCCCTACTTGTCCTGTGTGCCTGGCATAAGCTGGCATTGGGGTGAGTACCGATTCTTCCTCCTCATCTTGGTCCATAGCAGTTACCAGTCCAAAATCCCCAACCTTTACTATGTCATCCATTGTGAAAAATATATTGGAAGGCTACAAAACCAAACAGGTAAAAGGAGAAAAGAAAAAGTAAGTATTAAACAAGTCTCAGTTTTTCAGAAGATACAGCACTTTGTTCTAATTCAGATAAATCATGCTGCCAAGGCTAAAACCACTCATTAAACATCAGGTGAGCAGCACCAACTGATAATCTTAGCTATTCACAAGAAAGGAATTACTCCTGCATTAAACAGTCTCCCTTCCCAAAACTCAGACTGCTCATTTCTTGTCATCCCATAGAGGTTTACTGGCACTACATGGGTCTGCTGAGTAACATACACAGAAGTCAACAGCTGTTGGGAACAGCACAGATAAGTTATCCAACTCTCCATCACATGGCAAATTCACACCAGATGCTGGGGTTCTAACTCCAAGTCTTTTTTATTGTAGTCTCTGAGTGCTAAACTTGTTTGGCAGCACACAGCATGTCATCTTAACATTAAGTTGTAGATACAGTGGAAATCTGGGAACAAGGTCTGCTTGTCAGTTGGTGCCATGCAGTGTAACTGTGGGAATATCTGCTTGCATAACCATTACAAGTTTATTTTTGATGGAAGCTCAAGAACTGTGCAATTTGTAACAGCAGCAACAGTGACGATGTGGCGTAACAGTGATGATGTGGCTGGTGGTACCAGCTTTTTTGCCAGGTACCACTACCTTTGGCTTAAGCTACTGATAAGACAGCCTGGAACTGAGATGCCCCCTTGCTAATGGTGTGTATCAGAGATGGTTTTTCAAGAGATTTGCATCCTGGCTGATAAAACAGCACACACCAAATGAATGACTATTGCTTTGAGACATGACTGCTCCACCTCAGTTACAAATAAAGCCAGGCACACAAAGTTCTGGGAGAACAGACTGATCCTGCAGGAAGAAGCGGCAGGATTATTGCAGTTCTGGCGTCCGCAACACAAGAAGGACAAGGAGCTGCTGGAACAAGTCCAGAGGAGGCCATGAGGATGATCAGGGGACTGGAGCACCTCCTGTATGAAGACAGGCTGAGAAAGTTGGGGCTGTTCAGCCTGAAGAAAAGAAGGCTGCATGGAGACCTCATAGCAGCCTTCCAGTATCTGAAGGGGGCCTATACGGATGCTGGGGAGGGACTCTTCATTAGGGACTGTAGTGATAGGACAAGGGGTGATGGGTTTAAACTTAAACAGGGGAAGTTTAGGTTAGATATAAGGAAGAAGTTCTTTACTGTGAGGGTGGTGAGGCACTGGAATGGGTTGCCCAAGGAAGTTGTGAATGCTCCATCCCTGGCGGTGGTCAAGGCCAGGCTGCACAGAGCCTTTGGTAACATGGTTTAGTGAGATGTCCCTGCCCATGGCAGGGGGTTGGAACTGGATGATTTTAAGGTGCTTTCCAACCCAAACTATTCTATTATTCTATGTATAGGTGAAGGGCTGAGGTGTGGTAAAGAGGCAGGTGGTGCTGAGCACGTTCCTCTCAGGGCTCCTGGACCTTTGACGCTTGGTGAACATGGTCCATGCTTTGTTGACATAAACCCTGGAACAGGAGGAGGCAGACAGATAGAGGGCAATATTTTTCCACAAGATTAAAGGACTACAAAGCTGACCTATTTCAAAGTCCACCTGACTTCCTTGGTTAAAGACGAACGCACACTGTGCAAGAGAGAAAGGCAGAAAAAAGGCTTCTTGGTGGGTTTTCTTTTCAAGCAACGGCCAGCTCTGAGATAAGCACTACAGAAATAATCAGATAAAACTTGTTAGTTCCACACTGCCCACATCCTGCCTCTCAAACTGCCTTCTGAGCCAGGTCTTATCTCCTGCTGTAGTTTCCTGTAACGAATATCATGCCCTTCAGAGTCACAGCTCAGTGCGCAAAAGCTACTACCCTGTGAATCCATGGCATCTCTGGGATGTCTCTGAAGCATTTATACAGTACCCACCCTCTGACTGCACACCCACGTTGTTAAAAATCTTTATATCAGAATGTTAATGCTCAAGGCACAAACGTCTCCATTAGGGATTTGTATCCCATTGCCTTGATCTCCATTCGCCGCCTCCTCCAACAAACACATCAGGAGTCAACAAGATCTGTCTTGCTTCACACAGTGAAACTCTTTAACAGGAAAGTTTAATTCTCAGGCTTTTCTGGCCTGAAAACAGACCCTGAATAGGCTGGCATATAGTTTGTACAACTTGAGTGGATTATAGAATCATCACAGAATGGTTTGTGTTGGAAGGGACCTTAAAGCTCACCCAGTTCTAAACCCTGCCAAGGGAAGGGACACCTTCCATTAGAGCAGCTTGCTCCAAGCCCCATCCAACCTGGCCTTGAACACTGCCAGGGATGGGGCAGCCACAGCTTCTCTGGGCACCCTGTGCCAGCGCCTCAGCACCCTCACAGGGAAGAACTTCTTCAAATTTAAACAGGAGAGATTTAGGTTTTCTGCTCTTGCAAAGTACCAGCAAAAATAAGATCACATTGGGAAAAAGGAAGTCTAATGCATGTGCATGCAATTCTGATTTAAATCAAGAGAATACAACTACCCTCCAGTTTAGTTATCTGCATAAAGTTAGCTCTCTCCTGATTCTTCAGTCAGAATAACAATTCCCATTTTTCCACAGACACGAGTAAGTTACTCATTCATTTGGAACACCACTATTTAATTCAACTAATACTGCAAAATACATCTAAGACAGTTCTTGCAGCTCTCTGAACCTCACAGTTTCTTTTGAGCTGTCAAGCATGACCAAGAGCTTATTCTTGATTCACTTGACAGACAAGACTTCTGTTTCTGTACTTCAAAAGAACCTGAACTGTGACCTATTCACTTGCCTAAACTCCTGCCCCCTTGCTCTTATGGTACCTCTGCTGAGCAGGAGCCCAATTAATGCATCTCAATGTGCACTGTTCATTTCAATATTTAAAAGATATTCTTAAAGCTTTTTATATGCATGCATATAATTTATTTTCACATAGACCAATCAGGCTTTGTTCATGCCAATGGGAGCAAGATGAGACCTCTGCTATCAGCCAGCTCTGCCTCTAGCAAAGACAAAACAGCTTTGCAGGTTGTCTGCCTGTTAGTGCTGGATTGGATGGATGACCAATCTCTTCAGCATATTACAAAATTAGGTGAGATCTGTTCCAAGGGGCTTCTGAAAACTATAGAAAACCCCTAAATATACTGTTGGTTTGACCAAATTAATACACAATGGACACTTGGGACCCAAGAATAACACCTATACATGTATGGCAAGCTTTCTGAAGCAGGAAGTTGTTCATTCAGGGAGAGCATTTCAGAGCTGGTTATACCAAGTAAGCAAAATAAACTCTCTTGTTCAAATTGATGCCAGCATTGAACTTTTAAGCTGTTCCACCAAAAAGCTAGACAAGCGCTGATTGTTTTAAGTGAAGATCTACGTAAGCGTTACTGAACAGTGATCGGAGGGAAGACTCCAGAGTCACAACTGACAGTATTGTTAAGAAAGGTTATTTATGAACATGCCCAGCAACATGTTAGTATGAGGATTTAATTACTTTTCTGGTCAGTTTCTTAAGCACTGAAGACTTGACAGATAATTGCTTCCAGGGAATTGCTTAATGCTGATGAAGAAGGAAATACTTGGATGGGTTAGTGAGTTGTTTTAACTTTGAAGTATCCTTTCAGTGATCTCACATCTAAGATGGCATTATCTTTCATCTCTACCAATACCAAATGATTAACATCTGAGAAGCATCAACAGCAGTTATAATAACTTCAGTATTAACTCCACGGAGGGAGGTACTAATTCCTCCTCAAAGTAGGAAGGAGAAACAGGAACTACCTCTCCCCCATTTGGGAAAAGCAATCCATTTCTTAGAGCTAAGACTAACTTTAGCTGCGCTCTTCAATTGAATTGTGGCATTTGGTAACACATACTGATGCTTCCAGTGCTAGAAGTTCAGCAAGATTAGGCACTAACACAAGATCAGAAGCAAAATGAAAGGAAAGGTACAACGTTACTCCTGACTTCGGTTATGTTAAATGCCAGAGGTAAAAAAAACAGCTTTCCCAGTCTTAACTGTCTGGATGTTATCAGACATTAAGAAGATTATGAATCCTTCAGAAACCCACACTGTGATAGTTGGCATTGACTCAGAATTCAACCCTAAGACAGTTTACATTTCGATCCTACAGCAGTAATACTTTATTACTTTCTCTAACATGCTGCTCTTTGGCAATATTGCTATAGAAAGAAGATGGAAAATACCAGAATTAGAATCATAGAATCATTTAGGTTGAAAAAGACCTTTAAAGATCATCAAATCCAACTGCACTCAACGCTGCCAAGAATCTGCTCTACTTGAAATGGTCAAACAGGATCCAAAATAGTTTTCTTTGCCACAGAGCTTAGCAATGAACAATCCTGCATAAAGAACCTGAATTAAAAGTGCCATAAACCAAATGCAACCGATGTGTGCCAGGTACAAGAAGTCTTGCTGTAAGAAAGACTTTAATTGCAATAAGGAATGATTAATGCTTATTTCCTGGAGCGCTGCACCTCCACATTATGGTACAGATGTTAACTCAGCCTTTGTAACACTCAAGCTGAGGTCACTGCTAAGAGTTAACTACCTTAGCAGGATTTGTCTTCAGTGCCATGTTACTCCCACACCCCAAAATCATGTTACCTGTATCCACAGCCTCATGATCTCTCAATTTAAAGCAGACCTCAACACTGAGCTGAGCAGCCTGGCATGGCTGTATCAGGAGCAGTCAAACTTGGAACTGGTGATGCTCAGGTCTGTAACGCAGTGGAGAGACAGCTACCCTGTGATGCCATTTGAATCAATCCATGTGCTTTGGGGAATTTTAAAGCACTAGGGACCTTAGTATGATACTCTAGGCACAGATAATTCAATGACGGCTCCAAAGACAATCTCATTGTAGTAAACCTGAGAATGTTTGCCTATAGGACACAGGCAGTGAGATAACCAGTGACAAGCAGAATTTGGGAAGTTCAAACATTCAGTGATGATCAGGCCAATAAATAAAGTAAAACCCAACCCATTTCCTACAGTAACCTATGAATACAAACCTTGAGATCCCTGTGCATTAATCCTTTGCTATGCAGAAAGTCAACCGCTTCAGCTATCTGCAGAAATATCTGCAGACACTCTGTCCTTTCCCTCTCCTCTATCATGCACCTTCTGCTCATCCAGTCTTTAAGGTTCTCTTTCCGGCACAGCTGCATCTGGATGTAAAGATACACCTTTGGAGAGGTGGGTTTGACTTTTTCTGCAATATTTTTAGAAAGGTCCAGGCTTAAACTTGTTGGCCTTGGTGGAGAAACAGAGAGGGGACTTCCTGAAGCAGATTTCTTGTTATCAGATTCCTCTGTACTTTTGGCCTTCTCCTCAGAAAGACTCTCACTGTGTGAAACACCGACTTTATCTTCCTTACTAGAAGCGTTTCCACAACCAGAATCCTCAAACACGATAGAAGAGGAGGTCCCCTCCTTCAGGTGTACAACAGGAACAGCTGAGGAACATGTTTCCAAGGAGTCACACAGCTCGTTATTGTTGATAGTGCTGTCTTCTACATCACAGCCAGTAAGGACACTGTCCTGAAGGTTCAAGAGTGGATCTTCTGACCGGTGTAAGTCCCTGTTGTCTGTCTCAGAAAATTCCAGAGGAGAAAACTGGCTTCCAGATGAATCAAACTGACCACAGGGTATTCCCACAGAACCTACCCTCTCCCATGAAGTGGCTATAACTTCAACGTGCTCCTTTGTAGAAAATGGCTCTGTTCTGATCTTAAATGATGGGACATCCATTGGACTGGGAGAACTGAGCGGCCAGTCAGTGCTGGAAGAACAAAATCAAGAGGTCAATACTACAGAACTTCATTCCACTAAAGATGCATGTTCAGAAGCCCAGGTTTTAACAACTGCTACCTCTGAGAACTGTGTCATACACTAATGGTAAATGACTCCCAAGGGTGGGAATCTCTAATAACCAGGATTTAGCATGCATTTTTCTTAGAAGAATAATGCTTTCTCATTGAGTGTTGATAAAGGAAGATCTGCCAAGCTCTGCTGCCTGGATTCCCAATGTGCAATCAGGCTTTTCTTCAGCTGGAAAAAAATCAGTCCTATAGAACATGCATTGCAATGACTATTTAAAGTGCCTTGGCAGAATTACAGCTGCAAAATGTTAATTTGATGCCTGAAATATAAAGGTCACTGCATTCTAAAATCATTAGGCATGTAAAGATGTTATTATGAGACCACTATTATTTGTATTAGGCCTTATTCTTTAACAGCTAAAATACACCCACTTTTTCCTTTCTTTTAACATCCTCCAACTCTTCTATCCAGTTTTCCATTTTTAACCTACTCCTACCAAGCTTTAGAAATAGTCACTCTGATTATCCCTCCTATTTCTGCTAAAATAAATTCATTGCAGCACTGGAGTACTGAATCAGATCCATCTAAACCAAGCCAACAAAAAGGAAGAAAGCAGTGCAAAGGAACAAAGAGGACAGAGATGCCGAAGTTTAAAACTGAGCCACAGTAGCAATGCTCCAACCTTCCAACCACCCAAAGATTCAATGACAGAATTTAAATTAGGAGCAAGATGCTTCCTAAGCTGAAAGAAGGACCTTAACACAACAGAGGACACCAAAAGATCCAAAGAGGGTGGTGAGGCACAGGAACAAGTTGCCCAAAGAAGTGGTAAATGCTCCATCCCTGGCTCAAGGTCAGGCTGGACAGAGCCTTGCACGACACGGTCTAGTGTGAAGCGTCCTTGCCCATGGCAGGGGGTTGGAACTTGATGATCTTAAGGCCCTTTCCAACCCAAACTATTCTATGGTTCTATGATAAATCAAGAAACACTATGCACAAGAGTGAAATATTTGTACCTTGTTCAATTGAAAGGTTAACACAAGTTAATAACTATCTCTTTCCTACACAGTCTTTCCATCTTCCTGGATCATCTACCAGTTCTGCAATTCTGTTGATGCACAACTTCAAACTCAGTTGTTAAAAAACCCTCATGAATTACCTTTCATCTTTTAACCACTGTTCATCCATCTTTTCTTGCCATCTCTCCGGTGGAGCTTCCAGCCACGCATTGAAGTACCGCACAATACCTGGGTGCTCAAGCTTAGCCAAGGCCTTGACTTCTCGCATCACCTTTTCACGAGCCAGTTCCCTACAATGTGGGGTGAGGAGAAAAATAGAGATGTGGTCACATAAAGCAACAGAAGAGTACATAAACTTCTGTAAAGGAACTTAACCAAAGCTATGTCTCAAATTCCCCAGAGTAACTCCTTTAGGTTAGAAGCATGGAGGAGCAGTGTGCGCTCATAATGGTTAAGTATTTAGTCATCCCTTTTCAAATTACAGGCAGCAAAACTGAGAAGAAAAGGTTCATCTTGCTCTTAGCTGTTTACAGGATAGAAAAAACACCACTAAACAGCAATAGTCTACAGGGATGTAGAAGACACTGACACAAAAGAAGACAGACAGCAATACCTTAGTATTTCTTTTGTATTTGGCATAACATAAGGAGACTGCATAAAGACTATCTCCATTCTGTGCACAGGAAAGCAAGTAGCCTGCTATTTATTGAGGTAAATAATCTCTCTTCTTAAGACTGAAACTGGATCAAATGAAGTCAGATGGTTTTATTTAATGGATTTGCATATGCTTGGAAAAGAAGAATTTAGGCTACCTTAAATTTCTGAACAAAACCTTTAATCTTAAATAGTCACACTCATTTAATGCATTCAAAAAAGTAGTCATTCTAGATGTGATAGCTTTACCCCCTCCCTCTACTGGCCTGCCTGTTGCTGTTCTAACTTGAGATATCCAGAAGCAGTGTCTCCCATCTCCCACTAAAAGGAACTGCTGCAAGCTCTGTGTAGGGTAATTCTGCAGCTTGGCTTGACCACCTATGACTGAAAGAAAAGGTAGGGGTTGTGGGACCGGAAAATAAAACAAACGGACAAATGGAATCAGAAAAGCTGGTGAGGGAGAGAGAAAAGAAAGAGAAGGTGAAGTAGGAAAGGTAAGGAGAGGAAGGAGAGAAGCAAATTAACAGTGCTACAAATAACTGGTCCTGTTATCAAAGGCTCTATTCATCAAGAAAATCAAAGGAGTTCCCATGTAGCCGGAGCATCCTCACAAGTGTCCTGCTACGCAAGTATTTTAGCCAGGCAGGTCACCCTTCTGCTGTGATTGCACATGCCAAATTCTTGGTGCCAAAACTAAGCCAGCCCCCCCCTTAAAAAGTATGTCATTCATCCTAACAAAATATCTGGGACATCAGTTCGGGAACAGATGGTTCAGTGTAGGATGGGATCCCACCATTCATTCATTACTTCTGTATCTCAACAAACTCATTCATTACCTGTTAGGTAAACGGATCCTTTTGATAGCATAGTTGCAGTCATCCACTTTATTTCTGGCTTCAAAAACCACTCCAAAGCCTCCACGACCCAGACACTGAATTGGTTCAAAATCTGTTAGATATCTGGGAGAAGGGAGGTATGAGGAAGGGAGGATAGACAAGAAAAATGCATTAGTATAGATAGAAAAATAACTTATGACTAAGTGAAATATTTTTGTACAGGCAAAACATGTTAATCGACTTGAAGCATTTCTTATCTTTTTTTCCTGTTCACCCACTGAGGCAACCAGATGGTTACCTACTTAAGAAAGATGCTGGGTAGTGACAGACACTGAATAAAGGCATAATCAGCAAGTTCCTTTACGCATGCACATGACAAACTGAAGAAGTTTTTCAGAGTATTAGGTACATACTGGATCATGGATCACAAGTATGTAGCCTAAGTTTCTATACCCAAACAAAGTGTTGTCAGCTAAGTACTTTCTAAGTCATGATGTGCCTTTAACCCCACCCCAAATACCTATTTCTGCAACTGGTCTTCTAAACATCCCTTCTGCAACATTACTGTTCTTAAATCTCATTACGTTTCTCATTCTTCCTCATTTTCTATACTTCAACTCTTACTTGCAGTAAGTTGCAAATGTTCAGGAGATGGTCACATTTTAACCAGAGTATCATAACATTCCCCTATACACCCTTCTGTCTTAACCAACTCCTTCGCAGCAGGAACAAAGATGTGTTCCAAATATAGTCTGCTTATTCTGCAGAGCACCATGTTTCCACCTGCAATTGCCTTTTTCTACTTTAATCCATAAACACAGAAACAGAGGGAGTAAACATTAGTCATAACCTTCAAGAATCAATCTTCCATTTTACGTATCAGTACGAAATAGGAGAGCAACATTCCTGATCACAGGTATCCTGTAGACTCCCTGGGATTGCTTAGACTAATCATAAATGCAATCTCCCATCAATAATGGGTGACAGGGTTCTTTATGCCTGTTGCCAATCATCCTGAGAAGGTGGAGGACTAGAGTACAAAAGAACAAGTGAACACCTACTCTTCCCTCCACATAGAATACAAGCCCTGTACACGTTGTGTTGAACTGAGCTCACCTTGACACATATCCAGAGTTCTTGACATCACTCCAGCTGCTCTCTTGAACATCTCCACAAGTGGGCTCATATTTACTATCAGTCTGACACTGTGTTTCAGATTCCTTCCGCAGCTAGCAAGGATGGCCAAAACAAGAACAAAAACCAAACACATTCAATTCCTTAAGTACTTGACACCAGTTTGTACTCTTAAAGATGTCACAGTGTAAATATCTCCAAAGACATCAGGCATGGCTGAAGCAGTCTAATCTGCTTGCTGAAGCAGTTAAACAAATTATACATAGCAGCTGACAGCCTTCATGGATAGATTAAACAATAAATTTAGGCTTTTGGTTCTGTCATCTCAGTAGTTATTAACTTACTGCTACTCATTGCAGACTCAAAACTGAAAGGAAAGGCTGCAGTAACACCTTTTGTACTTAGGATTCAGAAACAAATACTTACTCTGCCGTAGGGATGGGGATGGAAAAGTTTGCGCACAATAAAAGTTGTGGCCACAATGCAAAAGATAATGGTGCCAACAATTTCTTTCCACCAGTGAAGCAGCAGAACAGGATCTTTTTTACGAATGTTCTTGTAATTTGTATCCTCAAAAAACCCAACAGTGATCTGGGTGCTACGTTTGTTTCTCTCTCTCTTGTAGTAGGGTAAGTAATAACCGTTATCTGTGGATAAAAGACACAAGGAGGGCATAGATTTTTATTTGTAGGTAACTACAAAACATTTTTGTGTTCTCATTAACAGGTTTTCTCAATAGACATGGAGGGTATTTTTGTCTATGTGCCCCATAACTTTAAATGGCACATAGTAAATTCAGTTAATCAAGGTTGTGGATTCCATGGCAAGTCGGTCTCACACCAAAAGTTTACCACTTTGGAAGGCCTGACCACTCATAGCTTTAAACCAGAATATCTTCCATATGGAAAACTTTATATTGCCAGGATGAATCTCTATAGACTGTTATCAAATTCACAATCTTCTTCCATTTGGACCAGCCACCAGTGGCAATGGCAGTACACACAGTACCTCTGTAACAGCAATTTCCAGCACTCTGAAGTGCTTTGTGTGGCACTAATTGTACACACACCATTTTGCTGTCCTAGTTTAGGCAGTAATTTCCTAGCTCATTAAATGATAAAAAAGATACACATATTGAGATCAAACAAATGGCCATTTATTGAATTTCACAGATAATAAATGGGCAAATTAGGCTATTTGAAACACTTCAACATTTGGAACTTCCACCTACCATATGGATACTGCAGAACTGAAAGTGCTCCATTACTGTATTCTTCATGAGAATACTTGTCATTGCTGAGACACTTGTCGAACTCATCAGACCCCACCAACACTGGAGTCCTGGAAGGAGAATCTAAGCATAAAAAAGACAGTATTCTGAGCTGAATACTTATATTATTTGATATTATTTTAATGAGAATTCCAATGGCATAATCTTAGAAAACATATCTTGGACCAGATTGTCAGAATCAAAGCTAATGCACGGAAACATTAAGAAGGGGATTTTAAGTTAACAGTTACTTATCACCCCTCCCCCTTGCCAAAATACTATTTTTGGACAAGTAATTCAATCATATTCACATCACTGCAAAAAACATCTTCCTCTTTCAGAAGGCCCAACTTTTCATTATTAAAAAAGATCCTGTTACATCCATAGTACAAGAAAAAAAGACATTAAACATTAGATTAGAAAAGGATAAACAATTAATAAAGCACAGAGTTCCTGAACTGGTTTGCAGCTGGAAACGCTGGACTAGTTTGAAACACACTGGAAATCAGAAAGATGTCCTGTCTTTTCAGAGTTTAGACAGAAACCGAAACTCTCAATTGTTACTTACGGATTAAAGGCTTCCATTTGATTTTGGGAAGTGGAGTAATTGCGTTATCATTCCTGGACTCCAGAGCCTTTGGGTTGGTGGGGAATTTCTCAGAAATTCTGACAGATGACTGGAGATACAACTGGCCCCTGTACATACCTGAGTAATAAACCAGAGAGCGTATTAGTCTTAAGGTTCTCTTCATGCCTAGAATAAAACTGTCCAGTTAAAATACATGGTTGAACATATTTCTTTATATTCTGAGAACCTGAGATACTGACTCTTAATAGGGTGGGTGAATTCAAGCAGTATGCTGCCTCTGCTCTCAGAAAGCAAGAGATAAGAACATCTGATTTTCACTGTTGGAGAGCTGCTGCTACAGAAGAATACCAGCAATTTTAAGGGCTTTGCATAGGTAAGACTTCTTTCAAACTTCCCTTGTTAATGCTAGTACAGATTACCCCTCAGCAGCCATTACCAAGGTTTCTATCTGGCTTCTTTGTGTAACCACTAAAAGGAAGGCTACAAGGTGTAAAGAATTATAGGAAAAGGCTAAGGCAAACAAGGTATTAGCAAACCAAGGCACATTTATGTCCCAGAGAGGAAGGAGGACCTGGGGCCACTCTATTTCAAATTATCACAAACCACATCAAATGAATTCTGACAGCTGGATGAAAACTTAGTCACACAAAACCTTAACTGAAATTTCTTCATGGTAAGTTACTGTAATCAGTGTAGAGGGGAAAAATCATTGTGAGAAATTAGTGGGCTGAAGAGAGATATTGCTTGTTGCTTACCAAGCAGTTAGACTGTTAGCTATAACCCTATATTTAAAAACTGCAAGACTTTCTATCCTCTCCAATGTACTGAAAGTACAAAGCAGTGAACATTTTGGAATCCAAATGGAAAAGATTTATGGTTTTGAAATGTTTTCATTTTTAAAAAGAGGAAAAAATGGGAAAAAAGAAATCAATGTTTTAGTTGAGGCTAAACACTCATTAATTCTGCCACAGCCAAAGGTATACTGCACCTTCTAAAACAGGTACACAGAACTCTTGCCTTTGAATGGCAACAGCAAAGATGACCAGAGCAGACTAAGAAGAGATGAAAACACATCTTTACTTTGTCAAAGTCTCTATATCAAGTCAAGTGCCTTTCTGGGATATATATGTCAAATCTGGGGGCTTTATAAAGCAATGTGGGTTAAGTTAAAGAGCCTTCACTATATAGAGTATCAAACTGCACATTACAGCTCCTCTTAACTGTAATCTACCAGTACAGAAAGATCTGCTTTACTACAACCTCAACAGAGAAAAGAGTAACCTTTTACTACAGAAAATGCTGCAGTCTGTGTCTCACCCAAATAGACGCTGGATTCTGTGGCTCCTCTGGCAGCTTCCACAAGATCTTCTTCATCTTCCAGTACTTCATTGTTCGCAGTGTAACTTGTGTCATCAAACAGACTGATTGGAATTACTTTGCCATCCTTAACCAGCCATGCAGAGGCAATTGGAGTGCAAAACTGAAGAAGAGAGAGGGAACTGGAACATTAATGTTGTATTAACTAGATATTATATATCTATATATCTATATGTTGTATTAACTAGATATTATATATTAGATATTATATATTAGATATTATATATCTATATATCTATATGATAACCAACGTGCTGAATTCCTTTTTTTAGTTTTTCTAACAGATACAGCAGCTCAAAGTCAGATTTTCAGTTTAAAAAAGTGCAAGCAGATGTGTGTTCTTTACAAAGCACCTGAAACCCAAGATAAAAGACAACATTCATGATGCTGCACAACTTCTGCTTTTATAACATTTAATACTCCATCTTTTTCCCTACCTGGTATTCCCATTCCAGATGTCCTCCTCGTTTGTTAAAAGCCATCACCTTCCAGTCAGCTACTGAGACCTTTATCACTGTGTCTTTCATCATAGCTTCCTGCTCATCCACATCTGAAATGATTTTTGTTTCTTCTTTGTTCATATTCGATTTAAAATTGCTCTCAATGTATCCAGCTCTGGTTTCAATATCTGGGACATAGCGCAGCTCAAAGTGACCAACACTGAAGTTCCACCTTACAGAAAGAGAGAAAAACTTTGTAGAAACAACTTATATGTTCCAAGGCAGCCCCAAATCCTCCACTCAGAAGACTCAAACTGAATTACCTGCCTTTTACTCCTATTTTCAGTGAACTCTCAGATTGTTAGATGAACACAATTGTACCAGGAGGGGGAGTGCTAATCCGGAATACAAACCAAACAAGCTAAGAAATCTTGTCCAACACAAAGGGGGAGTTGAGAAAAGAGCAAGTGAAGCAGGTCCAGTGGCATTAAAAGCTTTGTATATACAGAGGGCAGTTTAAATCATTGAGTAGTACAGTTGGGTCTGTGTAGCAGGAAAACATGTAGCAACATGAAGGTGTCCCTGCCCATGGCAGGGGGGTTGGAACTGGATGATTTTAAGGTTCTTTCCAACCCAAACCATTCTATGATTTAGGAAGCAGCATTCTACACAGGACATATTTCTCTTCATTACTAAAGCATATTTAATTTGAAATGTAAGGTTTTTCACAATGAGGGAAAGACAATGCTGCTTCTGTTGTTTTAATCCCCCACACAGCCTAACACAGGAGCTCTTTGACAGGCACTTCATGAAATCAGGACCGCTCATGCCCCATAGGTTGACACCAAAAAAGGACAACGGTATAAGGAACAGCTGTCTTGTGTAGCCAAAAGCACTGTAATTTTTCTAAACCAACAAATTAGGACAGAAACTGAACATTATTCTCAGGAAGGATAATTATTTTCTCTTTTTCCCCCATGATACAACCCAGCATTGTAGAGAGGATCCAGGTGGGAAAGAATGGCAAGTCTGTGTCTTGAATGGCTAGCAGGAGGAAAATACTTCTTGAACAGTACGCATAGGTACTCAAAGTCTCTTAGGACCAGTCTGGCAGGCACCAGGAGCCCAAACTGTCTCCTTAAAGAATTTATTTTAGATTCAGTTGATTTTTCAGAAGTTGTTCTTTCTTTGGATTAAACCCGCTGTAAATCCCACAGCAGCCATATTGTGTCACCAGGAAAGCATCCCTGTTCTTGGTGCACAAGATGTGATACTATGGTTTTGAAAGAGATGCACCAAGGAAAAGCACATTTTCATGACGTGCCTTTCCCTGCCGATTTAAGTCTCCAAGAGCCGCAGGACCCAGGATTTCTCTTTACACACATCCAATCTGCTAATCTATTTGAGCTCCGATTAGGTTCTCTGATACATTACAGATGCACAACCTGTCAAATCCTGCTGCAAACAGAAGAGGGAGCAGGGGAACAGGGAATGGCTATTTTTCCACTAAATTGTTGGGCTGTTATTGTATCTCTGTATGACAACCAGACTTTTAAACCTGTATTTGATGAAGTGGGTTTTGCTGGTTTTTTTTAGTAGGATACATGTCTGTGTTTTTATAGAAATCTTGATGTATTCAGACTTCCAAGTGACAGCACTGGGGAAGTCACAGACTGAATCACAGTCTCCACAGCTTGTAAAGAACAGACCACCTACGTTGTGGAATGAACAAAGTGGATTTAAGAATGGAGCTAAAAAAAGTAAGAAGACTGAATACGTGTTAAAATATCAACTTAAAATGAAAGCTAAAGGCATCAAGTGTAGAAAAGTGAGAGTTACCATGAGTAGGTGAAGAATTTACAACTGAATCAGTAGGTCATAAGAAGACTTTTAAACCGGCTCCTTTTGTACAAAGAGTTAGAACAAACCTTAGTGACATTTGCCCTGTGCAGTAGAGCAGTGACAAACTGTTTTAAGGGGTGCAAAGACAAGGAAAGCAAATTTTGATTTATAGGAATAAATGTACACCCACCTTTTCTATTTAATCAGATAGAAAACTGAAGTTTAAGGCAATTTACAAAAGCACTGAGAGCAAAGGGGTCAGGTAGTAGCCAACCATCTCATGCATTCCTTCGGTTAACAACCTAAACTCCCTTGTGCAATTCCTAGTCTAAGGAGAGCAAAAAGAAGGTCAAGTCCTTAAAACATTATGTATTAAGAACTATTGGATTGTCTCTGGACAACTCTCACACTTACTTTTCATTGCCGCTGCGTGGTCCAACAGCACGGACGGTTTTCTGGGTTCGGTGTAATAGAAGGGTCTCTTCCTGCTCCGTTTCATCATCATCCCACCGGCGACAGCCCATAGCTGAGCAGATGTACTTCACCTAAGAGACAGGGGGAGAGACTCACACTTGCTTCCAAGTTCTGAAGAACTTCAAGACAAACCAACATAATGAACAGCCAATACTCAAAGCTAACAATCCTTACAACACGTTTTTGGCTCATGGGCAATTTAGAACCCTGTGATGTTAATGCTTGACTTAAGGGATGTTGAAAAGCCTGATTTAAGAGATAAGGGCTTTTCAAAACTAGGCTTTTCAAAAGATTACAGTAAGTCTAAAGTTTGGGCTATTTTGAGTACCTATGGACTATACTTTGCACATATTTCAACTTCTAATAGCAAGAAATGTTAGATCTCTCTTTCCCACTGTTTCTATGGGCATCAAAAGAACATGTCTGAAAGACCTACAGTGCAATTCTGCTTTTGTGCCATGGTTGTCTCAGCATAACTCTACTAGCTTCAAATAAAGTACTACTGATTTTTATAAAACAGTGCAGAACCTTCCCCCCCACCCTTTGCCTTGTCAGCTATTAAAGGGGAAAGAAGAACTCACTTAACACTCACAGTCACACAGAGTTTTAAACAGTCCCAATCTCAAACACAATTTGGGTTATATGGGCAACTGTGTCTTGAAAAGGGAGCTGAACACATTTGCAGGAAGTCTGAATCAACGTCATAATGCCAAAGAGAAACTGAACATGAGCCAGCTTCAGTGTGCACTCACAGCCTAGAAAGCCAACCATATCCTGGGCTGCATCAAAAGGAGCGTGACCAGCAGGTTGAAGGAGGTGATCCTGCCCCTCTACTCTGCTCTCGTGAGAACTCACTTGGAGCATTGTGTGCAGTTCTGGTGTCCTAAACATAAAAAGGACATGGAACTGTTGGAACAAGACCAGAGGAGGCCACGAGGATGATCAGGGGACTGGAGCACCTCCTGTATGAAGACAGGCTGAGAAAGTTGGGGCTGTTCAGCCTGGAGAAGAGAAGGCTGCATGGAGACCTCATAGCAGCCTTCCAGTATCTGAAGGGGGCCTATACGGATGCTAGGGAGGAACTCTTCATTAGGGACTGTAGTGACAGGACAAGGGGTGATGGGTTCAAACTTAAACAGGGGAAGTTTAGATTGGATGTAAGGAGGAAATTCTTTACTGTAAGGGTGGTGAGGTGCTGGAATGGGTTGCCCAGAGAAGTGGTAAATGCTCCACCTCTGGCAGTGTTCAAGGTGACATGGTCTAGTGTGAGGTGTCCCTGCCCATGGCAGGGGGTTGGAACTGGATGACCTTAAGGTCCTTTCCAACCCAAACCATTCTATGATCAACAACTCACAGACAACAGACCAACCAAACTTAACAAGGAAGAGTCAGGCACTATGTCCCGTAAAAGGCACCTTTGCTACCTTGAACATAAGCCAGGAATCAAAAGAGAAACTGAAACTCCCATTTCCTGAGCTTTGGGGGAGGACCAGTCTATTGGTACACAGTGCCCTCTGCTAGCAGTGAACAAATCAAAATGATTTCATGAACTCTTGTTATGGGTCTATGCTCTTTTATCACTAGTGATCACTCCACACCATGCCAGAGAAGTGTTCAACATTAAAATGTATGGTCAAAATGAACCCCCCCACCCCCGAGTTTGTGGAAAGCAAATATTGGAAGTTCAACATTTTTAAACTGAATTTCGTTTTTAACTTGTTTTAAACTGCACCCACCTTTGTGATTTAGCAAATGCACGGGTTTTCACTGCAAAAGCATCTACAAGCATTTTAATGACATCTGACCTTAAGGAGGAGGGAGATGTCAGTTCTAGGACTCCGAATAATGAAATTCATTCCTGTGTGTTTTCCAGCCTTTTTTGATTCTACATTTCTTCAAAATACACAACTTTTAAACAATGGATTTCAGAAGAAAAGTACCTTCTGATCTAGTCAGACAGCAAGTAGTTTATAAATTCTGTGTATGACTTTAAAACGTAAAGAGAACTTCTCCCAAGAGATAGTAAACTCGCTGACAATAACTACAAGTCTTAGACTCTTGTACATGATGAATGTTTTTCTTGTTTTCCTTAGTTCTGGAGAAATCTGAAATCGGTTGTGAAAAAACGTATCACCTAAAGCCTTCTTTGATATGTTGAACAGCAAAGTCTACTTCAGGCAGAGCTATATGACAAAGCTGAACTCCTCTTGTGGCTTGGTAGAAAGGAGTCATCCTTTTTTTCCCCTCACTCACCTCTGCTTACAAAACCCCTGTCCCTTCCCTTGTGCTGGCTCTGGTGCTGCCCAACCCCTGGCTGAGCTACAGCTAACCCACCAGAAAACTAATCCAATCAAAACCGAAGTTTTCTGTTGGGTTAGCAAGCTGAATCAGCTTAGCAAAGAGTGAGATGTGTTCAAGGCAGCACAGGGGACACAGCAGGAACTTGCAGGCAGGAGGAGACTGCAGCGAGGGGTTCAGTCACACCATCTAATTGCACTGTTAAACTTACTCCATCCCACTGCATTTGTTACCCAAGAAGCTCAGATTCTGCTCTTTTGTGCCATGCTGGAGCTGCACTGCAGTTTAAATCTCAAGAGCAACCTGTTTGTAAGACAATGCTTGGAACACACAGCCCCAAGGCAACTTTCAGGCTCTTACCTTCCCTGAGTATGAGCTCAGCCCATAGGTTGTCAAAGACTTTCCCCCGACTAAGACAACGTCCTCGCCAAATTTGTAGGATGACTCAAGAAGAGATTCAACTGTGAAAGGAACTGCTTCCATGCTCTCCCGGTCCCGATCCCACTGGAATAGGTCCCCATCCAAGGAAGGGATTATCATCTTATTTCCAAATACCTAAAAGAGTTGAATGGATGGTTAGCTACCATTTAACCACAATTTTATCAAAACACACAGATCACAAATGGAAACAGAAACACTGTATAAGGCAGTACAGTGCATTATATCCCAGTCTCTTTTGAGTCCCCTTCTGGAGCAATGGATTCAGCACAGGGCCTCCAACACAAGACAGACAAGGATCTGCTCGAGCAAGTCCAGAGGAGGCCACGGAGATGCTGCGAGGACAGAAGCAGCTCTCATACAGAGCTAGACTGAGAGAGCTGGGCTGGTTCAGCCTGGAGAAGAGAAAACTCCTTAAGGGGAAACCTCAGAGCAGCTCCAGTGCCTAAAGGGGCTACAGGAAGCCTGGAGAGGGGCTTTGGCCAAGGGCCTGTAGGGACAGGCCAAGGGGAATGGCTTTAACCTGCCAGAGGGGAGACTGAGATGAGCTCTTAGGCAGAAGTTCTTCCCTGTGAGGGTGCTGAGGCGCTGGCACAGGGTGCCCAGAGAAGCTGTGGCTGCCCCATCCCTGGCAGTGTTCAAGGCCAGGTTGGACACAGGGGCTTGGAGCAAGCTGCTCTAGTGGAAGTTGTCCCTGCCCATGGCAGGGGCTTGTAACTGGAGGAGCTTTAAGGTCCCTTCCAACACAAACCAGTCTGTGATGATTCTATGATTTTATTTTATGGTTTCATAACCCAGAGTATCATATTTCAAAATTATACTGAAGACAGAAAAGTTTCAGGCATTCAAATCAAATCCATATTTCACTCTTCTTAGTTAAAAAAAAACCCAAAACCAAACAGTTCAGTGTGTGACACTTCTTCCACTTTAAACAAAGCATTTTCAAATTCAATCAGATGACAGATTAGCATTCATCCAACTGCTGAAAATATGTTACAGGAGAAAAGCATTCTTGAAGAGACAGTCACTGGTTAAAGTGCAAGGTTTGCAGAGTCTTCATGATAGTTTCAAGACAGTTGCATTGGAGGTAATGTTCTACTTCATTGTTGCTTTTTCCCAGGCTAGTTTACTGCTAAGCACAGAATCAGTCACTCTCCTTAGATTAGGAGACTGAATTCAGTTTTAAATGAAGACCTGAGGCTGTTTGTGAACTCTTTTACCATTAAAGACTACTCTAGGATATCCTCCTGTAAAAAGCAGAGAGTGCAGTTATCATTGAGACCAGAGCTCATATTTCACCTTTGACTTTCCAGACAGTCCAACCTATCTTTTCCCCAGAATTCCTTATGTTTAAATACACTGTTCTTTTAAAATCTGCCTGGGTTTTTCTTAAGCACACAAGTCAAAAATCATCTTCCCCAGGATACAAGATCTCATCCATTATGCTGAGATTTTCAAGGAGATCCTAGTTCGGAAGCATGAGTCATTGTCAATGAGTACTAAGGGACTTATTAAGAAACTCATTATCAGCATGATAGACCATAACTAATACTGTGGAGCCACAGTGGCTGTGCCCCTCAACAACAGTAAGGAATTGTAATCCACATGATCTTAGCTTTTGAGGATATGGATTAACATGGAAGATTTTAATGCTTTTGCAGAACCCCTGTTCATTTGGGCAGTATCCTACAATGTAATTACATTAAATTCAGAGACTTTACACATTGGGACTTAAAGGCTACTTTTGGTACATGCATACTAGCCACTTCAAACAAAATACTCCTGCTCAGACTCCAAGGCACAGATGTGTATTACAAAGCCCTACAAAAGATCCAGAAGGTTTCTGGTTATTATTTCTGAACCACTGCGAGGATCTGAAACCACATCTGCATGATTAAAATTCTCTCTAACATGAAACTTTTTATTCCTCTAACTGGGTCACAGACGAGCAAACAGCATTAAGCAAAGTTGGAATTCACCTGAACAGGGAGGCAAAGACAGCTCTTGTACATGTGTGCATGTTGTGACTAATATCTCTTCTTGCACCTCATTCAGAGAGAAAAGTTAGGTGAGTTACCTGTATGGCTGTATTGAACATCCCTAAAGGATCCAGTCCTGGCTTTGAGGAGCCTCATGAAGACTGACAATTAAATCTCCTCTCAGGAGCACAAAGTGTAATTGAAGAGATGATCAAAATAAACCCCTGAGAGCAGCTGCAAAGCTCTTCACAAACCAAAATGAGGTATGCCCTTTCCCCCCCCCCAAGTATTTACCTTATGGCAAAAAATGGCCAAACATCCACTGCACAAGATCTGCGATGCCCAAGAAATGCTGCATTATGGTCTACTACTGGGGAGGAAAAAAACACACAGAGCTCTGTACATCCACTTACAGAAATAAACCAACGAAAAAGGCAAGAACTTGTGTGGGGAGGGGTCATTTGTAGAAATCACCTGATCAGTGGAAAAATAAAGCAAACAAGTGAGGTTTACACAAACATTCCTACTCAAGAGCAGCCTTGTGATCCTGAGACACAAAGGCACGCGGATTTTGGAAAACACCTTTTGAAAAACAAAAGATGCCAGTGCCAAAGTTGCAGCTGTAACCATGGTGGAGCGTCTTGGTAAAACATTCAACACATAGCAGTAATACCATAAATTGGCTTTGTAATATATTCTTTCAGAAATGCATCATTTTGATGACAACTTTTAGCCTGTGCAGCTGTTACTCTGCATTAATAGGTCGAAGGAGGTGATGCTGCCCCTCTACTTTGCTCTCGTGAGACCTCACTTGGATTACAGTGTACAGTTCTGGTGTCCTCAACATAAAAAGGACATGGAACTGTTGGAAAAAGTCCAGAGGAGGCCACGAGGATGATCAGGGGACTGGAGCACCTCCCGTATGAAGACAGGCTGAGGAAGTTGGGGCTGTTCAGCCTGGAGAAGAGAAGGCTGTGTGGAGACCCCATAGCAGCCTTCCAGTACCTGAAGAGGGCTACAAGGATGCTGGAGAGGGACTCTTCATTAGGGACTGTAGTGATAAGACAAGGGGTGATGGGTTAAATTTAAACAGGGGAAGTTTAGATTAGATGTAAGGAAGAAGTTCTTTCCTGTGAGGGTGGTGAGGCACTGGAATGGGTTGCCCAGGGAAATTGTGAAGGCTCCATCCCTGGTGGTGTTCAAGGCCAGGCTGGACACAGCTTTGGGCGACATGGTCTAGTGTGAAGTGTCCCTGCCCATGGCAGGGATGGAACTGGATGGAACTGGATAATCTTAAGGTACTTTCCAATTGTAACTATTCTATGATTCTAAATCCTCTGTAAAGTTTCTTCCTGCATGTGGTCCAGACACCTGGAGGTAGTTTGGAGGCCCCTGCTGACCCCAGCAATATGAGATGTTCCATACAGAAATAAGAATTAGCAGCAAAGGTTATTTTCAGAAGCAGCTTTCCAAATATACAAAAGCTAAACCAGTTCTTGTACCAGTGATCCAGCACAGAGAGCCCAAGCCTGGCAATCCCAGCCACCAACTGACTTTAAGTCAGATCTTGAAGACATTCTACCGGCCATCAGTCAGCTAAATTCATATAGTGTGGTCAAACTACACACGTGCCAGTGGCAGCCGGACAGCCACTTGCAAGTTCAGACTTTCAGAGACACTTGCTGGAAGCTACAACTGCAATGGATTTGTAATGTGGTGTGCTCCAAGGGCTGCAGACGACCCCATCAGTTTGTGAAGACAGGAGATGCAAACTGCCCAGGAATCACTGCTGAGCAAGGAAGACCCGGAGGGTAACTCTGCAAGCTCTGGAGACACCATGACACACGCCACCTTAAGCATTTCCCTTGTCCCAAAGCTCTTGCTCCACAGCCTGAGTAGCAGACTATCCACTAGCAAACAACAGACAACATATTGACCATTTCTGGGAATCACACCCCCAAATTCCCAACACACATGAAGCTCACTCAGCAAAACACACTGTGTACTCCCAAGATATGGATCAAATGAGGTCATGACTTGTATGCCTTCCAATGTTCCCAGACACTGGGCACTGCCTGCTCATCTGTTAAACCCTTGGTCCCCACAAGCTGCATAGGACAGACAAGGCTGTTTCAGTCAGCTCTGCTGATCACCTGCCCGTGCTCCCAGGCTTCAGGGTGCCCACGGGAGCAGCATGTCCTACACGACATTGGGAAAGAAAAGCTGAGAAAAGACACAACTGGTGTCAGTGAACACATTAGGAAAGAGAACACGGGCAGCAGAATGAGTTATTGCACTGAAAAGCAATGCCAGAGTACAAGCAGATGGGGTTAAATTGACTGTAAGTGCAAGCTAGATTTTTGGTTACTAACCATCACAAAGGTGGTATTTCACAACAGAAACAGAACAATGGGGTGGGAAATCACCTTTTCAGATGAATCTACCTATGAATGGGATTAAGTGACACGGTGCTGACAAGGGACTGCACCTGATTACCACAAACGTCTTTTTTACTAAGAGCTTCATCTGAAGCATGGGGCAGGTATGCAAATGTGCATAGTTGCAGGTGCCCACATAACAAAAAGCATTTGTAGCCACATGTTTTAAAGAGCAGTTTTTGCCAGAGGTTTGAGAAAGCCATTAATAATAACAACCCCTGTCTGAGTTATGCAGCTCATTCTCTAGTACACCAGAATCAGCAAAGGGACTTTCCTTGAAAGTACTAAGAACTAGCATCGGCATGCAGCTCAGGTAAAGGAATGACATCACCCTGTATCTCAAAAGCATTACCTCATCTCCTAATCCAAGGAGTGAGTCACCCAGGCAGTCAGCTGCAAATCTCTTGGCACAGAAAATGTAGGTTACCACGATGCACTTACACATTCCTCTGATCTGTCAATGTAAATAGCTATTTGTTCAGCTTCACTGGTCAGCAATATGGCACATAATTGTTAAGTGGCTTGTCTTTCAGAAGTAACACTTGAAAAAAAAAAAAAAACAACCAACCACACAAACCCAACCCCACATTAACTCTCGAGCCCTAAATGAGACGCTGCTCTTTTGCTGGTGAAGAGTTTGAAGCTGAAGTTCTCCATTGGCTCGGCGCGGGGTGCCGCAGCCCTATCAGCAGCGCTGGCTGCTCAATCTCCAGGCCGACGGGTGAGGTAATGCAGTTACTAAAAAGCCTTCACAAAAAAAAAAAAGGCAAAGAGGCATAACGATCCGAAATGGCATATGCTACCAGGGAATTTGCTGTCTAGACTTTACTGGAAAGGAGGGCACTGTATATGATGAGGTTCCACAGCAGGTTGATGGGTGCAGGAAGAAAGCTGCTGGGTTAAAGCGGTGGGGAAAAAAGGAATAAAGAAAGGAAATAGTGTGTAAACAGAGATCAAAACAAGCTGAAGTATTAGAGCCTCCCTGAGCTGTTTAACAGTAAGTGTAACATTCATTTCCCATGCCTAACGCTCTTTATCATATGAATCAAAAATCAAGCCTGCTCGCAGGCAGACACATCTGACACAAGCCTGGTGCCAGACCAGTCAATATTAGCATCCTCAGAGGGCTGAACTTTCCAATAACTCCAAGGAAATAACTAAGCACAGGTGAAACATTTTCCTTACAATAGGAAGTGTTATGTCTTTATGTTTTTCTAACATTTCAGCCTGTGGTTTTCAAACAGTAAACTGAGACCTTCATCCCCAGTTACCAATTATACTGACCTGTAAGATCATAAATCATACGGGTACCGATGTTCTTCTTCTATGATTATCTCTACAATAGGATCACTGTAATGAACAGGATCAAAGCCAACATCAGACATGTTCTTAAGCAAGCTACTTCTTTTCAGTCAGAACTGTCTTTTAAACCCAAGCAACATATTAAAAGCCACATATGGCAGCTTCATTCTAAAGGGTAGAAATAAGAGTCTGGGAACAAACAAATCTGGGAAAGAGAAAGCAATCATTGTATGTTCCACAGTTAAAAACAAAAAGCATAGGCATACAGTGATACAGGTAACCCTACTATAAATGCTTACAGACTTTTCAGGTTAGATAGATACATAGATATATACCCAGTGGGCAGGGTCTTGAGATGTCCCTAGTTCAGGATGGTCTGGAACTGATTTATTGTCTGCTTTTTGTGTACATATAGGGAGGTATCTGCACAGATGCATTGGTTTATGACTTCCAATCTAAGAGGTTATTTCTCCTTTTCAGCTTGGATTTCACAATGTTGATTTATCTGTTTTCCCTTCAGCTACCTGCAGAAATCCTGAAGTACCCTGTACTACAAGGATGACAGTGTGTTATGACTAACAGGTAAGCCCTAATTACAGGAGAACACTGGGGACACGAAGGGGACAACTCATGTCTAAGGAGATACTTGTCTCCAAGGCCCACAACATCACCATATGCCTAAGAAGAGAACAAAGACTCAGGCACTAGTACAATCTTTTGGAAAACAAAGGCTGTTAAGATATTCCACTGCCTAAAGCACTGTAAAAAAGCAAAGTGTTCTTCAGAGCATCCAGTGCTGTTTAACCAGCCAAGGAAGAAGAAAATAGACTGCAAAGGGGAGTCCATGACTTATATCAGTAAAATAACCTCCTGAAACATGTTAAAGGGCAACAAGGAAGCTGAAACAGGAAATACCAACAGGCAGGTGGTTGTTTTGTGTAGTAAACCTTTCCTTCTTGTGAATGCCATCACTTCTGATCTCAGCACTACACTTGTTTACAATGTGCATACCTGTTCCCTGCTTCCTCCTGTTTCTGTTAACCAGAGAATGTGCCCAGGCCACCTTTAAGACCATAACCGTGAGAAAGGCTGCACTTGGACATCTGATAAATCAGTGTTTTATGGAGCAGATTATAGAGGCAGGATTAGGTAGCCTTCCTCCTCTGAAGTAAAAGCCAGCCTGTGCCAGAGCGGCACATCAGAGAAGCCAAGAAGTAGGTTTCATGTGAGCTGGGGTGTGACACACTGAAAGGGCATACAAACTCTGCATAGCAACAGTAAGCATACATGTTTCTCACACCTCGAGATGATTTTACCACAGGCTGTACAGCTCACCCTGTAACACAGTTCAGGGGAGCCATCAAGAGACCAAACCTGGTGCCCTGCTCCTGCCCATGTTAAGGTCCTTATGACAGAAGTTTCTCTCTGTTAGTCTTCCTTCTCCTTTCACCATCCCCCATACTCCACAAGCTGGTAGTTTCTATTTCATTTTTCACTGCTTAGAGAAGACTGGGCTAAGGCTTAAACTCAGCTTTCACGACCCTGTACTGTGTGTATGATGAGCACATGAAGGCATGCTGTACTCCTGTGCCTGAATGAGTACTAGAAAACTTGTTTGAAAACCCCTTTTTTCTCTCCCCTCAAAGCAACACCTGCAAAGTCCTTCCAACAACTGTAATAAATTACTACAGTTGGCCTCTCTCTCATGATTCTTTAACTTCAGATCTTAAGATCCGATCAGGTGTAAGCTACCAGGGTCCTGATAAAACTACATAAACAGCGTAAAGAGCAACAGATAACAGCAGCACAGCAGCTTCAGAATTATACTCTCCAGTGTCAGGGGCACCGTACCTTGTTCAGCTTGAGTTTGCCATTAGTCCAACTCCGTCCTCTGCTCTCCCTTGAAGAGCCAAGCAGGGAATTGGAGGAACCACAACGTGTTAACCAGACTACCCCAGCTTCAAATGAGATTAGGTCCCCAGTACTGTTTGCTGTGCAATCACAGACCCTTCTTCTGAAGATTAGCAAACTAAAACACCACCGTTACTTTAATCATAGTCAAACAAGACTTGGGGTTTTGACTACAGAGATGCCAGCCTGCTCTGCTGCCATGGTAACAGACTTTTAAAAACTGTTCTTAATAATAATAAAAAAAACAACCCTGCACGGTGCTTTAAGAAAGACTTTATTTTGACATTATTCCATCCCCCCCCCCGAACGTGGCAAGTTTTATTAACAAGAGAAAACTGCAACAGTCTTCTGGAACTTAAGAGCGGTCCTTTCTGAGACAAACTGCTGCTGCTGAGCCCATCACCAACCCCTTAAAAGTAACCGCACAAGGGAGATAAGCAAGGAAAATTAAACCTTGCCTCTACAGAAACAGGCCCTACACAGCAGCTTATTGGTCACCATGTCAAAATTGGTACTTGTATGGTAGAAGGGACACACACCGGAGCAGTTTGTGAAGAGCTGCAGTCCACGGGAAGGACGCATGTTGGAGATGCCACTGTGTCCTGTGGGAGAGACCCCACGCTGGAGCAGGGGAGGAGTGTGAGGAGTCCTCCCCTGAGGAGGAAGAAGTAACAGAGACAACCCCCATTCCCCATCACCCTGCACCACGGGGTGGGAAGAGGTGGAGAATTTGGGAGTGAAGCTGAGCCCAGGAGGAAGGAGCAAAGAGGGGAAGGGGTTTAAAGATCTGGGTTTACTCTTCATTATCCTATTCTGATTTGATTGGAATAAATTAAACAAATTTCCCTGAGTCTATTTTTCTCGTGATGGTAACTAGCAAGTGATCTCTCTCTGTCCTTATCTCAATCCATGAGCCTTTTGTTGTATTTTCTCTCCTCTGTGCAACACAACAGAGCAGCCTGGTGGGCACTTGGCATCTAGTCAGGGTCAACCCACCCCAGTACTGTTCCAGTCTTAGGATGTTTTAAAACAACGCTTTTTACCACCATTGCCTCCAGACAACCCCATCAAAGTTCTCTTGCAGATTACCTGGACTCTTATAGCACTAGCCAGGATGCTTCTCAGACAGATGCTTCTCTTCAGAGACCAGAAGAACACGCACTAGTAGAAGCCCACGTCACCTTGGGGGTCCAGGATTTAAGCTGATCTCTGTTGGACTTTGTGTGCTCCTTCCCATGCCCTGCCCGGACAGGGAGGGTTTTTAGATATGGATACAGAGTCCACGTCTCTTGAAAAATTAAGTCACAGGGAAACTCTTACAGGAAAAGAGAGTCTGATACAGGAGGGGAATGGAACACAGCAAGTGCACAGTCTCCTCTTTCAAGGATGCAAAGAAAGTAGAGTGCAGGAAACACGCAGTGACTCTGACAGAAAGATTAATAGTTACCTGCATATGGAGGACAAAGTCCAGAAGGATTCGGAAATGAGATGTCAGCGGCTGTGCTGCTGAGAGAGGAATGATTTGCTGAACTGGCCAAAATGCTTAGTGCTTGAAACAGGCATTTTCTTTTACGAAGATATAGACTAGAAGTTCAAAAAGGCTTTAGGGCAGAGTAATCACTTTGTTGTGTATTCGGCAGCTGAGCTCCAAATATCCAAGGTATCCATTGCCTGTGCTGAAACAGGTATTTGTCTAGCCATTACTTGAGCTGATCCATTTTAGTATCTGTAAACACTAGAACTGCTTAACACCCAATACAAAAACACACAGGGTACTGTACGTAATTAAATTACAAGCTCCATCCCTGTCCTTATCTTCACCCATGAGCTTTATATTGACCCATGAGGTGAAGGGTCTAGAGCACAGGTCTGATGAGGATCAGCTGAAGGAACTGGAGTTGTTTAGCCTGGAGAAAAGGAGGGTCAGGGGGGACCTTATCTCTCCCTACAACTGCCTGAAAGGAGGCTGTAGTGAGGTGAGGGTTCGTCTCTTTTCCCAAGTAAAAAATGATAGGACAAGAGGAAACAGCCTCAAGCTGCACTAGGGGAGGTTTAGACTAGAGATGAGGAACAAATTCTTCATTGAGAGGGTGGTCAGGCATTGGAACAGGCTGTCCAGGGAAGCAGTGGAGTCACCATCCCTTGGGGTGTTTCAAGAGATGTGCGGACAAGGCTCAGTGACATGGCTTAGTGGTAGACTTGGCAATGCTGTGTTAACAGTTGGACTTGATGACCTTAAAGGTCTTTTCCAACCTAAGTGATCCTATGATTCTACTATAAAAATAACCAAATGACAGAGACTGAGCTGGTGGTAAACATCCTTTCCAAGATTTGCAGCATTTGACCATGTCTGTGAGTGTGACAGATGGAAGTTGTTCATAACCATTAGCCCAGAGTGACTCTGAGAAACTTGCCTGGCTGTGCTGAAGGCAGAGCATCACTTGTGAGGACCGGGGTTGAGACCTCCAATATCACACAAGCCAAAGGATCTTGTTCTGTTGCTTCCTACACATCTCTTACTGCAAGTTGTAATCCCCCCAAACATCCTTGCAGTAGGAGCAAGAGGACACACCAGCACTTTCTCACCAGTTCTAACTGCAGCAAGAGTCAGCAAGAAAACCACCAAGCTGCAGTTGCAGGAAGTCTTTTGGGTTTTTAATTGAACAAAACATTGAACAAATTTGACTGGCTCTGAAGACATGTAATTCTGATAAATACATAAGACCACTTTGCCTTCCTTGTCACCTCCAAAAAAGATGATGCTACATCATACTAACCACTAACTCAGCTCAGATGCCCATCGGCAATTCCCCTTCTCCACAGGTTTACCACTTCACACTGAAAAGTTGGGTTGTGTTTCCTAGAAAAGCACAGCTTCCAGCAATCCCAGTATTTTAAAACTCTCAGTCTTTTGCTGATGACTTTTTGTCCACTAAACATCAGACGTTTTATTTCAGGGGAATTACAAATGACACTTTTTAGTTTCACCAAGAACGCAGCAAAGATCTGTACTCAGAAATCCACAGGTCTCTCTAGCAGGTTTCCCAAGCCTGCCAGCTCCCCATGGCCATGAACTCCATGCATGTTTCCAGCAACAGAAATGAAAAGAACTGTTTGTGCCATCAGGAATCATAATACATCTATGTAGTTAAAGAGCAGTCACATCCATTCTCCGCTTGCAAAACACAGGCTCCACTCTCCTTGATAGCCCTAATAAGGCTATTGTAATTAGAATTTATCTTCCTTTGAAGTACAATTCTGGACGCTCACTTCTTATTCATTATGAGCTTTTCCAGGACCATTTAAGACACTAATCTCTCTCTACCCGCAGGCAGCACAGGATCACATTTCCTTGCCCTGCAGAGGAATTGAGATGGCAGCTGATAACCTGTCACTGGATCTTTTAGTACAGGGTATTCCCAGATTTAAACTGATCACCTCCCACCTTCAACAAAACTGTTATCAATCCCCACATCTTGTGTTTCATTTAGTACAGTTTAATTCCGTATCTATCACAGAAAACATGTACGATAGAGAACTGGATAATGCCCCAGTTTTTCTCCATGGGAATGACACCTCCAGCTATCAGAGCATCTGGTGATGCTTAGGACACAAAAACAAGGATCAGCTACAGGACACAGGGAACTCTTCCAGACAACTAAAATTATACCACCTTACCTGCAAGGAAATAGATTTTCACTATATTAGTCACCTGAAGTCCATTGATTTACAATCTGCCTGCTTGAACAGAGTGGCAACTTGGGGCTTTACATCTGATCACAACCAAGAAAGCTGGAAAACAATTTCACAGCATTCGTAGACAATGTTAAAAGTTTCATTCTTCACTCTGTTAAGTAAAACTCTGCTTTAGAAAGTTTTGTGCAACACTCTGATGCTCAAAGAGAATGATTTGTTATTCTGTGTATATGGAAGTCTGACCCCACTGCACACAACTTCTTCCTGCAAGCAGCCTGTACAGTGCACAAAGACCCTTCCAAGCCACTAAAGATGCAGGAAAGATTGCTTCCATCGCTGATGTGTCCTGTGCCAGATGTTTTAAAATGCACAAATACATTAAAAGTTAAGATGAACGCTTGTGAGCCAGACAGAGCCATTCATTTTTAAGCAGGATCCAGACAGAAAGCCATCTTATAATGGAATGGTTAGGGTTGGAAAGGACCTTAAGATCATCCAGTTCCAACCCCCCTGCCATGGTCAGGGATGCCTCACACTAGACCATGCTGCCCAAGGCTCTGTCCAACCTGGCCTTGAACACTGCCAGGGATGGAGCATTTATCACTTCTTTGGGCAACCTGTTCCAGTGCCTCATCACCCTCACAGTAAAGAACTTCTTCCTTATATCTAACCTGAATTTCCCCTGTTTCAGTTTAAACCCATTACCCCTTGTCCTATTGTTATAGTCCCTGTTGAAGAGTCCCCCTCTGGCATCCTTGTAGGCCCCCTTCAGCTATTGGAAGGCTGCTCTGAGGTCCAATTTCTATTTTCTCAGGATGTTTATATAATTTGCAATGAATCTCCTCTTTGTCCTGTGACTGTTGGCAGAGTCAGAAGAGATTTATAGAGATTTAATAGAAATCAATAATATTCAGCACTGTATTCAACAGCTGTTACAATAACCTTTTAAGTGAAAATACTCAAACAAGTCTGACTGACAGGCTTAAGTACTCCCCACCCATGCTGAAAACAAACATATCTCAGCTTTCTGTTGGATGATATTTACAGGCAGTGACTTAACTGAAAACTAACTGAAGTAGAAAGGCATGGACCAAACAAAACCCTCATTTTTATTGAGGTTCATAAAACGCTGCTGCAGAGGTGCCCTAAAGTGGTGGGTGAGACTCCTAAAACTGATGTCACAAGATCCCTCTTTCAAAGAGACTGAGAAATTATTTACCCTCCCCTAACTATGAGAGGGCACATAAAACAATCCAGAAATCACAACTGGAGCCCCTCAGAGGGTGTTTCAACCTCTTTTCTTGGCCTGACCCACTTCACTGTGGGTTTTGCAATTCCTCCTACACCAGAATGTAAGAGGCCAAAGGATGAGAGTTGCTGATTGTTTTTCCCATGCTTCCAAAGCAATCCAGGACAGCTTTTGGATCTTCTCAGGCTTGACTGAGGACAGAGCTTGTCCTATCCAATGTGCAGGGAAGTGCAGGTAGTGAATACCTTACATAGATTCCCAGGTGTTTGGATACTTCATAGCAGAATTTAGTATTTCTTTTGGGGAAGAAAAGCACTGAAAAACTGAAAATGTTTATGATGCTGATAAAGGGTAAGCAAAAAGAGGGTGAAAAAAGGTAAAAAAAAATAAGAGATGTATTCACACTGTACATTAAATCTTGTCACTAGTTGAGCTTTGGAGATTTCAAAATCCTTTCCCAACTCACTGCTCAAAGCACGAGCCTCTGCAAAGGGCAAGAAAAGGAATAATCTGCTAAAGATATCTGTGAGTTCACTTTGCCTACAATGCAATTAGTTTCAGCTGACTTCAGTATAAAACTCCTTTGCATCTCCACATTTCTCTGGAGGAAAACATGTAATACTGGGCTAGTCCACAAAAACATGCCAACTATGTCCAAAAAAGATTATACAGATACTGAAGTTTGCAGAAAAGTTGATTTTATGTGGCCATCGCAATGAAAAATGGAAAGAATTTAATACATGAGTGCAATTTGAAGCTACTGAGAGCTTTTAGAGGGATAAGGATGTTGACAGGATTTGTGACATGACATAAGCCAATTATTTCATTTTTCCAGGATACAGTGGTATCTTCACTACAACTGCTCTAAATGTCAGCCTTGTGGACTGAAGCTCCTTTTGCCCCATGATCCCCAAACTCTCACTCAAGGAAGTAAGATGCTTACTTAGGGATTAGTCTGTAACAGCCAAATCACGAGTCAGTGTAGTTACTTTTACCAAGTACAACCCAGTGTATCCTCTGCCCACAGCACTGAAACTGCCACAACTGGAGCAGCACCTCCGGGCTGAACTCCCTGCAGGGTTCCTGACAGTGCAGAGGGAATGTGTCAGCTGTGAATGTATTGTTAAGCTGTTACTCTCACACCATCACCACCAAGTACCCTCCTCACTCTTCTCTTAGAGATCAGCTACCATTTTTTTCACAGGAGTTCTCTCTACCATTTATCCAGCCCACAGTAGGCTTTTCTCCTGTCTCCATCTCTTCTCCAGCCTCTCCCTGTCCCATCAGTCATGCTAGCCACTAGTGGCTAGTCATTTTAATACACAGGCAAGTTCACACTTTCACTTCTCTTATATAATAGATCCTCATAAAAGACAGAAGCCCATTAAGTAACTCAGTGTAAAGCTATGCAGGTAAGAGAATGCATCACACTCATTAGTAAACAACAGTCTCATAATGATGTGCTATGAACTATTTCCACTACTTGAGAGGCAGTTCTCCCTTTTCACTATGATTAAGCATCATTATTTAACAGGCTCATTCTCCCAGAAGTATTCTTGTCTGTCTAAGTACAATGTATTCATTACAAAGCTAAATTTAAAGAGTAAATTAAAGTGGTTTCATTAAAAGTAAGCTCCCTTTTCTAAAAGTTGAGATTCAATGACTTTACCCTGAACTTCAATTGGCAATCTTTGAGTGCAAGTAACAAGAAAGCTCAGAGTTGTAAACATGCAGCTGTTACAGAGAAGGACTCAGTGGATAAGGAAACAGTTTATAAACACTTATGCACAAGACTGAAATGCAGAGTCATAACTTTTCAGCACTGGTGCCCTGATCATGATTATTTATGTTGGAGCTTAGAGTTAAGGATTGAATTTTACCGTTTTCATAACCCAGACACACAATTCAGCAGCTTTTCCTTTCTAATTGATCTGCTCACATGACAAATAATGAATATCTCACTTGTCAGTGTCTTAAGCAGCAGTTTCAGAATCTGAAGTGTTTGACAGAGCTGCTGGAACAGTTGAAATTTTACTACCTCACTTTCCTAATTAACACATGAGCTCCAGACAACCAAGTTGACATTTTACAGTTAGGTAAAGGAAATAACTACAGGTCTATTCAACACTGGAAGTTTGAAGATCTCACGTCTTTTCTTAAAAGACATCCAATTACTGCTTTTGCACTAGGACCTGGAACTACAGTTCACTGCACTCTCACCCAGGGTAGGTAAAAAAACCCACATCAAAACAATTCAGACACAGCCGCATGTGCTTCCCTCACTCTGAAAGAGCACAAATCTTTAACACTGCAAGTGTAAAGCAAAAAGAGTTTTTCATCTGCTGTTTCTTGTAAGAAAATATAAGGCTGACAGCTTACATAATGATACTGGTTTATGATGAAAATAATATTGTGGTTGCAAGCACACGGACTTTTTTTACCTCAAAAATGTTGGAAGAGGAAGAAAAAGCCTCAACTTAGTTTGAGAGGGTAAAAATTAACATGCCACATGCCCAAATCGGAGAGAAAATATGCTGAGCAGGGAGATGACAGACTCCGAGGCTTTAATTCATTTACTATTTTGACCCAAACCAGAACTGTCCCAGCAATTTTCACAAGGCCAATTTTAATGAGTGACATTACTCTAGATTCACTGCATGGAAGCTTTCAGCTGATATTGACAGCAGATTAAACTTAAATGTTTAAATTAAATATTTAAATGTTTAAGTGAAGCTTATTTGGAGTGTTCATCACTTGTTTCTTGTTAAATCCTGCCTTATCTTAACAGCATTTGTTTACATGACAGTAAGTCTAAAAAGGCCCATATTCATAATGCTCAACGGCTTCTAACAGGCCAGAATGAAGTTTTACTTCCAAAATTAGTTCTCTCATGGGCTCTGCAACTTAACTGCCAAAACCCATCAGTGCGTTTGGCCATGGCTGTATAAACGAAACAGTTTGAAAGCCCATCTGAAAACGTCCCATATGCATAACAAGCACTCTTTTAAACTGTAGCTTTATGACTCCCACAACCAACCAACTTGTACCCATCAAAAGGGAATTAAATATTGCATAGACAGATGACAATAGTTGTCTAAGGACTGACCTGTTGTTTCTACAGTTATACCACACTGGAAAAGATCAAAATTCAACACACCAGTTAGAAGCCAGTTCCTGGATTCTCAAAATCTTTATAAATCTGCACTTATGTCTTAATTTGTAGTGAAAAATTAAGTTTAAATTTGCACATATTTCATATGTGTGGTTCTGCTTTCACAGTGGTTATCAGAAACTCTTTGCAACATCAGATAACGGACCAAAGATTTAACTATCTGTATTGAAACAGTTCTGAAGATCTCCAGTTTATAGCTGACATCTTCCTCTTTACAGAACTTTTTACAGTTCTCTTTACAGTTTTTGGTTTGTTTTCAGTTCTGCTCTGCAACATATTTTGGGGAAGAAAATTCTTTCCTAAAGTAGTTTTCCTTAAACGCAAAAATACAACAGCACCAGTTCGAGAGTTACATCTGTAACTAAAATTCTGTCTCAGAGAAACAAGAGTTAGCATTCACATTACTGTTGCAATCTGAGATACTTATTATTAGCTCTCATACATACACTACCACAGCAACAGAACCGTCGTTCCTTAAACTACTTGATACCAAAACAGAGGTCTGTAAACAGCAACAATGAACCACAAGCAAGAAGCTCACACAGTCTGAATACCCCTGAATTCAACCTTCATTTTCCAATGCTCACCATGCAAAAAGCATGATATAGCACTGGTCATCAAACCCAACCACCCATGACAGTGGACCACGCACTTTGTCATCACCACAAACTACCTCTTAGTTGGTATATTTATTCTTCTTAACTCTAGGAGGGAATGACTCATGGAACTCACTTCTTCAGAACAGGATAAAAAAGAGGGAAAAAGACTTCCTTCCAATTTCTACTCTAAGTTTCATCAAACTACTGGTGGAAATAGCACCGAACAAGAAACTTTTATCTCTAAATTTCCTTCTTACAGTTCATCAGCAAGAAGTGATGTAACCCTTTACCACTCTGTCCTTCAGGATGACCTTCAGCGCTCCATTTCATTGCTAATTCATTCTATTTCATAGGCTGCTTATCTAGTATATATACAAAAAACCCCAACCAAACAGACAAAACAATCCTTTGTTTATTTATGAAGTCACAAGGACTTTACTTGAGGGAAAAGAAAAGAAGCCAGTACTTGCCAAAGCATACTCTAGCAATACAAAGTATATGATCCTTTCATTTGCTTCAAATTGCAAGTAACTTATTTTCAATCAGGAAATATATACAATTCCCAAACTCAGTTACATCATCTAGTTTGGTAGTTATCACATACCATCAGTCACAAGACTAAAATGCTGACACACTCATGTTTGAAATGGCAACATGATGTAAGCACTCATAAAACAAATTTTGGGAACAGCTACCAAACTTGACCCAAACTAAGTCTGCTGCATTAGTGAACACCTATCACATATGGAGGAAGTTGCTTTCATTTGTTCACAGAAAGTTCTCTTTGCAAAGATTTAGTCAGAAGAGATTAAGCCTTACCTCTGGTTTACTGAGACTGGATGATACAAGAGAACCTGATCCCACATCCAGATCCCACTGTTTTCTCCCACTGTTTTCTGGGTCCAGGGCAGCAATTCGTCCATCCAAAGTGCTGATAATTACTAGGGATCTGCAAGTTAGAAGCATTCACAGTCAAAACCACAGCCATGGGGTTTCTCTGTTAGCTGCCTTCTATATTTAAGAGAGTGCAACTCCAACTTTAAAGTTAAGTCTATGTATTCTGCAAAACAGCAGTTTCACTGGTAGCTCTACCTAGACCAACAAGCAAGAGTAGAAAAGTTGAAGTCTCCGGCTGGATGTCACAAGCTAATTCACATGATGTATGATGCTTTCAGAGTTCTGCTTCAGGGGAAAATAGTTGACTTTTTGCTCCCAAAATGCAGGTGTTGCACCGAATGAGGTCATCATCTTTTGAGATATTTATATGAGCTGTGTAAATCCTATTTCTTCCAATATCTTCTATGCTGATCTTTATTACATCGTTTCAAAACAACCTAAACCTGAAAATATGAAACCCAGCAAATCAGTATGTAAGAAATACTAACTTGCAATTGAGTTTCCAACACTTCTGGATGAAACGTGAAAATCCTGAAGATTCAACAAGTCTGAGAATAAAACAAGTCTTGCCTAAGGCATACACAGGACACTTGAAACAACCTCCAACATCTGCAGACAAGAAAGCAAGAAAACTGCCTTATGCAGCTTAGCCTTTAGGTAGCCTGTATGTCTGGGGATACATGTCAATGGCAGGCTAGCTGTTTATTTCCACAGTGCATGAAGCTCATCAGCTCTAGTATATCTTGCTTCTTACACAGCCATACAGTCAGAATAAGTAGTTCTGGTTGGGCTACAATCCAGCCATTAAAATAAAATTAAAACAAAATAAACAACACATCAGAGACAAAACACTGACAAGGCATTTTTGAAGGGCCTCTTATTTTTCCTGAAGACTGTTTTATTCCGACCTGGAAAAGCTGGGATATGTTGGCAGTTTTGGCTTGCAGCAGGCTCCCAATCTTCAAAGGCTGCGGAAGAAGAGCTTGATCACTTTTACAGACGGGTTGCATCAAGGGGGGCTGGATCTAGTGACCCAGAAGGACCTTTCTAGACACTGATTTCAATGAGATAAGGAACTGTGCCAATAAACTTGATGGGGAGATTAACTGGTTTTGGGTGTGGGGAAGTAATGCACACAGAGACATGTATGAATCACTACTTTAAACAATAAGGAACACTAAATTATTGTGTGGAACTGAAGTCAAATATGTTCATTTATCCAAAGTTACCAGTGTAGAAGAAGAAGTTTAAAGAGGAAATGATGGGGGGCTATCCTTTCTCTGTAAGGTGGGAAAAACTAAAATCATGATCTTAAAAACATGTTCAAAGATAGGGGCTTAAGACATCACCTATAACAAAGGTCAAGTAAAACATGGCAGTTTTACATGTAAAAGTAACCCACATATTTTATAGAGCCTTATACTCTACTGTAGCACTGTATTGCTAACAAATAGGAAATTAAATCTTTAAATTAAATTAAATTAATCTTTAACCTGTACCAAAAGTAACATAGAGGCTCCACTTCTGAAGGTGGCCAAGCATCACATTTCTCCAAAACCTTAGCTTAACAGTTAAAAAAATACCAATTGTGCAAATATTTGAACAGTAGAATACATCAGGTTTTATAAGCTGAGTACATACAATTACTCCAACTGTACAGAAACCAGGACCAGGTTAATAATAAACCCGATTGCAGGAGACTGTTCTCAAGCACTGTAAACAAGTGCTTGCACACTGAAGGCCTTGGACACACATTTAACAGAATCTGTTTGCTTTGTGGTAAAACAATTTCTCTGAAGCCTTTTAGCATTGCATAAAAATATTATTCCAAGTGGGTCTATTTAAATGTCGATCCAGCTGACAACTAGGTTATAAAAAGGGTAGAAATGTTGCTAGAACAGAGGGAATTTTGGCAGTAAAAATCCTAAAATCATACTGTGAAATGTTTCCTTCCCATCTCTTCCTATTTTTTCCTTATATTATATATTTCTTCCTTATATTCTTACATAAGAAACATTCCTATATTTCTTCCCACTTGACTTCTCCCTCAAGTAACAAACGTTTTATGCCTTTGTATCTTACCTTTCTGTATTATCCTCTCCGACCACATGCAAACCTCAGCCTTCTCAAAGAGTTCTCTCATTATTAACCCTCACCACTGTCACCAAAGATGGCAGGTACTTGCATCGTGACCTCTGGTCACCCAAATTGTAGTGTAACTGCACTTATTTTTAAGTTGAGCTGATTAGGAAAGGGGGGAATCATCCTTTAGAGAGAACCTTTGTACCAGCAGTAAACACTTTGAGAAACTGGTTTAACCCTCTGCTTCCACATAGCCTAAAAATCCTGACTTTTGAGTGCAGTGGTACCCTATTAGCCCCCTTGGCCACTAGCTCTATAATGGACTTTATTTCATAAACTCCACCTAACTGAGCAAACACTGTGATGAGACAAGACAGGAGCAGCTTGGCTATACATAGATCTTGCATGTTCCTTTAGAACTGGAACTAGGTGCAAGAAAAAACACTCATTTCTCTCTGCTTTTTTAACGAGTGGTACATTTTGAACTAAATAGTCATACTTCTGGTCCCATCTTCATCTTAAGCTTCAAAAACAGTCGTGTACATTAGAAAAGATCTGCTAAAAATCCTTACTCTTGTAATAAGGAGTAGGGACTTGTTACTTACTCTATTTTTCTATGAAGTCTTAATATCTGTTCTCCCAATCTCTGTTTAATTCTAGTGAGTCAAAATCCTGTCACTTGAACTCTAATTGCTGTAAGATCTGCAATTTGTCTACATGTGCCCTAGAACCATGCTAATGCTACACTTTCTCACTATGAATTTTTCCCTTTTCCAACTTTCTCCCCTTTTCCTGTGAGATTCCCCTGCTTGCAGCTTTGCATACTGACACTATGAAGTGGTGACAAGAGACTTCCCATCTTTCAAGTAGCCTAATCAAGCACTAAATGAACACATCCTGATAAAAGCAGTTTAGGCAACTACTTCAAGAAACTATTTCAGAGCTTAAGAACAGGCAGGCAACTTGCTTTTTGCCACCCCACAGTGCTACTGTAAGTTTACTGTAGCATATTATCCCTATTTCTTACAGCACCAGTAGAACAAAGAGCCACCCGTTCAAGCCATCTCTTTGCAAGCCTTTGCTGGCCAGAGTTGCAGATTATACCTGCAATTCCCTCCCACTGAACTGAACTGGCAATATTCTGGATGCAACTTTATGACACCTGATCAACAAGTTGCAAGGAAAAGGAATTCCTGCATTAGTTTGGTTAAGCCTGTTAACACTGTTATTCTCTGCAAAGCTATACCACATCACTGCTTTATGAACACCACCTCCTGACTGGAATAAAGCTTCATGACTACCTTGATCAAAGAAGCCAGCTTCCAACAATATAGAAGTATTCTAAGAACAATGCCAAACTAAACCTCAATTTCAGATATCATCCCACACAAAGCATTACCCATTTTAACATCAAAGGTAAAAAGGTCAAAAGTCACAACTATAATGCCAAGGAACGCGGGAGCATAGAAACAAGCTGCATCAAATTCCTGAAATTGCAAGATATTTGTTAAAAGTACATCACAAACTGTGCTGGGGAGTGAATCACATCACACAGACACTAGGGAAGACAAAGAAACCCCATCAACAAAACCCTGAACTGCAATAGTCTCCACAAGCCTGGACCATAACAGCACAACAAAATAAAAAGACACAAAAAGGAAGCACTCCAAACTAGGCAGTTACTTACATCCCAGGATCCCTCAACCAGACACCTGAAAAATGAACACCAGTAAAATGATGAAGGCACATTTCACCTTGCCTCGAGCTGCTGCTCCAGAGCATACTATTGATAAGTGTTGGAGAAGAAAATCCCTTCTGGGCCCTTACAGATGGCCAGCAGAAAGGCTAAAGCAAAGGGCCGATAGAATATAGGAAATATGAAAGTATTAGTAATCACAGCAGCTGGCAGAGACCAACTTGATCCTATACAGTCAGATTTTATTTGCCCTTTGTCAATATGAAAACACATACTTCCCTCACCCTAACCATCCACAAACAGCCTCTATGAAGTATTTTCTTACCATTTCCTACCCTCTCTTGCTCACAGACTTGAGCTTGTTATTAAAATGCAGTTTTAAGGTTCCCCTTTGAAACTATGAAAAGCATCTACTACAAACTTTCACATGCATTGACAAAAGGCCAGTCCTGGGCCTTAAAATCACTGCTTATATCCCATCATGAACACAGCCCACTTTTGGAGATCGGATGGCCTCAGGCTCTGTTCTACTTTACCGAAGTGAAGGTATCTGATTTACCTAGCAACAGAAGCACAGGGTTAAGATTGCAAGCGAAGATGTAAACAGGATAGAGGAGGAGCACTTATTTAGCTTATTTACAGCCTTTCACTGCACAAAAAAATGTGTATTTATTCAAATCAGTTGGTTTTGTTAGAAAAAGCAGAACTCATCGTCCTTTTGGTACAACATTTACCACTATTACTGTTTCAGTTTAATAAAACCCTAAAACAGCAGCAAAATAACCCTAATATTCTCAACAGCAATTTGGGACACCACAAATAGGGCTGTTTGTCAGACTTGAGCTCTAAACAGCTATTCCAGTTTCAACACCTGCATGTTTGCACATAAACAGCACAACAGTTCACTAACCCTCATATTTTCTTCTAGGAAACTAAAGAAATCCTCAACCCCAAGATGATGACATTCATTTGCCTACAGCAAAAATAGTCAGGGCTTTGGTTTTGTTGGGGTTTTCCAGATTATACTGACCTGTTCTATTACATGGATATTTTATTGCTGAAGAACAATTAACTGAGGTGAGTAGAGATCTCACAACTGAAATAATAAAAAAGAGCAGGCTAATAGGCAGCCATCCTATTTCTATTTGATGACAGCAAATCTATTTCTCTGCACTAATCAATTAGATAACAGCCACATTCAATCTCAGGCTTAAATTACCACATTGAACATCTTTAGTGTGTTTTACTTAGCTCTAGTGGTCAAAGAGAAAATTCATCTTTAAACATTTCCAAGGCTAAACAAATGAAGGTCTCATTAAAAATTGAATACAGTAGAATTGTAATAAACCAGGTAGGAATTTGATGACCTGATACACAAAGGAATGATCCTGATGCTAAAAGGCTAACAGATCTTCCTCAAAGAAAACAGGATGCCAAGTTATCAGCCAGTTTCTAACTGAATGGGCTTTTCATCTTCGGAATAGCTTCTCAAATATAGTAGGCATTTAGTCATGCTCTTCTTCCTTTAAACTCTGACTGTGGTTTATCACCTCATCTTTCTCAGCCAATTCAGAAACAGCCTGGGAACAGCTCAGTAACATTTCTGCACTTGAGTCATTCATTAAAATCTTTCTTGTGCCAGAGCTTCTTGCCACATGTGTTTATTAAGTATTTTATTTCCCCTTGTTATAGTCTGAAACTTGTTCAGCAATTTGTCTTGCATGCTTGGCTTCCCTTCAACCACACACCAGTGTCTGTGTTTAACCACTAAGCAAACAGGAGAACTGCATTTTCTTTACAAGAAGAAGAAAAGATGACACGAAGGGATACGATGTTCTGAACAACTGAGAGTTGCAAGTGTTGGAAAGAGTTTAGACTACAGATGCAGCGCTTTACAGCACTGCCACCAGGTAACAAGTCGAGGAAGGGACTTAGCATTACCCGGTTAAGTAGACTACTACCAGGGTAAGCAGACTGGCCGGACGACACTTAGCATAACATCCAGCAGCTTATCTGTCTAAGAATTAAGGCACCTTTTCTACTTACTAACAACCACTGAAAGGAACTAGTACCTTGAGTAAGGTCCTGCAGTACCCTCTCCTTACTGCTACATCCTCCTCCTTGCCCCCCTGTCCATGCTGCCCATCCCTGCAGCGCTACTCCCAGCCCCATCACGGGACTCATCTCTTCCACCCCTTGCCCTGCACCTCTCCTTCCACCTTCAGACACTTCCCCGCGTGTCCCCACCGCTCAGCCAGCTCGCAGCACCCTCGTTTCTCCACGCACCCCCTTCCCAACGCGCTACTCCCATTACGAACAACCTATACCCCAACTCTCCCACCGCTCTGCATCCCCTCCGCGCTCACTCCTGCACGACCCTTCCCTGCACACGACCGTGCAGCCCCTTTTCCACATACACCCCCCCCCCAGCCTCATAGATGCTGATAGTCCGCCCAGCTCCCTCAGACACTGACCCCGGACACTGTCGCATGGGTACCGGCCGCCCCAAGCACCCCCAAACCGGGCGCTAACCCCATGTGCAGCCGCTCTACACACTGACTCCCCGCTCCGGACAACGGAGAAGGGCTCCGCAGCCCCGGGCACCGACCCTCATCCCAGTCACCGATACCCACCTGCCGCCGGTCCGGGCCTCTCCGCTCTCCTCAGCCTCCTGCTCGCCGGGTGCCGCGGTGGCCACGCCGGCCTCATCATCCTCCACCGTCACGTCAGCGGAACCGGCCGGCAAAGCGGCGGGAGCGGCGGCCGCCCCTAACCCGAAAGCGGCCTCCACAGCCGCGACATCGCTCGGCGGCGGCGGCACCGCCTCCGGGCCGCCCGCCGCTACCCCCAACAGCACCAGCACCGTGAAGGCGGCCAGAGCGCTGCGGCACCGCGGCCCCCGCATGGAGGGGCCCCGCTTCGGCCGCCGTTAGGACATGAACGCTGCCGCCAACACCGCCGCCGCTGCCGCCACAGAATGGGCGCGCACCGCAACCCCGCCCGCCCGCCACGTACCGGCACTCCGCGCGCAACCGCCCCTCACACCACCGCCCGCCCCTTCGCGGCGGGGAAGGAGCTCATTGGTCCGGCGCCACGCCGCTCCGCCCAACTCTTCCCTTTGATAGGCCAGAGAGAGAAGGAGCGGTGTTTGTCAACAGAGCCGCCGGGCCAATGAGAATCACGCCGCTCGCTCTCCTCCCTCTACAGCTGTTGCTACCAATGGGAAGTGCATGATTCACCGAGCTGCTCTGCCATTGGCGGAGCGGGGGCGCCACACGTGCTGCTGACTGGCGCGCCGGGCGCCGCGGCCCCGCCCCTTCCCGGCCGGTCGTCGGCTGGAGACGTGGCTGCTCCTCCGCGCCGGCGGGGCGGGGCTAGGCTAGCGGCGCGTACCACCCGGCGCGCAGGACGGGGGGGAGGCGGGAGAGGACGTGTAAAGTGCCCCCCCCCGTAGGGAATGGGCTTGTCGGGCGGGAACGGCGGAGCTCGTCCTGAGGGAACCGGAGCCGGGACACGCGTGTGTGGGGTTGAACGAACACGGACAGGTTCCACTGGGGTGCCCATGGGGCACCTTCTCCAGACCGCGGTGGTTTATGTTGCTTAAAGCACCTCCTCCTGCTGAGCCGTGACCCCTTCAGGAAAGGTTCCCCTCAGGAGCTCGTTCCCCAGGTAATGGCTGCCCCGCCTGCTCTGGCTCCAGTGAGGAGCAGCGTGGCTGAGTCCCCTCACTACCAGAGAGACATTGAGGTGCTGGAGCGGGGCCAGAGAAGGGCACGGAGCTGGTGCAGGGCCTGGAGCACAAGTGTGATGGGGAACGGCTGAGGGACCTGGGGGGTTCACTCTGGAGAAGAGAAGGCTCAGGAGGGACCTGATGGCTCCCTACAAGTGCTTGACAGGAGGATGGAGCCAGGGGGGGCTGGACTCTGCTCCCAAGGAACAAGGGATGGGACAAGAGGGAACGGCCTCAAGCTGCACCAGGGCAGGTTTAGGTGGAGCTGAGGAACAATTCCTTCCCCAGAGGGTGCTCAGGCATTGGAACAGGCTGCCCAGGGCAGGGCTGCAGTCACCGTCCCTGCAAGTGTTCACACACTGTGCAGACGAGGCCCTCAGTGCCATGTGCTAGTGGTGACCTGTGGTTGGACTGGATGAGCTTAAAGGGCTTTTCCAACCTGGCTGATTCTATGTGACACAGCATGGTGACTGGTACGCCCAAGAACACCTTCCCTGGCTTGTTGGCCAGATGTTGCAGCAACCTTGAAATCTATCTGTGGTATATTCAACTCATGTTCCCTCGATGTATTCACAGATTCTGATTTCCTTTATCCAGCAGGTGACACCTCTGCATCCTTCAGGAGGTATTCCCCCCTTTCCAGCAGTTACCATTATCCCCTTTGCTTTGGGGAGCAGGAGAGGCTGCTCCATTGCATCCCATCACCAAGGCTGGCTGTTGTCCACATCAGCAGCCTGTAGCCTGCAATGGATCATGCCCTGACTTGTGGTGCTACCTTGAGCTTTTGTGTCAGTATTCACCCCTTACAGGTTGTTTATCAAGCCATACCTTTATCTTCTTTATAACTAAATAAGTTACAAACTCTTCAGTGCCTATTCTAAGGCATCTCCTCCAGTGCTTAAATTACATCTTTATGTCCCTCCCCTTTTCCATTCTTTTCTGCATTGCATTTCAGAATGTGGAGATGAGGGTGCTGTGTTCATCTGTCTCCAGCAGTCAGGAAGGCTCCAGTATATCCCTAGGGATGCCTTCCCTTTGCAAAGGGGCAAAGGCTGACTGTAGGCCATTAGAGAACACACAACATGATGCTTTTCTTCCGCTGTGTACACGTGCATACCTAAGCTGTGTGGCTTTGCATCTGACTGCTTTATGTGGCAGTCCTATGTCAAAATCCTTTAAACAGTTTATTACACCTTCCAGAGGAAATGGAATTCTTTGGTGTCTTCATGAAACATGAAATGAGATTTCTGTTAGACCTCTGACTGGCATTACTAATTCTTTAATGAGCCATATATAATTTCTTCTGGTATTTAGCCAGGAAGTGGTTGCATACGATACAACTGAAGACGGGTATCAACCTGGCACCTTTTAGCTTTATAGAATTGCCCTGCTATATCAGAGTTTACTGAAGATGAATGTCAACAGACAAGGGCAGCTATTTCAGAGCCACTTGGCCACAGTTATCCCTAGAAGAGCTTCACTGGTTACTAATGGACTGAAATTTATCACATCACTGTTAAGTAATCCTCCCACATATCCTCCTGCTTCTTTGCAAACATAGAACATAAGTGTTCAATGGACACTTCTGCATCTTTATTGACATTTTAATCATGTCCATCTAGTAATGTGTCTGTACTATTACTAAGGTTTTCTGGGATTTAGCCTTGCCAGCTATGGATTTCCTTTGATGTGCTTCACTTCCAATAACTACTCTGCTTCTCATAACGTCTCATTTATGCCAACACTCTTATTTCCTGCTTTCCCCATTTTGGCTATTCATGTTTCATTGTGAATCACTCTCTCCAGTCCTCTCATAAACCAGGAACTGGCAATGTATTTGCTCTCTTGATTTTTAAATTGTGGCTCTTTGATCGCTCAGTGAACTCTTTAAAGAGCTTGTAATTGTCATTTTTGGACTTCTACCTACATTTTTCTTCCTGCTTTCTTTTCTGATGAGTTGGAAATAGAGCTTCTATTTTGCTAGGCAAACCAAGCCAAAGGCTTTTATTCTTCCCTTATACTGGCTCTCTGCTGCTCCCTCTTTCATCTCACTGTCCCCAGCACTTGTTCCCATTTAAATTAGGTTTTCACAGAATCATGGAATTCTGGGTTGGAAGGGACCTCAAGGCTGAACAGCCCCAGCTCTTTCAGCCTTTCACACGACTTCAGAGTCCTTGGATCATCTTTGTGGCCCTTTTCTGGACCTCTCATCTTTTTTGTACAGTGGGGACGAAAACTGAACACAGTATTCCAGCTGTGGCCTGATGAGCACTGAGTACAGCAGGATAATCACATCTTTATCCCTGCTGGTGATGCCCTTGTTGATGTTCCCCAGCATCCCATTGGATTTCTCTGCAGCAGCTGCACACTTACTCATACTGAGCTGCTGTCCACCAGGACCCAGAGGTCCCTTTCCGCAGAGCTGCTCCCAGGGCAGATCCCAGCCTTTGCTGCACTCCAGGATTGGGTTTACTCAGGTGCAAGACCTGGCACTTGTCCTTGTTGAACTCCGTAAGTTCTTGTTACCCCACTCTTGCAGCCTTTCCAGGTCACCCTGCAGGGTGGCTTTCTCACATAGTGATGTTTTCAACAGTTATGTTGAAAGGTAACTCTAATCACTTAAAATTTAAACTCCATTATACTTATAGGCCAGGCAGAAAAACTACTTCAGCGCCATGCTTTTAACATGAGATAAGAGTAACTTATCTCTTGTCCCACTAGTTATCCCAGGGGCTTGGAGACAGATGCACAGTAACCACAGACCCCAGCAAGTTCCAGAATATGGGAATACTTCACCAGTAGATTCTACCTTTGTGCTGGTTCATGGAGGTTTATTATTCTTAAGGCAAAACAACAGCCTTGTGCAAGTGTCCCCATCACACACATGAGTATTACTTCACCTTCTTGCATTTTCCTCCCACTCCCCACCCCAGATCAGCAGTCTTCCAAGTGCAGCCTTTTATTTTAGGGTACTTTAGCAGTTTTTCATGACAGTACACATTTTCTGCTAGACTCCTCCTAGATTCCTTACCACTGAGGCATAAGGATTAACAGTTGTAACCTAAAAGCTCTTCCTTTTCTGTTTTGGAAACGTTTCTCTAAGGCATAGACAATGTTATTCACAAATGCTTAAGGCAAACACGGCACTACAACCGTATCATTTTCTCTCTGTATTAAAAAATGGTGCCAACAAAAACCAAACTTCCTCCTTTTTCAAAGCATGACTCACATTCTCCACTCTGTTTTGACTGACATAAGAGATCTATTTCAGTCATATGACAATAACTTGAAATCTGACCAGCCATTGATGTGGAAATCAACGCCTGTTCTTGCAGGATGGAAGGATGTTAATGGGAATGGTGTTTTATGTAACTCCACTAGAGATCTGCCTGCTTTTCCTGAATAACTTGCTCTCAGCCAAAGCCCAGCGTGCCACCTCGTGGCTGCCCTGTGCCAAGGGCCACTCGGAGTTGCCTGGAAAATGGTCACTTACAGCCTTTCTTTCCCGACAAGAATCCAGACCATGAAAAAGTCACATCAGTGTACCAGCACCCCTGCTGTCTTGTCACAAGCCGAATGAAACCAAGCAATTCGTCCAACAGGTGAAACCAGAGACAAGCCGTGAAGATCTGCTGGAGTGAATCCGGAGGAGGGCCATGAAGATGGTGAGAGGACTGGAGCGGCTCTGTTTTGGAGACAGGCCGATAGAGCTGGGCTTGTTCAGCCCGGAGAAGAGAAGGCTCCTTAAGGGGAGACCTTAGAGCAGCTCCAGTGCCTAAATGGGACTAACAGGAAAGCTGGAGAGGGGCTTGGGGAATGGCTTTAACCTGTCAGAGGGGAGACTGAGATGAGCTCTTAGGCAGAAGTTCTTCCCTGTGAGGGTGCTGAGGCCCTGGCATAGAGTGCCCAGAGAAGCTGTGGCTGCCCCATCGCTGGCAGTGTTCAAGGCCAGGTTGGACACAGGGGCTTGGAGCAAGCTGCTCTAGTGGAAGATGTCCCTGCCCGTGGCAGGGGTTGGAACTGGATGAGCTTTAAGGTCCCCTCTAACCCAAGCCATTCTAGGATTCTATGAAGTGGGTATTAGTCAGAAGAAATGTCACCAAACTGGAATGGAGTTTACAGGATAAAAAAATTAGGTAGCAAGAATGTAATTGTTGGGACATGACAGGCTTGGAGAACCACTGCCAAGTAAAAAGAGAGGTTATCTGGAAAGATGAGTTAGAAATACTCAACCTTCCACTTGTTTTCTCCATCAGTGTGCTGGTGAATTTTTACCTTCATAGGTCTGGTTGGTTTTCAGCTGTTTCATGCCTTATCAAATGAGAGAGACATGCAGTTAACTGGGTGAACACAGCTGACATCCAGGGGCTGCTGTGCCCGTGGATTTCACTCAGTATTCACTTTTGCAGCAGGTATAAGCTGGGCTAAATCCACCACAGCAGATGGTCCTACAGCCTTCCCACTTCTAACTGACTGATCTTGCTGCCTTCCTCAGGAAAGGGCAAGGAAAACTGACCTTGATTTGCTGGTTGCTTTACCTTTCAGGAAAAAAACAGCTCCCAACACACGGAAAAACTTGGTAAATGGTGGGAATGCTCCTTTTTATGGACAGTGCTGTCTTAGACCAGAGCAGCTCTGGAAGGGGAGTTACAAAACTCCCCTTCAGAGAGATGTTATGGGTGAGGTTTGACTGAGCCAGTTCAACCTCATTCACCTGGCAAGAAGAAACTGGGGCTTTTTGTCTATGTGTCAAGATGAATCAGCACAGGGGTACAGGAATGCCAAACCCCATACCCAGGCTGAATGTGGCTGGCATATGAAAGGAGTGAAGAGCAGGATTATCCTTTTCTGTCAACAACAAGCTGTTATCTCAGCTAGTGTGTAATTTCCTAGCTTGTAATTTCAGCTTCAGATGCAGAACTCAGCACCCAGAATCATGCAGCCGCCCTCAACAGCCCAATGGTCCAAGCTGCTCCATCCATCATTGGGTGGATTCATCCATCATTCACTGGGGCTACCACCTCACTGTTAACACCCTGTTGGACAAGGAGAATGCCTGTTCAAACAGAGCAGGTTCAAACAACCCCTCTGTACAGCAGCAGAGAGGATGAGAGGTGGCTCATGGACGGGATTTGACACGGGACTAACACTGGCTTGTATAAAAGGACTTTGAGCTGCTTGCAAAGAGAGCTAGAAGAAAATCCATTTCTAAGATGTCCAGCACCACGTTTTTGTGCATAGGCAAGGCTCAGCATACCATAAATGAATGATTTTCCTGCATTCACTGAAACTGCAGCTCACCAGCAGATTCAGATACATCTCTAACAGAACAACTCCTTCTCTAGCAGTGGAAATGTCTGCATTCCTCTGGGTAGACACACTGCAAGGTGTGTTTCAAGCCAAAGTCATCAGCCATTGCTGTGAGGGTACAAACAGGTTTCTCAGCCCTTATTTAACTTCTGGGATAAAGCTCACTGCTCCCGTGGGATTCAAGAGATGTATGGATGGGCTTCTGGGATCTGTGTGGAATGCCACTGACCAGTTTTTGTTTCAGTCAGAGGTCAAACATTGAGGATACTGCAGGAATAACCCCAAACCCCGTCAGCTGCTCGTTCAGTTTCACCATTAATGCACCATGGAAGAACACAGCGCTTCGGTCTGATTCTTTCCAAACTATACATCCCACTAGATGTGTGTGTTTACACTTTAAAGCGTGTAACTTCCAGGAAAGATCGTTGCCAGCTGGCAGAAAGCACTGAATGACTCTATAGGCACCACGTGCTGCTCTTAATAGCAAGTCACCTGCTCTGTACAGAAAGGTAAGGCCTTGCCGGACAGAGATAACTCGGGTGGGTGACGGTAACAGAGTCTTTGTTGAACTGCCAGCCCTTTGTTCACAGCCTGGAGTGAAAACAAAAGGAAACGTTTATAGCCGTTAAAAATCACAGCAGAATTGTTGAGGTTGGCAACAAGTCAGTCATGCACAGGATTAAAAATAAAGAAGCCAACAGCGGCTTTTCTGTGATGCAAATAAAGTAAGAATTATTATAGTCATAAGAAAATATTATTCTCTACACATTGGAGTGAGTAGTAAGAGGCAAATACCTGCAGCTCTGGGACTGCAGAACGAGAAGCTGAGATGACCGTTCACAGTCACCCCAGGACTCTGGAGAGAGACTCGAAGGTTGTGTTCAAGGCCAGGTTGGACAGAGTCTTGGGCAACAGGGTCTAAAGTGAGGTGTCCCTGCCCATGGCAGGGGGTTGGAAGTGGATGATCTTAAGGTCCTTCCCAACCCAAACCATTCTCTGATTCTCTGATTCTATGATCTGCCTCTCATGTTTTTCAGAAACAGTTTAAGCAGATGCCAGCCCAGGATGGAGGTGTGTGCGTGTGTGAGGAATCAAGTAATCATGTAGTGGTTGGAATTGGAAGGGACCTTAAAGCTCATCCAGTTCCAACCCCCACCACGGGCAGGGACACCTTCCACTAGAGCAGCTTGCTCCAAGCCCCTGTGTCCAACCTGGCCTTGAACACTGCCAGGGATGGGGCAGCCACAGCTTCTCTGGGCACCCTGTGCCAGTGCCTCAGCACCCTCACAGGGGAAAAAAAAATATGGGGGGAAGGAGGAGAAAGCTCTGTGTGCTCCAGGGCAGAAAACCTCAACTGGGTTTTATCCTGACCCTCCTGTGGGGAGGGAGAAGGACTAGTGACTGACGGTCAATAACGTGATGCTTGGGGGATCAGCGCTTTTTGTCACACCAGTGTTCCTACTTGTGTGACACAGTGTCTCTCACAGCCAGGGCTGTCCTTGGCTCCCCACTCCTTAATCCCCAATGGACATAAAAACCCGTTAGAGATCCGCATCACGCTACAAATTTGAGTACACATCCAAGGAAGGCTCTTCCTTAACACCTCCGTAAGCCCAGAGGTCAGGTGAATCCCAGAGCTCCCTGTGCCGTGCAGGTCTCCCAGCCACCCTCTCTCTTCCTCAGCACTTCCCGCAGGGACACTTCCCATTCCTCTGAGCGTTACGGCAAAGCCTCAGCCTCCCCATCCCAGCCCAACCCGCTATAGGTGTGTACGTACGCATAGACATCACCCGGACACGTCGCTCCGGTGTTGCGGCGGGCCGGTCATGCATTGTGGGAGCTGTAGTTCGCAGCGCGCAGCACTACAAGTCCCAGCCTCCAGGAGGAGGAGGGGAAGGAGGAGGAGGAAGGGAGCCGGCTCGGCCCAGGCCTGCAGCCCGAGCGGGACCCCCCCGGGGGCGGGCCGTGGCGGCATGCGGCTCCTCGGCCGGCCCGGCCCGCTCCGCAGCACGGCGCTGGCCGCCCGGCCGCCGGGGAGGCTGCGAGCGGGGCCGTGGCGGCGCGGCTTCACCCGCGGGCGGCTCGGCGGCACCATGGCAGAGGAGGCCAAGCGGCTGGCTGCCTGCGCGGCCGTGGACAAGCACGTCCAGGTGAGACCGCACGGACCCCGGCGCTGCCCGGGGCATGGGGGGCGACGGGGGGCGCGGACCCCCGGTGCGCAAGGAGCATCCCGGAGCGCGGAGGGGCTCCGGGGGCATGGACCGACCAATGCACGGAGCGGACACGGAGTGCACGGAGCCTCTCGGAGCACGGATGAGCTTCGGGGTGCAGGGACCCCCAAATGACAGAGTGGCCACGGGGTACATGGACAGGCTCTGGAGTGCAGGGACCCCCAAAGCACAGGGCGGACACGGGGTGCATGAAGCCTGTCAGAGCACGGACGGGCTCCGGGGTAAAGGGACTCCCGAAGCACAAAGGGGACACGAAGTGCACGGAGCTTCCCGGAGCACGTTCGGACCCCGGGGTGCAGGGGAGGCTCTGGAGTGCAGGGACCCATCAAAGCACAGAGCTTGCCACGGGGTGCACGGAGCGTTCCCGGAACACGAACGGGCTCCAGGGTGCAGAGACAAGCTCTGGGATGCGGGGACCCCCAAAGCACGGAGCAGCCACGGCGTGCCCGGAGCCTCCCGGTGCACAGACGGGCTCCAGGGTGGACGGACAGGCTCTTGGGTGCAGGGACACCCAGTGCAAGGAGCGGCCACGGGGTGCACGGAGCCTCCCGGTGCGCGGGCTGATCCCAGGGTGTGCGGAGCTGCGCCGGGGTGCCGGCACTCCCCCAATGCATGTAGCGGACATGGGGTGCACAGAGATTCCCAGTGCATGAAGAGGCTCTGTGGTGCAAGGACCCCACACTGCATGGAGTGACCACAGGGAGCACGGAGACTCCTAGTGCATGGATGGACCCGGGTTGCAGGAACAGGCTCGGGGATGCAGGGACCTCCACAGTGACCATGGGGTGCACGGAGCTTGCCGGTACATGGTTGGACTTTGGGCTGCACGGATACCCTCCAGTGCATGGAGCAGCTCTGAGGTGCATGGGGTGCATGCACAACCCAACCTCTCCCTGTAGCATGGACAGTCCTGGGATGCAAGGAGGGACTGTTGTGTCCCACTGAGCTTATTCCTCCTTTGCTTTGGACTGCGATCCTTTAGCCTGGAGAGAAGGGAGAAAACTGCTTTTCCCCTCCCATCAGTGCTCGCCCAGTGCACGGCTCAATGTCCTGCATCTCCAAGCATTCACCATGCACCCTCTTGCAACCTGGGTTGTGTCGGGGGTTCAGGATAATGCCATGTCCATCTCCTTTTCTCAAGTCCGGGATGCTCCACTGCTGCACCCTGTTTCTGAGCACCCAAGCAAAGAGCAACAGCCCCTTACCAGGGGGTCATGTCTTATCCTCTGCAGGGAGTGGAGTGCAGGAAGGGGCTTTAATGAAACCTTTGAAACTCAGATAGGACTGGATATGCTTGAGATTTGTCACAGCCTGATTGTGAACACTTGGGAGATCAACGGTTAAAGTCACGCACTGGTTTATCACAGTGTTTGCTGTGCAAGTGCTGTTGCAACAGCGGTGATGAAACTGGCTTTGAGTCGGTGCCAAGAAGGTTGATTATAGCAGTGTGGGGGGGAGAGTTTCCTTTTCCTTCCTGCTTCCCCCTTCCAGGTTAGCATCCTGGTGACTTCCCTGATGCCCCATAATGTTTCACTTGTATTGCAGCCTGTCCTTCCTCTGAGCACTCTGTACCTGCCTGCAGAGAGCACACCTACATATGTGAGACCTACCCCCTGCCAGGCCAGCAAGCTCAAAGGCGGTCTGTGGGGTGAGGGAGCCTGGGCAATGGACCGGTAGTTGCATTAAACCCCTCTTTTTTACCCAAAGCAAGCCCTAAAATTGCACACTGAGGAAGCACTCGTGTTGCAAGGTGCGGAGCCAAGGCACGACTGTACTGTGGGTTATCTGGTTTGATTTGGGACAAAAGGTGACTCTTCGTTTTGGACTTTTCCTGATGAAATACTGGCCTTTGTGCTGCCGTATGGTCAAGCAGACTTGGGATAATGTTTCTGGCCGTGTTGCAGCCGATTAAAGTTCAGTGCCCCTCTGAATAAGTCAAACAGGCAGCATCTGGGGTAATACCGCAATGTTCGGTGCGCAGCCTGGCTCGAAGCAGTGGTGGAGAAGCCGGTTGGAGGCACCACCAAGGAGTTAGGGGGGCTCAGCCATCAGAGAAAACCCATCTCCCTTCCAGTTTGCACTGTCAGGGTGCAGTTGCTGTTTGTAAGGGAGAGTTTTGTGTGTGGTTGTTGGCTGTTAACGGTGGGAGCACTGTTATCTCCAAAAGCAAAGCTGCAGATTCCCTTCCTTGCATGGCAGAGATGTGGGAGGACATCAGTGACTTCAGGGTTCGGTTGTGTTGGACAAATCTCTTTGCTTGACATAAAGGTTAAGGTGCTGTAAATCCATGGCACCAGGGTACTGGATGAGGGTCCTCACTTGGCATTCTCCTTCTCACCCATCCTTAGCCGTGCCTGCATCTCATGCAGCCTGCGGCAGATGTAAAACTGGGAAGGGGGGATTAGGAAAGAACTTTTCTCTCTTTGTATTATTAAATATAATAACAGTAATTGTTATTATTATTATTAAAACCAGGTTGGTGTGTTTACCCACAGTGGACACTGAGTGACCAACCTCAGGAGTCATGGGCTGTGAGGCTCTGACAGCTCGGAGGAGTGGGGCTGGCACAGGGCTTGGGGCTTTAGAGCCATAAGCTGCTTGGGCAGAGCTGGCTTTGCATTTATGCATCAGCTCTGAAGGCAGGCCCTGGCCCTGTCAACATCTTTGTTGGAAGTAAAAAGATGGGTGGACTGAGCGTTTATAAGAGGAAACTTTGGGCTTTGCACTGTATTTATCTCCTGTTCTTTGCATAAACTTACATTGGACCCACCAGCCCCTGTGGTGCTGCTGATACCCACTCCATGTGCGTTGTCTTGTCCACATCTGTAATGCCAAGCAGCGTCTCTACACCCTTTCTTTAGCTGAGGAAGCGCTATGGTTGCTGCTGACTCCACTCCCAGAGTCCATACATGGGTCCTCAGCTATGCTGTGGGTCAGTACCTTGGTTTTGTTTGCTGGGGTTTTAGTAGAACAACCTGAAATGACTTATTTCTTTGCATGGAGCACTGCTCCTTAGTGCTGTGAGCTGGTCCTGCCCCTTGCACGCTGACCCTGTGCTCTGCTTCTCCCTGCTGTTTGTCCTGCCCCTGTTTTAAAGGGGTTTGGCTGGTTTTGCCCCTGGTCTGGCTGGGTTGGAGCTGAGGAGGGAGAGGTGGGAGCTGCAGTAAGGCAGGGGCTGTGACAGCACCAGTTTAGACTGGCTTAAACTGTTCATCTGCGAAACCCACTTAGCCCAAGGTCTTGCCTAAGGAAGGACGCTTCTCCCCTCATCACAAGTGCCTGACAGGAGGATGGAGCCAGGAGGGGCTGGGCTCTGCTCCCACAGAACAAAGGATGGGACAAGAGGAAACGGCCTCAAACTGCACCAGGGCAGGTTTAGATTGGAGCTGAGGAACAATTCCTTCCCCAGTGGGTGCTCAGGCATTGGAACAGGCTGCCCAGGGCAGGGCTGCAGGCACCGTCCCTGTGAGTGTTCACACACCATGGAGATGAGGCCTCAGTGCCATGGGTTAGTGGTGACCTTGGCAGTGCTGGGCAACGGTTGGACTGGATGAGCTTGAAGGTCTTTTCCAACCTGGTTGATTCTGTGATCACTGAATAAATACCTTCAAGCTTATTGCCAGTCATGGGCTGGAACCCTTGTGAGCTCTTCCTTCTTCATTACAGCGGAGCGGCTGATGCAGAGGCTTTCGCCATCCCTTTGGCCATCCAGCTGCTCCAAGAAGCTGTCTCACCAGGGAGAAATGAGGGCAAAGAGAAGAAATTGCCTCTTCCCTGATCAAAACAAGTCTCTTAGGACATGCAGCACCGGTGTTCTCACCAGCCTCCATGCAGCTTTGCTTCCCCTTCCTTGGCTGGCCACACTTGGCTCTTCCATGGGGCAGGTGAAACTCAGGAACCTCGGGAGCTATTGGGTTTCTGCTGGCACCATTGCAAGCATGCAGAAAGCCATCTCCTGCTTTCCCTGCCTTTTGCAGGGTCACGGTGGTTACTGAGGGCTGGGATATGAGCTGAGTCCCTGGTTGTGTGCTGGGGTTTGGAGAACTCTGTTTTCTTTGAGCTTTCAACCTGCATAAGCGAGGGAAATCATTAATCCTATGGGAGTATGACCTGTCCTGAGCTCCACCTTGCCAGCTTGTGTGCTTGTGTAAGAGTTGAGCTGGTTCAAATGCTGCAGGTGTGGCTTTTTCCATAGCTGCTGAACTCTGGATCTGCTGCACATGGAGAAAGAGTTCCAGACCTGTCTAATATCCAAGAGATAACGCACACCAGTTCTGTGCCTGCATCTCTGGCTGGCTTCAGGTCTTTCTCATCTGGAGTCTCTGTAGTGATATTGGGCCTCCTTAAGTCAATTTAAGCTTTGGATCCCATCCAAAGAAGGGGAAGGACATTGAAAACGGGAAGTGCACGAGAGGCTGCGGGTAGCTCTCAGTGAGACTGAGTTGATAATAAACAGATCTACATGGCAGGGCATCCTCTTGAGAGGTAACACAGTTGAACCCGTCCACCATGAGCCTGCAGCCCCTTTTAGAGGCATGTCTGTGTTATGGATGAGATAGTAGTGATCCTTCATTAACCACACCATAAGCAGGGAAAGGCCAGGGCTGAGCTGTGGTTAAAATAGGATCCTCTTCATTATATACTGCCAGGCTCACCCATCTTTCAAGTGTGCAGCTGGACTCTCCTATAGGCAGTTTTTATTCCCTAGGAGCAGCTGCTGGTGCATGTGTACTGTTTACTAACAATACAGTTGGCTGCAAACCCATACTTTTACTGTGTGGCTTCCTTGGGAGATGTTATCTTGAGGTTCTTTCAGCTTCTTCCTCTGCGGTATTGTCTGAAACTCCCAGCTTTCCGGCAGGAGAGGATGCATGGAGTGCCAGCAACCAGCAGTGAGTGTGCATTGAACACCCTGAGATTCAGACCAGGGTGGTATTTAATAAGTGCCCTTTAATAAGGGGGTGAGTAGCTTAAAATCCCTTAGCCACAGACAGGGTTGTGCCCTCGCTGGCAGTGTGTTCCCTTCCTTGCCTGCAGCGTGCTAAGGTGATGTGTGTCAGTGTGCATCTCCGAGCAAGGTTCCACTGCATGTGTTTATAATGTTGAATCTGCCAGGAAAAGCAGGAAGCCCTTGTGCCGAGCCCCCAGTAACAGCTCTCCTCTGTCTCTCTTTGGTTTGCAGAACAATCAAGTTCTTGGGATTGGAAGTGGTTCTACGATAGTCCACGCGGTGCATCGATTAGGTAGGATGCTCCTCTTCCTATCCCTCCCCTTGCCCGGCTGCCCCAGCTACTTCAAAACCATGCTAAATCATCTGGATGCTGACTTAGAGCTGATGTGTCAGCTCTGTTCACTGACTGCTGTCTCCTCCTTGAAGCTGAAGGCTAAAACTGGGTCTTGTTCTCCAAATACATTGCACAGAGAGTCCAGAGGAGGTAGTGATTTACCACTTGCTCTCCCATAGAGCCAGGCAAAGCGCTTTTCTGGCACCCGCCACAAACTGGAGCTGAACTCCTGCATTTCATTCCAGCTCTGCCCCAGTCCTGACTTGCTTTGTGGCTTTGGGCCATGCAGCTGCTCTGCTTCCGTTAACCCATTTGTATGCAGCTCACGTTGATTGCTCGCATCCACGTTATTCACATTGAGGGTCCTGATGAGGTGTAGCAAAAAGGAATGTGAAATCCCACTGCATTTTTCATACCTCGTAGCTAGGTTTACCTGCTTGTCCCAGGTGCAGGTTTGCTCCAGGTGTGATTCAGAACATTTCAGCAACATATTCAAGTGAAGCGAATGCATTTCTGCAACGGGAATATGAGGGCAATTATCCTCATGCCTCATTACAGAGGTTTCAGGTTCCCTTCACAGGGCACTCTCAGCCCTAGGGCAAATCTGCCTGGGGAGGTGCTGTACCTTGTCCTGCTTCGATTGGATGCAAACCAGAGCAGCAGGGGGTGCCAGGAGCACAGGGTCAGGTCTGTTGTTCCTGAGGGTCCTGCTTGGATGCAGAGGGGGATTCTCATTGGAAGCAGAGCTCGATGTGTGCCACATGGGTGGCTTTGCATGGTTGGGAAGTCCCTTTGTCACCTCCAGCTCCCTTGGGCAGTGTCACCCACAGAGGGCAGGTGGTGCTGAGGTCTGAGCATAGCACAGTGCTTTGCTTTGCAGGGGAGCAGAAAGGATGGTGCTGTGCCTGCCCCAGGCACCCACCTCACTCCTCACTGTGTCTGAAGTACACTTACTTGTCTGGGAGCTGCGGTTCAGCTTTCTGGGTTGGGCTCAGTCTTGCCACCACTCCCAACTACATAGAATCAATCTCTGAATGAATGGGTGCAGTATTTAAAGTGGAGTGCCTGTTCCAGGCCGCACATTCTGACTTTCCATGTCAACTGAATGCATTAGCACTGGGATGGGGTTTGTAATGACACGCGGCCTCACGTATTGCATCTTAAGCCCTTCCACAGCAGCGTTACATGGAGCATGCAGCCCGAGTGCTTGCTGTGGTGTGAGAGCTGCCTCTGACACCTGGGCTGCTGGCTTGTGCCCGAGTATTGTAATTACTAAAACAACATTTTGTCCATAATGATATCTTAGTAATAGATTTTAGTCATTTGAGGTTAACCTGGGAGAGGAAATATTTCCTTCCATTTAATGGAATACTGTATTTTATTAGTCCTTTCCCTGCCATATATTTAAATGTTCTATAATAAACGAATGTGTTGTTCCCCAAGGCAACAAGCCAGAAAACCTTTCAGACAGCTGCTGTTTACAAGGAGTGTAGCTAAAACCTGTCTAATGGAGTGAAAGGGGGGAATGGGGCTTATTTCCCAGGTGACATTTGCTGACGAGGCTCTTCTGCTGCTGGAGACACAAAGGTTAATGGCTCGTGGTGCCTTGGGCTGAGCCAGGGTGGGTGTTTAAACCCTTCTGACCCTGGAAACAGAGTCTCAGCCTCAGCAGGGTGGCACCTGTTTGTGTTTGGAGCCTGAGTTATTTGCAAGCCAAGCAAGTAATTGCAGTGATTCATTCAAAGGGGCTGCTCGGAACTGAGATTTCTTAAAGAGATAGTTGGTGTTGTTTTACCTTCTGCAACAAACTGAGACTTCTTTTCTTCCCTACAGCCGAGCGGGTTAAAGAGGAGAACCTGACAATTGTCTGCATCCCGACGTCTTTCCAGGTAAGAGCTTTCCTCCTTTGCAAGCACTCACACAGGGGATCGTCCCTTTGGCTGTGGGAGGGAACCACGCCGCTGTCTGGGCTGGCTTACAGTGGTGTGATTAACTGAAAGCACCAGTGAAAGCAGTTGTGATGCAGCCTGCAGATAGATGTGATGGTGATGGTGATGGTGCTGTGTTACCCTGACCTGAACCGCAGGGATGCTGTAATGCTTTGAGGTGTGTTTCAAACCAGTGTGGTAACGCTGGTCATGTCAGTGTTGGTACGTGGCTTGCTCTGCATCCCGCTTGTGGAAGGAGTGCTGTTTAGTGGTGAACCAGACTCATAATGCAGAACACATTGGAGACACTTAAGTCTGCTTTGATTTTGTATGAAGCCCTGAAAGCTGTAAAAAAGCATGCTGCAAGCAATAATAGCGAGCTTGTGTTTTTCAGGAGGGTTTGAAATGCATGAACTGGCTTTTATAAGCAATTGCAGAAGAGAAATAAGCTTCATCTTTCCTTTGCTGCACAGCTTTTGCAGGAATTGGTTCATGCCATGCCAACTCTTGAGAGGTTTGCAGGGAGAACATGGTGAAGTGCAGAGGTGCTGGGGAAGCTTCTGAGCTGCTTCCATGCCTCCAGGCAACTGGCTTTGGTTTCTCTGCCTCTGTTCCCTGAGGTGGGAACACATTGCACAGGAGCAAGATGTTGGTCCCTTTGGAGAGGGAGAGGTGACATGGTGGGGACCATCCGTGGGGTTTTTGAGGCTGGGTGGCAATGCTCCACCCTAGGAATTGGGCATGCGTCCTCATGGTCCTGGTGTGGACCTTGGGGTTGTACTTTTGTCCCAACTTCTTCACCTAAAGGACAATCAGGCAGTGGGGCAGGCTGGGCAGAGTCCATCCTTTGAGGTTTTCAGCACCTGAGTGGGTAAAGCCTTGAGCAACCTGGTAGCTGACCCTGCTTTGATGTGGAGGGTGGATAGAGACCAACCTAAATTACCCCAAAATCTGATTGTTCTCCTCCACCCTTTCAGTTGCAGGGAATGATGAGGGAAGAAACAGGAAGAGCCAGCAGGTCAATGCCTGGCTCTGAGCCTGGTGTCACCATGATCATGGGTTGGTTTACTCAGCACCAGGCCTGCTGGTGACAGATGGGGTACACCAGACGCAAAGGGGGAAAAGGATCTTTGTGCAGGAGTAACCAGGGCTCTTTGAAAGAGCTTTAAACTACATCTGAAGGGACAATGGGATCAAACCAGACTCACCAGCGATCAGCCTGGGGGCAGCACACCAGTGTTTGAGGGATAGTATGCTAGTGAGGTCCTTCAGTCTTAGTGGAGGTAGGGGATGGAAATCCATGCAGCAGCAAATTCACCAGGGTTATTGATGTGTTAGAAACCACAGAAGCCCCTGAGAATGATCGTGTGGGAATTGGGTCTTTTAGCCCAAAAAAAGGGATGGAATCAACAGCCCAACTGAAGTGCATCTGTACTTATGTACACAGCATGGGCAACAAACAGAAGGAGCTGAAAGCCATTGCACAGTGGGAAAGCTATGACAGAGCTGCCATCATGGAAACATGGTGGGCAGAGCTGCAGTGCATGGCTATAAACCCCTCAGAAGGTACAGGCATGGAAGGAGAGGTGGTGGGTTAGCTCTGTATGTTAGGTGGGTTAGCTCTGTATGTCAGGTGGGTTAGCTCTGTATGTCAGGTGGGTTAGCTCTGTATGTTAGGTGGGTTAGCTCTGTATGTTAGGGAGTGCTTTGACTGTCTAGAGCTTAATGATGCTGATGATAGGTTTGAGTGTTTATGGGTAAGAATCAGGAGGAAGGCCAGCAAGGCATGGCCATGGTGAGAGTATTGGGCATAGCAATAACACCATGGTAAGAGTTTATAACTCCTGGAGAAGCAAGGAGCAGAGTCAGCAGAACCAGGACTTCTGGAGGGCTGATTTTAGCCTGTTTAAGAGCCTGGGTGACAGAGTCCCTTGGCAGTCCTGAAAGCCAGAGGAGTCCAGAAATCTGGATGTTCTTCAAGAGGGAAATCTGAGAGGACACAGGAGCAGCCGTCCCCATATGCCGAAAGGTGATCCATCAGGGAAGAGACCGGCCTGGCTGAACAGGGAGCTTTGGCTGGAACTCGGGAAGAAAAGGAGAGTTTATGACCTCTGGAAGAAGGGGCAGGAGCCTTAGGAGGACTACAAGGGTGTTGGGAGGTTATGCAGGGAGAAATTAGAAAAGCTAAAGCCCAACTACTATGGCTGCTGCCATAAAAGACAATAAATAGGGTATCTATAAATCAGCAATGGAGGGAGGGCTAAGGATAATCTCCATCCTTTATGGGATATGGTAGGGAAAGCAATGATAAAGGATGAGGAAAAGGCTGAAGTACTTAATGCCTTCTTTGCCTTAGTCTTGAAGAGCAAGACCAATTGTTCTTGGGGTACTCAGCCCCCTGAGCTGGAAGACAAAGATGAGGAGCAGAATGAAGCCCTATAATCCAAGGGGAAATGATCAGTGACCTGCTGTACCACTTGGATGCACACATGTCTATGGGGCTGGATGGGATCCACCCAAAGGTGCTGCAGGAACTGGTGGAAGTGCTCAGCGAGCCACTTCCCATCATTTACCAGCAGTCCTGGCTCAGTGGGAAGGTCCCATTGGCTGGACTTAGCAAGTGTGATGCCCATTGACAAGAAAGGCCAGGGGAGGTTTAGGTTGGATAGTATGAAAAATGGCTTCACTGAAAGGGCTGTCAAGCACTGGAACAGGCTGCCTGGGGCAGTGGTGGGGTCCCCATCCCTGGGGGTATGTAGAAGATGTGTAAAAGTGGCTCTTAGTGCCATAGGTTAGTGGTGGCCTTGGCAGTGCTGGGGTAAGGGTTGGACTCAATGATCTTAAAGGTCTTTTCCAACCTAAATGAGTCTATGATTATATGAACAGTTAAAATCCTCTTACCCTGCAGGTGTTCTTTAAGTGAGGGTATGGGCTGATGGGAGTTGCTCTTTTCCTGGCAGTTGCAAACAACCAGTGGCCAACTGGGGTACAATGCAAACTGCTGCAAAAGACAAAACCAGTAAAAAGTACTTTTCTTTTTCCTTTTTTTTAACCTTTATCAGTCCTTCTGTTGCCTCTGTAGACTGTAGTGAGAGTCTGTCTCTGACATGTCTAAAATGATCCCCATCCGGACATAACGTGTCCCATTGGAACCTGGAGCTCTGAGATCAGTTATTAGGTCTTACAGAAAATACTGATGAAAGCTCTTGCAGTGATTGCGGGCTTGAGCCTGTCCTGCCCTGAAATGTTGGGATAGCCTGTGTAATGCTACACTAAAACCAAAAGGTTGCTGTGAAAGGGAAAAGGTAGATCGTACACTTGTAGGACCCAATATCCCCCAGACACAGGGCTGCCTCCTATCTTTTGCCATCTCTTAGACCCAAACCAGTCCTGATTGAAGCACTCCCAGGTCAGCAAAACAGCATCCTATTTTTGCTATGTACAGGTGTAAATGGCTGCCTGAGGTCGGTGGCAAGGAAGAATTGGTTTCAGTGGGTTTTTGTTCTCCTCCCTTCCTTGTTGTCAGGTTGGGTTATTCCATCACCACCAGTAAAGCTAGAGCCAGGGTAAGTATCTATCCCTTGGCTTTTGTGTTTCTCCTTTTCACCTGGATGTGTGCCGAGAGCACGGAGTGAGACCATTCCTGGCAAGTGCTGGGCAGTTATCACCTTTCCCCTGCTGTGGCAGCTCTGCTTTGGCTCCTGCTGCTCTGCTCCATTGCCTTCCAAGCAGAGAGCCTGAAGAAAGCCACCTTGTTCCCACACTGCTGACTCCACGCCTGTTCAGGATGGGGCCTGCATGTGCAGCGCAGTGATTTTTCAGTGCTTTCAGTTCCTGAAATCCCTCTTCATGGACGCCATGTGATGAATGGAAACCCACTGGGTTTTATTCTTGTTATATCGTGAGTCCTTAGGGCAAACCTAGGGCACAGTCAAGAGTCCACAGCCCATGGGAGTTAACACTGCATGCTATGAAATGCCACCGTAAGCAATTCAGATCATAGCTCATTGCCAGCAGTACCACTTGCTAACTTGTCTTAATGCTTCTGGGATGCCAGTACATGCAACTGAATGCAGTGTTAGTGGGTAAAATACAGGGGAATCGGTTGATCCAGGCTATTGCACTGTGTTTTCTTGGTCAAGCTACAGCATGGTGTGGAGTTCAGACTTGGGCAGAGTCCATACAGGCAGGGAGTCTCATTCAGGTGATGATTTGTAATGCAGAAAACCAATTCAAGGTTCTGTAAGCTGGAACTCTTGTTGGAGGGGGGTAAGTGTACCCTCAGTCGGTTTGCAGGTGACACCAAGTAGGGAGGGAGTGTTGATCTGTCTGAGTGTAGCGAGGTTCTGCAGAGGGACCTGGACAGGCTGGATTGATGGCTCAAGGCCATTGTATGAGGTTCAACAAGGCTCAGTGCTGGGTTCTGCGCGTGGGGCACAACAACCCCATGCAGTGCTCCAGGCTTGGGGAAGAGTGGCTGGAAAGCTGGTCAGTGGAAAAGGACACGGGGGTGCTGATGGACAGAGCTGAGCATGAGCAGCTTGTTCCCAGGCAGCCAAGATGACAACAGCATCCTGGCCTGTATCGGCACCAGGGTGGCAGCAGGACCAGGGCAGGGATCATCCCCCCCCGTGCTGGGCACTGGTGAGGCCGCACCTTGAATCCTGTGTTCAGCTCTGGGCCCCTCACTACAAGAGAGACCTTGAGGTGCTGGAGCGGGGCCAGAGAAGGGCACTGAGCTGGTGCAGGGCCTGGAGCACAAGTGTGATGGGGAACGGCTGAGGGACCTGGGGGGTTCACTCTGGAGAAGGCTCAGGGGGGACCTGATGGCTCCCTACAAGTGCCTGACAGGAGGATGGAGCCAGGAGGGGCTGGGCTCTGCTCCCAAGGAACAAGGGATGGGACAAGAGGAAACGGCCTCAAGCTGCACCAGGGGAGGTCTAGATTAGATATTAGGAACAATTTCTTTCCCAAAGGGTGGTCAAGTATTGGAACAAGTTCCCAGGGCAATGTTGGAGTCTCCATCCCTGGAGGTATTTAAAAGACACGTAGATGTGACACATGGGGACATGGTTTAGTGGTCAACTTGTTTGTGCTAGATTAATGGTTGGATTTGATGATTTTAACCTAAACAATCCTACCAGTCTCTGTTGAAACTGATGGATGAGTGGAGGGTCACTGTGGGTGCTCTGTGTTGTATTGCCACTAGAGGGAAATACACAGCCACTTCAGTAAAAGAGATTGGAGCTGACAAGTACCTGTTTCTTTCTGGACGTTTCTTTATAGCCTTGTTTGTTTGCTTGCTTGTTTCCAATATGAAAAGTATCTTCATTGTTAGCTCCGCATCACTGTGGTGTAAATACTTCATCTTCTTGCTCCCATTTTTCAGCTGAAGGAAATCAGAGGGGCTGGATGTGTGTGAAGGAGAATGATGTCCAAGCTGAGACAACACAAGACTCAAAACCCCCATATCTGCTCTAATGCTTAGATACAAGCCATTCCCACCAAGCTGATGGGACCTCCTGCTATTTAGTACAGAGAGACCCGAACCCATGAGTCCTGTTGCACCATCTGAGCCTTTTAGTTCAAATCAGCAGCAGGGTTTTCCTTTGATTAAATTAATCTGGTGTGGGAGCATCATTTTCTCCTTGCCATGTATTCCGATTGCTGGGTACATCCTCTCCAGATTCAGGGTGGAGCAGTGGAGCTCTTCTAAGGAGAATCCATCCTTGCTGCAGCTGAAGGATTGACACCATGAGCCTGTTTTCCTGCCATTGGTAAATGGTGTTTGCCACTGGTAAATGGTGTTTGCCACTGGTAAATGGTGTTTGCTGTCTTCTTGGTGCACAGGCCCGTCAGCTGATCCTGCAGAACGGCTTAACCCTAAGTGACTTGGACCGACATCCAGAGGTAAGGACCACGGGGGTAAGACCTCACCTGACCTTCCTCTAACCTGGTCCTTCATAAAGCACCAGGGTCCTTTGTGCTCCCCTGAGGACATGAGTTTAGGCAGCCACGCTGCAGGACATGGCTTAGTTTATGTTCTTCCCCAGCCCGGGTCTTACTGCTTGATGCTCTAGATAGTGAATAGGCTGCTGAGTTGGGTTCCCTACAGGGGGAATCTCTTCCAGGTTGAGACAGGGATGTTGTGTTGCTGAACTGTCACCAAGATTTCCCCCGTGAGCTCCCTGCCTGCATGCTGGTCCTTAAGTGACACTAGAAGCTAAAGTGATGTCCTTGCAGGCCAGCAATTAGGTTTTGGGTTTTCTTTCTCCTGCTCTTAACATGCCTGTGGTTTAGTGGGGGCTGCTACCCTTGGGATGCTGATCTATAGTCAGGCTGGCACCAAGGTGGTCCCAGCTCTAGTGTCATTTCCGGCTGCTGCTTGGATCCTGAGCTGCACAAAGAGCAGTGCCTTGGTGCTGCACAAGAGGGGTTTCCACACCAATTTCCTCCACCCCCTACAGCTCGACGTTGCCATCGATGGAGCAGATGAAGTGGACTCTGACCTCAACCTTATCAAAGGTGGCGGGTGAGCCTTGCTGTCCTGTGCACGGTGCTGGTGGCGGGTGGCCTCTGAGCATCCCTTTCTGGCTGCCCATGGTCTGGGGTGGGCTGGAGAGGCTGAGGGGATACTGTGCATGCACCTGCAATGGGACGTGGCTCCTGACAACGTGTGTGTGAGGGACAAGGGGAAGGGGCACTGGTGTGGGGCAACGGCAGCACCAAAATGAACGAAAACATGATAGAGGGGACTGGATTGCAAAGCCATTGAGCACATTGAGGAACGATCTGATGTTTTCTGATTATTTTATTTCTGTTTTCGCCCCCTTGCAGCGGCTGCTTGACACAGGAGAAGATAGTTGCAGGATATGCAAAATGCTTCATCGTCATTGCTGATTACAGGTGAGAATATTACACCTGCGTCCTGTAGGAGGATTCAGATAGTCCTGTGTTAGGCCACTGTTTTCCTTCCAGTGGGTCAAGGGAGCAGGAATAGGTGGAAATGAGCCTGACTCCCAGTGCTTTAGCAATTCAGTTTAGCTTTTCTTCTTAATTTTCAGCTCAGCAGGGCCTGCTTAGGAAATGTGGGGAAATGCTGCTCTGCTCTTTGAGCTCAGTGACTGTCAGCACAGAACAGATTTCCCTTTCTGTACATACTGCTGCAGGGCTGTAATAAAACCAGTGTGTCCTGCTTGTCCAAAACATGTCAAAACAGGGATAATGAGTGAATAAATCATCCACTGAACTGGTTCTTCCTACACATTAATCAGTGTGAACCAATTGCTGTGCCCTCAGGGGAGGGGTCTGCAAGAGGTGATGCGATAATGGTGTTAGCAATGTAATGCCTGACTCTGACCCCACCTCAAACCATGTCCTCAGGAAAAAGTCAGAGAGCCTCGGGGAGCAATGGAAGAAGGGAATCCCCATCGAAGTCATCCCCATGGCTTACGTCCCTGTCACCAGAGCCCTGACCAAAAACTTCGGAGGTGCTGTGGAGCTGCGGATGGCTGTTAGCAAAGCAGTGAGTGTCCCTCATCAGCCCAGCCTCCCCAAAGGAGCCATCTGAACGTGGGCAAATGGAGGACCAGAGGTCTGGCCTTTCATCTAATTAAATCTCCCACTTCCACTCCCACGAGTGGCATGTGTAATTCCCCTCATTATACTTTGGTTAAGGAAGTGTATGTTCAGGTGTTCAGGCTGCTCATCGAAAGCCTCTCTGGCTTATGTCTACTGAAGCAAGCATCCCTGAGCAGGAAGAGGAGGGATTGACAGTCTGGGTCTGACCCACTGCTCTGTGGGGATGTTGGGGGCTGGAGGGCAGTCTGTGCTGCCAAAGAGGGCCTTGAGTTAGGGGGCAGCTCATGCTCCATCCCAATACCGCACAGAACCAGACTAAATTAAAACTGAAGGTGCTTTGTCTCTGCTGTCACTGCCCCATCACTTGGGCAGCAGGGTTTCACCAGCCACACTGCGTGGCAAGGGAAACAGAGAGCTGTCTGCAATAAGGCTGGAGATATCACCTGAAGGCTTGTTTTTAATGCTCCTCATCCTGAGAGGCTCTAGGGATTGCATTTAGGTGCCTGAGAAGAGCAAACTCAAGTTCATTCTCTGAACGTGAGACCAGCCTTGCTTGGGGAATGCACATCAGTGTTGCTGTGTCCTTGGAGGATGCTGATCCCTCTTGGTTGCACATCCTGCTCAGCACTGCTGAAATGCCTTGTCCTCAGCCCCAGTCTGTTGAAAAGACCCAATGTCCCCTTCTATTTGGCTTGAGAGAGTGCTGGGCACATCTGGAACACTGAAATCCAGTTCTTCAACTCCAAAACTTCCCCATGGCATCATGCTGTTATCACTGGGGCAGAGGGGTCTTACTTTGGGTTCAGTTGCCTGTGACAGCCTTTTTAGGACATCGATCTATCTTAACTCTTGGGAAAAGGATTCCCTATTGCAGTGATGAAATTCCATTGTTTTTTCCAGCTTCTGCATGATTATCTGTATGAAGGAGAATAAGGAACAAGCAGTTGCCTTGGGTGATGGTTTTATTTACAGGCTCATTGTGGACTGCCCTGATTTACTTCATTGATGGCTCTAAATGGTTGTGGTGGTGATGGCTGTGACAGTCCCTGGCTGGGCTCGGTAGACAAGGAGCTCATGGTGTGACATGTGGGTTTGCTTCCCAGGGCCCCGTGGTGACAGACAATGGGAACTTCATCCTGGACTGGAAGTTTGACAAGGTTCATGAATGGGGTGAAGTGAACACTGCCATAAAAATGATACCAGGTAATGTCTGTGATACCAAAGACAAAACCAAAAGCTGGCTAAGGCTTGGTCCATGCTGGATAACCCTGACCATGGGAACCCTACCCTGAAAAGAGGAATTACATGTGTGTGTGTATTTACTGCCCCCTTCCTGGTCCCTACATCTGCTTCTACTTGAGAAATCAAGCTGAATTAGTGCAACAGTACCCATGTGGCATTTCCATGTGGTGGTGGAAACCTGGGGTGATGCTGGGTGACTTAGGACACTGTTCCCCATTAGGCACGCCAGTGCTGTGCTCATCCTTGCTCTCCGTGTGCCCATTTAGAGAGGGACTTCTAATGGACACACTGGTGGATGCTGGAGGGAGGGTTCACACCGAGTTATAGTATTTTCTAGGACCTGCATATAGCTTTGCATCCCATTGCCATTGTGTACTCCTATGCCGTAAGGGTGCAATGTATCCTAGCTATTGCTGTGCATGAGAGAAGCAGTGGCTGATTGCATTGCTTGCAAGTGAAACAGCCTCTCTGCAAGGACTCCTGCCTGGCCTGAGACCTGCTGCCCAGGCCAGAGCTGCTTCTGGATAATGCAAGTCTCTGGAACTCTCTGAACCTCAGTGGAGCAGCAGATAGACTGGCTCAGCCACACCTGGGGATCTTGGCCAAGTCTGCTCAGCTTTTGAATACATATTCTTGTATCTTTTATCTTTGAGTTTATCCCAGGTACCTGTTTGCCCTGAAAGCCATAACACAACTGCTGTCACTGGCTGTGTGTTGTCAGGGCAAGCTGGAACAGGTTAGGATCCTGTTGCACAAACCTCAACATCCCCACAAAGCAGCAATATACTGTGTTGTAAGGGCTTTTTCCTTTCATCTCTTTTGGTTGAGAGATGAAAGGTAAATGATGGGACCTGTTCCATCACACTGGTGTGGAGATATGGACCTGCTAAGATATGCTGCTCAGATACAGACCTGATAAGGGGAGAAGAGCATCTTCCCTACCCAGAAGTGGAGAAGCAGAACTGTTACAGCCTAAATACAGTGGTGATAGCAGGGTTTTGACCACCTAACCCTTGTCCTTCATTTCTTCCCACCTTCTTGGCTGTGGCTCAGTGATCACCGTGAAGTTAGGAGCACCCCATAATTAAATGCAAGCAGAAGTACATTTGCAAGTGGGCTGCAGATTGAAGCAGTAGCATTAGATCTGCTGAGTGCTGACATTGGAATAAGTGTGATCCAGGTGTTCTCTAAGAGGTTAGGATTTTACATGTGTTTAAAGGAAAAGCAGGTAAGTCTGTGGCTGCCTGTAGCTTCCTCTTGCTGGCCTGGGTCATCAGGTGGCTGAAAATCATAGAATCACAGCATGGTTTGTGTTGGAAGGGACCTTAAAGATCATCCAGTTCCAAGCCCCTGCCATGGGCAGGGACACCTCACACTAAACCATGTCACCCAAGGCTCTGTCCAACCTGGCCTTGAACGCTGCCAGGGATGGAGCATTCACAACTTCCTTGGGCAAACCCATTCCAATGCCTCACCACCCTTACAGTAAAGAACTCCTTCCTTACAGCCAACCTAAATCTCCCCTGTTCAAGTTTAAACACATCGCCCCTTGTCCTATAGCTACAGTCCCTAATGAAGAGTCCCTCTCCAGCATCCCTGTAGATCCCCTTCAGATACTGGAAGCTGCTCTGGGGTCTTATGATTCTTCTGGGGATGGCCTCATGGGAAAGGCTTCCCATGGGCTTCCTGCACAACATCACCCAGGCTGGACTCCTCTCTCCAAACCTCGGATGGAGTCATTGGTCCCTTTTAACAAACAAAACCACGGTGAGAGCAGAGGAATCTACGCTCTGGGCTGTCTCTGGCATTAACCAGTGTGTGAACCCTCATTTCCCAGGCGTGGTGGAGACGGGGCTCTTCATCGACATGGCAGAGGTGGTGTACTTCGGCATGGAGGACGGCTCGGTCAGCGTGCGGGAGAAGCAGCCTCGCTGAGGCCCCTCTGCTTCGCCTCCAGCCACTTTGATTCCCCTGCTGTAACGGTGCCAACCTGACGTCTTGCCTTAAATGAGCAGCGGTTGTTGCAGAGGACGGATGATGGGAAGTGGGTCGGAATCCGCTGACGTGATGCTGAATGTCTTCTTGTGTTTTTTAAAGACCAACAACAGAAAATCTATTCTATTTCTATATCTATATTTTTACTTTATAGGAGATGTTGTCCTTTTTTTAAAGAATCGTTTTGACAAATTGCTTTAACGTTTTTATTTGATTTTCTAAGGAATACTTAACCAAAAAGAATACTCCTTGTTTTGTTTGTGATTTGTGTGGTTTTATTTCCTTGCATTCAAAGAGAACTTGAACCCTTCTGGTTGCTCATAGTGCTTCAGTGACTGAGGTCAGGAATACGATCCCAATGCATCGTTCCTAACCACCCTGGCTTAGAACGCGATGCACTAACATCACGTTAGTATGTTAGTACCTACTAACATATGGGTGATGTACGTAACAGGAGCACATCCAGTCGGGACCTGCTGATGCCTTATTTGGAACCTTTTTGGTTCAGTATTTTATGCCTTTTATTTTTCTATACCACTGGTTTTTAATAGTTAGGATGTCTGGTTGTCCTCTGTGCACGTGGCAATTCTCTGAGCCTAGGGTGGTCTCTACATCCCTCTGTCTGGGACATTATAAGGGCCTTTTCCAGGCCTCTGTATGGAGGAGACGTTCATCCTTTGAGCCAAAATCTGCTCTCCATTCATTCAGTACCTCTGATGAAAGCCTGTTCCTGTACCTGGAGATATCTGGGACTTGGTCCTTGTAAATCGAGAGCAGGACTGGGTCCTTGATGAAGTTTACAGAAGCATATTTGAGCAGGGCAGCATGGAACACTGTTCAGTGGCAAGCAGCGTGGTTTGGAATGAAGGTTTACTGTCACCCCTCGCAGCTGGTTGATCTGTGGAAGGATAGAGCAGAACGCACAGGAAAACTGAAGTCTTCCTGCCTGAATTTTCCACATGTAGCAGGAGAGAGACACTCGTTCAGTATCTTGCTGTCAGTGTGTAGGTGCTTTGCGTGGTTCCGAGGTCAAAATGCAAGCCCTCTCTTTGTGTTGTAGACGTTGAAATAAAGAGCTGTTACATCAGACATGGTGGTAATTTGGTTCTTAAAGCAACTGGTTTGTGCACAGTGGGGGAGATCATCCTCAGACTAACTCCTGCTGTAGTTTCCTCCTTTAAAGGCCTTCACCCAGGCCAGATTCACCCTTCTGCACTTGATTTCATCATACTTAAGGTAAATAAGTTAAATTAACACTTGGAAGCTGCCTCAAGACTGTCTTAAATTTGCGTGTCTAAAACCTGTGCATCTAACTATAGCCCCTTTTTTTACCAAAATGGAGCTATTTTTATGTGTTTAAATCTTCCCCTTCCTGCACATTTCTTCTGTTAGTTCTGAAGCACTTGTAGGCTGGATGGCAGCCAGTGTGCTTAGTGCAACTTTGCTGGAAACACTGGAATATCTCTTCCTGCAAACCTGATGCTGCAGAAGCCATTTGCTGGTTCTTGCCATGGGCTGTTTTCAGATGCATCTTGGGCTCCTAATGTAGAATCATGGAGTGGTTTAGGTTGGAAGGGACCTTAAAGCTCATCCAGTTCCAACCCCCTGCCACCAGCAGGGACACCTTCCACTAGAGCAGCTTGCTCCAAGCCCCTGTGTCCAACCTGGCCTTGAACACTGCCAGGGATGGGGCAGCCACAGCTTCTCTGGGCACCGTGTGCCAGCGCCTCAGCACCCTCACAGGGAAGAGCTTCTGCCTTATATCCAACCTAAATCTCCCCTCTTTCAGCAGGGTCATGGTGAGTTTCTCATCAACAGCACCCCCAAGTCTTTCTCCTCAGGGCTGCTCTCAAAATGTGATCCTGGATAAGCAGAGAGCAATCAAGCACAGCTTTGTGCCCAGGCGCCTTCTCACTCATCATGCTTCTGGAAATGAGATTAGCAGGAGAGAACGTTGCTGTTGACTTTCCTTTCTCTCTCTGAAATCAAACACCTCCTTCTCAAAAAGCCAATAAAACCATTACTGCACCATTACTTTCTGGCCCTGGACCAGATATGATCTCATTCAGCTTTGTGCTTAGTAGGGGTTTGTTAAATCTAAGCCTGAAGGTGGCAGGTCCAATTCTTGAGCTGCTCCATGTGCCTGGGATGCTGGTAGCACTGATGGGTGCTTTTGCAACAGATGCCCCTGCTGGGATGGGACTTTGGGTTAGGGGTGCAGAGTTCACTGTACTACAGTGATATAAATCCCTGGATGGAATTAGAATCCCTGAAGCGCTGGAGAAAACCCAGTGTCTGAACCAGTGCTGGAGGCTTTGTGCAGATCCCCCTTGTGCGAAGACCCCCAGCTCACATTTGCAGACTCAGTAGATGGATTTCTGAGTTAAGGGGCTGTTCAGAATGGTCTGGTCCTTTCCCTTGGAGGCTGCCAGGCTCCCTGATGTGTCGTGACTATCCACATCTTCATCTGCCAGTATACATGGAGCACATTTAGATGTGGTGCAGGGAGTCCATCCCTTTCTGGGTGGCTTTGGCGAGCCATGGCTCTGCCCTGTCACTGACACATCGTGCTTATGCTTATGTTTAGCTAGCGAGCTATGATCATGATGATGAAAATGAGTGCACAGGCAGCAGAGGTGTTTCTAGTCCCTGGTCCTTGCTTTTCTAGACTGTCACCATTACCATTATGTATGCTTTTGGAGAGGTGATGGTTCATAGGTGAGCATGCCATGGTAGGCCTTCAAGTAAGGGCGGACACTGCAAGTACCCATGACTTCCTTGAGTAGTGGCAGTTCAGCTTTGCCCACACCATTGTGCTGCTCCAACAGCTTTTGGGCTTGAGTTTGTTGATTTGATTTTACCACCTTGGCTGTTTTGCACTGTGACGTTTGCTTTAGACTTTGATGCTCTTCGAAAGAGCCTTAAGAAGCCTTTAGAAACAGGCTTTATGCCTCCTCTATCCCACCCGGCTCCCTTGCAGCTTGGGAAAGAAGAACAGGGATGTATTTTTAGAAGATGGCATTGGAAAAACATATATCTAAAGCAGTTGGAAGGAGGTGTCCTTTTAAAGCCCCAGGCAGGATGGTTGTGGCTATTTAGGGTGCATTCCTGCAGTGGGTCCTGTTACCCATTGCTAACCACAGTGAGACGATGCGCTCCAGCCCCTGCATACAAACCCTGGCATTACCTTTTGGACCTTGCACAGTGGGTAATGCACAACTGATTTACCATTAGCACTGAATTATGGATTAACTTGGCCCTGGAGAAAACAAACGTTTCAAGAAAGAGCAACAGCAGCACTAAAGTTAATGGGCAAGAGAGGTAATGAATCACTAGTCCCATTCCCCCCAAAATAAAGAATATAAATATAGTAGGAGAGTGCTTCAGATTCAATTTAATTAACCTTTGGTTAATAGGTTAAATAATGAAGCTGAATTAATTAAACTAAGTAGAAAGGAGTTAAGTGTTTAGCTAAACTGGATCATCTTGTTCCACAATACAGCAAGTATTACTGTCAGGTTTTTATTGTCACTGTAGGATGGGATTTATGGTCTGACATTATTATTGTTCTGAGTAATGTGACATAAAAAGAGATGAAAACAATCAGGCAGCATAGAGGATGTGTGCTCTGTGTATTAAAGGGACTGCTAATAGCTAAAGTGATAAGGAGAATGTAAACATATTATAACCAGTGATAAAAAGTAGCCATAATGAAGATTAGTAAGCTGTAATGAGTATTAATATCTTTTAAGCATAAAGCCAGATCCCTTTTGTAACCAGGTGGATTTGACCAGGAATTCTGTAGTGATCTTGACTTCGGTCCAGCTGCACCAGGAAAGGAGGGAAAGAGAAGAAGTCCTCATTTGCAAAGTGATTTTTCAAGTTTCTCCAGCCTTGTGAATCCTCCAGTTTTATTTTACTTAGTACATCAGCAAAAAGGTGACATATTTCAGCTTGGAGATGAACTTGAAGACTAAAAATTGCCATTTTTTGGTACCTAAAACACCTGAAGTTTATTCATTTCCCTTTCCAGTAACTTTAATGGGAGTTTTATCATCCTGGATACAGAAGAGATAAAAAGCCCGTATATATTTACAGAACTTACCTAGATACCTTGAATCTCGTGTGGGATTTATCTCCTGACAGGACACTATAAATTACCGTGAAATCCCCTAATGAAGGCTGTTCTGTAGAAGAGTCTTTGTAACATCATCTCTGTAGGAAAAGTGATACCAGGTACGTATTGTTTTCAGTCCAATAGACTTTCCTGTTTGTAGTTTGTAGCTACTGACACAAACACCTTTGAAAACAATGTTGGATCATTGAGGCAAGTGTAGTGAGTAAAGGATCAGTGCCTTGGGTTTGACTGTAAGAAATCACATAAACTGCTTTTTTTAGTGAACAAAGAAACGCCTTTGTACAAGGATGTCTTGGTGCAAGGTAAGTTTTCTAATGCAAATCATCATCCATGTTGGAAAGCTGAATTCTGGAACTGATTTATGTTGTTTCTGGAAATCAGTAGCAGAAAGATGCAATTCAGTGGAATTAAAAAGCGACTAGTAAGCCAACCATAAACCTCCCTACGCTTTAATATCCAAGTTCATTTGGGATGTTTAATTAGGAATATTCTTAATCACACTGAATTCAAAGTTCATTTTGTGAATGATATATGCACATAAATCTGATTAGGCAAAACACATCACCAAGGCCTAAATGCCTGCTCATTGTAATGGTCCTTTTATCGTGCATCCAAACTCTAAATTCCCTCATGGTACTCTTGCAATGCAGGATTAATTAAAGCAAATACTAACATCAAGTATCTACTTACAACCGTCTCACAGGTTTGTGTCATCTCTTACCGAGGCTATTACTGGAATGCCTTATGGAGCAAATAATTAATTAAACATTAATTCCCTTAAAACATTTCCAAAGCCTTAATTTCAGTAACTTGTTAGTTATTTGCCTGCTACAGCAGGCAGTAATATTAAACAGTAATCACTGTTTAATAACCTGCACAGATTAATCCCAATGTAATGTGTTTGGCAATGACAAATGAAATTGATAAGCCCCGCTGTAAATCTTAGGGGGTGCACTCTGATGCTTTCACTATCTTAATTGCTTGCTGGAAGAAAGACAGCCTTGCCTTCCTCTAGTGCTTGTATGAGTGTTGGTTTTGAAAGGGAGTTTATCAATCTCATCTTTACTTTTATGTGTAGCTTAATGAGGGCTGGGGCACATCAGTGAAGAATCAAATCCAACAGCTCGTAATTAATGTATATATTAATGTATAATTGAAGAGCAGCTCATGGGACAGGTTGGGTTGATGTGTCAATACCTTCAATGTCCATAGGTTTGGGCTTCATTCCCAGTTCCCTGGATGCTCTGACCAACCAACACCATCCGTGCAACAGCTGGTGGGCTATCCAAGGGCTGTCCCCTTTATATTGGTTCTAAAGCAAGTGAGCAAGAAGCTTTTAGCAGATTGAACAACCTCACTTGTAGAGGAATCATTGGAAGAATCTTCTGTGCTCACAGAATGGTAAAGCTGGAGATAACAGCAACGTTTTGCCATGTGTGTTAGTCAAAACCACATCAAAACGTTATTCCCAGGTTTGGTGTTTTTCAATCTATCCCTCCTGGAAAATGCTTTCCCTTCACTGTTTTACAACTAAATTAGCTGTGGGTCCTGTAAAAAGGATATAAAAGTTATGATGTATATTTTCTGGATGTCAAACAGACATGTTTTTAAGCTCCCAGCTAGGCAGCATTTCACATAGGGGATCATTGGCCATTTCTATATGGGGTTTGTGTTTTAACATAGCTCTTACACTCAGCTTCATGACAGTGAGGCAGTCACTAAGTGCTTAATGTGAGTTCTTGTTGCTTGTTTCAGGCATCTAGATTGAGAACATTTTGGTTATAAAGGAACAAATCAACTTTGTTCAATCAGTGATCACTTAGAAAACTTGAACGTTTCTGGATTAAATATACTGACTATTCAGTAAATGAGAGGGAAAAGAAACATGATACCTTCATAGTCTTTGTTTAACTAACGTAAGAGAAACATACAAGATACAACCAGTGTGAGAGTCCATATTACGCAGTTGCTTTGTGGTTGATGGCTGCCTTTCCCAAAAACTCAGTGGAGAAATCCATGCCCTAACACTTGTATTTACTGCTTGAGGAGTAAGCGAGGTATTTGAGGGATGTCATTATTTACAGGGTCAATATTGCTATTTAGCCAGATGACTGGCCAAGCATGGACAAATATTGTCTACTATAATACATTTATTGGTCTATCGATCTCTCTTGGCACCCATTCTGCTGAGCAAACAGCTACAGCATCACCAGGAGCACTTATATCCAGTTTTACCACATCAGTAATAGGATTTATCTCACATAAATTCCCACTCCGAAGCTACGTGAGCAGTTAGCTTGAGCAAACGTGGAGCCCTATGGAAAGAGCCAAATGAGTTCACCCCATCAATTTTAGGCAGGACCCGTCACCTCCTGGGAATGCCTCCCCGAAATAAATGCAACCTGTATCACCTCCCACCTCCCAGTCTCTATCAGAGAGCCACGATAACACATTAGCAAAGTATTGCATTACTTCAATGCAATAGGATGGATACAAAGATTTCCCAAATTCAGAATATTATATGGAGGATACAGAGATATTTTTTTAGATCTATTGCAGAAAATAGGCAGGTTTCTTTGTGTCAGTCCAAGCTGTGGCTTACTTGCTACGAAAGTGTGCTCTGAGAGAGGACATGGAGATTCATGAGTGCTCTGCTTTTAGAAAAGGACACTCAGGATACAAATGATTTTAGCTGAAGGCACAGAGAAATGAATTTAGCTTTGGGACAGAAAGTTTCTGGATGTTTCCATTTCATCTCCGTTCTAGGGATGAAGTTAAATCAGGTTTTTCCTTGGTTTAATCCTTGCTTTGGATGCAGTGTACGAGTAGCCAGATGAGTCAAGCCTGAAAGGCCATCCTGGTGTGTGCAGTAGGCTGGATCATAGAATCACAGAATGCTTTGGGATGGACAGGGCCATAAAGCTCATCCAGTTCTAACCCCCTGCCACAGGTAGGGACCCCTTCCACTACAGCAGCTTGCTCCAAGCCCCTGTGTCCAACCTGGCCTTGAACACTGCCAGGGATGGGGCAGCCACAGCTTCTCTGGGCACCCTGTGCCAGCGCCTCAGCACCCTCACAGGGAAGAGCTTCTGCCTAAGAGCTCATCTCAGTCTCCCCTCTGGCAGGTTAAAGCCATTCCCCTTGTCCTGCCCCTACAGGCCCTTGTCCAAAGCCCCTCTCCAGGTTTCCTGTAGCCCCTTTAGGCACTGGAGCTGCTCTAAGGTCTCCCCTTCAGGAGCCTTCTCTTCTCCAGGCTGACCCAGCCCAGCTCTCTCAGCCTGGCTCCAGAGCAGAGCTGCTCCAGCCCTCCCAGCATCCCCATGGCCTCCTCTGGCCTCACTCCAACAGCTCCACGTCCCTCTTGTGCTGCTGCCCCAGAGCTGGATCAGGACTGCAGGGGGGGTCTCCCCAGAGCACAGCAGAGAGGCAGGATCCCCTCCCTGAGCTCCTGCTCACGCTCTGGGGGTGCAGCCCAGCACACAGGGGGGGTTCTGGGCTCAAGTGCACACTGAAGCCAGGTCATGGTGAGCTTCTCATCGACCAACACCCCAATTCCTTCTCCTTGGAGCTGCTCTCTATCCATTCTCTGCCCAGCCTGTAGCTGTGCTTGGGTGTTGACAGACGGTGTGTGAGAAGTGATGTGCAACACTTACAGCAGCTCTATATGGGTGGCAGTGTGCACAGTGTCAGCTCTGGTCATTGCAATGGGCTGGAGAGGAGCTGCTGGTAAGTTATCCCAGTGGATACAGGGAACTTCCCTGCCCTGTGTGCAAACAGCAATGGGAATTAATGCTCATCAGCTCAGGCTCTTAGAAATGAGCTCACTAAGAAGCAGGCGGTCGCTGTGTGAAGCACCCAGACTCAGCCAAGTAAGAACAGCCCCACTGAATGTGTACACTGCAGTTTGTGGGGTGCAGTTCTAATGATCACTTTCCCCCTATTTTTTTGCCTTCTTTTTCTCTTTTAACTTTTTTCATTGGTTTTAGACTTTCATTTTTTACCTTCAGGGAATGGCAGTTTCACAGGACTACAGTTTTGGTTTTGTTTGTAATAACTGTTTCCACTGGACTGAAAAAGAAAGCCACAGGAGCAATGACTGGTCATGACAGAGTGAATAAATGAATTAATATCTTCAGCTCTGTTATGATTTTCATGGTTGGAACTGGATGATCTTCAGGTCCTTTCTAACCTTGACTGTTCTATGATTCTACAATGATACAGGCTGGTGCATTGACTACATCATGTTTAGGAGGAGGAAGAAAAACCCTCTCAAAGCCAGTCAGAGAGAATTAGTTTGAACCTCCATTAGAAAAACATGTAGTTTTCTTTTTTGGTAACCTCAGTGCTAAGTCCTGAACAGGATCCTTTGGATGACACCAAAGGAGACAGAAATCCCTGGGAAAGGAGGAAGAATATTCTTCCCGACCTTCACATGGCCTAATGCAACTGCACTTGCTCCTTTGCATTGCAGTCGTTCACCTCTCTGCCACAGTTTGCTAATATAGGGCGGAGATACAGACAATCTCTGTAGCATTATAATTAGCCCCTTTGAACAGAGAATGCCCTGAATTTGGCCTAATTATGTTCAGTATTGTTATTTCTTAACTATTTCAGGAGGAGGAGGTGGCTGTTTGTGGGTTCCAGGACCAACAAGCATCAATAACCACAGCAATGCAAAAGCCATACATAGAATCATAGGATAGTTAGGGTTGGAAAGGACCTTGAGATCATCCAGTTCCAACACCCCTGCCATGGGCAGGGACACCTCACACTAAAGCATCTCACCCAAGGCTCTGTCCAACCTAGCCCTGAACACCACCAGGGATGGAGCATTCACAGCTTCCTTGGGCAACCCATTCCAGTGCCTCACCACCCTCACAGTAAAGAGCTTCTTCCTTATATCCATCCTGAACTTCCCCTGTTTAAATTTGAACCCATTACCCCTTGTCCTATCACTACAGTCCCTAATGAAGAGTCCCTCCCCAGAATCCTTATAGGCCCCCTGCAGATACATAGCCATACTCTAGAGAAAAGTACAGGAAAGTTACTTCCAACACTGAAACCATCAGAATAAAGGAGGAAATAACATCCTTGTGGTCACTTTGCTTGCCTGCCTTCAGTGAAGTTTGTGTGTCCCTCTTCAAACCTCTTCTCCTCCCTGATTTTCAGCTGTAGCTTCAAAGAGCCAGGGAGGTCCTTAGGTTTCTTTCAGACTGAACAAGCTGCAGTCTTTTTGTGCCTGAAAACAGAGGATTTCAGAAGAATCCCTTGCTCAGGAAGGGTCTGTCCTAAAGCATCTTGCGCTTCCTGGGGACAAAACCTGGGTTTCACTTAGTTGCGTGGTCCCTGTTTTTAGCTCTTCAGCTTAACCTGATTAAGGTGCTTTTCCAGCCAAACCTGTTGTGAAACAGCCCTGGGAGAAAAGTCGAACAGTGAAGCAGTTGTGACATCTAGTGGTGCTTTTGGCTATTTCAGTACAGAGAAAAGTACTGTAAATACGACCATATATACATATATCTGACCACCCTGTGACCAAAAGGAGAAGACTTCATGACCAACCTCCTCTTCCCTCTGCCATGGGGCTGCAGGAAAAAAAAGCCCTCATCATTTTAGTCATGTGGTTCCTGTACTTCCCAAGGAGGAGTAGGGATGCTCAGCAATCCCCTACTTTCCTCCACTGCAACTGAGCTGGAAAGGTTACCCAGAATACAGGGGTTGGAAGTGGATTACCTTTAAGGTCCTTTCCAACCCAAACCATTCTATGATAATGTAAGAACAGCAGAAATTACTTTTAAAGAGAGACTTGAATGTCATTAATTCTCCGGGGTGTCAGCAGTACCAAGGCACCTTTAGGAATGAATAGAAAAATGTCTACTAAATAATGTTAAGAATGTAAAAAATAGGTATATTCAGTGAAAGCTGATTTTGTGTGTGTGTTTTTGTGTGTGATATATAGATGAAGATGTGTCTGCAGCTTTTAAGGGTATAGAGCCAGAGGGATCTATTTCACTGAGACCACAAGGTCTCAAGTGCTGCAGTTGGAGTGCCTTCAGTGTTGGTGCTCAGATTTAACTGCAAGTATGTGAGACAAGGATTGGCCCCTGTGTATTTAATCTAGGCATTTGCCTACGGTTTGTAGACGTTCAATTTTAAGAGCTAATCCTTAAGCAAAGAATTTCAGTAGAAGATTAACTCAGTCCTGCAGAGCTTTGCACAGGGACACTGCTGAGACAGCAGATTTCAGCAGAAGAAAAAGCCTCGAAGAAAAAACACCACTTTATGAACAAGTTGGGTACTTTTTATGTTGTTGTTTTTGCTAGGACACGAGGAGAGGCTTTGCTGGCATACGCATTTCAAGGAACCTACATCCCATTTTGTTCCGACTTCTTCCTGGATGGCCGAGTCTCTGCAGGATCCTGTATCTGCTCAAACACCAGGAGAACCCCATGCAGGGCTGTTGAGAGCACAGTTTGCCCTGAACCCCTCCCATGTTCAGCTCTGCTCCATTGCTCATGAGCAGCAGGACAACCTGACCATCTGGAAGAGCAGGTCTCATAGACATGAACATTTCCCAGCACCATGGGGCAGCCCCAGCTCTGACTCCTTTGTTTTCTATAAATCAGATCGTTGTGCTGGGCTGCCCTGCCTCCAGGAGGGAGAAAGCAGTGGGATGTGTACAGCAGCTCACTGAGCTGCTACAAAACCCCATCACATGTCAAGCTTTTCCTTAAGACCTGGAGTTGCTGAAGCATTTCTGCCAATATCCATTGAATACAATGAGTAAGCTCCGATAAGCTCCTGATATATGGCAGAGCTGGGCTTGGACTTGCTTCAGATCACACAGCAAAGGGGCGAAAAGTATTTAAAGGAAGATGACCTCATCTGTGCTGTCCCAGCTCTCCTTGAGCCAATGGAAACCTCGTTCATGCAGTCAGCAGAGACAAGGAGCAGTTCCATGCTGTCTATAGGTGTCTGCTGCAAGGAGAGGGTTGAATTCCTCTCTTGAAGCCCTCACAGTGCTGGACAATCTTCAGTGGTTGCAACAAGAAGAACCATAGAAGCAGCCCATGGTGGGTATGTCTGGAGGATCCTTGTTGTATCCATCAAGGCCTCATGGGGTGACACTGTGTTGGTGCAGGTGTCTATCTTGCTGTTTCCAAGTGCCAGTGCCTAGAACACAGTCAGGTTTTATTCTACTTATCAAACGTGGACTCTGGGGTCTGAACAGGACACCCTGAAAACCCTGCATGTCTGAAGTGGGTTTTGCTACTCTTAGCACTAGCAGGGGCTGTGATTTGTCTACATTACACTTTTTGGCTGATAAGGAAGCAATGATTTATAAAGATGAATCCAGATGGAATGATTACAGTGATGAGAAAGCACGCATCCCGCTGAGCACCACACACAGGTCCCTCCACTTCCCAGCCACTATCTAGAACAAGGAAGGTTTTACCATTAGTTTTAAGGAAGTACCAACAGCAGTTGCATTTTGTGCATGCACTGAATCTCTCTTTCATCTAAACAAGGAAAAATGGTAGGAGACAGAGTGGGTTTGTCTCATGATGTGGCTGGAGCTTACATCAACATGATACTCATTTTGGCTAGTTACTAGCAGAAGATCATATCCTCTGTGGAGGGACACTGAGCAGAAAGCCCTGTGTTTAGTATCAGGAAGAACTGCTTTCAAATAGGATTATAAACCCAACTACAAGTAAGAAAGCAAGCTAAATGTTCTCCCTAGAGTTCAGTTTGTCCTGGGTGCATGATTGTTCAGCTCCAGGATGTGTGTTGCTCTTTTAAGTTGCTTGCTTAAAAATGCACTAGGGAAGGACCCTGCCCCTGATCTGGCCTTTGGGCTTTCTGCAGCGGCTGGAAATTATTGTTCTTAGATTAAATACCCAAATCTTTCTTAATCCTTTGGCCACGCAACTAGAACTGAGTCTACTCTGAACTTTGGAAGGCAGCCTGTTACTGCTACCTGAGTGTTGCTAATTGCTGTATTGTTTCTTCCTGGGCTGAATGGTTTCTTTCTAGGCAGTTGATTATATCAGTTAATGTTGGTGACAGTGTTCTCTGACAGGAACCAAACCACTGCATTAAATCACAGAATGGCTTGGGTTGGAAGGGACCTTAAAGATCATCCAGTTCCAACCCCCCAAAGGTTGGACACCTTCCAAAATCTTAAAACAACTGAAGAGAGGTTTATTTTTTCTCAATTCCATGGATGCTTGGCCAATTACATATAGTACAGCTGGTTTCCATACCCTGAAACTTTTACTGTTTGAGTGATAATGACTTGCATCAATATTAGGATGAGAAAGCCTCAGTATGCATTCAGGTTTTCAAAGCAAATAACTGAAGGGATATTTCTGCTCCTGAGATTTAAAAATCCCCAACAAACTCAAACGAAGCAACAACCCAAACCCTCATCTTACATGGTCCTACTAAAACCACTAAAGAATGTATTTGTCCATCTTTTGTCATGTTTGAACTCATGCCTAAGTTATTTGAAGTGCATTTGATATCCAGCAGATGAACTTCTGACACTATACAGCTCAATATAAAAGGAAGAGGAATAACCCACTGTGTAATTTAGCTGGGGTCAAAAGCTCCAGATATCCCCGTTGACAGGGAATGGGACTCAGTCTGACCCATAGCACTGGGACAGTCCTGCCTGTCACTGCCACCTATGAACCGAGGTGAGGGGGTCACTTAGAAACAGTTGGAGTTCTTATCATTCCCTTTGGTTTTCTGTTACCCAGTCTCATTCATTCCTGTTGTGTGCTATTTTCTACAAGAGCTTCTTTCTCTTCCCCTCCTAAAAATAGAGTTTTTCTGAGAAACTGCTAAAACCAAAACCTTCTCATACTCAGAATAATAGAATGGTGTCCAATTCTCTAATCCCCACAAGTGTCTTAGTGAATACCTCAACTCAAGGAAAGAATGATTTGGAACTGGATCCATGTATAAATCCTTAAGTAGTGAGTGTTTTCCTTAGAAAATCAGTGTATTTGTCCTTCTTTACCTATCTATACTTCAAAAGAAGCTGAACATTTGGATGCTTCATTTATTTATTCCTGCCTCATCCTGGACTCTGTTTTATGCCATGAAGTGAATGAATTAATCAGGGTGAAATCAGAGTTTGCATGTTTAATTTTGTCCTGAAGGAATACTTTGACTCTTCCTGCCCCATCTATGGTCACAGATATATGTGTTGTTTACACAGGTGATGAACTGATCTGCGTCTGAAGCTCATGTGTGTAAGTTAAAGCATCTTAAAACCCCTTGTGGCAAGCCTCATTGAGTGGCTTCTTGTGACACCAAACTGAGGTCAATCTACTCATGGCTGAAATAACTTTATTTTTCAATAAATGAGCTGATTTCACATCTTTTCCTGACTCTTGCTACCTTTCCTGCAAGTCTCGGGTACACACATACCCTCTGTTTGCTCTGGAGAGGCCTCTCTTGTAATCACTGTCCCTGACACATGCTCTTCTTGTGAATGTTTGTTTAAACTCCTTGTCTTGTGGTTCATTAACCACATTCTCTTCCAGAATATGTACCCCCTGAAGTTTAGCAGACAGAAAACACTGCTAAGAACCTGCGTAGGGAGGAAAGAAAACACTAATTATTGTTTCAGAACTGTGCTGTTTGATTTATTAAAATACACTCCTTTTCCTGCCCCGGGTAAGTAAACTGTCCATGCTGAATAAGAAAGAGGATTAACAGTTCTCTTTCATTTTTTTAAAATGCAATTTAACCTCAAACCACCCAACCCCAATGAAGTCATAGGTGCTCAGGGCTTTCTCTTATGATGCTGCCCATTACACCTGCGTGGCTCTTCCCAGCACCATCGCTGTATCCTCATATCTTGCAGCATTTGCTTAGTACGGTCAGGACAGGGTTTTTGCTCTCTTTCTACAGTGCCTCAAGCAAATAACTCTCAAAAGAGTCAGCACAGAATCATAGAACGGTTTGGGTTAGAGGGGACATTACAGCTCATCCGGCTCCAACCCCCTACCATGGGCTCCAAGCCCTTGTGTCCAACCTGGCCTTGAACGCTGCCAGGGATGGGGCAGCCACAGCTTCTCTGGGCACCCTGGGCCAGCGCCCCAGCACCCTCACAGAGAAGCATTTCTTCCTTACATCTGGCCTATACCTACTCTGAGGTAACACATTTCACTTGCATCGCTCAATTACCTTGTATGTGGGTTTATATATCACTTACTCAATTAGAAGACACCAAAACCTGACTATTTGTGACACCTGCATGAAGCCGCCCCAGCTGCAACCCCTTTGGCTTGTCTGGAACGCTTCTCCTCCCCTTTACTGCCAATCTATCCACGTACAAAGGCGGCTTTCAAAGGGCAGGCACAGCACAGCCATCAAGAGCAGTTGCTGGCCAGCGTTTAACCCACCGGGGCCGGCTCTCACCACGTCCCCTCCCGGCGCCATCCCTGCCGCCACCACCTCACGGCTCGGACTACAACACCCACAATGCACCGCGTGCTCCCCCCACCGCCTCACTTCTGATTGGCTCTACCGACTGAGGGGCCTCTGCAGCGAGCCAATCCGCGCGCAGGGCTGTCCCGCGCCACGCCGGGGTGGGCAGTGCTCAGGCGCCGCGCAGGGCCGCCCGCCGCGCTCCGCCGGGCCGGTGTCATTGCCGAAGGGGACGATGTCTCACTGCAGCCGCGCCGCCGCCCGCCTGCTCGGCCGCTTCCTCCGCCGTGAGTACCGGCCCGCCGGCACCACCCCCCGAGCGCCGGGCCGCGGGCGCTGCGGGGCCCTCCCCGCTGCCTGGCAACCGCGCTCCGCCGCGGCCTGTTCCCCCCCCGCCCCGCCATCCCCGGGCCGTTCCCTCCGCTGTAGGCCGCGGGCTGTGAGGGGGGTGTGTGGGGGTGCACGGCTGGAAGCGAAGGGAAGGGGCCGGGCCTACGGCGGGGCAAGGTCACCCGGTGAGGGGAGCGCTCCGCCTTGACCCCGCGGTATGGGCGGGCAAACGCCGCGCCCGGGCCTCGGTGACCGGCGAGCTGGTGGGGCTGTGTCCCCGCAGGCGATGGGGCTACGGGTGCTGTTATCCGGAGCCGGCCGCCGCTCGTCGGGGCGGAGGGAAGGCGGGGATATGCTCCTCTAGGGGCAGGGGAGAGGAAGACCGCGGTTAAGGGTTAGGAAGAGTTCCTGCGTTGAGGGCGGTCACCGCAGGGATGGGAATGGGGACCCGGAAGAGTTGTTCCCGCTGTTGTGTCTCCGGAACTACTAAACCCTCGACGAGGGCCAGAGGAAGCTCGTAGAGTTGGATCTAGGCACTTCGAGCTGTGGTTTTGATTAGAGACCTCTTGAGGTCCCTGAATTGTGCTGTGGTTGCAATACACATTGGTAAAGTTGGTTTTGTTGTCAAGGATAAGGCTGTTTGCCTTTAGTTGTTAGCAGGGGCAGTCTGAGACTCCTGTTTCAGCTTGGAAGTTTTTATATGTGCCATTCTGAAGATAACAATAAAAATAAAATGCCTTTTTATTTGTTTTCCCTTTTCAGTGTGCTTTTTTGTGCAGTTAAAGCTGCATCTCCTACTGAAACCAGTATGGGTATGCCTAGGCACAAGAGCAGTTTCTTGGGATCTGAACTGAGGGATTGGTGCATTAATCGTAGTTCTTGCAGCTAAGACTGCATGGGCAAACTTAAACCTACCTCATTTTGCTGCGCACATTGTGTTTTGTCCAGGTGTGATGGTAACTTACAGGTCTGGGTCTACTAATGTGATCTGACAGCACTGTAAGCTAAGCTGTTCCTGTGGCATACCTACCATCATCCCCTGAGGTGTCCATTCCTACCTCTTGTCCTCCATGAGCAGAAAGCTGTATTTTCTTACTGTACAAGTTCTGCCAGGTCAGCTCTTTGAATTGACTCCCCTAAGAATGGGTTCTGAGGGAGGGGAACAGATGGGAATGTAGCATCACAGTCTAGCTTAATTTGTACTCCCAGCAAAGCTACTCTTGGGTGCAGTTTTATGTGTTTAAAACCTCATGTTGTTCCATTTAGAAGTAGCAGTATTCAGGGAAGACTGCTTAGAATGACTTGGGGGGTGTAAAGGAGAAGTAGTAGTGTAAGTGGTTCAAGAAGTGTTCTGTTTGCAGCAGTTCATGTCTTAAAGAAACCCTGCAAGAACCCTTCCAAGTTCTTCATTGGAAACCTTTGTTAGTTTGATACTCTTTACAAAGCCTTAAATTTGGACTTTGTAGATATGTTTTTAGTAGTAAATACTTAATATCTGCTTCCCTTGGTGATTTAAAAGCATGAGTTTCTAGCGTATTCTGTTGCAAGAGATGCAATATCTGGTTTTGTTGATTCTGAAGGAAACATGAAGGACGTGTATCCCTAAGGTTCAGTTCAGGAAGTTGTGAAAACATAGTATGAAGTATGTCAGTGCTTTCTCAAAGGTCAGTTCAGAGCACTGATTGTATATGGACAGAGTCAAGCAAGACCTGTGCTGGGCTATACCACACTTTGAAAAGTCTTTATGGGCACTTTAGCTGTGATTGGAAGAGTCAGGATTAAGGATTTTATGTTCTGAGCATGTTAGAAATCTTTGGAGAGCTTGCAGATTAAAAGATTACAGTAAATTATGTGAATAACCCTGGCAAAGAATTGCTGCAGAAATAACAATCCCACCTGAAGGATTTGTTGGTTGTTTCTATGTCAGCAGTGTAGTAAGAGGGAAGCTCGCAGCCCTTTAGCTTCACATGTTCTTAGTGGGGTAGGTATGGGGAAAAACAGTCTGCTGGTTACAAGAAATAGTTGATTTGTGCTGTAAAGACCATATTAATTTCCTCAAGGACCTGCAATTTCACTGAGGTGCTTCACTTTGTTCCAGCTTCAGAGATCTGGGAGAAAGCTGTTCTTTAACATGCCATTGTGTCTTCTATGGACCCTGTAGCCGATGATGACCATTGCAGTAGAATCATAGGATGGTTTGAATGAACCTTAAAGCTCATCCAGTTCCAGCCCCCTGCCACAGGCAGGGACACCTTCCACTGGAGCCGGTTGTTCCAAACCCTCTCCAACCTGGCCTTGAACACTGCCAGGGATGGGGCAGCCACAGCTTCTCTGGGCACCCTGTGCCAGCGCCTCAGCACCCTCACATGGTAAAAAATTGCTTCCTAATATCTAATCTGACTCCTCCCTCTGTCAGTTTAAGGCAGTTTAAGTCCCTTGTGCTGCCACTACACACGCTTATAAAAAGCTGCTCTCCGGCTTTCTTGTTGATCCACTTTAAGCACTGGAAGACTGTTGTAAGTTCTTCTCAGAGCCTTCTCTTCTGGCTGAACAAGTCCAGCTCTCATCTTGTCTCCAGAGCAAAGGTGCAAGGAGTGGGGATTTTTGATTAGGAAAGAGAGGAGTGTTGAAAGGGCTGTTTTTCTCTGAATGTCATTTCCTATTAGTTCCAGTTTTGTTTCAATGTGGTAGGTGTAGCATAGTCATTGCATCTGTCCTTTCCAGCCTGATTAATTAAATTCCTCAGTTCCTACCATGCTCATAGATAGGGGTTTCCATAATTAACAGGAATTTGGCAAGAGAAAGATGAGAAGAGAGAGGCCAGGGAGCGATACCTGGAAATCCTCTGAGCACATAATCCTCTTAATCCAAAGAGTAAAATATTCTGAGCAATCCCTCAGTATCATGAAAACCTCTTTGTGAATAAGGATCAGCTTCTCCTAAAGTAACCGCTGTCTTTATGGCTGAATTCTGTAAAATGGTTTGGGGAGGGGAGGGAATTATTCAGACATAACTCTGTGTGTGTTGATATCGGCTTGATAATGACAACTAAAACCTAATAAAGAACTAGGGTGGGAAACTCCTTGTGGAATGTTCTTGTTAATATCAAGCTTCTTGTCATTAAACTCTGACATTTCCTGCAGCACTTTGGTCTTTGCCAGACTTTAAGTGTCTCTACTCTTCTGTAATGTCAGAAGCTGTCCAGAACTGTTTCTGTTCTGTCCTCTTCAGGCCGTGATTTTGTAGGTGGAGGAAGAAGAAAGGAGATGGTCAGAATAATGCAACTTGAACATGTACAAAATATTGACAGGATTTCTCAGAAATAAACTGAAGGACTGTAACTGGTGGAAAATAAGGGAAGGGGGGAAATCTGTGTGTGGAAAAAAGACTTCTTGGCATTTTAAGTAGAGCTTTTTAGACCTCAATCCTTCCCTGGTTTTCCCCAGAGCCTCCAGTTTCCCCATTTGTATTGGAGCCTATATGATTTCTAAGGCTTTCTGCTTTCCTGACATAGGTAACGGAAATGAAAAGTATTTCCCTTCATCTGCAAGTTCCCTGGTTATTTCAGGGAGTAATCAAGGAAGAATTTCACTTGTTACTTTGAAAAGTAGCAACGTAGGTATTCACTCAGGTCCTCCTAGAAAGGAATCTTTGCTGCTTCCCCTTACTTTTATATTGAGCACCCTCAAATGCTAGCTCAGCTTTCAAACTCTGCTTGCTTTTTGGGGTGGGCTGGTATAAATGTGGGTAAGAGGGAGGCACTTTGTTGGGTTCCTGTCCATAGCTCTAGGAAGTCTTGCAAGAAGTCCTGAAAATAACAGGTAGTTTCAGTGAGGAAGAGGTTTAGCCTTGAATATCTGTACTGTCATGTGGCTTGCACAACCTAAATAAGGTCGAGGTTAGACTAGATGACCTTTAAAGGTCCTTTTCAAGCTGAACTATTCTGTGTTTCTGTTAAATATAGCTTGGGTTGTATGTTTTAAATGAGATTTGTGCTTGGGAAGTGCCTGCTGCTCAAGGGTTGCCTGAAAGCTCAGTGTAAACAGTATTTACATTCAATGAGTGCTTTAAAATAGCTTGTGGATGGGTCAGATTTCGTAGTAACATGTAAATTCATGTTTGGACTTCATTATAAATAATAGGGTGGCTTTCAGGCTATTTAATTGTAATGCACAAGTTAAGGCCATTCTCAGAGCTGCAGATTGTGGGGTTTCTCTTAGAAGCAAATGTAGGTGCATTTTCCTCCTGTATTGCAGAGAGCTCTGGGCTGTGCTGAGGCCTTGTTCCCTGGAAATACCAGAGCTACTACCATCAGCCTGTCTGTCTCTTAGTTTCTTCCAAGGTTTCTTTGCTGGAAAATGTTTGATATACAGTCTCATACCCCTTTGCTAAATTTAGCTCTTCCTTTTCAAGCCTGTCTTGGGACAACAGGGTTTTGGTATTTGAGCACTTTTCATATCTATTTGGTTGTCCTGTACAATAGATGAAAATAGGTTCTTGCCACAGTGCATTTGCTTGTAGTTACGTAGAAGCTAAAGTACTGGAAAGCCAAGATAAATGCATCTTGTTGTTCTTAGAACTCCTTTAATACCACAAAGCACACAAAGTAGAACAGGGATGGGGCAGAAGTGAAAGGATTGCCTGAGAAAGATTATCCACTCTTTACTAAAAGTCTATAACAGGCCTTTGTTGGACACAGCAATGTTATGTCAGAACTCTGATATGACAAAATAAGGCATTTTCTCTCTGATTTGGGGTTGGTAAGACTTGTCCTTATGCTCTAGGACTTCATCTGGAGCCTGCACCTTTGTCACTTGGCCTGTAATTTAGACGTGTGCATTAAAATAGCATCAGCAGTGAGTTTGGCTTTTACTGGTTCATGGCTGAAGAACAACAACTTTTTTTCCTTCTTTTTTTTTTGTATTTTTCCTTTTTTTTCCTCCTGTCTGGTTCTAGCAACATGCTTTTGCACTTGGGCACCCAGATTCAGCCTAGGAAAAGCAATTGTGTGAACGGGTGTTGGACACTGTAAAGTGGCATGAGCTGGTGAATGAAGGTCCTGGCTGGAAACTGAAACTTGGGTTCTATTTCTGGCTCTTATCTGCTGTGAACTTAGGCATGCCATTTCCATTTCCCACCTGTTTCTTTCTCATCTTGTATCCCTCTTAATATTTAAATAGCCAGCTGTTTGTACCCAGGACTTGCTGTTTGTGCCACGGAGAGCAGAACTTCTTGACTGATGGATGCCCTTGCTGTGCTGATAACTGGGCAAACCTTTCTGCTTCAGACAAGTGCTATGAGCAGAAACACAGAGCTGTGTCATGTCAGTTTAACACACACCCCCCCCCCCCCAAACTCACACATCCAGGCCAGAAAATGCAAGTTGATATGCATATGTATATATCTTAAATATATTGCTTCATAAATGCGTGTCCATGCTGAACTGCCTCTCTCAAGACCGTAAACAGCTCAAGCCTATAGCCAATCTTTTTTGAACCAGCCCTATTTTATCTGAACCAGGACTCTTCAGTAACATAAGAGGTACATACAAATTTCAAGAGTAAATCCATACAAAGCTGTGTAGAATTTAATCTGTCTTTTAGTCATCAGTGCCTTTTTTTCCCCCTTTTTTTTTGGTACTTTGATAGCGTGGAAAATGCTCAAGAGCTTTTTATCCTTGAAAACTGTATTTCTATAGTCTTTTCAAAACTGAGAATTGACAAACTTGAGCTTTCAGAAACATATTTGTGCAAGGTTATAAATATCTGAAAGTAGATGTGGAATGGACAGCTGAACTGGGCCTGTAGAGTTGCTTTTATGATAAAGAGAAAGGTGTAGCACAGACACTGCGTGTAAAATACAGATTTGAATTAGTGTTGCCTGTCTATTCTTTGCCTTTGCAGGCACATCAGAGGGCTTTCAAAACATGCACTTCTGGAAGTCCATTGGGTGTCCTGCAAAGCATTGCTGTTGGTAGGTCATTGCTGTAGCAGCTTCTCAAGGTGATCATCCTCTGCTTACCTTGGGGTTGGGTTTCACTTGGTCACATCTCCATCTCTACAAAGGGGATCATCGTCTGCTTTCCTCAGGGTTGGGTTTCATGTTGTCATAGAATCATAGAATAGTTAGGGTTGGAAAGGACCTTAAGATCATCCAGTTCCAACCCCCCTGCCATGGGCAGGGACACCTAACACTAAACCATGTCACCCAAGGCTCTGTGCAGCCTGGCCTTGAAAACTACCAGGGATGGAGCATTCACAACTTCCCTGGCCAATCCATTCCAGTGCCTCACCACCCTAACAGGAAAGAATTTCTTCCTTATATCCAATCTAAACTTCCCTGTTTCAGTTTTAACCCGTTACCCCTTGTCCTATCACTACAGTCCCTAATGAAGAGTCCCTCCCCATCATCCCTATAGGCCCCCTTCAGATACTGGAAGGCTGCTATGAGGTCTCCACGCAGCCTTCTCTTCTCCAGGCTGAACAGCCCCAACTTTCTCAGCCTGCCTTCATACAGGAGGTGTTCCAGTCCCCTGATCATCCTCGTGGCCTCCTCTGGACTTATTCCAACAGTTCCATGTCCTTTCTACAAAGGGGATCATCACCTGCTTTCCTCAAGGTTGGGTTTCACTTGGTCTCATCTCATGCTCAGGAGAGATTGCCTGGATGGCTGGGATCAGGTAAACTGATGCCCTGCTCTCCTAACCAGCAGCCCAGATGTTTCTCTGCTTCTTTTATGTCCCCTCTGCTGGAGGCAGGCTGCTGTTTGCCAGTTATGCATTTGAATGGCTTGGTGTTGCAGCTCAGGGCACTGCAGGCTTGCCTGGAAAGGCTGAGGTGTTGGCCAAGTACGAAGACCATACTGTGCTGTCTTGTGTAGCTGTAGCTCTTTTGGAATAGAATTAAAGCATAAAAGCAGCGTATCATTAAAATTTACTTGGCAAAAGTACTTGCGGAAGAGTGCTGTGGTAGAAACGCGTATACATGGATCTTAAATGTTCTGCACTTTTTAAATACCCCTTTGAAATTATGTTATTACAAAATGTTTATAAATAGAAAAAAATCCCTCCTTTGTAAGTACGTGGAACAGTCCAGGGAGCGGGATTCAGAATCTTTTTTGCTTCAACTTCACTTTTTACTTCCTTAAATCTGAAGTGGTAGTGTTCTAAAGGAGCTGAAAAGGTATTAAGTAGTGCTCTGGTATCAGTTTCTGTATTAGGATTGGGCCCTCCTGTATTCACTCTAAGCACAAAACACTGTTTTTATCAAAAACACTTGCAGGGAGTAAATCAGTTCTGATCCCCTCAAAACTCTGGTATTTGAAAAAGCATATGGACATGAATATAAGCAATGTGTGCATCCTTTTTATACCAGAAGACCTCTTTTTCCTCCTTATCTCAAGCTTCGGTGACATTCTCTGCATTACTTTTTTTAATTACTTGATGTCCACATCTTTCCCTTCAGCAGAGATGCAGTCATTCTCCTTGTCTCCCTGATACCAGCATGCATTGTGCTCTTTTTCTGTAGTTGTGTTGTTATGTTTTGTGTTTCAGTATCAGAGCTGTAAGAATTACGTTGAAAATCATTGTATAGAAGCATTCTGGTGAGCTCTTTCCTCACAAGCCCAAGTGATGCCCAGGCTCCTGTGGCTAGGCATCCACTGGAAAAAGGTCTCCTGCTGGATGTCTTGCTTGGCATTAGGTTTCGCCTGGCCTGAGGGATCGTCAGCCTCTTCAGTATCCTCTCACTGGCTAGTATAGACTGTGCCACACTCATGGGAGGTGTAACATGGTACCAATGTTGTAACAGCCTCTGGGATATAGGGATTTTAGTTCTGCGTTGTCACTTTGTGTGGAGTTTCTTAGAGGACAGAGAATGGTCATTTGCAAATGAAAATAATGGTTAAGAAGTTTCTGTCTGTTGTTTTTTGTGATGAATTCTGATATTAAGTACTCAATATGAGAAATACCTGGCCTGATTAGGAAAGAAATTCATCACTATGAGGGTGCTGAGGCCCTGGCCACACATTGACCAGAGAAGCTGTGACAGCCCCATCCCTGTCAGTGTTCAAGGCCAGGCTGGATGGGGCTTGGAGCAACCTGCTCTAGTGGAAGGTGTCCCTGCCCATGGCAGAGATTGGAGCTGGATGAGCTTTAAAGTCCCTTCCAACCCAAACCATTCTATGACGCCTAGCAAACTGTTATATCACACTGATAGAGTGATCTGCGGGTGTTTAATGACAAGCACTGCATGCAGCTTTAAGAGCTGCTTTTCCGAATATGAGCTTCTGGATCAATTCATCTTTTGATATAAGCATTAATATATATTTACTTACTCCATAGGATGGTTTTGACTAACAGAGCAGTGAATTAATGATTTGCACTCTCATTTTTTTTTCTCTCCAGTGCAACAGAATGGTGTACGACACTGCTCCTACACGGCATCAAGGAAAAACCTGTATGTTAACAAAAATACAAAGGTTATCTGTCAGGGTTTTACAGGCAAACAGGTATGTATATAAAGGATTTTTTCTGTCACCCTTTCAGTTCAGAAAGTTAGTTGGCTGAAAAATGTAATAACATAAAATGGAAGCCTTGGGTGAGATGGTTTAGTGTGAGGTGTCCGTGCCCATGGCAGGGGTGTTGGAACTAGACGATCTAAAGGTCCTTTCCAACCCTAACCATTCTATGACTCTATGATATGCTGACTTTGACTGTGTTGATGGGGAGCTGAAAATCATGATCAGGAAGGTCCCTTCAGCAGTGTCGTTTCCTTTCTCTGGTCCAAATGGACACTCATATTCAGTCATACTAGGTATTTTTTAACTTGTGTACAAGCTTAAAACTTGGTTTTGAGTCACCTCTATTGTATTACTTTTATTTCTTGTTCTTCCTGCTGGTCTTCAGCCTTTTTATTGTATCCACCTGAAAGGGTTTCTTTGTAAAAGGAGTTTTGCGGGAACCTACAAAAACTATCATTTTAGAAGTGCCTCTTTCACAAATGCCTTTGAATGTCAATGCCTATTAGTTAAGTTTCTGTTTTTATTTCAGGATACTTAATAGTTTTCTTACATCCCCTCTTTTACACCTTTGCAAGGGGAGAAGGCTGCTTTTACTACAACTCTCAGCTAGTCATGGATGAGAGTGCAAATTTCTTTTATTTCATTACAGTGTTCATCTGCCAGGCTTGATATGGGAAATAAAATGTGGCTGTTAAGTCTGCAGGTGTATTAGGAACACACAGCAAAATCACTTTAGTATGCAACCACAGTGCTCTGATTTAAAAGAAAAAGCATAGCATATTCTGGATGCATTTAAAACATGATACACTCTTTAAAATAAGTGATGGTATATATGTAGTGAAAGCTTCCCTTGTTGTAAATTTGAGTGCCTTCAGAGTTACAGGTAACAACAACTGCTTGTGGTTCATTTTGTTTGCTATTACATGCCTTTTAACTTTACTTATTTTCTCTCTCATAGGGCACCTTTCACAGCCAGCAGGCGTTGGACTATGGCACCAATCTAGTTGGAGGAATTTCTCCAGGGAAAGGGGGGAAAACTCATCTCGGTCTGCCTGTGTTTAATTCTGTGAAGGAGGTAATTTGCAGCAGTGACTGGAGGGCAAAGAGTTTAATGCTGCTGACGGGCTTCTTATGTCACTGCTTACACTGAAGAGACATTTAGGCCATAGATGTCACTGTGCATGGAGTGAAGTAGAAGCCTTGTAAAAGCGGGAGCATTCAGTGTGGTCAGCCATGAGTTTGGCTTCCACTGTGAGGTTGATACACTTATTTTATGCATGCAACTAGTTCCTCACTGATCTTGGTGTGTATGAAGAATTTTTAGCTAACTGTTACCTAAGGCTCTGAAGACAGGCTGAGAGAGCTGGGCTTGTTCAATCTGGAGTACTGAAGGCTCCAGGGAGACCTTGGAGTAGCTTCCAGTACCTAAAGGAGCCAACAGGAAATCCAGAGGGTGACTTTTTACAAGGCATGTGGGGGTAGGACAAGGAGAAATGGCTTTATACTGAAAGAGGCTAGGTTTAGATTAGGTGTTGGGCAGAAGTTCTTCCCTGTGAGGGTGCTGAGGCACTGGCATAAAGTGCCCAGAGAAGCTGTGGCTGCCCCATCCCTGGCAGTGTTCGAGGTCAGGTTGGACACAGAGGCTTGGAGCAGCGTGCTCTAGTGGAAGGTGTCCCTGCCTGTGGCAGGGGTTGGAACTGGATGAGGTTTAAGGTCCCTTCCAACCCAGACCATTCTATGAGTCTGTGATTCTATGATGGTGTTCAAGGGGCAGATCCTATCCAGCCAGTGGTTCGTTCTCAGCTCCTTAGTTGCACACTGTATATCCCATTTTCACTGGATTTAACACTTCCCTGGATTATAGTAAATTAATCCATAACAGTTTACTTAATTTATGCCTGTGAATGGATGTATTTTAATAACCAGTTATCACATGTTCTCTTCAGCCCCACTAAATACTCAGTACCTTTTTTATTATGTCCATTGTAGGCCAAAGAACAAACCGGTGCTTCTGCCACTGTTATATATGTACCTCCTCCGTTTGCTGCTGCTGCGATCAATGAAGCGATCGATGCAGAAATGCCCTTAGTTGTTTGCATTACTGAAGGTATTCCCCAGCAGGATATGGTTCGGGTTAAACACAGACTGCTTCGGCAAAGTAAGACTCGACTAGTGGGTCCCAACTGCCCTGGAGTCATCAATGTAAGTGACTTCTGGATTTGCTCCAAGGCTGAACCATTCTTAGTGATGGTTTGAGTGTTCCATCTGACTTCTCCCACTCTTTCCTTAGCCTGGAGAATGTAAAATTGGTATCATGCCTGGTCACATTCACAAGAAGGGAAGAATTGGTGAGTTTTTGAATATTTATGCATCATCTAAAGCTAAAGTATGGTGCTCTGGTGTTCTTACTCATGAGGCTAGTTACATCCTGCCCTGAAGACAGTTAACACACTGTATAGCAGCTTGTACGTCCTTCAGTTTGTGAGCGAACTTTGCCATTATCAGTTCTGAAAGCCTAAATATCAGTCAGTCAGCCATAGTAAGCACTGAGTTCTGGTGACAGAGGCAGAGCAATTGGAAGTTTCTGCAGATAATGTCATTGACTTAATTTTCTTAACACTCTTCTTTGAGGATACTTCCATTTATCCTTGGGATTTGAGAGCACTAAGCCCTCCAATGCTGTTTGTTCCAAAAGCCTGGCTCCTGAGGACTAAGGTCCTACACCTATAGCGAGCTCAGAGTTGTAGCAGAAAGAAGAGATTACAGGCAAGTTTATAACATGATAATTTGGACAATTACACCATGATGGATGGGAGTGACAAATGTACCCACTTCTGAGACAGTGCTATTAAGGTCAGAAAGGCAGTGACTTGTTCATAATCATATGTTAGTTACACACACTGTTGCATGCAAGTCTCTTGCCCTGACTTCTGTTGGTTCCTTGTTCTAAACTATGGAAATAACAACTTGATTATTTTAGAAGTAATGATGTTCAGGAGGTATAAAGAAAATTCTTCCAAAATAGGTTTTTGTACTTAAATAGAGCTTCAGAAACACTGTTGTCAACAGCCCACACTGCTGCTATCTGTCAGGAAGTAACCAGGTTAACTCGAGCACAGTACCCTTTCCAACATTACCACTTTCTTGATGAAGAATGTGTTTCCTGTGGGGAAAACCTGTTCAGTGCTCTTGAACTATGTACACTCAGTGCAGTTTTTCTAACACAACAAACTATCTTTGCTACTTCACCACTTCTGACATGAGAATAAGCTGTACCTGTTGAATGCTGGAGGATGCATTAACACTGGTGTTACACCTCCAGCTTTCAGAAGTACCTATAAATCTGGAACTGGAAAACCAGGTGACTGCAGTTACCTTTATAGATACCATCAAGGCATTGCTCTGTGACTGTAAAAGTCAATGTTAACTGATGTTGCCCTGGTCTCCCTTCCAAATCAAAGTCCTGTTCAGTTTTTCTAAGTATCTACAAGAGATGCTTTGTAGTCACAGGATACTGCAATCTGAACGTGTGAAGAGCATCAAGTGTGAAAGAAAACGTGAAATCCTAAATCCAGGTGCTCCCACCAATGCTGGAAATGGTTTCGTGGTGATCCAAGGACCAGGGAATAAATATGTAACTTTGCCATCCTCCCAGCCTCGTCTAACACTGTGACCTTTGGTGATGTGCTCCCCAGCTTTCTATTACTGGAGGTGTCCAGGAATCATTTGTTAATTTTGGGATGCAAGCTATAAATATAGTCTTTGGGCCTTTATCTGTAGCTTCTCTGAGGCAATCTGATCTTGATAGTAAACAGGAAGCTCTTTGCAAACATAGCAAGGAAAAAAACCTTTGCTAGTAGACATCTGAGCTGTCCAGCAGTATAAGCCTTTGATAAAACCAGAGTTACTAGTCTAGTGGTATACTTTTTCTTCTGTTTATGCAATATACTTATTATATTCCTTCTTAGATGGCTTGAAGTAGATGGAAGGCGATGACCTTTTCTGTTTTCCCTTTTTGTAGTACTAACAGAAATTTTTACTTGGAAAAATGACCAAAACCCCATGCAAATATTTTGCCCCTGATCTAGGCTGTGTATTACCTTCCATCCTGAATTTAAAACTGGGGTTGTGGTCTCTTGTAATACTGTAATGGAGATGCTGAATGTGTTATTGTAGAGCAGTGAGCTGCAGCAACATACACCTTAATAGTGGTGACTTTCATTGTGCAGTGTGTTTCTGTTCTGAAGGATCTCTTGTGTGCCTGGCCGTACTGGAGATGGGATTAATACAGGATTCTTTTGTTAATTGTTGGGCTGTTTCAAGTTCAGTGCATCAGCTAATTGCATACAAGACAAGATGTATATTCTTCTGCTTTGTTTGCAGGTTTAGTCTGTTGACAATTAACTATCCAAAATGCCAACCAAGAAATAGGATAGACAGAATCTGACATAGAGTTTTCATGTTCTGGAAAACCTGGCATCTCATGTTCAGTTTATTTAAGTGATTTTCATTAATATAAGACCAACTGCCTCTAATCATGCACTTAACTATGTTAGTGTTAAGTTTATCACCCTTTCTTTCCTGAAGGTATTGTGTCAAGATCTGGAACCCTGACATACGAAGCTGTCCATCAGACAACGCAAGTTGGATTGGGGCAGTCCTTCTGCGTTGGTAAGTTTCCTCAGCCTGTTACACCTGCACTAATCTGCTGCTGCTTTACAGGAAGAAATCCAAAGTAATGTCTTTTTGCAAGCATAGAAATTGCTGAATTCCACTTGAGAACTGAGATCCCTGTGTGCTGTGAAGAGTATAACCCTTCTCCGTTACCATTTCTGCATCAGATTAATAGAAGCCTAAAGCAAGAAATTTGAACAAAGAACTGCCAGCAAACATGATGGCAATTTGGAAACAGGTTTTCCAAAGAGGTTTGATATTATAAAGGGGTAGGGCATTCTGAGGCATTTAGTTGGGTATGTTAAGTAAATTCAGTTTTCTTACAGCAAGATTCTAGAGCTGGGCTGTTGGTCCTGCTGTGTCTTATACAGAGCCTCTGTATAAAGCATCATATTTTGCATATGGTTTGAAAGGTGATTACTCAGATACCAGAGCTTTCTGTAAATTGTGTGGGTAGATATTTCTAGCAGGAATTTAGCATATTCTGACTTGGGAAAAGCCATCAGAGCTGCCCCTTTTATGTGCCTTTGGGAAAGCTCTTCATACTGAAATTTACTTTGAAGCTTTTATTGTAAATGCAGCATCATTATCTTCAGTCAATCTTCTTTTATTTTTTATGGTTTTAATTCTTTTTCAGGGATTGGAGGTGATCCCTTCAATGGAACTAATTTTATCGACTGCCTTGATGTCTTCCTGAAGGATCCTCATACTGAGGGGATCATATTGATTGGGGAAATTGGAGGAAATGCTGAAGAAGATGCAGCAGCATTTTTGAAAGAAAATAACTCTGTAAGTCTTCAGCAACTTGCATCCAGGCACCTTGGTAGTTAGCCAATGTTTTTGCTGTGTCAGAGAAAACTCAGTTCAATCTCTCCCTTCTACTTGCAAAGAAATCAAAGTATACTTCTATTAAAGAAAAAGGGTTGAAAATAGGATCTTTCTCCAGATGAAATCTATCTGGAGAGCAATGTCATCTTTAGATTTTTAGTTCTGTAATGATATTAGGAGGAACATTCTGTTTCTTATAATATGCATGGCTCTGTAAGAAACATAGAATCATGGAATAGAATACTTGGGGTTGGAAAGGACCTTAAGGATCATCCAGTTCCGTCCTCTTTGCCATGGCCAGGGGCGCCTCACGCTAGACCATGTCACCCAAGGCTCTGTCCGGCCTGGCCTTGAGCACTGCCAGGGATGGAGCATTCACAACTTCCCTGGGCAACCCATTCCAGTGCCTCACCACCTTCACAATAAAGAACTTCTTCCTTATATCTAACCTGAACTTCCCCTGTTTAAGCTTGAACCCATTACCCCTTGTCTTATTGCTGCAGTCCCCAGCATCCTTTCAGCCCCCTTCAGATACTGGAAGGCTGCTATGAGGTCTCCACGCAGCCTTCTCTTCTCCAGGCTGAACAGCCCCTACTTTCTTAAGCTGTCTTCCTACGGGAGGTGCTCCAGCCCCTGATCATTCTCGTGGCTTGCTTCTGGTTTGTGATCAGGAGAGAAAGCATTCCATACTCCTCAGACTCTTGGTTCTGTGTTGTCTGAGGTTTCTACGTGTTTGATATATTTGCCTGGCCAGTTTATATTGAAAATAAATACATAAACCTGCCATCTGGAATTGCTCCCCCATGTAACAGGATCTTTGCTTTCTTCACAGGGTCCGAATGCCAAGCCTGTAGTGTCATTCATAGCTGGTCTGACTGCTCCTCCAGGCAGACGGATGGGTCATGCTGGAGCAATCATTGCTGGAGGAAAGGGTGGAGCTAAAGAGAAAATAGCAGCTCTTCAGAGTGCTGGTGTTGTTGTCAGCATGTCTCCTGCTCAGCTAGGTAGCACCATCTACAAGGTTTGTTGCTTGGGAATTGGTATATGTGCTCATCCAGCTGCTTTTGGGATTGGGAGTGCATCTTTTACCTAGATACCCTGCAGCTCTGAACTTAAACGTAAGAACCGTATTGACTGAACAAGCTGCAGTTATTACTTAGATAAAGGCAACGCTAAGTGGGCATATTATATGAAAGTCAGCAGCAAAGTAGGGATTACATTTTGCTTTAAAGTGTCACAACTTGTTGAATTCTGTTTTCTGGATGTAAAGAACCTAAATTAGTTTAACATATGAAAACACTCTTTGAAAGCAGGGCATTTGAGGTCAGAGAGCCTTGGCATGGAGGTCTCTCTATGTTAGGTACTAAGTCAGAATTGTGGCTGAATATATACAGCTGAAAAAGTTATGTATGGAATAGGATTACTTGCTTTTTTCTTAATGCATATCAGAAAAAAGGCATTGCTTCACACCTAAAGACGTATAATTCACCTGTGCTAGGTACTTCTTTTTTCCCTGTACCAGCTGTATAGTACAGCATCCTCCTAGGCTGCAGTGGGATTTTTCCCTTCTGTTGTTTTTCCTTTACTACAATGAAAATCTTGGATGCCTCCATGGCTTGAGTCCTTTACTGTTAGGATGCAATTGCAGCTCTTACACAGAATTAAGTGTTTCTCAAGCCTGTTGTGCTATGCCTGAGAGCAAATGTTTCCTTGACAGCAGTGCAGTCACTGACTGTAGACTAACACTACTGGTTTTTCATAGCTGGTTTGTTAATGTGAAGTGGGAGAACGCTTATTCTCCTTTCTCCAGTATGCATTTTATATTTTAGTGTTTAATACTTAAAATCAGATTTGCTAAGATAAATACAAAGTAATTTAAAATGAAATAGTGATAAAGTGGTTTATTTCCCTCCCCCACTGGTTATGTCTGTGTGCTGTTTGCAGGAGTTTGAGAAAAGGAAATTGCTGTAAGAGAAGACACTTTGGAATACTGTCTCCAAGACATCAGTGCAGCACCTGGCTTCTGCTTATCTTTTGTCTGCTAATCTTCAGTTGCCCAAAGGACTGACACTGGTCTATGAATTTGACTTGGAAGCCATAAACCTCCTGGCTAAACCTGTTTTGATGTCTCCTTGGTTTCAGACATTATCACCTCATTGTAAATCCCAGCAAATTAATAAATCTGCTAGTAAATCTGATTCATCTGTTGAATTCCTGAAGCAGAGCCATTTCTTCCATCAGCATAAATACTCTTTTGTAACCTAAGCACTGCCTGTTTTTAAGGTAAAGTCACTTCTAGCGATGCTTTTAAGGATCAAGGCACTGACTTTATGCAAGTATCACACTTGGCTTTATTTTTACAAAATCCAGTCGTACCTGTTTGTTGCTGGCAGTCATGTTTGTTTGAACACTAGGCCAAAGTTTCCGTCCATTAAACCAAAGCTGCTGGATCTGAAGGGGTTGCTTGTTGATCCACGTAGCTGGATATGCCTGAAGTCCAGACTTTCAAGGCTGGTGAGCCATGCACAGTGTAGTCCTCTACTGGCAAGGAATTCTGTTTGTTGTGTGGAGAGATGGAATTTTTATTCCCCCAAATGAATCTCATTTCCCTTGCAAATATATATTTACAATTGTCTGTAATGATGAAAATGATACGGTCTTTAGATTACATTACTTACAGTTCCTCTTTAACTAGGATTGCATTGCTTGTGTGTTCTGAAATCCTAATAACATTGGGATGTTATGGAAGAGAATTACTATTCTCTGGAAACGAATGTAATAAGGTAACTTTCTTGTTAACCACTCCCAGCACTGTAATGGAAAGCCCTTTTTTTTTTACTGTGGAAATAGCCCAAGCACTGTGTCTCTAAATGAGTGTTCCAAGTTTTATCGAGGTGGACTAAAGCTGGGATTGCTTTCTTTATATAGAGGACTGAAAGTTCATGTAACCTGGCACTTGTCTAAAGCTAACCTTGTGTTCCATAAAGGTGCTGTTATGAAAACCTGTCTCGTTGTTTGTTTAAAACTGGTCTTAGTTTTCTTAATCTAATGCCTGTGGAATTTCTCTTCCTAATGCAAGCAGTAGGCAGGTACATTAATAACTGTCATTTACCATTCCTAGAGGTAAGCCCTGACAAAATGCATAGAAGGACATAGCTACTGCTCTGAATGTGTGTTAATACACTTCACATACAGTCAGGCATCAGTCAGATGGTACAGGCCTTAGGACACAGAGACCAGATGCTGTATTAGATTGGATTTAAGGAGGAAGTTCTTTAAGGGTGGTGAGGCACTGGAATGGGTTGCCCAGGGAAGTGGTGAATGCTCCATCCGTGGCAGTGTTCAAGGCCAGGTTGGACAGAGCCTTGGGTGACATGGTTTAGTGTGAGGTGTCCCTGCCCATGGCAGGGGGGTTGGAACTGGATGATCTTAAGGTCCTTTCCAACCCTAACTGTTCTATGATTCTGTTCTTCACCTTGGAATGATTTACTGAAATGAACCTGGCATCCTGAGGCTGGATGGCTGAAAGCAGTATTGAGTGGTAAATCATTTCATAAAGCCTGTGATAACAGGAATTTTCTTGCTGGGTCTGCTCAGTTTTCTGGTGGTGCCTGATTTAAGCTAGAGCAAAAGGACTGAGGGGTGCTCTGTAACTAGAGAAACAGCAGTGCTGACACTCTCAGTCTGCATGAGAGGGCAGTTCTTCACCAGTGAATGCTGGGATGTTGCAGCCTAACTTCTTATGAGCCTGCTGATCAAATTAACTCACCGTAGGCCAGGTTGGATGGGGCTTGGATCAACCTGGCCTAGTGGAAGGTGTCCCTGCCCATGAAACTAAATGAGCTCTAAGGTCCCTTACAGCCCAAACCACTCTGTGATTCTGTATAGTGGCGGGCATCTTTAAAGCACTTCTTTTGAGATGGGTGATGCTTCTTGTTGAACTGCCTGAATGTTAAGCATTGCCACCAGTGTTGTAACAGATGACTTTCCAGGGCAGTTTTGGTGTAGTAAGTTTCCTGCTTAGGGATTGCTCCTCAGAACCTCTTGCAGAGGCACCAGTGGTCTTACAAGACAGCCATAAACCCTAATGATCATTGCCTTTTGAAATCTGAGGGTGGGTTTGCAAATGTGACCTTGATTCTAATGCTTGTAGTGGTCATTTGGTCTGCATCAAGGCAGCTGCTTGGTTCTGTTTGCACCTGGAGAAGCAGTCTGTGCTAGCCTGGAACTGAGCATTCCCTAAGGATGGAGAAGAAGCCTGCCCACCTCTGACAGAAAGGCTTAGTTTTCTCAGTTTCCTCTTTGCTGCCTAGAACCGTGCACTTGACAGATATCATCCGAGCCTCTCGCATTGCTACTGACAGTGTCTGTTGGAAAACATTCACAGCTGTTTAATACCATATGTACTTGTGAATAAATATTTTGAGTAACCCAATCTGGAAAATTGTTCATTCCTTTATGTTTTTAAAAGCAAAAGTTAAGTTAGTGTTGAGCCTTCAACCTGCTGCTGCTTCACCTCTGAAGTCATTTTTTATGTGCAAGAGAAGCATTGCCAATGTTACTGTTTGAGTTCTCATAGAATCACAGAACAGTTTGGGTTGGAGAAGACCTTAAGATCATCCAGTTCTAACCCCCTGCCATGGACAGGGGCACCTCACACTAGAAAAGGAATCAAGTTTTATGGAACTGTCCTTTTTATCTTGATCTAGACTTGGCAATGGTGTCTGTGCATCAGTGCACTTCTGAGGGATACATTCTAGATGTTCATTTTGGTCGGGGAGAATTCACTGACACACTGATGCTATTGAACAAAAAGAAGAGGCTGTAAGTCCACTTCATGCTCTTTTCCTTTTCCTGAGCAATATTTGTCTTCGAACAATACCTACTGCTCTCACTAGTAGGTGCTCCTTGAGTTTGGTGATACAAGTAACTCTTTTTGAGGCTGACTAGGAAGGCCTGTTACACCCCATGAATACTGTGCCTTTTGTGTGTTTAGAATGTATTCATACCTGTTTTTTTTCTGCTGTGTTGATGCTGTTTTGTAGGATGAATTTTTGTTATGGATTATATTAGGGGAAGACAGTGGTAAGTTATTCTACATACCTTTGTACTTAAAATGATGAATCTCTGTCCATTGCAGAGGTTATGGAACTGGGTGATCTTAAGGTCTTTTCCAACCCAAACCATTCTATGATTCTATGCCCTGACCTGAGATCTGAGTAGGGATCTCATATCCATTGTGAACTTAAAATCATAGAATAGTTAGGGTTGGTTCGGAAAGGACCCCAAGGTCACCTAGTTCCAACCCCCTGCAGCTCAACAATGGAAACAATAGAAAATATGGATGCCAACTCATCTGATCAAATAAGGTCTCCTTATTGCACTGGAGGTGAAGAGGGAAGGAGAAGCTGCTGAAGGATGCTCAGCTCTACATTCCAGTGTCAAGATGTTCTTGTATGGGATTATGGAGGTGAATAGTGGTGGATTCTTTGATCATCATTGTCATAGTTTCTGAAGTCCATCCACAGTTCTTCCACTCGTCCCATTTTTTGGATGTGCTACTTTTTGTAAGCTCTTAATAGTGTAGAAACCATGGACTTCAGCATCACCTGCCTTAATCATTTACTCCGTTTACCATCACCTTTTCCTTTCCGTCCCAGCTGTGTGTCACTGGTCAGGGTTAGATTGAAGCTTTTCCTAGAGCAGCAACGTGCGGGTCTGATGATCCGGAGCCTGTGGTAACTTCTGAAGGCAGCAGCAGGAGGAGGAGTTGTGCTGCTGTGGATTCAGGGGGCTGCCCCTCCCGGAGCCTCTGTACAGGGCTGGGAGTGCTGAGGCAGCCCCTGGCTTTGTAAATCATCACCGAATGGTTTGGGTTGGAAGGGACCTTAAAGCTCCTCCAGCTCCAACCCCCTGCCATGGGCAGGGGTGCCTCACACTAAACCATTAGTTAGGGAGGGGTTAAACTGTATTTCTGCAGGCCTCAAATCCAGATAGTTCACTGCTGCTTGAAGCACCCAAACCTCCTCATTAAAAACAGACTTACCTTCTGCAGCAGCTATGTGATCTCAAAGCAGAAGGAAGAGCTCACTTTCTGTTTACACCAACCACATAAATTGATAGACCTGGGAGAAGAGATGTTTTTCTGTCCTATAATCACTAACCCACACGCAGCAGTGTGTTTGTGCTGGGAGTAGGTGCAGTAGCCTGTAACGATGTCTGTGCTGTGCAGATATGTAATTAAGGGTCCCTTAAAACCTGTTTCGCGGCTGTAAAAGACAACACACCAGATTTATGGTTCTCAGCACATCTGTAACGTGACGAGGTAACGTTAAAAATACCCCAACAAACCCAGCAGCCTGCGAACGTGGTTCTTTCCATGCACGGTTTTGCTCTCTAGGTGGCAGCTTTTGACACTAAAACACGGGTTTGGTTCCTGCTCTGAACCCATAAGGCTCAAAATGTGCTGGAGAAATAGAAGATGAAAACAAACCACTGTTACTTTATTCTTTCTGGATGTTGTATTGATTTGTGATCATACCCTTTTATGCGAGTTGGAGAGAGGTGGTGAAGAACATACCTGGTTTTCCTCCTTGTGTTTTCAGTGTGTCCGTGATGTTGCAATGTCTTGCTTTACAAGCTGGTATGAGTAATGTCTGAACTATGTGGCTTCGGGACCTGCCTTAGAGCAATACCTGTCCTCATTTAGACATGGGCAAGAAATGGCTGTTTCTTTGAAGGCTTAGCAATTCTGACTTCTCTTCTCTTGATTTGCTCGCAGCCCAGAAAGCCAGCCGTATCCTGGGCTGCATCAAAAGGAGCGTGACCAGCAGGTCGAAGGAGGTGATCTTGCCCCTCTGCTCTGCTCTTGTGAGACCTCACCTGGAGTATTGTGTGCAGTTCTGGTGTCCTCAACATAAAAAGGACATGGAACTGTTGGAACAAGTCCAGAGGAGGCCACGAGGATGAGCAGGGGACTGGAGCACCTCCTGTATGAAGACAGGCTGAGGAAGTTGGGGCTGTTCAGCCTGGAGAAGAGAAGGCTGCATGGGGACCTCATAGCAGCCTTCCAGTATCTGAAGGGGGCCTATAGGGATGCTGGGGAGGGACTCTTCATTAGGGACTGTAGTGACAGAACAAGGGGTGATGAGTTAAAACTTAAAAAGGGGAAGTTCAGGTTAGATATAAGGAAGAAGTTCTTTCCTGTGAGGGTGGTGAGGCACTGGAATGGGTTGCCCAGGGAAGTTGTGAATGCTCCATCCCTGGTGGTGTTCAAGGCCAGGTTGGACAGAGCCTTGGGTGACATGGTTTAGTGTGAGGTGTCCCTGCCCATGGCAGGGGCATTGGAACTGGATGATCTTAAGGTCCTTTCCAGCCCTAACTATTCTGTGATTCGATTCTATGATTTTACTCAGTTGTATGAGGTTGGAGGGCAGAAGAAGGGGAGCAGAGCTTGGGCTGTTAGAGAGAAGGGAAAGGAATTGTCAATACTAAAAGGTATTTTAGTTACAACAGACAAAACCCCAAAACACCTCAAACCCAACCAGTGTGCAGTAAAACATCCCTATGAAATACTCACCAATTGCTGACAGCAGCAAGAGGTGGAGCTCCTTGAAGAAAAGCATCTCCCACACCGCTGTGTCCATCAGGCTCTGTATGCTGAAGGTACCCAGGGCGAGGGGTGAGCAGTGCCATAAGGAACTGGAGCTCTCCTGCTTCTCTAGAGTCAGACTGATTTGGTTCTAGAATTCACAGCCTGAAGGACTGGGTCTTGCTCAAGGTCATCCCCTCCTTCCTTGTCCTGCTTTCAGAGCACAGGTCTCACTGTTAGCTGTAGCTCTGGCTGCAAGGAGAAGCAATAGGCAGGAGATTCAGTCTCCAATCACTTCAGGCATTTAACTGGATGTATTTTATTTATCCTTCTGTAGGCAAGTGTTATGTTTGTTCAAGACAGGTGCTACAGAGAACCATAGAATCATAGAAGAGTTTGGGTTGGAAAGGACCTTAAGACCATTCAGTTCCAACCCCCTGCCATGGGCAGGGACACCTCACACTAGACCATGTTGCCCAAGGCTCTGTCCAACCTGGCCTTCTTTCCTGCAGTATAGACAAACTGGGAGTAAATCCAGCAGAAGCTTCCTAGATGCCTAGACTGGTTCCTAGACGTGTTCCTAAAGCATGGAATCTGAGGCAAGATCTATATCCATCTCCGGAAGTTTAGACACATGACAGAATTGAATGCTTGGGGAACACATGAGAAAGAAGGCAAGGCCAACAGAACCTCCGAAATGGTTTGATCATCGATCTACATCTGATCATTGGCATCTACTGATTATAACAGAAACTTAGACACCCAAAGCACACACGTTCACACCTCCATCCCTTCGAGGCCAGGTTGGATGGGGCTTGGAGCAAGCTGCTCTAGTGGAAGGTGTCCCTGCCCATGGCTGAGGTTGGAACTGGATGAGCTTTAAGGTCCCTTCCGACCTAAACCAGTCTGTGAGTCTGTGATACATGGAGACAGCTCCATCAGCAGGACAACTCAGTGGCTCTATCTGGAGCTAAGGTCCTTCTCCTCTTGGCCAAGTGACTTCCCCAACTCATGTTGAAAGTTCCTGCCAGACCACATTTTAAAGGCCACCTGAGTTTTCCTTCTGGTGTCAAGTTTATACCATTTCACTCCGTATGTGCTGGGTTTTCCTCATTCCTGACGCGTTGAAACACAGCAGCAAACCCGTACTTTCCAATTTGTCCTGTTTATGGCACAGCCCATTTCTGGTGCAGAAACAGTGCTAATGGTTGATTTAATGTGTCTTTTATAAATCATTTGAGACCCCTGGAATCTGATTCCTGTACGGGGGATGAAATCATACAGCATTAACCCACTCGCTCTTGCCTTGATGAAAAACAATATGATAAGAAGCCTTTGTTTCAGCCTGGAAATTGTAATTGAATTGTGAATTTTATAGCAGCAGCCTTCAAAAAATAAACAAGAATTAGTCAACTAAAGAATTTGTGCCCATGTGGATCAGATTTACAGTGAGATTTGGTGGGGAAGCCGGTGTACCCTGGGTAGGGATCATCGAGCAATCTGAGAAATGAAAGAGAAAACCCCAAACCCTCATTAAATGAGGGTGCTAAAGAGCTTCAGAAGAAGAAGATGGACAGCAAAAAGAAGAAGCTCTTTACTGTGAGGGTGGTGAGGCACTGGAATGGGTTGCCCAAAGAAGTGATAAATGCTCCATCCCTGGCAGTGTTCAAGGCTAGGTTGGACAGAGCCTTGGGTGACATGGTTTAGTGTGAGGTGTCCGTGCCCACGGCAGGGGCTTGGAACTGGATGATCTTAAGGTCCTTTCCAAACCAAACCATTCTATGACTCCATAATTCTATGAATGGTGTAGGGGAAAGGCGGTTGTCTGTATTTACTGCTCACCTACTTAATGCAGCCTAGGTTGAAGCACAGGACAAGATGCTTGTTATTTATTAACTCTGCTTATGAGAAATAGGTAGAAATTGGTTTATGTGAGGCACTTAATGAGGGTACAAAACAGGTTGCTCATCCACTGGGAGCTTCCTTATAACCCTGCCAGCCCAAGAGTGAAGGTGTTGGCTGGATCTGCACAGCTATGTGGGTATCTCAGGGCATCCGAGACATCAGGACGCTGTTAAGATTCAGCTGGACAGGGTGCTGGGACATCTGGTCTGAGTCATGCTTTGCCTAGAAAGGTTGGACGAGATGATCCTTGAGGACCCTTCCAACCTGGGATTGTGTTTTATGATCTCCTGCACGATGTTTTGTGTCTTGTCAGCCTTCCTTAAGGCACTTGAAGAGCTCTACCCTTCTCTTCTCTCCTTAACCTTGACCTCAGCTTTCCCAGAGGGAAAGCATTCCCAGATACCTCCAGACACCTAAATGCCACATTGTCAACTCAGACAGTAAGATCCCATTTGAAGTTTTGCCAATGAAAAGTGAGGTTGGGTCAACACTGCATATTCTTAAGGAGACTTTAACATAAACCTTTGGTTCATGCTCAAAATCAACTCACTCACAAGAAGTCTCTTGAAAATGCTCATACCCATATATTTGGGATGCTCCCATTCTGCCCTCAGCCCATGGGGTTCTGCAATCCTCCTCACTACATCACTGTCCTGCAGGCAGGGCTGAAGACCCTCCCCTTACAGCTTCATGGCTGATGGCTGGAGAAGGAGCTGTTACTCCTTGCAAGTTGTGTTCTAGATTGCCACACAAATATACATCATTGTGCCGTGGGATGGCAAGGGTATTAAATCTGATCATACAGTTAGGGTGGGTGGCTGTTGTAAATCAGCCCCACCTGCCTTCTTGTGGTGGGAATAGGATCAGTGGTTGTGGCAACAGTTTGTATAGTTGAAAACCTTTCCTTTTGCAAAACAAATCCTTAATACTTTGCCGATTCATTAATGTCCTGCCTATTTAATGCTTTTTAAGAAGCCAAACACATTGTCCCCTTGGAAACCTGCATTGTCACGTCAATAATGCATCAGAACAAACATTTGGAGGTTGTTAAAAAGGGGAATTACTTCATCGTAGTGAAAAAGCAGAAGAATGAGAACAGCTCAGCTGAAAAGATTGTGTTGTCAGGTCTGATTTAATGCGTGAATAATGCTAGCGGGATGGGGAGAGCATCTTCTCCTGGATAGATTGTTTTTATGCTGTTGAGTCTGTGTGCTGGGATTTACAGCTTGAAAATATACATATTTTTTTCAGAGGATGGTTGTAATGAACTGGGGTTTGGTTCATTTCTCTTGGGTCCATACAGGGTCACCTGAAATCAGTCATGCAGAAGCTGGACGATGATTTGGATTAGAGGAAGTCAGCCTAAAGTTTAAACCAGAAGTGATGCTGCTGTCTCTCAAGTTCTTGTCACGTGCCTTGTCAGCTAATTCTCCTCATTAGGGACTGTAGCAATAGGACAAGGGGTGATGGCTTCAAGCTTAAACAGGGGAAGTTCAGGTTAGATATAAGGAAGAAGTTCTTTACTGTGAGGATGGTGAGGCACTGGAATGGGCTGCCCAAGGAAGTGGTGAATGCTCCATCCCTGGCAGTGTTCAAGGCCAGGCTGGACAGAGCCTTGGGCAACATAGTCTAATGTGAGGTGTCCCTGCCCATGGCAAGGGGGTTGGAACCAGATGATCATAAGGTCGTTTCCAACCCAAACCATTCTGTGATTCTAGGATTCTATAAACTGAAATCAGAAAGACTATGCTGAGTGCTCTGGAGATAGACAGAGCCTTAACATTCTGTTGGAGAGTTCCTTTCTGCAAAGGCATAAGAAAGGAAACAATTGTTGGAGGGTTAAAGAGCTGAAGATTCGAGGGCCCTTCTGCCCCTTGCAGCAGTTTCCAGTCTCTGAAGCCATCAAGCAACCTGGACAGAATTCCCAGAGCAAAGCTGAACATGGGAGAAAGAAAAGTTACTTTCCTGACCAGACCTGTTCTGTCAATGCGAAGCTATCTCAGGGCTGTGGGGTTACGTGGTGGGAGGAGATGTTTTCCACGTGGTCCAGAGGAGGACAAGGAGAGCTGCACTTTCTAACCTGCTTCTTGTGCCCATGCTGTAACAGGAGAAAGCAATATCCTGCACACATCCCTCTCTGCAAAGCATTGCAAGTTTAAAAGGTTTTCTCCTCACCCATTAATTCCCCCACATCAATTTGTCCAAGAGGATATTTAGCTGGAAGTTACCTGGAAAGGAAAGATGGTGTGCGGCCACGTGCACATAAGCACACCCAATTCTCTGTCTCTTTTCAGGCCTATAAAACACCCTGTTCCTATGTGGATGCAGAAATACCCAGCACCATGTACCATGGGAGCTGGGCTTTGTGGAGATATAGCAAAGACTGGACTCTTTCCAAAGACAGCATTGTTTGACTTAGCTAAATGAACCAGGTGATCAAAGAGAGGGTGAGATTAGCAGCTTGTTGGCATTCCATTTGTGAATGTTTTTATCCTGTTCACTTGTTTGCTTTATGTGTATCGTTTTCTGAGTAGAGAAATAAATCCAGCCTTAGCATTTGAAAACGATGCTCTCCACAGGTGCAGCTCTAAAGAACAGCTAATAAGTGCTAATTATCCTGCATAGCAGAAGGTCCCTAAAGGGCAGAAGCCTGCTAAGTCTGATGACCCATTTGAGCCATTGATGACCTCTGGTTTACCTACTGTTTGCATCAAACCATTCCTGCTCTCTTTCCTTTGGCCTGGTGAAGCCCTCATATGCAAAATACTAAAGAAGCAGACCTAGATTTGAACCACTCCTTGACAGATGGGACAGGTTAAATCCTGCTTGTCAGGAACAAGGATGTTGGTATCCTGGTTATTAATGACTTATCTAGTGACTGATTTTTCCTCCACCCACTAAAGAGCCTGAAAGCTCTTTGGAAGCATAAACTAGCAGATGACTGCTTAGGTGGGGTTTGAGGAGACAGTAAGGTGGTGTAGGAGGGGAAGAGACATAGAATCATAGAACCATCGAATAGTTTGGGTTGGAAAGGACCTTAAGATCCTCCAGTTCCAATCCACCTTCCATGGGCAGGTGTGAACAGTTGGCACAGAAAAGGAGGAGAATGGTTTTGCTCAGGTCCTAAATCCAGCTTTTGCCCAATGTAGGAATGGGATTCAACTTTCCACATGCCAAAGTAGCCAAAACTTCCAGATGGGGCTTGTGAACATGATACAGCATCTATGGAAGATTCATGGGCTAGAGGAGAGCAGGTGGAAGACAGGGAGGGCAGCCTGGGACATCCAAACCGACATTAGCCACCTGCTAACTTGACCCTTAGATGTCCATCGAGACTTAGCTTAGACAACCAGCTAACTTCTGTGTCTGGATGCCAAAATGTGGGTGTCTCTGGAGCTGAATCCCATTTTAACTGTTACTGAATGAAAAATAAAAGGTGTATATGTGAATTTTGACATACAGCAGGCTACATTCATTAACCAACTTCCTCCTCTAGTGAGTCTATCAAGCTATGTGACCAAAGTGACCAGCATCTGCGTCTCTGTGCTCTACCACTGTTGAGGAGTTGCTGGTGCTCCCAGACCAGTGTGATCAGTCTGTCTCTTGTGATATGAATATTTGTTAGCGTTGTCTATTGAATTGACAGAAGAGTTTTCAAGGTCCTCCAGAGCCTATGACATGAAGTGTATGTTGTGTCCCTTTTCCTTGCAAAGACATTTAAGAAGTTGTTTGAGTCTGGGTTGCTCTTACAGCCTCACAGCCTCTTTCAGTTTGATGTGAACTCCACACCTGACCTTAATCACAGGTTGTGAACCCTATGGAGAGAACAGGGATAGCTGGAGAAGAAAAGGCTTTTCTCTGAGGTCTTAACTTGTAGTTGGGGTCTCCTTTATCCTTTTGTGGTTAATAAGCAAGCACTGGGTGTGCAGAAGGATTACAGTGCCTCTTTGCTACACTGGCATCCTTGTAAGGGGTTAAGATCTTAAGGTATGTCAACTTCTGAAGGTGTTTGCAATGTTTCTGCATCTATGAACAAAGCAATCATTGCAAGGAAGTGTTTGCTGCAGATCACTGGCTAAAACACTTTGGCCCGTGTGTTCAGGAGGTCACTCTCCATGGCCATGATGGTTCTTTTCTGCCTTTCAACACCCCCGCACCTCTTAAATCATTTCTGTTCTGCAGACTTCAATATAACACCCCAGGGCTCACCCCAAATGCGTGCTTTGTGTTGTCTGGATTTGTACCGTGGATAACTGTTCTTGGAGGGCTTTAACCAAAGTCTACTAACACTTTACCCCAGACCAAAGTCTACTAACACTGTGATCCCTCAGTGGCTGGGGGATCACAGCATAATACAGGTTGGGAAGTGATGTCAGGAAGCCTCTGGCTCAGTCTCCTGCTCCAAGCAGGGTCAGACATGGGGTCACTGCAGCAAATCCAGGCTGGGTTTGTTTCAGGAAGCTGCTATTTGGAGCCTAGCTGTTCTTCTCTGCTCTATATCCCCATCATTATCCTGCCCTCCAGTTTCCTCTTTGCAGCCTGATTCTGCAGCACCCCCAGTAGAGTTCAGGTATTTTAAGCTCTTTGTCTATATGGAATCTTGAATTGTGTCTATTGGTAGAGCCTGATTGCTTTTCAGTACTCATTGCCTCATCTAGAAGTGGAGTCACTCATCTTCAAGCTGTGTTAAAAGAAAATAATCCTATTGCTCTTGCACATCACAGTTAATAGGAAAGTTGTGTCTGAACTATGTGGCTTCGGCAGTCAAATGGGACCTGCCTTAGAGCAATACCTGTCCTCATTTAGACATGGGCAAGAAATGACTGTTTCTTTGAAGGCTTAGCAATTCTGACTTCTCTTCTCTTGATTTGCTTGCAGCCCGGAAAGCCAACCATATCCTGGGCTGCATCAAAAGGAGCGTGACCAGCAGGTCCCAGGAGGTGATCCTGCCCCTCTGCTCTGCTCTTGTGAGACCTCACCTGTAGCATTGTGTGCAGTTCTGGTGTCCTCAACATAAAAAGGACATGGAACTGTTGGAACAAGTGCAGAGGAGGCCATGAGGATGATCAGGGGACTGGAGCATCTCCCGTATGAAGACAGGATGAGAAAGCTGGGGCTGTTCAGGCTGGAGAAGAGAAGGCTGCATGGAGACCTCATAGCAGCCTTCCAGTATCTGAAGGGGGCCTATAGGGATGCTGGGGAGGGACTCTTCGTTAGGGACTGTAGTGATAGGGCAAGGGGTAACAGGTTAAAACTTAAACAGGGGAAGTTCAGGTTAGATATAAGAAAGAAGTTCTTTCCTGTGAGCGTGGTGAGGCACTGGAATGGGTTGCCCAAGGAAATGGTGAATGCTCCATTCCTGGCGGTGTTCAAGGCCGGGTTGGACAGAGCCTTGGGTTACATGGTTTAGTGTGAGGTGTTGCTGCCCATGCCAGGGGGCTTGGAACTCTTAAGGTCCTTTCCAACACTAACTATTCTATGATTCCATCATTGCTAAGGTTGGAAAAGGAAGGAAAAGAGCTTCTGAAGTGATGGTAGTGACACAGGGACAAGTGCTAGAGGCTGGACATGGGTATACTAAACTAGAAATATGAAGAAATCATTCACGTTCTGGCTCACTGTACAGTGGGAAATGAGAAAGGAGAGGCAAGAAGCCAAAACAGAGTGATGTGGAATGTAGCATGACCCGTAGCTTGGTGGCCTTGAAGGGTCCCTCACTCCTATGCTCCACATTTGTGGGACCCATTCATCACTTCTGCTGTTGCAGACTATTTCAGCATTTTCTGTAAAGAACCTGCATGTTTTGGGCCATATTTATAATCCAGAGAGGAAAAGTGAGGGATGCAGGGAGAAAAAGGAGACAGTGCAGAAGTTCCATAGTATTCTCTTCCCTTTCAGTTACCTCCTTTTTCTTTTGTCGCTCCTTTTTTTCCCCTCCTTTGACATGTTCCTGGCGGTCCCTGCACAACATTAATCATTTCAATGGGAGAAGTGGCACTCTGAGGTGATTGTGAAGGATTACGGGCATGATCATTGGAAAAGAGCTGAGGTGTTACATCTAAAAATGCTGCGTTTGCAGGGCTGGGTGCTGATCTGCTGGGCTCCCTGTTCAGAGAGAGCTATTCCTGCTACCCCTATGGGGTGATGGGCTTCACAGCAGCAGCCACCACGCAGGGGAAAAGCCTCTATCATCATGTTTGTCAGCTCTGTATAAAGTCTTTCTGCTTAGCAGTCAGCAAAGGCTCCTGAAACAAAGAAGATGGTAGATTATCATGGAATCATAGACTGATTTGGGTTGGAAGGGACCTTAAAGTTCATCCAGTTCCAAGCCCCTGCCATAGGCAGGGACACCTCACACTAGACCAGGTTGCTTCAAGTCCCATTATTATATTAAGAACAGATTTGCAAATATCACAGCATTGTGTCATTTGTGTCACTGAGACCCATAGGTTGAGGCCTGTGTAACTCTGAGCACCTTGTTAGGGAAAGCAAAGGGCAGCAATAAGAAGAGCTCAGAGAATAATCAGCCCTATGAAAAAGCCTCTGTTGAAAGAAACGAATACAAGTTGATGCTGTAAAAGTGTGTCTGTCACTCAGGCTTTCCTGGTCTAAAGCAAGGACCCTCCTAATGCATTTTAAAGTGATGAAAACAAGCACATTGGGACAGATACAGAAGTACCCAGGAAATCTGGAGCCAGTAGATTTCCTTGAGAAGCGCACAGTGACTTAAAAGAACTGATACTTCTAAGAACAAGAAGACATCAGTAGTTCCTCTGTCCTCAAAATATAAGTAGGGAGTATGTTTCCAAAGATACAGTCTTTAGTGGGATGGAGACAGCAGGAGGGATGGGTTAGGGACAGCTAGAGGGATAGGAGCCAGCAGTGAAGCTGGCCACAATGGAGAACTCCTCTTTGAGGTGAGGAAGGTTTTAGTGAGTGCAAGAATATAACCAGGGTGGTTGTAACACCTGGTTATTCTAAACCAGACTGAGAAGCAGATGAACCTTTGTCCTCCATCTTCTAAGTCAGCAAGCTCTGGTCTGTCCTGGAAAGCAATCATTCCTTCTGTGAGCAACTGCATGTGACTGCAGCTATGAAGGTTATCTGCCTTCATCCTTGATGCTGTTTGGGCTGTGTATTAGATAGATGATGCCTAGCTCTGATTTGGTAACCCCTGTAGGACATTTACTCCCATGACTGCATAGACACTAATGTAGCTTAGCTCAGATTTAGCTCGCACAATGCTAAGGCCACTTTCTACTTTCCTAACCAAGCATCAGGCGGGAGTGCTAGGTGGTTTAGGAAAGGCTGACATTGCCCAATGCAAGAGTAATTTTTGTCCTTAAGGATCAAAAACTTGTTATGGACAGTACAGGGGGGAAATAAAGATATTTCTGACTCTTTCTTTCCCTTACCTTGAATTGTTCTTACCTGGATCCTTGTTCTGTCCTTGGAGAACATCTTCATCTGAGGCTCTTTCCACCTCTGTATTTTGCTCTCTCTGTTTCCCTTAAGGCTTCCTCTTGTTTCCATTTCCTTCATCCTATTTCTTCTTTCTCTCATCTGCACCATGTGCAGTCATCTTGCTGACATGGTAAGTTTTTTGTTCTCCACTGAGAAATGACTCATTTGTTACAGGGGGGGTTCCAGCTTTTCACCAACTGCTTTCAGATACCCTTTGAATGGAGCTTTGAATGGGCTTCATGAATAATAATGCAAAAATAACCCAGTGATGTGATTTGACTTTGGCTCTTGGGAACCTATAAATCATCTTAAGCACCGTCAGTTAAAGAAGTCCACTGTGGAGAAGAGCATGCATTTGCCAAGCCAGAAACAGGCTATGTGCAATCTGTTTATAAGACCTTTAAACCCAGACAAGTAGGGAAAGTAGGTCATTTTGGTCACATGTAGAGACTTGGATGGGGCATCCATTGCTCTGGGAGCTCAGAGACATCCATATCAATGCCATGAAGATGTCACAGTCCAGATGGCTCGTGCCCAGCAGGGAATGGCACAGCTCAGAGGCAGAGGGTGTTGATGGATACTAAGCAGTGTGGGTTCAGGCTGAAGACATCTTCTTGCTCAGCATGGAAGAGGGTCAGTGCAGGCTCACATGAGAAGGAAAAGTCTGGAGCACTGTGCCATACACCTGGATAAATGGCTTGGCTTCAATATCCCCATATCTGGCTCTATCCCTGGCTGTGTTCAAGGCCAGGCTGGATGGAGTCTTGGGTTACATGGTCTAGTGTGAGGCATCCCTGCCAGTGGTAGGGGGGTGGAACTGAATGATCTTAAGGTCCTTTCCAATGCAAACCATTCCATGATTCTATGATTCTATGATCTCTTCCATTTCAGGAGGTGGGTGCAGGAGGATGGAGGATGACAGTGGTGGTTGTCTAGCCAGCCCCAAAGGGGCAACCAAGCACAGGGCAGTGATGTGCTGCCTCTTTGGGCTTAATCACAGAGGACTAAGGGCAAAAGAGACCCAGCAGTCTTGGCTTTGAGTCTTGGCCATGACCTTGCTCAGCCCTCATGGACAGAGAAGCAGAAGGCTCAGTAGGATTGTGGAGACCCATGAGGGTGGGAAGATGAAGGGAATAAATTTGCTTCACAGGATCTGCTCTCTACATCGCAGCTATGCGCCTTTACATGCAGCTTATTCACAAGCAACACTTGAGTCTCACTGGGCACAGCCTCTTGAATGCTTTGGGGTTAATTTTTCCTCTTCTGCTTCTACACTGTTATTCATCAGTGACTGCCAAGCAACAAACCGGTCCTAGTATTTGGTTTGGGTTTTTTTTTGTGTTTTTTCTTTGATTTACATTTCTGTTTCTCTGCTTTCAACCATTTAGTTTATTTTTTGTCCAGGTAGAGCAGGAAGTGCTTCTTTTGATTAGATGTTTTTTTTTTGAGAATAGTCCATTTATAGTTCTCTTTCTGTGGGTGCCATGCCAAGTGTATAACATCTGTAATTCCAGTAGTACCTTTCAGGCTGGAACAGCCCAGTGTCAGTGTGGGCTAAGACAGACATGTTGATATCAGTGCTGTAGCACTTCCCAGGGCAGTGGTGGAATCACCACCCCTGGAAGTGTTCACACACTGTGTAGATGAGGTCCTCGGTGACATGGGTTAGTGGTGGACTTGATAGTGCTGGGGTAATGGTTGGACTTGATGATCTTAAAGGTCTTTACAACCCAGCTGATTCTATGATTCTAATATGTGCTGGATTGCTTTTATTCCTCTTTGATGACTTAAAATGCATATGGAGCTGGTGGTGATGCTGGATAAAGCCAGAGTTGAATGGGAGGGGAGTTTCAGGCCTTGGCCAGCTGCAAGGTGCAATTAGGAGGACTCAGGAGGAGCAGGTAGCTCAGAGGCGAGGACCCCCTTACATGTGTTAATGGAGACAGGCACAGTTGCAGGAACATGCATCTCAATAGGCAATTTTAGCCCCATCTGCTTCACCTGTGCCAGTCTTTCAGCTGCACCTGAAGCTGCCCTGGAAAGAGCTTTGATTTGCTGGTGGTCAGATTTAAGAGTCTGAGCAGTCAGCTCTTGTTCTATGTTGCATATACCCTCTCTGCAGCTCCTCTGTGAATTGCTACGCTGGCTTTGTAAGGACAGAGGTGAAGAAAGCAAGCTCCCTGACAGTTAAAGGTATTTTTTCCTTTCTTTTTGTGTTCAGTGGCTGTTTGCTCTGTTAGTGGTGTAAGCAGCAGAGCACTGTTTTGCTTGTAAGCTGTGGATGAGGCCTCCTTTGCTTTGGAGCTGTTTGCTATAGCTTTGGCAGCATCTTTGAGAGCTGAATGTGCAGCTGGTCTGGCTCTATTGGAGCCTGTTAGTGCAAAACTTGATCTTTTGGGCCTTAAAGCACTTATTCTCAGGAACTTTACTGGCTATCCATGTGAGAAATGGGACAGTAAAACTTGTTAGGCCAGCTAGGTTTGAGCTATCATCACATTCAAGGGTCGCTTATAGCCCTTTCTTTCATGGCCTGGCAAACATAGAAGTGTTTGATGCAGACTAGATAAATTATGATGAATACAGCTGTACAATAATGGGCGGGTTGCATCTCTGCCAATGCCATAGATCAAACTTGGTTCAGCGTTTTGATGTTTTGACTAAACTGAGATCCTGAAATGTTGTGTCTGCTAATTGTGACTTAAATGCTTGAACTCAGTGGAAACTTAGCTGCTGACTGTTACTAATGGCTGTATTTTAGTACTGTTGATGCTATGGACCATAAAGTTCCTTTCAACTAAATGCCATCTAAAGGAAAAGTTGAATGCATTTAAAGGCAGGAATGGTAAAATTGTCTGGGCAGAGCACCAGGCTTGGGACTGGCATTTCTTTCCTGTCCTTTTTCTCTGCAGCTGAGTAACTATAATAAATAACCTGGGTCTGCCTTTGCCTGCTCTGTCTATATCCAGCTGAGGAAAGGGACTGTCACTTCAGACCTATCCGTATGGTGCCTTGAGATATGGGGCTGTAAATACTGCAGCGTGTCTGTGTGCTTTTGTGGAGGTAGTGGTAATTCAGTCTCCCCACAAACATGTCTAAAACATGGCTATAAAGCACATGCCGGATGAGGGGAGAGAAAAGCAAGTGAGGGAGGTCATGGATGAGACAGGGAGAGATAAGGGGGCATTTCCACAGTGATCTGAGAACCTGGTTGCTGTCTGAAACAACAGAAGAGAGACACTGGCATAGTGACACCTCTCCTATACGCTGAAGTGGTGACCAGTGGTTCTCTTGTATGTGAAAACACATTGAAACATGGCTGCTCCATGGTGAGCTTGCTGCAGCCTTCTGGGGACCCAGGTCCTGCCCCTAACTTCTGTTATTCTAATCTGGTTGCCCAGCCTGATGTCCTGGAAGCCAGTCAAGCTTCATGTATTAAGCTCAAAATCACTTCCTTGTGACCCATGTTACCTACTCTCAAGCCATGGTTTTCTTGATAGTGAGACCATCTGCCCCAAGTGTTTGATCCCCAGTGCTGCTGCAGTTCTTTGACCGATAACTGAGATGCATAAGGTTTAAACAACCCCATTTCCACAGTGCCATTAGGGAAACAAAGGGTTTAATTGCTCCTTTTGTTAAGAGGAGAGTATTTGGAGACCCTATTGGCTTTACCTAATTTTGGGACTGTGGACTCTTGGCATAGTGTTTTAAAAGAGATTATTTCTAGCTGATATCTCTTGTGTTTGTGTAGTGATTAAGAACAACAGGGTCAAATACAGGAGATGGCTTGACCCCTGTTAACATTCTGTGCTATGTTGTTTACTTGTGCTGAGCACAGGGATTAAAGAAGCTGACCTTGTCCAACTGAAGAGTTAGGTCAAAATCTGTAGAAACTAATTAGTCAACAGGCTTGAGTATCAACATGAAACAACACTGAAGGCTGCATTACAGTTTATAGGGGAAAATAAGGCGAGCTGCAAGGAAGGTGTTGCTGAAAACTGACAAATTTACTTAATATCCTTTAAACACTTTCAGCTTTGGTGTAAGAGAGCATGGGTAGCCCTGCACAGTTGAGGGTGAGGTGGGTCAGGATAATGCGTGGTGGTCCAGCTCTAGGAGACATCAGGTTACAGGGTCTTAGGTAAGGCCTATGGCTGGGACAACCAAGTGATCAGGCCCAGTTAGCATGGGTTTATGAAAGGCAGGTCCTGCTTGACTGACCTGATCAACTTGTATGGCAAGGTGACCTGCTTAGTTGATGAGGGGTAGACATGGATGTTGTCTACCTAGACTTCAGTAAAGTCTCTTGCAAAGCTTCCTGCTGTGTTCTCCTGGACAAGCTGGCTGCTTATGGCTTGGACAGATGTACTGTTTGTTGGGTGATAGCCAAACCCAAAGAGTGGTGGTGAATGGAGTTAAAGCCAGTCCGTGGCCAGCCACAAGTGGTGCTCCCCAGAGCTCTGTATTGGGGCCAGTTCTGTTTAATGTCTTTATTAATGATCTGGACAATGATCTGTGTATGCTGCTTCATCATCTGTACCTCTGATGGGGTACAGAAGCTGCTTCGTATTAAACAGACTGGGAGCTGGATGGACCCACCAAAATCTGTCCAGTGCCCATGAAATCAGCTTCTGTTTCATTACACCCAAGTCCCTCTTCCCATCTATGGCAATCTGAAGAGGTACTCAAGGCAATTGGGGCGGGCCCTCTCAATGTGCCTTTGAAAGAGACACAAGTTTCTAGTCTGAATGTAATCTCATCACTTCAGTGCTGAGTAGAATGCTATTAAGTATGTCAAAAGACTTATTTTGGCTGTAATAAGTCATTATCACAAGACTGTGGGCAGTGTGACCACTTAAGCACTTCCTAAATGACCCGTATATCTTTCTATTGTTCTGGTATCTTCTGGTTGTTTTTGGAAAAGATTTTTTTAGGAGGAGATTGGAAAGTAATTACAATAACAATGACCATTATTAGCTGTAGTAAGAATAATGGCAGAACAGAGTTCACATAAAATGCCACCAAATCCAGATGAATGAAATCACTACAGAAAATATGTAGGTATTAAATTCAAAGTAATTTCCATCAATGTTATTGTATCTTCTAGTATAATCCAAGAAAATAGATGCTCACAATGCAGCTATATTCATCTGTGTAACAAGAGTTACAAGAGTCTCTCATCTCCTGCAGTTGGTTTTTCACTGTCAGTAATGATGTTATGCGATTTCCTTCAAATCCAAGAGTGAGAAGGCATTAGGTGCACAACAGCAAAGTTGGGTAATGCTTACTGAAATTAAGTTCACTCCTGTTGAATCCTGAAAAATGCTTCTTATCTCCAGGAAATTTTCCTGTGAAGAAATGCTTTTATAATCTATTTGGCCATTAAGAGAAATAAAAGGGCTCTTGGGCCTGTTTTATCCCGGAATAAAGGATGTGGACATGTGCGATGCCCTGCACAAGGTGCCTAGATCCTGCCTACCGGCTCCTAGCTCCAGAGTTAATACAGATAATATTATGTTCCCTGAAGGAGTTTATAGTTAGGAAGAGTTATATGGTAATAAGAGTTATATAGATGCAATACACCTGGGTATATAAAAATGCTCAAGCTGCAACCCTTTCAAAGAAGTTATCATCCTTGGAAGCAGCTATAAACATGTGAGAACAGGAACTGAGGGCTGAAAGGGGAAGAACGAGTCAGCTGAAGTTTTCTATTCGCATCTGTCCTGCCCCCTGCTATGAAATTCAAAGTTATATCAAAATCTCTTGAAGTAACTTGGAGCCCTGTATGATGGAGCAATACCATCTTATGAGAAACCATAAGCCTGGTAAGAAGCCATAAACATCCAAATAACCCTCCTCTCTCTCAAAATAATGACTGTAACAAGAAAAAAATCTATAAATGCAGTTCAATACACACAACTATATTTCATTTTTCTTTAAGAAACATGTTGGGAATCCTACTGATGTTTTAATTAATTTTATTATATAGGTATTTACTTTTTAACCCTCTGAGGAAAATGCAAACATAATCCAGTGTGTACTTATACTAAGTAAAAACCTGCTTTGTTTCTGCTCCACTCCTGCTTTCACTCTGATTTTTTTTCTTTGAAAAGCAAAATAGACTCAAATATTTGTTTTATTGGGAAATTTCCTGCTGAAAAAGGATTTAAAGCTTATTCCAAAAAAAAAAAAAACAAGATTTCGTTGTAGAATAGAAATGACTCTTGACAAAACCCCCTGTTTTCCAGCAGAAACTGATGCATAATCTAAGTAGCACTCCAAACGCTGCAGTGAAGTTGTAGAATCTTACCTATAAAGTTGATTTCAGAGATGAATTTCTCTCAGCTATTCCAGAAGAATTAATGCAGTAAGACCCTTACAACCCCAAAGCAAGGTTTTCATTGCAGCTACCGGGCAAGCACAAAACCATGTCTTTTTCTCACATCCAGGTGCATACAAAGCCCTTGGATCTACACAAAGATGAGCTGGAAAATCTCTCAAAGGCACAGAGATGTAGTTGTGAGAAGAGATTTTTCTCTTTCCCTGTGTAATTTATCTGAGTTGTTTCAAAATAGCTTTGATTTCACATAAATCAAAACAAAACACGCTGATCTTCCTTTAAGGTAGATTTTATATCATTAACACTTTCAAGGCACGTGATGTTGGTGAGATAATGTGGTATTTGACTTTGCTACCTCTTTTCTTTCTTAATACCGTAACATACATGGAAGACTGTCCCTGAAGACATAGGGACCTGTGGGAGGTATTTTTACCAAGAACTAAGAGGGAAGGCAGCTGCAGATATAACACATGCTGCTTGCAAAACTGGTTGCCTGCCTATTAGTGCTAATTACTTTAACATGAATGAATTTTGTATAAACAGGAATAAGCTATCGAATGCATGAAGCTGCTTTTTCAGAAGCAAGTAGGTTCCATTTCTTCCATGAAGTTAAAACCATGTTTGCTGAGCTGATAGTTTTGAAAGGCTCATCCCTTAAACTGAAACAGATGAGATTGTTTTAGAGGAATTGTGCTTGCACAGCAAGGAAACAGGCACCATTCGAGCTATCTATTTTTATTGCTAAAATCCAAGTCTTTCTCAATATATTCAAAAGCCTGGCAGGCTGGGGGCAAAGACGATTGACAGCCATTGTAATGCAGCCTTGGGAAACAGCTCCAGAGCATTGTTCTTAACAACCCTTTTACCTCTAAACCAGGTATGCATTAACCATTTATTGCTGTGACTGCAGTAAATTTGGGCTACCGTGTTCTGTTGATTTAGCATAACTATAGTCAATTTATGGCACAAAACCACTGAGTTATAATGTCGTATTTAATCTTGCACATTAGTTCCTAACAATATCAAGTCACATAAGGTTGTCTTATGAGCCCACTAAGACTTGTCTGTCCTGGGTTTGGCTGTGACAGTTATTTTTGTCCTTCTTAGTAGCTGGTGCACCACAGCCGGGGAGAATGGTCCTACCTGGAGTCTCTAGAAGAAAGCACCAGGGCAGATTTGAGGTTGTCCACTTGCCTTTTGGAGCTGGGGATACAGAGGATCCAAGGCTATACTCCAAATGAAAAAGAGAAACTGGCAGCCTCTGAGGGGGTTTGAGCCACTTCAGAAGTGACTGGCACTGAAGCACAGCTCCTCTTGGCACCCCAGTTGCCTGTGCTGGGCTGGATGTTCAAAGGCAGGGTCTCCTCTACACACCATGCAACCGATGCTACATGGAGTAAATGGGCTGCACTAATTACACAACGAGCTCAAATAGGAAATCCCATTTTAGAAGACATCATGGACTGGCCAGGGGGCAAGGGTTTTGGAATGTCACTAGAGGAGGTGATGCGTGCTGAAGAGGCCCCACCACATAATGAACTGTCAAAGTGAAAAGCAGTATGCCTTGTTTACTGATGGGTCCTGCCGTATTGTGGGAAAGCATCGGAGATGGAAGGCAGCTGTATGGAGTCCTCAATGACAAGCTGCAGAAACTGCTGAAGGAGAGGGTGAATCGAGCCAGTTTGTCTAGGCAAAAGCCATCCAGCTGGCCTTGGATATTGCTGAATGAGAAAAATGGCCAGTACTTCATATCTATACTGACTCATGAATGGTATGCTGCCAGTTACTCTGCTTCCATTGCTGCAACCACCCCTGCAGGGCATTTGCCACCATCCATGAGTCACTACACAGTCTCTCCTGCCCTGAAAGACTGCTACAGTAGATGGAGCCTGACATGGACTGAATGAACTCGAGATACATGGGGATGGTCCATGGACTAAGGAATGATATCTGTCTCGTGTGTATATATATGTGTCTTGTGTATGAAATGTCCAGCTGGAGATGGGTAATGAGTGGTGTCCCTTAGGGACAAGTGTTGGGACTGATCTTTGATCAACGTCTTTGTTGGTGACATGGACAGTGGGATTGATGCACCCTCAGCAAGTTTGCCAGTGGCACCAAGCTGTGTGGTTTGGTTGATACGCTGGAGGGAAGGAATGCCATCCAGAGGGATCCTGACCATGGCAGGGGGTTGGAACTAGATGATCCTAAGGTCCTTTCCAATGCTAACCATTCTATGAGTGTATATATATTCATATATACATATATATGAAAAAAGCTCTCTGATTTTTATTTGAGCTCTGAGTTCTGATTCTTTTTTTTTTTTTGTGTGTAGCTGCTCAGAAGCTGCTTGTACTTTTGATATCTACATCAAGAGACAAAAAGCAGTGTTATATTGAAAAAAATGTAAAACCTGAGCGTGATGTGAATGGTATGGAATAAGGGGTGGGTGCTGTCCTGGGTTCAGCTGTAATAGCTATATTTCTCCTTAGTAGCTGTTGCAGTGCAGTGTTGTGGCTTTAGTCTGAGGACAATGTTGATAACACACTGATGTTTCTAGTTGTTCCTAAGTAATGTTTACTCCAATCAAGGGCTTTCAGTCTCAGGCTCTGCCAGTGAGGAGGGGCACAGGAAGCTGGGAGGAAGCAGAGCCAGGACACCAGACCCAAACTTGCCAAAGGGGTATTCCATACCACAGCACATCATGCCCAGTATATTAACTGAGGGGAGTTATCTGGACAGCCCAGATCACTGCTTGGGTTGAGCTGGGTATTGGTAAATGTGTGAGTATTTTGTATTGTGTATTGTACATCACTTGTGTATATTAGGTGTGTGTTTCCCTTCCTTTCATGGTTTTATATTCTCTCCCCTTGCTATTTCCATTTGTTGTTATTAGCAGTAGTAGTTTTGTATTGTACTTTAGATACTGGATTGTTCTTATCTCAACCTGTGGGAGTTACATTCTTTGGATTCTCCTCCCCATCCCACCAGGAGGGGTGAAGGGAAGGTGTGGAGTGAGTGAGCGACTGCCTTGGTCTGAGTTACCGGCTGGGTTTAAACAACAACAGTTCTTTGTGGTGCCCAATGTAGCGTTGAGATACCTGACCAGAGTGTGTCTAGTCATATTTGTGTTAAGCATTCATTGTTTCAGATTAATAGTCACTTGTCACAATGGTAATCTGTTTGCTCTCAGAGTTGCTGTGCTTGGTCTTGGGATATCAGCATGTCATACTTTATTTGCAACCAGTATTTGCTGTTTTAATATTTATCAGCTTTGGGGCATGTGCTAAGGTTCTTATTTCATTGTATTTTATGATAATGGCTTGTAATAGAATTATGGATGACAAAACTGATCTTGTAAGAGTTCTCCGCATGGCTATCGCCTCTTTGGGAGGCATGTAGTGGGAATTGTCACCAATTACACCTCTTCCAATTCCCCACCTTTTCCCATGAAGGGACAACCTATGAAGGAGACATCTTCCTGCACCCTCTGCTCTCCCCCCAGACTATTTACAGCAGCATTTGAGAATTTTAAAGACTTTTTAATATGCTTTGGATACCGTTGAAACCAGCCTGCTCCTTTTGCTGGGAACCAGCTTGTTGCTCCATATACTGCATGTGCTTCACCTACAGCCAAACCTCCATGAGAACACTTGAGCTTGTCTGATCTCAGAAGCTAAGCAGGGTCAGGTTTAGGTATTGTCCAAGTTTAAATGACTATCCAAGAATATCGCCAGGAGATTTTCCCCAAGGCTGAACAGTCACGAGTGGCAGGGTGTGTGTGATCGCACCCTGGGCAAGCACCTTTACCAAGGGTCCCTCTGGTGCTTTGGAATTTCACTCCTGAACAAGAGTGAAATCCATAAGAACTAGTGAAAAACACTTCTATAAAGTGTGCTGTCATCCTGGCAATACTAGAGAGGGGGGAAATCAAGCACCACAACGTTTTTGGGCTTGGCCTATGCTTAAGGAACCCTGCTTTGTAAGGGGCAGGAAGAAGATGTCTCTGAATCTGATGGCAAAACAACAGACAACCCAGCTACCCCAGCCCCAGCAATGAGCACTGCAGCCACTCCAACCCCAGTGAAAGACATGGGAGCCACTCCAGCCCCAGTAGCAGGCACTGCAGCTGAACCAAAGGACCAATCCCTGCCACTATCGGTTCCTCCTATAAGCAAAAGGAAAAGCAACTTGTGTAGTGAAGGAAGATGAAGACTCAATGATGAGTATGTGCTCACAGCCCAGAAACCAGCTGTGTCCTGGGCTGCATCAAAAGGAAGGTGACAATAGGGTTGAAGGAGGTGATCTTGCCTCTCTACTCTGCTCTCATGAGACTCCACTTGGAGTGCTACATGAATCACCTAGTTCCAACCATGGCAGGAAGGTTGGAACTGGATGATCTTAAAGTCCTTTCCAACCCAAACCATTTTGTGATTCTATGATTTATATATATATATATATGAAAAAGCTCTCTAACTTTGATTTGGGCTCCATTGAATTTGTATTTTTTTTTGCATAGCTGCCCAGAAGCTGCTCGTACTCGTGATACTTATATTAAGACACACAGAGATGATATATTGAAAAAATGTGGGACCTGAGCATGATGTAAATGGTGTGGAATAAGGGGTGGGTGTTGTCCTGGGTTCAGCTGTAGCAGTTATATTTCTCCTCCTTGGTAGCTGTTGCCATGCTGTGTTGTGGCTTTAATCTGAGAACAGTGCTTTAGTTGTTGCTAAGTAATGTTTACTCCAATCAAGGACTTTCAGTCTCAACCTCTGCCAGTGAGGAGGGGAAGCCATGAGGAAGCAGAGCCAGGACACCTGACCCAAACTAGCCAAAGGGGTATTCCATAGCACAGCACGTTATACCCAGTATATAAACTGGGGAGAGTTACCTGGAAGGCCCAGATAACTGCTGGAGTTGGGCTGAGTATCGATTGGTGGGTGGTGCACAATTGCTTTGCGCATTGCTTGGGCTTGTTTGGTGTGGTTTTTTTTTGTTTTCAGTTTTATATTCTCTCCCCTTATTTCCCTTGTTGTTGTTGTTAATATTATTAGTTTTATATTTCAGTTATTGGACTTGTATCAATGTGTGGGATTCCAGGTTGGACAAAGCCTTGGGTGAGATGGCTTAGTGTGAGGTGTCCCTGCCCATGGCAGGCAGGGTGGAACTGGATGATCTTAAGGTCCTTTCTAACCCTAACTATTCTATGATTCTATGATTTAAGTCTTTTGATGCTCCTTCCCATCCTGCCCAGAGCGGGAAGGGAAAGCAGGGAGTGAGCAAGTGGCTGCATGGTTCTGAGTTACCAGCTGGGCTTAAACCACAACAGTCCTTCCAGTTGAGCACACCATCACCTGGTTGCTCAGGGGATTTAATTTTGGGTAAAAATGGCAAATGAACTCAATTATATTCTATTGTCTGCTATAGAACACTTCTACAGTTGCTGAATGCCCATCTCTGCCACTCTGGGCTTTGAAAAGAATACATGTGGTGTCATGATCATCAGCAGAGAATAGTCATGGCAAAACCAGCAGCAGCAGTGGAGTATCCCAGAACTGTCCTCAGGTCATCACTGACTGATCCTGACTTGCCTCTGATCATCACCCCAACAAAGAATGAACTTTGAAACCAGATGGGTTTAATGGTGTCATAAGCAGGCAACAATTCCGTGCTACACGCAGTCTGTCCTGCTGTGGAATCTGATCTTAATGGTGCCTAAATCAAAATTAGAGAGCTTTTTTCATATATATATATGTATGTATTTAAAGAAAAAAACAACCCAAAAGATGGATATCATTCCTTAGTCCGTGGACCATCCCTATAATGTTTGCTGAGTCCATGATGTTGGGCTTCATCTGTCCTAAGAGTCTTTCAGGGTAAGAGAGACTATGTGCAGTGTTGGGTTGTTGCCTGCTGATCAATTATTGGTAACTGCACTCCCTATACAGATGTGGGGGACTGACATATGGTTAGAATGGCTCTGGTTTTTCCCCCTTCCTTTGCTTTGGCTGCTCACCGCACTTCAGTGTTTCCAGACTCTGGAAAATGTTATAAAAGCTGAAGTAGTCAGGGGAAAAAAAAAACCCTCATTTGCAAAAGCAGCTTCCCTTGGCAGAAACACATTAAAGTGTCATCTCGAGGTGCTTCTGTGCCATGCAGCCAGGTCTAGTAGGGAACAAGTTACTAAAATCAGCCTGGACAAAGAGCAGGAAAATGTACATTAGGGAGAATCTTTCATTGGCCTCGAGGTAGGCTTAATGGCCTAATCTGTCTTTTAGTGCAGTGGTGATAGCTACAGAGAGAGTGTTTATCTTGCAGCAAGGAGATCCATCTTTGCAGGAGTGCTGGGCAGGAGCAGGGGCTGTAGTAACCTGCAGGCTTTGTAGTCACTGCAGGTAACTTCCTGTAGTTTGGTGGGATTCAGGAAGACCTTTCTCAGTATCTCTGTCCCACACCAAGCCTTTCTTTTGAGTGTTGAACAACCTGTATGTATGGTCTGTACACCAATGTGCGCAGCATGGGAAATAAGCAGGAGGAGTTGGAAACCTGTGTTAAGTCAGGAGATTATGAGCTGGTGGCAGTTACAGAGATGTGGTGGGACAGCTCACATGACTGGAATATAGTCATGGAGGGCTACGTCCTTTTCAGGAAAGACAGGCCAGCCAAGAGGGGTGGTGGGGTCGCTCTTTATGTGCGGGAGGAACTACAATGCACCGAGTTCTGTCCAGGGACAGATGACGAGCGAGTTGAGAGTCTGTGGGTGAGAATTAAGGGGCAGGCTGGCAGGGGTGATACTGTTGTAGGTGTCTGTTACAGACCACCAGATCAGGGTGAAGAAGTTGACGAGGCCTTCTACAGGCAGCTGAGAGCGGCCTCACAGTCACAGGCCGTGGTCGTCATGGGGGATTTTAACTTCCCTGATGTTTGCTGGAAGGACCACTTGGCAACCCAGCCGCAGTCCAGGAGGTTCCTCCAGTGTGTGGATGATAACTTCCTCCTGCAAATGGTGGATGAGCCGACCAGGAGAGGAGCGCTGCTGGATCTCATCCTTACTAACAAGGAGGATCTGGTTGAAGCAGTAAGGGTTGCGGGCTGCCTTGGTTGCAGCGACCACGAGATGGTGGAATTCAGGATCTTGTGTGGTAGGACTAGTAGAATAGCAAGTAGAATTGCAACCCTGGACTTTAGCAGGGCAAACTTTGGCCTTTTCAAGCAATTGCTAGGGGAAATCCTATGGGCAAGGCTGTTTGAAGGTAAAGGGGCCCAAGATAGTTGGTTGGCATTTAAGGATTGCTTTTTCCGAGCTCAAGATCGGACCATCCTGACACGTAGGAAGTCAAGGAAGAGGGCCAAGAGACCTGCGTGACTAAATAGGGAATTGCTGGGTGTGCTCAAGTGGAAGAAGAGAGTTTACAGGTCATGGAAGGAGGGGCTGGCCACTTGGGAGGAATATAAGGCTGCTGCTAGGGGATGTAGGAAGGCAGCTAGGATGACTAAGGCCTCCTTAGAATTAAACCTGGCAAGAAGGGTCAAGGACAGCAAAAAGAGCTTTTTCAAATACATGGCAGACAAAACTAACACCAGAGGCAACGTAGGCCCACTGATGAACGGGATGGGTGCCCTGGGGACAGAAGATACAGAGATGGCAGAGTTACTGAATGCCTTCTTTGTCTCTGTCTACTCTGCTGCAGGCAGTCCTGAAGAGCCCTGTACCCCTGAGACCTTAGATGAAGTCAGGTCAACGGAGCGGTTTGCCTTAGTCGATGAGGAATGGGTTAGAGACCAGTTGAGCAATCTGGACATCCATAAATCCATGGGTCCAGATGGGATGCACCCGCGGGCGCTGAGGGAACTGGCGGAAGTCATTGCTAGACCACTCTTCATCTTTACCAAGTCTTGGGAAATGGGAGAGGTGCCTGAGGACTGGAGGAAAGCAAATGTCACCCCAGTCTTCAAAAAGGGCAAGAAGGAGGACCTGGGTAACTATAGACCACTCAGTCTCACCTCCATCCCTGGGAAAGTGATGGGACACCTTATCCTTGGTGCCATCTTAAGGCATATCAAGGATAAGAGGGTTATGAGCGGCAGTCAACATGGCTTCACCAAGGGGAAATCGTGCTTGACCAATCTCTTAGCCTTTTATGAGGAAATAACACGGTGGATGGATGATGGCAGAGCGGTGGATGTGGTCTACCTTGACTTCAGCAAAGCATTTGACACAGTCTCCCACAGCATCCTCATGGCTAAATTGAGGAAGTGTGGACTGGATGACCAGGTAGTGAGGTGGACTGCGAACTGGCTGAAGGAGAGAAGCCAGAGAGTTGTAGTCTATGGGGCGGAGTCTAGTTGGAGGCCTGTAACTAGCAGAGTGCCTCAGGGGTCAGTACTGGGACCAGTATTATTTAATATATTCATCAACGATTTAGACGAGGGAATTGAGTGTACTATCAGCAAGTTTGCTGATGACGCTAAGCTGGGAGGAGTGGCTGACGTGCCAGAAGGCTGTGCTGCCATCCAGCGAGACCTGGAGAGGCTGGAGAGGTGGGCAGGGAATAACTTGATGAAATATAACAAGGGAAAGTGTAGAGTCCTGTATCTGGGCAGGAACAACCCCAGGTTCCAGTATAGGTTGGGAAACGACCTGTTAGAGAGCAGTGTAGGGGAGAGGGACCTGGGGGTCCTAGTGGATGACAGGATGACCATGAGCCAACACTGTGCCCTTGTGGCCAAGAAGGCCGATGGCATCCTGGGGTGTATTAGAAAGGGGGTGGTTAGTAGGTCGAGAGAGGTCCTCCTTCCCCTCTACTCTGCCCTGGTGTCGTGGTTTAAACCCAGTCATGTAATTCATTCGCTCACTTCCCCCCCTTTTCTTGCCCTCCCCCTGCTCTTGGAGGGGCGGAGAGGAGAATCGAAAAGAATGCAACTCCCACGGGTTGAGATAAGAACAGTTTAGTAACTGAGGTATAACACAAATCACTACTGCTACCACCAATGATAACAATGATAAAGGAAATAACAAGGGAAGAGAATACATCATCTCACCACCAGCCGACCGGTAACTCGCCCCCCCAGCCCGACCAAGCTCTGACCGATACCTCCTCCAACCCTGCAGTCTCCCAGCCCTTCCAGCTAACTCCCAGTTACATCCTGGGCATGACGTGCTGTGGTATGGAATACCTCTTTGGTCAGTTTGGGTCAGGTGTCCTGTCTCTGCTTCCTCCTGGCTTCCCCTCCTCCCTGGCAGAGCATGAGGCTCACAAAGTCCTTGGCCAAACCAAAGCATCGCTATCGGCTCTGTTCCCAAGCTGAAAGCCACAACACAGCACTGCACCAGCTACCAAGAAGGGGAAAAATGACTGCTACTGCTGAACCCAGGACATTATCCACCCCTTATTCCATACCATTCACGTCATGCTCAGATCCCACATTTTCAATATACCATCACTCTTATCTAAGTGCATGGACCAGTCCCTATAAAGCTGCTGTGTCCATCTGGTCCATGATGTCAGGCTCCATCTCTTGTAACAGTCTTCCAGAGCAGGAGAGACTGTGTGCAGTGTTCACACTCGTGAATAACTAGGGCAACAGTGTCCATTGTTAAGTCCACCCCTCGATCATGAGTCCATCTCTGTGTTGCATCTCTGCTCTGATGGCCTGAAGTGCCATGGGCCCACCAGGCTTAAAATAATTCACTGTCCCCTTCAGCAGTTTCTGCAGCTTGCTGCTGGGGACTCCATACAGCTGCCTTCCATCTCCGATGCTTCCAAAGCACTGGAGGGGCCCAGTGGACTAGATACTTGCCCATACTGTCCCACACACCCTGCCACTCCTGGCTGTGCAGCCTTGGGGAAAACCTCTTGGTCCCCCTATATTGTCGTCTAACCCCAGACAAGACCCAAACCTGACTCTGCTTAACCTTTGAGATCAGACAAAATGGTAGTGGGTAAAACACAGCCTGTGTGTGTGCCAACATGCTGATCCCCATCACAATCAGCAGGCAGGTCCCAAGGATACCCAAAGGCCATTCAAAACCTTCAGAACTCTCACACGATGATGCTGTACTTGTCACTGGGGCTGGTGTAGCTGCTGTACTTGTCACTGGGGCTGGTGTAGCTGCTGTACTTGTCACTGGGGCTGGTGTAGCTGCTGTGCTTGCCGGCTCTCCCACCGCCAGCTTCTCTTTTCCTGAGTCCAGCTCTTCCTCCTCTGCCTTGCTGGGAAATGCTGCGTGGTCTCCTGCATCCTCCTGGGGCTCGGCGGGCGGCTTCCGGGGAATGCTCTCGGCCGTCGCGGGGCTGGGCTCCTCCGCGAGGCTGGGCTCCTCCGCGGGGCTCGGCTCTTCCGCGGGGCTCGGCTCCTCTGCCGCCTTCTCCCGCTGCTCGGCAGCCCCTTCCTTCCCCTCCTCGACCGCCCCGACCTCCTCCACCGGCAGCCGTCCCCTCGCGGCCTCCGGCCCCGCTCCCGCCGCCGCTTGGTCCCCGGGGCCGCTCTCCCGGGCCGCTTCAGCAGCCGCCGGCTCCCAGGGCCGCTCCCCCTCGGCTCCCCGCAGCCTCACGAAGATGGAGAGTAGGGTGAGGGCCAGGACGGTGAAGAGCAGCCGGACGGCCAGGTACAAATCCACGGCCACGTCCGTCCCGCCCTGCTGCTGGAGCCCGCCGGTATTACAAGCCATTGCCATAAAGCACAGTGAGACAAGAACCTTAGCCCAGGCCCCACACTTGATAAACACTATCACAGCAAATACCGGCTCTACGTAAGTTACAACATTCTGAAGCTGTGAGATCAACAAGAACAACTCTGAGAGCCAATAAATCAGCATTGTGATGAGTGACTATTAATCCGGTCAGATCTGTCGTTATCTCAACCCTTCGTGTCCCACGTTGGGCGCCAAAAAGAACTGTCGTGGTTTAAACCCAGTCAGGTAATTCGTTTGCTCACTTCCCCCCCTTATTGCCCTCCCCCTGCTCTCGGAGGGACGGAGAGGAGAATCGAAAAGAATGCAACTCCCACGGGTTGAGATAAGAACAGTTTAGTAACTAAGGTATAACACAAATCACTACTGCTACCACCAATGATAATAATGATAAAGGAAATAACAAGGGAAGAGAATACATCATCTCACCACCAGCCGACTGATAACTCGCCCCCCCCAGCCCGACCAAGCACCGACCGATACCTCCTCCAACCCCGCAGTCTCCCAGCCTTTCCGGCTAACTCCCAGTTACCTCCTGGGCATGACGTGCTGTGGTATGGAATACCTCTTTGGTCAGTTTGGGTCAGGTGTCCTGTCTCTGCTTCCTCCTGGCTTCCCCTCCTCCCTGGCAGAGCATGAGGCTCACAAAGTCCTTGGCCAAACCAAAACATCACCTATCAGCTCTGTTCCCTAGCTGAAAGTCAAAACACTGCCCTGCACCAGCTACCAAGAAGGGGAAAAATGACTGCTACTGCGGAACCCAGGACACCTGGTGAGACCGCATCTGGAATATTGTGTCCAGTTCTGGGCCCCTCAGTTCAAGAAGGACAGGGAGCTGCTGGAGAGAGTCCAGCGCAGGGCAACAAAGATGATTAAGGGAGTGGAGCATCTCCCTTATGAGGAAAGACTGAGGGAGCTGGGTCTCTATAGTTTGGAGAAGAGGAGACTGAGGGGTGACCTTATTAGTGTATATAAATATATAAAGGGGGAGTTTCATGAGGATGGAGCCAGGCTCTACTCAGTGGCAAACAATGATAGGACAAGGGGTAATGGGTACAAACTGGAACACAAGAGGTTCCACATAAACTTGAGAAGAAACTTCTTCTCAGTGAGGGTGACGGAACACTGGAACAGGCTGCCCAGGGAGGTTGTGGAGTCTCCTTCCCTGGAGACATTCAAAACCTGCCTGGACACATTCCTGTGTAACCTTATCTAGGTGTTCCTGCTCCAGCAGGGGGATTGGACTAGATGATCTTTTGAGGTCCCTTCCAATCTCTAGCATACTGTAACCTATGGACAGTATATGTGTATGTTGCCTACTAATCTGGCAACACAAATATGTATGGTATCAATACATCTGATCCCAGCTGTGTGTATTACAGAATGCGAACTAGGTCTTATGTGGTAGCTGCTGACCACAGTGAAAAGTCATGGCAAAAGCTGTTGTATGAAAGCATAAAGCTTCAACTCTGTGGTCCCTGTATGTGGAATACTATGGACTACAAACAGCTCCTGCAGACTTGCCCAAGGCTTTGGCTACAAGGAGACTGTCAATTTCCCTGTTTATTATCAATGCTTAAGTACTTTTCAATATCTATGGTGGTTTTACTTGGAGGTCTAAGTACTTTCATGGCCTAATTTAATGCATGGAAAACCTGGAACTAATATGCCCATGTCTACAAAGTCGGTGCCTAAACACTTATACCCATTGACTGTAGTGTAGCTGTGACAATGTTGTAGAATCATAGAAGAGTTAGAGTTGGAAAGGCCCTTAAGATCATCCAGTTCCAACCCCCCTGCCATGGGCAGGGACACCTCACACTAAACCATGTCACCCAAGGCTCTGTCCAACCTGGCCTTGAACACCACCAGGGATGGAGCATTCACAACTTCCTTGGGCAACCCATTCCAGTGCCTCACCACCCTCACAGTAAAGAACTTCTTTCTTATATCTAACCTGAACTTCCCCTGTTTAAGTTTGAACCCATCACCCCTTGTCCTATCACTGCAGTCCCTAATGAAGAGTCTATCCTCAGCATCCCTATAGGCCCCCTTCAGATACTGGAAGGCTGCTATGAGGTCTCCACGCAGCCTTCTCTTCTCCAGGCTCAAGAGCCCCAACAGCTTTCTCAGCCTGTCTTCATACGGGGGTGCTCCAGTCCCCTGATCATCCTCGTGGCCTCCTCTGTACTTGTTCCAACAGTTCCATGTCCTTTTTATGTTGAGGACACCAGAACTGCACACAATACTCCAGGTGAGGTCTCACAAGAGCAGAGCAGAGGGGCAGGATCAGTGTGGTCTGAGTATACATAGCATTTTTTTCCTAATGCAGCACATACTCCACCTTGTTGTAAAAACATGAGCTCTAATTCTCTGCGATTTTACGAAACTACTTCAGACAGGGACCTCAATGATTTTTCTAAGGCACTAATCGATCGTTCAATTCGAATTAAATCTTCATCCACTACCACTCGGAGGGAATGAAAATTTCGATTCTGTTCAACTAATGAAGCTATCCCAGTCCCTGCCCCTGCGGCTCCCACAGCCATTAAGGTAGCAATGGTCAAGGCAGTAAATGGCTCTCGTTTCTGTATGTGATGAGAAGGTAACAAGGTTTGATGGGTATATAAGAATTCCTCAGGATGATATGTAACTCTCAGAAGAATCATTACTTGTATGCAATATTCACTACTTTCACTAAACACTCTAAGGGATAAGCATGGAGTAACTCCAGTTTTTAAACATACCCATTTGGAGTTTCTAGCAGGAATCAACTAGTCAGCTTGTGATCTCTTTTTCAGTATGATCCTATTCTTACATAAGTGCCTTATCTCATAGGGTATCTTGCCGACATATCTACCTTGTCCTGACACATGTTGCATTGTTATTCCTGGGTTGTTTTCTTTTCCAGTGCTCCATAGGCACTGTTAAGGATTAGACCCATTCATTAGTCCTGGTTTAAAGGGTATTCCTATTGCCTCGTAAAAGGGGGGCCTTATATCATAACATAGCCAGCAATGTTCGGTTAAATTGGAATTGGTGGCATTTAACAACTGGTAACTAGCTTTCATTAATTTCCAAAGAGAATTGCCTCCCTTACTGTCCTTAGGATTTTGAGTGACATTCACTATGGGAATCATTGGGCTGTTGGAAATTATTGTGTCAGTTTTAACCTCCACTTTGTCTAT